>NC_069501.1:727137395-728337395 GCF_027579735.1 Bombina bombina | reverse complement strand
AGAGAGATGCAGTCCCTGCTGGGAAAATTGAACTTTGCCTGTCGAATTATCCCGGTGGGGAGGGTATTCTGTAGGAGATTGTCTTTGGCCACGGTGGGGGTCCAGGAGGCGTCCCACCACATTCGCTTGACAAAGGCATTGAGGGACGATTTGGGGATATGGCTCAGATTCCTTGCGGAGTTTAACGGACGGTCGCTGATTCAACAGATGGGGTGGGATGACCCTGATGTACATCTATTCACGGATGCTTCGGGGGCTCATGGGTTTGGAGTATACTTGGGGGTAAGTGGTGCACGGATGCATGGCCACAGGAGTAGCGGGTAGGGAAACTGATTAAGAACTTGGTGTTCTTAGAATTGTTTCTGTTGTTGGTGGCTTTGACTATCTGGCCAGGGCTCCTGAGAGACAGAAAAGTTATTTTTCATTCAGACAACATGGGTGTAGTAGCAGCTGTCAACTCATTGTCAGCATCCTCCCCCTCGGTTGTGAGTCTCCTCCGTTTGTTTGTGCTAGAATGCATGAGATGTAACGCACTTTTCAAGGCTGTGCATGTGCCCGGGAGATCCAATGGGATAGCTGATTCTCTTTCCCGTTTTCAGTGGGACAGGTTCCGGGAGCTGGCTCCGTTGGCAGAGGTGGAAGGGAAGCGGTGCCCGGGCAGCTTATGGAAGGTGGACTTCTTGGCTTGATGAGGATGGTACGGGGGGTCTTGGCGGGGTCCACATGGAGGGCTTATGCTCAGGTATGGAGATAATGGTGTGTGGTGCTAAGAAGGGCTGGGGGGGCCTTCACGGCCCAGAGTTGGTTGCCAGTGCTCTTGAGGTGGATGTCGGAATGGGGTACCCAAGGGGTATCAAGGGCCATGGTGAAGCGTAGGCTAGCAGCACTCGCATTCCTTTGCCAGTTTTTGGGGTGGGAGGATGTTACCAAGGGTTTTGTGGTTCGAATGGCCGCCAGGGGCTTGTGTAGAGGAAGTAGAGTCCTGGACTCTAGGAGACCGGTTATTTTTGCATTACTACAGAGGGTGGTGGGAGCTCTAGATACAGTATGCTCGGATGCATATGAGGTGGTTTTGTTTCGGGTTGCGTACGTGATAGCCTTTTTCGCGGCCTTTCGGGTATTAGAGGTGGTGGGGGCAAACAGGAGAGATAGAGGGGGGATACAGAGAGGTGATGTTTGGATCCAAGAAGGGGAGCTTTTCATATGGCTAAGGAGGTTGAAAACTGACCAGGGAGGACAAGGGAGAGCTATAAGCCTCAAGGCAATTGGGGGTACATGTTGCCCAATTGAGACCGTGGCAGCATTTTTGCGGGTGCGGCCACAGGGCGACGGCCCGTTGCTGGTACACAGTAACGGGGACTCATTGTCACGTTTCCAGTTTATAGCAGTTTTTCGGAAAGTGCTAGTGCAACTGGGGTTACCGGAACTTGATTTTGGGTCCCATTTTTTTAGAATAGGAACAGCTACAGAAGCGAGAATGTTGGGGATGTCGGATGCAAGGATAAAAAGGATTGGGAGGTGGGCTTCTGACAGTTTTAGATCTTATGTACGGAGAGACTTAATACTGTAAAGTGATGGGGAATGTTTTTGTTCTTCTTTTCTTGTTTTATGGTTAGGTATTCGGGAGTGCTGGATTATTGGCCATTCCTACATTTATTGGGCTAGACGAGCGGCAATGGTAAAGGACGATGGAGGCCAGCTGGGTTTGGAGGACAGTGCAGTGCGGATACGTTGGTTGGGGTTTCGGGGTTTGAGGTGGGACCAGGTGATTGTGAAAGTAGTGGAATTTGCAAGGTTGTACGGCCCGCCTGGGCTGTTGGTGATCCATGCGGGGGGAAATGATTTGGGCTCCATCTCTCAGAAAGATTTGTTGGATGGAGTAAAGAGGGATTTGTTAAGGTTATGGGACTTGTTCCCAGAGCTCATGGTGGTGTGGTCCGAGATAGAACCTCGGCTGAATTGGCGGGCAGCGTGGGATGCTTGGAGGCTGGAAGTTTCCAGGAGAAAAATCAATCGAATCTTGAGCAAGTTTGTAGAAAAAAAGGGGGGTGTCAATACGACACGTGGAATTTGAAGGTGAGGCTGGGGCATGTTTTTTCCTGAGAGATGGAGTTCATTTGAACGAGGTGGGGCTGCATTTGTTCAATTTTAATTTAAAAGAAGGGGTAATAAAGGCCTTGGGTAGTGGCGGGGTCCGGCTGTAAGCCATCCTTGTGGCGTATGGGGCTTGCCTTTGGTGGTCTGTGGAGTTTGCTGGGGTACCACCTGCTATGCAGGAGAGGTATATATTACGGTTTTTGATGGGGACCTTTGGAGGGAAGTACAATGGATTAATGGGCAAGCCCCGAGGAAGGGGGATGGTTTATGTTAAAGTTATCATGGGAGTTATTTATCTGTTTTTGTTTATATGTTAATAGAATTTGTTAATAAAACAAGCTGCAGCCTTTTTACCCCATTTGGTGTTGTGTGTTTCATTGCTTAGAGTAACATAGTCCCGAATAAAGGGGTCATCCCAGCCCTGGAGAAATGCCTATTTTGTAAGGGCATTTGACCCCAGAGCAGGGCTAGTGTCAGGGAACAGTTAGAGATTTGATTGGAGGGGCGGGCACATCAGAAGGCATAAAGGAACCAGTGAGCAGGAAGTAGGCTCACCTTCTATCCGGACCTGACGGTGAGAGGAAGCTCCCTCCCTTCCTCCCTGAATTTACGGTTGAGGAGGTTAATCCTGTCGCAGCTTGGCGGATGGGGCTTGCATTTGGTGGTCTGTGGAGTTTGCTGGGGTACCTCCTGCCATGCAGGAGAGGTATATATTATGGTTTTTGATGGGGACCTTTGGAGGGAAGTACAATGGATTAATGGGCAAGCCCCGAGGAAGGGGGATGGTTTATGTTAAAGTTATCATGGGAGTTATTTATCTGTATTTGTTTATATGTTAATAGAATTTGTTAATAAAACAAGCTGCGGCCTTTTTACCCCATTTGGTGTTGTGTGTTTCATTGCTTAGAGTAACGTAGTCCCGAATAAAGGGGTCATCACCTATATTTTCATGCGTGTTTTAAGAAAAGCTTGCCCCCTTTTGTTTGTGACAAAAAACTGTGAGATCTGTAGTGCAAAAATATTTACAGAATTACGCTAGGATTCGAGAGACAATTTCATATACACTCATTGAATGCCCATGTTCAGCCCATTTTATGAAAAAACAAAACAATTACACTTTGTATATACAAAATTCTGTAAATATTGTGTGCATCCATTGTACTTAAACTATGATTTACACTGTGCAAATTGAATATGATGTATTCCTATGTAATTTACATACAAATTTTATGTTTTTGATAAAATACAATTTTTGGTGAAGAATTTTGTTGCGATTTTTGATTTATCTTAAGAATGCAAGTTTTCCTGCATATTTTTATGTGATTGGTTCGATTATAATGAATGCACATCTGTACCCAGTAGTAAAAAATAATTTTATGTAACCAAAACATGCAACAAAATATGTAATATACAAATACATATGCTAAATGTCTCAATATATTTTCATTTTTTTTAATTAAATACATTAAACCTTAATTCAAGTGCATGCTGAAAGCATTATAATGATTTAATATATTTGTAGTAAATAATATTAGTTAATTAGTGTAGATTAAGCAATAGTGCATATGTAGTTTTTTCCTATATTTTTCTTTTTTTCTTTTAAATGACAGACGTTTTGCCATTAAAAACGGCAAATAAAATTATTTCAACTTAAATGTTCTCTGTAAGTGCTGGCATTTTGGTTATTTTCTAGAAATGGGCATTCATTTCATTATGAATACACATTCATAATGAAAATAGATATTCATTTTGTTTTGACAAAATTAATATCCAAATTAATGCACCAATGAAAAGGAAAGAAAACAAATAAATACTGCCGACATTTGTCAGAATTTATACAATTTGCAAAGCTTATAAAATATGCGTTCCTAAATTGAACTTTGTTTACTTATTACAATGATTCTTAGGAAAGGCAGAAATGTTTGATGTTAATTTTTTGGATTTAACAGCTACTAATATTGCTTTCAAAAATCCACAAACACTTTTAAAAATTGCATTTCATCTGAAATATGGTTTAAAGGAATATAACAAAATTATAATTTCAAATATTTTCGATTTTTAGGGGGTTATTAAAGTTTAATATATTTTGCCTGAGGGGCAAGGTTTTGAATATCAGGCCCTGTAAGAGAAGAAATTGGAGTATATAGGAGTCTAAACTTAGGCCCAATAAATATATTGTTTAAACTACAGGGAGTGCAGAATTATTAGGCAAATGAGTATTTTGACCACATCATCCTCTTTATGCATGTTGTCTTACTCCAAGCTGTATAGGCTCGAAAGTCTACTACCAATTAAGCATATTAGGTGATGTGGATCTCTGTAATGAGAAGGGGTGTGGTCTAATGACATCAACACCCTATATCAGGTGTGCATAATTATTAGGCAACTTCCTTTCCTTTGGCAAAATGGGTCAAAAGAAGGACTTGACAGGCTCAGAAAAGTCAAAAATAGTGAGATATCTTGCAGAGGGATGCAGCACTCTTAAAATTGCAAAGCTTCTGAAGCGTGATCATCGAACAATCAAGCGTTTCATTCAAAATAGTCAACAGGGTCGCAAGAAGCGTGTGGAAAAACCAAGGCACAAAATAACTGCCCATGAACTGAGAAAAGTCAAGCGTGCAGCTGCCAAGATGCCACTTGCCACCAGTTTGGCCATATTTCAGAGCTGCAACATCACTGGAGTGCCCAAAAGCACAAGGTGTGCAATACTCAGAGACATGGCCAAGGTAAGAAAGGCTGAAAGACGACCACCACTGAACAAGACACACAAGCTGAAACGTCAAGACTGGGCCAAGAAATATCTCAAGACTGATTTTTCTAAGGTTTTATGGACTGATGAAATGAGAGTGAGTCTTGATTGGCCAGATGGATGGGCCCGTGGCTGGATTGGTAAAGGGCAGAGAGCTCCAGTCCGACTCAGACGCCAGCAAGGTGGAGGTGGAGTACTGGTTTGGGCTGGTATCATCAAAGATGAGCTTGTGGGGCCTTTTCGGGTTGAGGATGGAGTCAAGCTCAACTCCCAGTCCTACTGCCAGTTTCTGGAAGACACCTTCTTCAAGCAGTGGTACAGGAAGAAGTCTGCATCCTTCAAGAAAAACATGATTTTAATGCAGGACAATGCTCCATCACACGCGTCCAAGTACTCCACAGCGTGGCCTGCAAGAAAGGGTATAAAAGAAGAAAATCTAATGACATGGCCTCCTTGTTCACCTGATCTGAACCCCATTGAGAACCTGTGGTCCATCATCAAATGTGAGATTTACAAGGAGGGAAAACAGTACACCTCTCTAAACAGTGTCTGGGAGGCTGTGGTTGCTTCTGCACGCAATGTTGATGGTGAACAGATCAAAACACTGACAGAATCCATGGATGGCAGGCTTTTGAGTGTCCTTGCAAAGAAAGGTGGCTATATTGGTCACTGATTTGTTTTTGTTTTGTTTTTGAATGTCAGAAATGTATATTTGTGAATGTTGAGATGTTATATTGGTTTCACTGGTAAAAATAAATAATTGAAATGGGTATATATTTGTTTTTTGTTAAGTTGCCTAATAATTATGCACAGTAATAGTCACCTGCACACGCAGATATCCCCCTAAAATAGCTAAAACTAAAAACAAACTAAAAACTACTTCCAAAAATATTCAGCTTTGATATTAATGAGTTTTGTGGGTTCATTGAGAACATGGTTGTTGTTCAATAATAAAATTAATCCTCAAAAATACAACTTGCCTAATAATTCTGCACTCCCTGTAGTTTTGTAAATGGTGAATTGTGAAAACTGTGACTCGGCAACATGAAATATTTGTCACAGTTTATTAGAATGTTTGGTGCTCTTTTTAAAAGCAATTTTCAGCATAACGCTTTTTTTTAAAAAAATTTTTTTTAAACATGTCTCCAATAAAGTAGCCTTGGGGCTATAAATTCAAATTCTGGCAATCACTCTACTCACATTTCAATAAACCCAGCCCATTTATCTGCTTGATTGCTGAACCACTATCTCTATTAGGACATTATTTTAACAAAAGGCAAGAAGAAGTATATTATTCAACACATTGAAGCATATGTTCAGTCTTTAAAGTCATACTCATTGATCATTCTACAGCATAGTTTAACAAAAAAAAAAAAAAAAATCTATCATTTATTACTAACAAGGATATATGTTTATATTGGGATGGCCCATCAACCCCATCAGTGCTAAAGCAAAGAGCCAGGATTAAAAACAAATCAGCAAAAAAAATCCATGCATACAAATGCTATTCAATGTGCTATTAAGCACACTCAAATAAAGTTAGAGCATGCAAAAGTAAAAAGGACTTAAAAATAAGCATACAAAGGGTATCCCACTAAAATGAATAGTTTCATAAAGTGTAAATTTGTACAGGTTTTCTTTCCCTAGTATTTTCTAATTTATAAAAGCTCTTCCTAGGTTGCCTCCCACTTGCTTCCCATTTGTGTAGTCTCCCTCATTAATTTACAGCCAAAAAAATGGATAAAGGGCAATCAGAGACACATACAAAGAAATAATATAGAATAGTATATGTACAAATATTTAGTTACAACATATATAGGAAAAAACACTGACATGCTGTGTCCTCAAATGTGTATCGGGTATGGAGAATACTTGATAATAATAAATGTCATAGAAAACAGCACTATACTGCTCATAAGTGATGATTAAAGCTATCCAATTTGGAGGTTATTCACAAAAGGAATGAGTGTCCCAGTGTTTATACACAATAACCCAGTAATAGCAATAAAAGAAACCGTGTCACCAAAACATGTAAAAATGCTGCATTAATCTTTTTTCCCCAATACCAAGATGATTACCACATGCATTCCAGTCTTGGAGCCACCACAGGGCTGATTGTTATCTACACTTTGCCTACAGTGCAAGGTGCACATTCACCAATCATCATCTAGGTAATCATTGAAATCTGCACCCATTGTGTTCGTGTGATGCTGATGTCAAAGCTAAAAATACAGAGATGGCAGAAGCTCTGTTTATTCCAAGAAAATTGTTTGTGACAAGTGGTTACAATTTAAAGCTAGAGGAAACAAGATTTAATCTCTTAAATGTTTTCACTGTAAGAGCAATAACATTTTGGAACTCATTAGCAAAGCAGGCAATGAATGTCAATACCTTAGATTTTTTTAAATGGTTTGGATACATTTTTTGGCTAGAAACATAATGCAAGAATATAATTGCTTGTGTTAAATTGGTCACCTTTAAATGGAATTAATTTAGGCTCAACTGGAGATTTTTTTGTATATTAGATTTGTGTAGGATGAACACGATAAACTTCTGTCTTTTTTTAACCTCATCTACTATGTTACAAATGGGGATTGGCATACAGGATGATCCTGGACAGAGGAGAGCTTGGCACTATATGGGTATAGCTGTCTTTTTGGAGAAATTAATAAAGCAGCCTGGCTGAACCTTAAAGGGACACTCTAGCCAAAATTGGACTTTCGTGGTTCAGATAGGGCATGCCATTTTAAGCAACTTCCCAATTAACTTTTATCGACAAATGTGCCTTGTTCTCTTTGTATTATTTGTTGAAAGCTAAACCTAGATAGGCTCATATGCTAATTTGAAGGCCACCTCTTATCTCAGTGCATTTGTACATTTCTTCACAACTAGATAGTGCTAGTGCATGTATGCCATATCAATGTAACACCCTTTCCTGACCTTCCCTGAGGTGGGTGATAATGTAATGCTGTCTACCTGTTTCGTGTATGAAAACTAAGCCTCCGCAGAGTGGGAGTAGGAGGGGGGTTGAAATCAGGTATATAAGGGATGCCTGTATGACACAGTGCCTCCACCTATAGGGGACACCCTAGAATAATAGGGTGTGGGATCCTATAAGATTTTAGTACAAAAAGAAAAAAACAAGTAATAACCACCCAAGAAATCTTAAAATAAAATGTTGCTTTGATTATTATAAAGTGTTTAACCAATAACATACAGTGTAACAAATACAAATAATAATATTAATCACAATATCTTCTTATGACATCAGTATACCTTTTTTTTTAACTCAGAAGTCCTTCATGAGCTCATGAAATAATAACATAACTGTTGTTGTAAAATACTTTGAGGTGGTGCTGTACAATGCAATTTCATATACTAAATAGAATTTAGTTGAGGTAATTATCCCTTGCTGCTTGTGAACGAAGCTAGAGAGCGCTGCTTGTGATCGATGCAGTGCTCAAGAAAACTTCTCCTCAGAAATACTGAATAACATAAGTCTCTACCTTATTACTGAATTTCAGCAATCCACTTGCCTTATACTGCAAAGTCAGTCACTCTTTTACTACAAACAGCTGCAGAAATCTCACAGTTATGCTCTTATGTAATGTAGCTTTATAAATCCAGTCAGTGTATTTGTGCAAACTGTTCAGGCAGAATAATTTATAGGATATTCTCTGGGTTATCTCTTTAATATACATCACACTCAGTTACTTCCTTATGTAATGCAGCTGTGCAATCCATTTAGTGTATTTATGCAAACTGTTTAGGCAGAATAACTTCTAGAATATTCTCTGGGTTATCTCTTTAATATACATCACACTCAGTTACTTCCTTATGTAATGCAGCTGTGCAATCCATTTAGTGTATTTATGCAAACTGTTTAGGCAGAATAACTTCTAGAATATTCTCTGGGTTATCTCTTTAATATACAACAACTCTGCAGCACATCACACTCAGGCCTAGATTTGGAGTTCGGCGGTAAAAGGGCTGCTAACGCTCCGCGGGCTTTTTTCTGGCCGCACCATAAATTTAACTCTGGTATCGAGAGTTTAATCAAATGCTGCGTTAGGCTCCAAAAAAGGAGCGTAGAGCATTTTTACCGCAAATGCAACTCTCGATACCAGAGTTGCTTACGGACGCGGCCGGCCTCAAAAACGTGCTCGTGCACGATTCTCCCATAGGAAACAATGGGGCTGTTTGAGCTGAAAAAAAACCTAACACCTGCAAAAAAGCAGCGTTCAGCTCCTAACGCAGCCCCATTGTTTCCTATGGGGAAACACTTCCTACGTCTGCACCTAACACTCTAACATGTACCCCGAGTCTAAACACCCCTAACCTTACACTTATTAACCCCTAATCTGCCGCCCCCGCTATCACTGACCCCTGCATATTTTTTTAAACCCCTAATCTGCCGCTCCGTAAACCGCCGCAACCTACGTTATCCCTATGTACCCCTAATCTGCTGCCCTAACATCGCCGACCCCTATATTATATTTATTAACCCCTAATCTGCCCCCCTCAACGTCGCCGACACCTGCCTACACTTATTAACCCCTAATCTGCCGAGCGGACCTGAGCGCTACTATAATAAAGTTATTAACCCCTAATCCGCCTCACTAACCCTATCATAAATAGTATTAACCCCTAATCTGCCCTCCCTAACATCGCCGACACCTAACTTCAATTATTAACCCCTAATCTGCCGACCGGAGCTCACCGCTATTCTAATAAATGTATTAACCCCTAAAGCTAAGTCTAACCCTAACACTAACACCCCCCTAAGTTAAATATAATTTTTATCTAACGAAATAAATTAACTCTTATTAAATAAATGATTCCTATTTAAAGCTAAATACTTACCTGTAAAATACATCCTAATATAGCTACAATATAAATTATAATTATATTATAGCTATTTTAGGATTAATATTTATTTTACAGGTAACTTTGTAATTATTTTAACCAGGTACAATAGCTATTAAATAGTTAAGAACTATTTAATAGTTACCTAGTTAAAATAATAACAAAATTACCTGTAAAATAAGTCCTAACCTAAGATATAATTAAACATAACACTACCCTATCAATAAATTAATTAAATAAACTACCTACAATTACCTACAATTAACCTAACACTACACTATCAATAAATTAATTAAATACAATTCCTACAAATAAATACAATTAAATAAACTAGCTAAAGTACAAAAAATAAAAAAGATCTAAGTTACAGAAAATAAAAAAATATTTACAAACATAATAAAAATATTACAACAATTTTAAACTAATTACACCTACTCTAAGCCCCCTAATAAAATAACAAAGCCCCCCAAAATAAAAAATTCCCTACCCTATTCTAAATTAAAAAAAGTTACAAGCTCTTTTACCTTACCAGCCCTGAACAGGGCCCTTTGCGGGGCATGCCCCAAGAATTTCAGCTCTTTTGCCTGTAAAAGAATAAATACAATACCCCCCCCCCAACATTACAACCCACCACCCACATACCCCTAATCTAACCCAAACCCCCCTTAAATAAACCTAACACTAAGCCCCTGAAGATCTTCCTACCTTGACTTCACCATACCAGGTTCACCGATCCGTCCTGAAGAGCTCCTCCGATGTTCTGATCCAAGCCCAAGCGGGGGCTGAAGAGGTCCATGATCCGGTCAAAGTCTTCATCCAAGCGGGGCAGAAGAGGATCTTCCATCCGATTGAAGTCATCATCCAGGCGGCATCTTCGATCTTCTTCCATCCGGAGCGAAGCGGCAGGATCCTGAAGACATCCAGCGCGGAACATCCATCCGGACCGACGACTGAACGACGAATGACTGTTCCTTTAAGGGACGTCATCCAAGATGGCGTCCCTCGAATTCCGATTGGCTGATAGGATTCTATCAGCCAATCGGAATTAAGGTAGGAATTTTCTGATTGGCTGATGGAATCAGCCAATCAGAATCTAGTTCAATCCGATTGGCCGATCCAATCAGCCAATCAGATTGAGCTCGCATTCTATTGGCTGATCGGAACAGCCAATAGAATGCGAGCTCAATCTGATTGGCTGATTGGATCAGCCAATCGGATTGAACTTGATTCTGATTGGCTGATTCCATCAGCCAATCAGAAAATTCCTACCTTAATTCCGATTGGCTGATAGAATCCTATCAGCCAATCGGAATTCAAGGGACACCATCTTGGATGACGTCCCTTAAAGGAACAGTCATTCGTCGTTCAGTCGTCGGTCCGGATGGATGTTCCGCGATGGATGTCTTCAGGATCCTGCCGCTTCGCTCCGGATGGAAGAAGATCGAAGATGCCGCCTGGATGATGACTTCAATCGGATGGAAGATCCTCTTCTGCCCCGCTTGGATGAAGACTTTGACCGGATCATGGACCTCTTCAGCCCCCGCTTGGGCTTGGATCAGGACATCGGAGGAGCTCTTCAGGACGGATCGGTGAACCTGGTATGGTGAAGACAAGGTAGGAAGATCTTCAGGGGCTTAGTGTTAGGTTTATTTAAGGGGGGTTTGGGTTAGATTACGGGTATGTGGGTGGTGGGTTGTAATATTGGGGGGGGGTATTGTATTTATTCTTTTACAGGCAAAAGAGCTGAAATTCTTGGGGCATGCCCCGCAAAGGGCCCTGTTCAGGGCTGGTAAGGTAAAAGAGCTTGTAACTTTTTTTAATTTAGAATAGGGTAGGGAATTTTTTTATTTTGGGGGGCTTTGTTATTTTATTAGGGGGCTTAGAGTAGGTGTAATTAGTTTAAAATTGTTGTAATATTTTTATTATGTTTGTAAATATTTTTTTATTTTCTGTAACTTAGATCTTTTTTATTTTTTGTACTTTAGCTAGTTTATTTAATTGTATTTATTTGTAGGAATTGTGTTTAATTAATTTATTGATAGTGTAGTGTTAGGTTAATTGTAGGTAATTGTAGGTAGTTTATTTAATTATTTTATTGATAGGGTAGTGTTAGGTTTAATTATATCTTAGGTTAGGACTTATTTTACAGGTAATTTTGTTATTATTTTAACTAGGTAACTATTAAATAGTTCTTAACTATTTAATAGCTATTGTACCTGGTTAAAATAATTACAAAGTTACCTGTAAAATAAATATTAATCCTAAAATAGCTATAATATAATTATAATTTATATTGTAGCTATATTAGGATGTATTTTACAGGTAAGTATTTAGCTTTAAATAGGAATCATTTATTTAATAAGAGTTAATTTATTTCGTTAGATAAAAATTATATTTAATTTAGGGGGGGGTTAGTGAGGCGGATTAGGGGTTAATAACTTTATTATAGTAGCGCTCAGGTCCGCTCGGCAGATTAGGGGTTAATAAGTGTAGGCAGGTGTCGGCGACGTTGAGGGGGGCAGATTAGGGGTTAATAAATATAATATAGGGGTCGGCGGTGTTAGGGGTAGCAGATTAGGGGTACATAGGGATAACGTAGGTGGCGGCGATTTGCGGTCGGAAGATTAGGGGTTAATTATTTTAAGTAGCTTGCGGCGACGTTGTGGGGGGCAAGTTAGGGGTTAAGAAATATAATATAGGGGTCGGCGGGGTTAGGGGCAGCAGATTAGGGGTACATAAGTATAATGTAGGTGGCGGTCGGCAGATTAGGGGTTAAAAATTTTAATCGAGTGGCGGCGATGTGGGGGGAGCTCGGTTTAGGGGTACATAGGTAGTTTATGGGTGTTAGTGTACTTTAGGGTACAGTAGTTAAGAGCTTTATAAACCGGCGTTAGCCAGAAAGCTCTTAACTCCTGCTATTTTCAGGCGGCTGGAATCTTGTCGTTAGAGCTCTAACGCTCACTTCAGAAACGATTCTAAATACCAGCGTTAGAAAGATCCCATTGAAAAGATAGGCTACGCAAATGGCGTAGGGGGATCTGCGGTATGGAAAAGTCGCGGCTGAAAAGTGAGCGTTAGACCCTTTAATCACTGACTCCAAATACCAGCGGGCGCCCAAAACCAGCGTTAGGAGCCTCTAACGCTGGTTTTGACGGCTACCGCCGAACTCCAAATCTAGGCCTCAGTTACTTCCTTATGTAATGCAGCTGTGCAATCCATTCAGTGTATTTATGCAACTGTTTAGGTAGAATAACTTCTAGAATATTCTCTGGGTTATCTCTTTAATATACAACAACTCTGCAGCACATCAGATATGACTAGTATATCTTTTCTCTTGCATTTAGTTAACATGAAGTTATGGAGATCTTAAAACAGCAGATAATGGCTGACACTCACAGTACAAATAAAAGGTTTCAACTTCTGTCTTCAGCAACCACATGTAGCAATGTCTGAACTGTCTCTGGAATCCATGCATTAGTCTGAATAACTTCTTTCAGCTTGGAAACAGCAACTTTCTTCCCCCATCTCAAAGTCTGTGCAAGCTCCACACTTCTCTTAACACCTAAAAAATCTCCTCAGCACTAACAACTCCTCCCCCTTCCCAGATGGCATTTCTCTTCCTCAATACAACTATTACAGCAGCCATCTTGGGTAAGGGCAAGGTCCTTACATACTCCCCCCCCAAAAAAAACTTGTTGTCCCCAGCAAGGGGTACAAGAGCAACACATCAATACATTTTCTTTAGCAAGTCTACTAACAAAATCACATATTCATCATGATTCAAATTATGGTTAGGGTATACATCTTTCAAAACACATCGTACAGCAGATGTTAGAGCAGGCAACAAGGGTTCAACATTATAACCAGGGTTTCCTAGTGTATCATATGTCAATTTCTTTGGGGGATGTCTCTTTCTTGCTGGTCTTTTCTCTCTATAGGGACTTCTACTATCATAATGTATAGGGTTTGGAGATTCCCTATCTGGTATAGGACTATTAGGGAAGGATGGCATATCAGGTTCAGAGGTTGGGGCAACAGAGGAGGCATGCTCATCATTATAGGTCTCTCTTTGCAATGGAGATCTCATTTCAGGGTCCAATTGAATTGATGAGTCTTCATGTGGGATACTATATTCATTATTAATTGACATGCTTGGGCCTTGGTCCTCATGATATGTAACATCATGCTGGAATTAAGGTATAGGCAACAAATGATTCCAATGCCATGTCTTCACAACACCATTTTCATCTGCTATCTGAAAAACTGGAAGACCTGGCAATTGTCTGACTATTCTATAGATACTATTCCTCCATCTAGGAGCTAACTTGTGCTTGCCTGGTATCCCTAAATTCCGTAAAAGGACACGGTCTCCTGGTTGCAAATCCTGATGTTTTATTCTCTTGTCATATCGTTGCTTATTAGCCTCATTTAATCGAGCAGTAGCTTCTTCAGCCAACTTATAAGCTGTTTGTAAACTCTCCTGCAATCGCCTGACATACTGATAGTGACTCTTATGAGAAACTCCATCTGATGACACCCCTAACTGGAGATCTATAGGTAGTCTCGCTTCTCTCCAAAACATAAGGAAGTATGGTGAATAACCTGTGGAATCATGTCGGGTGCAGTTGCAGGCATGAACTAGTGCTTCTACTTGACGACTCCAAGTTCTCTTTTCAGACACTAGCAGGGTCCCTAACATATTTAGCATAGTTCTGTTAAACCTCTCAGGCAAAGCATCTCCTTCTGGATGATAGGGAGAAGTTCTTGTCTTCTTAATTCCCAAAACATTCATCATTTCTTTAATGAGGCGACTCTCAAAGTCTCTACCTTGATCAGAAATCAGTTTCTTAGGAAGACCATAATGAATGAAAAACCTTACCCAAAGAACTCTAGCCACTGTACTAGCCTTCTGGTCCTTTGTTGGGAAGGCTTGAGCATAACGGGTATAGTGATCTGTTACAATAAGAACATTTCCAATGCCACAGGAATCTGGCTCAATGCACAAAAAATCCATGCAAACAAGATCCATGGGGCCTTCACTTTTCAGATGACCCATAGAGGCAGCTCGAGTTGGAAGAGTTTTCCTCTGTACACATCTAAAACATTTATGAATGTAGTCTTCTACATACTCTCTCATCTTTGGCCAATAACATCTATCCTGCAAGAGGCCAAACGTTTTTTCTATCCCAAGATGTCCGTGCTGATCATGCAAGGATGACAGAACAAGTTTTCTTAGTTTGGCAGGTAACACCAATTGTCTTCGATCTGGATGATTGTGGTATTTAACTACTCGAAACAGAAGTCCATCTTGAATTTGAAACTTATCCCACTCTCTATTTAGTGGACCAGACCATTCCCTAGGAATTCTCTTCAGTAAGTGTGGGCTATCAGTTTGAACAGCTTTTCGAAGTAGTCCAATTAAAGGATCTTGTTCCTGTGCATTTATTAATTCTTCAGGAGGTATTCGAGACCATCTGGCTAATTCCACTACAGATGGTTTACAATAATATACAGGCAGAGCTTGTGGATGACATCCCAATGAATCTACTGCTCTCAAATCTGAAAAAGACAGAGGTTTCATCTTTGAAGACACTGGTTTGGCAGAATGTTCTCACACCAAGTGAAGGAATTTCTTCCCATTGAGAATCACCTGTTTGTTCTGGTAGTCCTGGTCGTCTGGACATTGCATCAGTCCCTATATTCTTAGGCCCTGGCTTGTAACGTAACTTAAAAGTGTAATTTGATAGTGCAGCCAACCACCGATGACCGGTTGCATCCAACTTTGCTGTAGTCAAGATGTAGGTAAGTGGATTATTATCTGTTCGAACTTCAAATTCTACTCCATAAAGGTAATCGTGGAGTTTATCCACTACTGCCCATTTCAGAGCCAAGAACTCAAGCTTGTGGACTGGATAATTCTGTTCACTCTTAGACAAACTCCTACTTAGATAAACAACAGGTCTCAACCCTCCAGGGTACTCTTGGTGTAAAACTGCCCCCAAACCCACATAGCTAGCATATATATGTAGCACATAAGGTTTCTCAGGATCTGCATAGGCCAAGACAGGTGCCTCAGTTAAATTTTTCTTTAAATTCTCAAACGCTTTGGAGCACTCTGATGTCCACCGAGTTCCCAAAGGAGTTTTTGCATTTAGTGGCTTTTTAGGATCATCTTCACTATGTTTCAGCAAGTCGTTTAGGGGTCGAGCTAACTGGGAGTATCCTTTCACAAATCTTCGATAGTATCCACAAAATCCAAGAAATGATCGAAGTTCACCAATGTTGTTAGGCTGTGGCCATGTGGTTACTGCTTCCACCTTAGCAGGGTCTGTAGACACCCCTTCTGCTGAGACCACATGACCTACATAGGTCACAGATGTTTGCCCAAATCTACATTTCTCCAGACTTAACTTTAGGCCTTCTTCGTGAAGACGATCCAATACTTTCAGCAACCTTGTCTCATGTTCCTCCAAAGTACTACCGAATACAATAAGGTCATCTAGATAGACAAGACACTCACGTCCATTCATATCTCCCACAGTACGTTCCATTAGCCTTTGGAATGTGGCTGGAGCTCCACAGATCCCTTGTGGCATCTGTGTAAACTGATAGAATCCTAGTGGACAAATAAAAGCTGTCTTCTCTTGGTCTTCTTCAGTCGTCCCTACCTGAAAATAGCCGGATCTCAGATCCAGAACACTGAACCAGCGGCTACCATTAAGAAAATGTAAAATCTCTTCAATTCGAGGTAGGTCATATTGGTCAGGTATAGTTCTTCGATTGAAAGTCCGATAGTCAATGCACAAACGTATAGACCCATTCTTCTTTCTAACCACTACAATGGGTGAAGCCCATGGACTGCGAGAAGGAACAATTATTCGAGCTTTTTCCATCTCAGCCAAAACGGCACGAAAATCCTCAACATCACGAGGAGGCAATCTCCTAGAGCGTTCCCTAAAAGGGGCAAAATCTGTTAGGCGAATGGTATGAAGCATATGTTTTGAACGTCCTACATCCATTTCTGCGGCAGAAAAAACTCCTGCACGGGCCTTCATAGCCTTCTGCAACCGCTCACATGCCTCCTTAGGCATTGTAGATCCTTCAAAGTTAAATTGTAGTTTTTCTGTTTCTGTTTCTGTTTTTGAGAGAGAGAAACATTTACGAATAGCCAATGATGAGTCTACTACTGGATAAAGATATATGCAACATCTCTGCAGCACATCACACTCAGTTACTTCCTTATGCAATGCAGCTGTGCAATCCATTTAGTGTATTTATGCAACTGTTTAGGCAGAATAACTTCTAGAATATTCTCTGGGTTATCTCTTTAATATACAACAACTCTGCAGCACATCACACCCAGTTGCTTCCTTATGTAATAGTTAGTTGTAGTAGGTGGCGCAAAACAAGTTGCTATTCCCAATGTGTCTTACTGTAAATATGTGTGATAATATGTGTGCTCAATATATGTTAATGTTTTGATGAGTCCTAATTTTATATTCTCTTTTGGAAAAAAATGGATGTCGAAACTATTTAAGAAATAAATATGATCCTTTATTTGATTATGGTAAATTTACCCAATAGTAGTGATGCTAAAAGTACAGTTAAACAAAAATTGTTACAATTCCTTCAAAGTTTAAAAAAATGACACCGGTGTCTCTATGTATAAAAATGTACATAATATATAAAAAATAAATTAAATTAAAATAATAACGTTGAAATCTTATAATTTATACAGTTTTGGGTTTATCACAAGTTGTAATTTCTAACAGAATGTTTGTAGATACAATTTTATAGTGGATAAAACAATAGTTGCTGTATAGTTCATATAGGATACTTTGTTTCAAGTTCAGCTATGCAATTGAGATCTTATCTTAGGCAACTATATATCAAATGTAGAGGTATGTTGGTGCGATTTTTATCACACTATAATATAAGTATACAAATTAGTACCTTGAAGTGTATCTGTTTGATATCACTTTTGTGAGATAATTGCGGTTAAATAAACGCCGCTATGCCAGTGTTTTGATTAAGTTTCAAGATCAAGCTGGTGGCAGTTCTATATGAGCTGCTGGCGGTTAAATAAATGCCGCTTTGGTTTCCTCTTATTAGGTGGGCTTATCTGTTTGCTGCGAGAAAATTCACTTTTATATAAGTGTTTGGGTAGTTGTCAGGGCCGCTCAGTTACCTTATCCTTTGTCAGTCAGTGACCGATCGCGCTCTTAAGGGTTTCTTGGTGGGATCTTCGTTTCGGTTAAGTGCTAACCGTTTGCTGATGTTTTTTAAGTATCTCCGGTTTTTCTATTCTGTGGCTTGTCTGTCGGTCAGTGACCGATCACGATGGTATGGTTGTTGGATAACCTCCTGATATGGAATTTTTGCGTGCCTTTCCCGTCTGTTGTTCCCAGGTTTCTTAGATGTCGATCAGTGACCGATCTGGCTGCTGAAATGTGGTTGTTGGGATAAGTTGAAAGTTTGTAGGATAAGTAGAAAAAGGATTTCTAGTTATCAATGTGATCTTTGCGGTTAAATATATGCCGCTCAGTGGGAACTTGAATATTTCAACTGGGTATAGCTGGTATTCACTTTGTCTTCTCAAATCCTGTGCAGGTGTGCTCTGGTATCAACATGTTTCGGCTGGACAGCCTTTTTCAAGATCACTTCCTTATGTAATGCAGCTGTGCAATCCATTTAGTGTATTTATGCAAATTGTTTAGGCAGAATAACTTCTAGAATATTCTCTGGGTTATCTCTTTAATATACAACAACTCTGCAGCACATCACACTCAGTTACTTCCTTATGTAATGCAGCTGTGCAATCCATTCAGTGTATTTATGCAACTGTTTAGGCAGAATAACTTCTAGAATATTCTCTGGGTTATCTCTTTAATATACAACAACTCTGCAGCACATCACACTCAGTTACTTCCTTATGCAATGCAGCTGTGCAATCCATTTAGTGTATTTATGCAACTGATTAGGCAGAATAACTTCTAGAATATTCTCTGGGTTATCTCTTTAATATACAACAACTCTGCAGCACATCAGATATGACTAGTATATCTTTTCTCTTGCATTTAGTTAACATGAAGTTATGGAGATCTTAAAACAGCAGATAATGGCTGACACTCATAGTACAAATAAAAGGTTTCAACTTCTGTCTTCAGCAGCCACATGTAGCAATGTCTGAACTGTCTCTGGAATACATGCATTAGTCTGAATAACTTCTTTCAGCTTAGAAACAGCAACTTTCTTCCCCCATCTCAAAGTCTGTGCAAGCTCCACACTTCTCTTAACACCTAAAAAATCTCCTCAGCACTAACAACTCCTCCCCCTTCTCAGATGGCATTTCTCTTCCTCAATACAACTATTACAGCAGCCATCTTGGGTAAGGGCAAGGTCCTTACATACTCCCCCCCCAAAAAAAAACTTGTTGTCCCCAGCAAGGGGTACAAGAGCAACACATCAATACATTTTCTTTAGCAAGTCTACTAACAAAATCACATATTCATCATGATTCAAATTATGGTTAGGGTATACATCTTTCAAAACACATCGTACAGCAGATGTTAGAGCAGGCAACAAGGGTTCAACATTATAACCAGGGTTTCCTAGTGTATCATATGTCAATTTCTTTGGGGGATGTCTCTTTCTTGCTGGAGATTCCCTATCTGGTATAGGACTATTAGGGAAGGATGGCATATCAGGTTCAGAGGTTGGGGCAACAGAGGAGGCATGCTCATCATTATAGGTCTCTCTTTGCAATGGAGATCTCATTTCAGGGTCCGATTGAATTGATGAGTCTTCATGTGGGATACTATATTCATTATTAATTGACATGCTTGGGCCTTGGTGCTCATGATATGTAACATCATGCTGGAATTGAGGTATAGGCAACAAATGATTCCGATGCCATGTCTTCACAACACCATTTTCATCTGCTATCTGAAAAACTGGAAGACCTGGCAATTGTCTGACTATTCTATAGATACTATTCCTCCATCTAGGAGCTAACTTGTGCTTGCCTGGTATCCCTAAATTCCATAAAAGGACACGGTCTCCTGGTTGCAAATCCTGATGTTTTATTCTCTTGTCATATCGTTGCTTATTAGCCTCATTTAATCGAGCAGTAGCTTCTTCAGCCAACTTATAAGCTGTTTGTAAACTCTCCTGCAATCGCCTGACATACTGATAGTGACTCTTATGAGAAACTCCATCTGATGACATCCCTAACTGGAGATCTATAGGTAGTCTCTCTTCTCTCCCAAACATAAGGAAGTATGGTGAATAACCTGTGGAATCATGTCGGGTGCAGTTGTAGGCATGAACTAGTGCTTTTACTTGACGACTCCAAGTTCTCTTTTCAGACTCTGGCAGGGTCCCTAACATATTTAGCAAAGTTCTGTTAAACCTCTCAGGCAAAGCATCTCCTTCTGGATGATAGGGAGAAGTTCTTGTCTTCTTAATTCCCAAAACATTCATCATTTCTTTAATGAGGCGACTCTCAAAGTCTTTACCTTGATCAGAATGCAGTTTCTTAGGAAGACCATAATGAATGAAAAACCTTTCCCAAAGAACTCTAGCCACTGTACTAGCCTTCTGGTCCTTTGTTGGGAAGGCTTGAGCATAACGGGTATAGTGATCTGTTACAATAAGAACATTTCCAATGCCACAGGAATCTGGCTCAATGCACAAAAAATCCATGCAAACAAGATCCATGGGGCCTTCACTTTTCAGATGACCCATAGAGGCAGCTCGAGTTGGAAGAGTTTTCCTCTGTACACATCTAAAACTTTTATGAATGTAGTCTTCTACATACTCTCTCATCTTTGGCCAATAACATCTATCCTGCAAGAGGCCAAACGTTTTTTCTATCCCAAGATGTCCGTGCTGATCATGCAAGGATGACAGAACAAATTTTCTTAGTTTGGCAGGTAACACCAATTGTCTTTGATCTGGATGATTGTGGTATTTAACTACTCGAAACAGAAGTCCATCTTGAATTTGAAACTTATCCCACTCTCTATTTAGTGGACCAGACCATTCCCTAGGAATTCTCTTCAGTAAGTGTGGGCTATCAGTTTGAACAGCTTTTCGAAGTAGTCCAATTAAAGGATCTTGTTCCTGTGCATTTATTAATTCTTCAGGAGGTATTCAAGACCATCTGGCTAATTCCACTACAGATGGTTTACAATAATATACAGGCAGAGCTTGTGGATGACATCCCAATGAATCTACTGCTCTCAAATCTGAAAAAAACAGAGGTTTCATCTTTGAAGACACTGGTTTGGCAGAATGTTCTCACACTAAGTGAAGGAATTTCTTCCCATTGAGAATCACCTGTTTGTTCTGGTAGTCCTGGTCGTCGGGACATTGCATCAGACCCTATATTCTTAGGCCCTGGCTTGTAACGTAACTTAAAAGTGTAATTTGATAGTGCAGCCAACCACCGATGACCGGTTGCATCCAACTTTGCTGTAGTCAAGATGTAGGTAAGTGGATTATTATCTGTTCGAACTTCAAATTCTACTCCATAAAGGTAATCGTGGAGTTTATCCACTACTGCCCATTTCAGAGCCAAGAACTCAAGCTTGTGGACTGGATAATTCTGTTCACTCTTAGACAAACTCCTACTTAGATAAACAACAGGTCTCAACCCTCCAGGGTACTCTTGGTGTAAAACTGCCCCCAAACCCACATAGCTAGCATCTATATGTAGCACATAAGGTTTCTCAGGATCTGCATAGGCCAAGACAGGTGCCTCAGTTAAATTTTTCTTTAAATTCTCAAACGCTTTGGAGCACTCTGATGTCCACCGAGTTCCCAAAGGAGTTTTTGCATTTAGTGGCTTTTTAGGATCATCTTCACTATGTTTCAGCAAGTCGTTTAGGGGTCGAGCTAACTGGGAGTATCCTTTCACAAATCTTCGATAGTATCCACAAAATCGAAGAAATGATCGAAGTTCACCAATGTTGTTAGGCTGTGGCCATGCGGTTACTGCTTCCACCTTAGCAGGGTCTGTAGACACTCCTTCTGCTGAGACCACATGACCTACATAGGTCACAGATGATTGCCCAAATCTACATTTCTCCAGACTTAACTTTAGGCCTTCTTCGTGAAGACGATCCAATACTTTCAGCAACCTTGTCTCATGTTCCTCCAAAGTACTACCGAATACAATAAGGTCATCTAGATAGACAAGACACTCACGTCCATTCATATCTCCCACAGTACGTTCCATTAGCCTTTGGAATGTGGCTGGAGCTCAACAGATCCCTTGTGGCATCCGTGTAAACTGATAGAATCCTAGTGGACAAATAAAAGCTGTCTTCTCTTGGTCTTCTTCAGTCATCCCTACCTGAAAATAGCCGGATCTCAGATCCAGAACACTGAACCAGCGGCTACCATTAAGACAATGTAAAATCTCTTCAATTCGAGGTAGGTCATATTGGTCAGGTATAGTTCTTCGATTGAGAGTCCGATAGTCAATGCACAAACGTATAGACCCATTCTTCTTTCTAACCACTACAATGGGTGAAGTCCATGGACTGCAAGAAGGAACAATTATTCCAGCTTTTTGGCACAAACATCCTCAACATCACAAGGAGGCAATCTCCTAGAGCGTTCCCTAAAAGGGGCAGAATCTGTTAGGCGAATGGTATGAAGCATATGTTTTGAACGTCCTACATCCATTTCTGCGGCAGAAAAAACTCCTGCACGGGCCTTCATAGCCTTCTGCAACTGCTCACATGCCTCCTTAGGCATTGTAGATCCTTCAAAGTTAAATTGTAGTTTTTCTGTTTCTGTTTTTAAGAGAGAGAAACATTTACGAATAGCCAATGATGAGTCTACTACTGGATAAAGATATCCCAAAGTCTGATTAAAATCAATACCAACAGGGTATGGGGCCAAATTTTGGACCTTAACACTTAGCCAATGTGGTGGAGGCCCATCCTTTCTTCTGTGTAAGATTTCAGGTACCAAAATCCAACCCTGCTTGGTTGCTTCTTCATCTGGCGTTTCAAGAATAAAACAGTCCTCTTTGGGTCTGCCGTCAGGGTACACCACCAAACATTTTAACTCTTTCATCCCTCCTGGGGAAATTTAAGTCACTCCGGCAGAACGGTTATAGCACTGACCAGCATATTGTATCAAAGATATCTTTTCAACCTCCTGACGTAAAGTTGGGTGTAATGACTTGTCTATGTCTTGCCCCCCAACCTCCATCATGAATTTCCGTAGCAAAGATTGTACATATTTTGTGTTGGTCCCTAGAATTATAGGGGCTTCAGAATCTTTGCAGTTCTCTGGGCAGATTAAAGCCTTCACTTTCATGGGGTATACTCCAATAAAAGCCCTTGGCCCAGCTACATCATCTTCAGATAAATCAAAGGAAATATAAGTCATTCCCTTCTTCTGAGGGACTGTAAGACTTCCCAAAAAATCACCAGCATATGAATGTATTTTGCTGGGGCAATCCTTTGAGAAATGGCCTATCTCTCCACAAGTGAAACAACTCCCTTTTGGTCGAGTAGTATTTTGGAGTTTTACAGGTAGTTTTGCTCTCTCCAACTCAGCCTTTACTTGGTCAGGCAGTCTATTCTCCATAAGCTCTTTCAACAAAGAATCTGCATTTCTGGAGTCTTCTAATTTTTTTTTAGTCTCACTTTTACCTATGCAAGCTTCGCCAGACTTACGCACAGTGTGGAAACTTATTTCCTCTTCTTGAGTCCTTATCATAGGCATAAGGGCCTCCAATTCTTTTGGTGCTTGAGAGTGCAATTGGGCTCTAAGAAAGATGGCTATTGGGTGGTCTGGTATAATGCCACGAAGGAACTGATCTTGCCTCTGTTTATTTATATCTTGTCGGGTCACTACCCCTTTTCGAAACAATAATACAAGCTGCTCATGTAATCTTAATAGAAAGTCAGACATCTTCTCTGTCTCTCGCTGCTTAAGTAACCGAAACTTATACAAGAGATCTTCTGGATCTTCAAATAGACTATATAAGGTCTTTAAGAAAGAGATTAACGCTACAGCAGTAGCTTCAGGGTGTTCCTCTCTATGGTGTTGCAGCAATACTTGTGCTGGTGACCTAACACTTTCTAAGAGGCGGACACATTTCACTGTCTCTGGGCAACTCCATTCTTCCAGCACCATGTTAGCATGATCACACCATGCCGCAATACCCTCCTCTCCTAAGGGTACAGGAAGGTTTCCTGAAAATATCTTTAGTTTCCGGTAACTGTATGTATGTGAGCTGTCTGTGATGCTTGTAGCCAACATCTTCAGAACTTCAGATAGACTAGACTCCATATTAGATTCATTTTGAGATCCTCTAACACCCTGAACTTAATTTTCCTTGACTATATGCAGTTCTGATTTTATGGCATAAATGAGGGGTAGTCTGACTGAAGGTAGCCCTAGTAGCTGTAGCTCAGAGGGGTTGGGTACTTCTAAGAAACATTGGTTGGTGTCTATTAATATGCTACCCCAAGTGTCATCTGGTACTCTTTTGAATGCTACTATCTTAGGGTACTCTCTTAGTTGAAGTGCTCTCTGTAGTGACTCACATAGTTTATCTCGACTGGTTCCTACTGGTATCCAAGTCACAGCCACTGCCTGCTCAATTGGTACCTTTTTCTGCATTGCCCACTCTCTCACCTCTTCTAATTTTAAAAGATGCATCTCTTCTGATTTTGCCCCGCCTCTCGATCTCAGCAGTGCCTCCATCTGTAACACACTTTCCTGACCTTCCCTGAGGTGGGTGATAGTGTAATGCTGTCAACCTGTTTCGTTTATGAGAACTAAGCCTCCGCAGAGTGGGAGTAGGAGGGGGGTTGAAATCAGGTATATAAGGGATGCCTGTATGACGCAGTGCCTCCACCTATAGGGGACACCCTAGAATAATAGGGTGTGGGATCCTATAAGATTGTAGTACAAAAAGAAAAAAACAAGTAATAACCACACAGGAAATCTTCAAATAAAATGTTGCTTTGATTATTATAAAGTGTTTAACCAATAACATACAGTGTAACAAATACAAATAATAATATTAATCACAATATCTTCTTATGACATCAGTATACCTTTTTTTTTTAACTCAGAAGTCCTTCATGAGCTCATGAAATAATAACATAACTGTTGTTGTAAAATACTTTGAGGTGGTGCTGTACAATGCAATTTCATATACTAAATAGAATTTAGTTGAGGTAATTATCCCTTGCTGCTTGTGAACGAAGCTAGAGAGCGCTGCTTGTGATCGATGCAGTGCTCAAGAAAACTTCTCCTCAGAAATACTGAATAACATAAGTCTCTACCTTATTACTGAATTTCAGCAATCCACTTGCCTTATACTGCAAAGTCAGTCACTCTTTTACTACAAACAGCTGCAGAAATCTCACAGTTATGCCCTTATGTAATGTAGCTTTATAAATCCAGTCAGTGTATTTGTGCAAACTGTTCAGGCAGAATAACTTATAGGATATTCTCTGGGTTATCTCTTTAATATACATCACACTCAGTTACTTCCTTATGTAATGCAGCTGTGCGATCCATTTAGTGTATTTATGCAAACTGTTTAGGCAGAATAACTTCTTGAATATTCTCTGGGTTATCTCTTTAATATACACCACACTCAGTTACTTCCTTATGTAATGCAGCTGTGCAATCCATTTAGTGTATTTATGCAAACTGTTTAGGCAGAATAACTTCTAGAATATTCTCTGGGTTATCTCTTTAATATACAACAACTCTGCAGCACATCACACCCAGTTACTTCCTTATGTAATGCAGCTGTGCAATCCATTTAGTGTATTTATGCAAACTGTTTAGGCAGAATAACTTCTAGAATATTCTCTGGGTTATCTCTTTAATATACAACAACTCTGCAGCACATCACACTCAGTTACTTCCTTATGTAATGCAGCTGTGCAATCCATTCAGTGTATTTATGCAACTGTTTAGGCAGAATAACTTCTAGCATATTCTCTGGGTTATCTCTTTAATATACAACAACTCTGCAGCACATCACACTCAGTTACTTCCTTATGTAATGCAGCTGTGCAATCCATTTAGTGTATTTATGCAACTGTTTAGGCAGAATAACTTCTAGAATATTCTCTGGGTTATCTCTTTAATATACAACAATTCTGCAGCACATCAGATATGACTAGTATATCTTTTCTCTTGCATTTAGTTAACATGAAGTTATGGAGATCTTAAAACAGCAGATAATGGCTGACACTCACAGTACAAATAAAAGGTTTCAACTTCTGTCTTCAGCAGCCACATGTAGCAATGTCTGAACTGTCTCTGGAATACATGCATTAGTCTGAATAACTTCTTTCAGCTTGGAAACAGCAAGTTTCTTCCCCCATCTCAAAGTCTGTGCAAGCTCCACACTTCTCTTAACACCTAAAAAATCTCCTCAGCACTAACAACTCCTCCCCCTTCCCAGATGACATTTCTCTTCCTCAATACAACTATTACAGCAGCCATCTTGGGTAAGGGCAAGGTCCTTACATCAATAACATTGTGCTCACTTGGATTTTCCTTTTCTGAAGCCATTCCTTGGTCAGCTTGGATGTGTGATTTGGGTCATTGTCATTTTGGAATGTGAAATTTATTTTTATCTTCACCTTTCTGAAAGAAGCCAGCAGGTTTTGTACCAAAAAATCTGAATATTTGGAACTATTCGTTATTCCATCTAGCCCCTGACCCATCTGAAGAGAAGCAGCCGCAAACAACAATGCTGCTACCACCATGCTTCAAACTCGGTATAGTGTTCCTTGGTTGATGAGCTTTATTGGGTTTGCACCAAACATATATTTTCCAATTTAGGTCGAAAAGAGTAACCTTTGTATGCTCAGACCATAGAACATTTTCCCACATGGCTTGAGGTAATTAAATGAATCATTTGGCCTAATTTAGATGGGCTTGGAAGTTTCTTTTTGTAAGAAAGGATTCTGTCTTACCACCCTTCCCCATAGCTCAGACATGTGCAGAATACAAGATATAGTAGCCACATGAAAGAAGTGACTGGTACCTGACAGAAATCCTGTAGCTCCTTCAGTTTTGCTGTTGGCCTCTTGGCAGTCTCCCTTATAAGTTTCCTCTTATTAACTTTGGAGAGTCATCCTGATCTTTGCAATGTGTCTGTGGTTGGACATTTTCTAATCTTAATAATAAGGTTTGATAGTTTCAGTGCTCATTGGTACATCCAGTGCCTTCAATATTCTTTTATATCCCTTTCTTGATTGGTAAATTTCAACAATTCCGTTTCTTTGGCACAATATTTTTGGACTATGGCTCTCCCAATAGGATGCAACCACAAATGTTCAAGCAAATTCAACAGCTGACATTTATCTGGATTTAATCAGAATCAATTTAATTGATGGCAGGTGTGCGGTATTTACCAGCAGGCATGATATAGAATGCTATGGGTTACCTGTGAACACAGCTAGAGACCTCAATATGAAGATATTATATACAGACTTATGCTATCAGGGCATTGTAGTTTTTTTAATTTAAAATATTTCTGATAATTAACATCTATGGATTTTGGTTTGTAGGAAGAAAAGCCTCATATTTACATTGTTGTTATTTCTGTCTTTACATTTCAAAAACCAGCAATTTCATAAGGGTGTAGCTGTGTAGACTTTTTATATCCACTGTACATGAACAACCTACACATTCGAGTAAAAAGATGGTTGTAAAAGTAAGACATGCATATAAGAAATCCAAAACTTCAGTTGAATATTTAATATCTGCTGGCACTGCCACATAACATGATACCATATTAGCAAGTGAAACACATATAATTGTTCATGAATTGAAAGATAAACATCTTCTGAAAATAGAAAAATCACCACAAGAGCTTTATAGTCCTTCTGAAGAATTATAATGTAGAACGGGGCATTTCATATCTTCAAGATCAACGGAATGAGCAATGCAATAAAGTGAGAGAATTATCAGAAAAGCAGACATTGATAAAATAATAAACTAGATGACCTTGAAAAGTATAATGTGTTTCAGGTAATCCCAGTATTCTTTTTTTTATGCAATTCACATATCATACAATGTGATTAACTTTCACATTTACATTTTTATAAGACATAAAATTACGAAATTAAAAGAAAACACAATTTTACATATTATTTCCATACATTTACAGAAAAAACACCATAATAAATCACCCTGTTCCCAAAACTACAAGATCTGTGTTTCTGAAAAGACAAATTAATTGATTTTACTCTCTCTGGGAAATCTTTAAAAAAGGGTGCCTTTTTCTGAAATAAAACTTTTGTATCTCTTGCTCATTACCCAAACAAGTGTTAAACTGTTCTAGAACAATCTGTTTCTCAATAAAATTAATCTATTCCCGACATTTTTGGTTTTTGTTTCAAAAACTCTATTTCTTTCATGTAATTGGCAAGAGTCCATGGGGCCTATTTATCAAGCCGTCAGCTATGCTGCATTCGCCGGCACCAATACGCTCACCTAACATCGCCTAACATCGCTGCAGCGGACCTTAATACGTTCTCCATATTTAACAAAAAAGCTGTCAAAAAAACGTGCACCAAGTACGGGGTGATGAGCAGCAGACTGTTGTTAACTAACAGTCATCAATCTCACTGCTCTTCGGCTTTTTCCCAGCTTTATTTGTATACTGTCACTAAACACCCACACTATACTAAACTGTTTAACCCCTATACAGCCACTCCCGGACCCTGCGGCAACCAAATAAACGCATTAACCCCTAAACCGCCGCTCCCGGAGCCCACCCTCACTCTAATAAAGCTCTCGGAGCCCACCGCCACCTACATTATGTTATTAACCCCTAATCTGCTGCCCCCTATACTGCTGCCACCTACCTAAAGTTATTAACCCCTATCCCGCTGCTCCCGGAGCCCACCGCAACTAAATAAAGTTATTAACCCCTAAACCGCTGGCCCCCCACATCTCCATAAAGAAAATTAAACTATTAACCCCTAAATCTAACAACCCGCTAACTTTATATTAAATATTAACTAATGCCTATCTTATAATAAATTTAAACTTACCTTTACAATTAAATTAAACTATATTAAACTACTAATTCACCTACCCTAACTATTATAATAAAATTACATTAAACTATATTAAACTACTAATTAACCTACCCTAACTATTATAATAAAATTACATTAAACTATATTAAACTACTAATTAACCTACCCTAACTATTATAATATAATTACATTAAACTATATTAAAATAAAAATTAATCTAACCTCACTTTTATACTAAAATTACATTAAACTACAAATTAAATTAACTATATTATATATTTAAACACCTAACCCTACTCAAATAATTTAAATCTACAATAAAAAATTACTAAGTTACAAAAAACTAACAACTAAGTTACAAAAAATAACAAACACTAAGTTACACAAAAAAATAAACACTAAGTTACAAAACATAAAAAAGAAATTATCAAAGAATTAAACTAATTACACCTAATCTAAGGTCCCTATGAACAAAAATAAAAAATATAAAAAATAAAAAAAACACTAAACTAAAAAATAGCCCTTAAAAGGGCCTTTTGCAGGGCATTGCCCTAAAGAAATCAGGTCTTTTACCTGTAAAAAAAATACCCCCCCAACAATAAAACCCACCACCCACACAACCAACCCCCCAAATAAAAAACTAACTAAAGAAACCTAAGCTTCCCATTGCCCTGAAAAGGGCATTTGGGTGGGCATTGCCCTTAAAAGGGCATTTAGCTTTATTGCAGCCCAAACCCTAATCTAAAACTAAAACCCACCCAATAAACCCTTAAAAAATCCTAACACTAACCCCTGAAGATCGACTTACAGTTTTGAAGATCCGACATCCATCCTCCAAGAAGCCGGCAGAAGTCCTCATTGAAGTCCGCAGAAGTCTTCACCCAGACGGCATCTTCTATCTTCATCCATCCGGCGCGGAGCAGCTCCATCTTCCAGACATGCGAGCTCAATCCTATTGGCTGATTGGATCAGCCAATCGGATGATAGCTCAATCCTATTGGCTGATTGCAACAGCCAATAGGATTTTTTCAACCTTAATTCTGATTGGCTGATAGAATTCTATCAGCCAATTGGGAACTAAGGGACGCCATCTTGGATGACGTCATTTAAAGGAACCTTCATTCCGAAGAAGCAGTCGTAAGAAGAGGATGCACCACGTCGGATGTCTTGAAGATGGAGCCGCTCCGCACCAGATGCATGAAGATAGAAGATGCCGTCTGGGTGAAGACTTCTGCGGGCTTGGATGAAGACTTCTGCTGGGTTCTTGGAGGATGGATGTCGGATCTTCAAAACTGTAAGTCGATCTTCTGGGGTTAGTGTTAGGATTTTATAAGGGTGTCTTGGGTGGGTTTTAGTTTTAGATTAGGGTTTGAGCTGCAGTAGAGCTAAATGCCCTTTTAAGGGCAATGCCCATTCAAATGCCCTTTTCAGGGCAATGGGGAGCTTAGGTTTTTTTTAGTTAGTTTTTTATTTGGGGGATTGGTTGTGTGGGTGGTGGGTTTTACTGTTGGGGGGGTATTTGTATTTTTTTTTTACAGGTAAAAGAGCTGAATTCTTTGGGGCAATGCCCCACAAAAGGCCCTTTTAAGTATATTGTAGGTTAGGTTTTTTATTATTTTGGGGGGGCTTTTTTATTTTCATAGGGCCCTTAGATTAGGTGTAATTAGTTTAGATCTTTGATAATTTCTTTTTTATTTTGTGTAACTTAGTGTTTGTTATTTTTTGTAACTTAGTAGTTAGTTTTTTGTAACTTAGTAATTTTTTATTGTAGATTTAAATTATTTGAGTAGGGTTAGGTGTTTAAATATATAATATAGTTAATTTAATTTGTAGTTTCATGTAATTTTAGTATAAAAGTTAGTATAGATTAATTATTAGTTTAATATAGTTTAATGTAATTTTAGTATAATAGTTAGGGTAGATTAATTTTTATTTTAATATAGTTTAATGTAATTTTATTATAATAGTTAGGGTAGGTTAATTAGTAATTTAATATGGTTTAATGTAATTTTATTATAATAGTTAGGTTAGATTAATTATTAATTTAATATAGTTTAATGTAATTTTATTATAAAAGTTAGGGTAGGTTAATTAATAGTTTAATATAGTTTAATTTAATTTTAAAGGTAAGTTTAAATTTATTATAAGATAGGGATGAGTTAATATTTAATATAAAGTTAGCGGGTTGTTAGGTTTAGGGGTTAATAACTTTATTTAGTTGTGGTGAGCTCCGGGAGAGGTGGCATAGGGGTTAATAACTTTATGTAGGTGGCGGCGGTGTCTGGAGCGGCAGATTAGGGGTTAATAAGTATAATGTAGGTGGCGGTGGTATAGGGGCAGAAGATTAGGGGTTAATATGTATAATGTAGGTGGCGGCGGTGTAGAGGGCGGCAGATTAGGGGTGTTTAGACTCGGGGCTAATGATAGGGTGTTAGGTGTATATGTTAATTTTTTTTTTAAAGGTATTTAGCTGGATTACAGTCATATAATAATAACATAAATAGTAACTCCACAAAGTGAAAACAGTTTCAGATTTACATGACATAGTACAGATAAATAACTCCCAATATGCATCAGAATCTAAATAATTGAACTTGAATAAGGGGAACATATAGCACTTATAGGACTATGGAGTCCCTTCTCAGAGCAGATATGTCATACTATAATTCTAACATAACATAACTTCATATATTGCTGAACTTGCAATGATACCTTACATTTTTTATTTAGTGTACTTTACTGTAGAACCTCTGTATCTCAAAAAAAGTGCCTAATGGGATGATACTTGAAATTAGACTGGTTAACAGAAATAGCTAGCTATCTTAGCTAAGAGGCATAATTCTTTTAGGAGATTGAAATTAGATTGCGGATTAATACCGCAGAGGAATTCACTAATCTGAGTGAATTTAAATAGATATGTACAAAAACCTTCTAATGTTATCTGATATATAATATATTTTGGGGGGGGAAGATGCTTATTTGCAATGTTTTGGATGTACTAACCAAGTGAACCCTGCTGGGTCACTTTAGTTTTGTAGTAGCTAGCTAATGTCATATGAGACACCAGGAGTGCACACTGTCAATATACCACCTATACAGGGAGTGCAGAATTATTAGGCAAATGAGTATTTTGACCACATCATCCTCTTTATGCATGTTGTCTTACTCCAAGCTGTATAGGCTCGAAAGCCTACTACCAATAAAGCATATTAGGTGATGTGCATCTCTGTAATGAGAAGGGGTGTGGTCTAATGACATCAACACCCTATATCAGGTGTGCATAATTATTAGGCAATTTCCTTTCCTTTGGCAAAATGGGTCAAAAGAAGGACTTGACAGGCTCAGAAAAGTCAAAAATAGTGAGATATCTTGCAGAGGGATGCAGCACTCTTAAAATTGCAAAGCTTCTGAAGCGTGATCATCGAACAATCAAGCGTTTCATTCAAAATAGTCAACAGGGTCACAAGAGGCGTGTGGAAAAACCAAGGCGCAAAATAACTGCCCATGAACTGAGAAAAGTCAAGCGTGCAGCTGCCAAGATGCCACTTGCCACCAGTTTGGCCATATTTCAGAGCTGCAACATCACTGGAGTGCCCAAAAGCACAAGGTGTGCAATACTCAGAGACATGGCCAAGGTAAGAAAGGCTGAAAGACGACCAGCACTGAACAAGACACACAAGCTGAAACGTCAAGACTGGGCCAAGAAATATCTCAAGACTGATTTTTCTAAGGTTTTATGGACTGATGAAATGAGAGTGAGTCTTGATGGGCCAGATGGATGGGCCCGTGGCTGGATTGGTAAAGGGCAGAGAGCTCCAGTCCGACTCAGACGCCAGCAAGGTGGAGGTGGAGTACTGGTTTGGGCTGGTATCATCAAAGATGAGCTTGTGGGGCCTTTTCGGGTTGAGGATGGAGTCAAGCTCAACTCCCAGTCCTACTGCCAGTTTCTGGAAGACACCTTCTTCAAGCAATGGTACAGGAAGAAGTCTGCATCCTTCAAGAAAAACATGATTTTCATGCAGGACAATGCTCCATCACACGCGTCCAAGTACTCCACAGCGTGGCTGGCAAGAAAGGGTATAAAAGAAGAAAATCTAATGACATAACCTCCTTGTTCACCTGATCTGAACCCCATTGAGAACCCATGGTCCATCATCAAATGTGAGATTTACAAGGAGGGAAAACAGTACACCTCTCTGAACAGTGTCTGGGAGGCTGTGGTTGCTGCTGCATGCAATGTTGATGGTGAACAGATCAAAACACTGACAGAATCCATGGATGGCAGGCTTTTGAGTGTCCTTGCAAAGAAAGGTGGCTATATTGGTCACTGATTTGTTTTTGTTTTGTTTTTGATTGTCAGAAATGTATATTTGTGAATGTTGAGATGTTATATTGGTTTCACTGGTAAAAATAAATAATTGAAATGGGTATATATTTGTTTTTTGTTAAGTTGCCTAAAAATTATGCACAGTAATAGTCACCTGCACACACAGATATCCCCCTAAAATAGCTAAAACTAAAAACAAACTAAAAACTACTTCCAAAAATATTCAGCTTTGATATTAATGAGTTTTGTGGGTTCATTGAGAACATGGTTGTTGTTCAATAATAAAATTAATCCTCAAAAATACAACTTGCCTAATAATTCTGCACTCCCTGTATGTACTCTCTCTTAAATTACATATACTCTGCACCCAGAGTGAGCTGATGTTAGGAGACAAGACCTGTGGCTAATCATCTAAAAGATAAGTGCAAATTAAATTACGTCCAAAATATTATAGTTGCTTTTGGAAAAATCTTTAGCTGTAAAGTCATCAGTAAGACAGGATATGTCCAGCTGGTAGCCCAGTCTCATATTTATATTTCCGACCAACAGGTTATCATGTGCATATGGGGGACTGTTGTGCACAGCACCACAAGGTAAAGCCTGGTATATTTACCCCACACCCTTACGTATTTTGCTTGGATTATGGATGGGAAGGTAACAGGTCACTACAGAGCCCAAAAAATTAGAAAGTTTGTCAGAGTCATCCCTCAAGAATGTGTTGGATCTCCGGTGTCGGGGAAACCCGTAAGTGCGTGTGGGCAAGATCGCAACAAGCCCCATGAGAGAAAGTCTCACCAAATGCTCCAAGCTGCCGGTCGTCCCCTGAGCCTTTAACAAAACTAAGCTTCGTGTCGGCTGGTCTGCTGCATCCTCCCGCACTGATAATTGCATCCTTTTAGGGGTTCTCCCGACCTTCATAGTAAAATGGTCATGTGAGTCATTAGAATCCTCCAGACTCTGACAACTCATGGTGACTTGCTGCTGTGGACCGCAAAAAGGTCCTCTGGGATCCGCTACATGCCTAGATGTCCCCACTAAACTGAGAGAAGACTGCGGGTAGTGACTCTGCTTGTCTAGCTCCAATAAAGTCGCCATTTTTCTCTCCGGGTGCGTTGGTTCTTGAGGGCGGGCTTTCACCAGGGACATAAGATGAGCAAAGTGATAGTCCATTTTCCGAGCCAGTGCAGCTACTAGGTCTCGAATTTCAGCATGTATATCACCATCCATTGAGACACTTAGTTAAACCCCCTTGAAGTGGTTATGTAGTGTGTCTGCTTTACCCCACAGACGGGGGGGGGGGGAAAGCTGATAAAATAAATATTTCCGCCTTGCCTGTCCAGATACCTAAAGCGATCAATCTGTATATATAAACCACATAAGTTAGGTATCAATCTGATCCGCCGAGCTTCATGAAGTTGTTTCCAGTACATAGGGATCTGAATTTTGTAGCTGATGAGAAATAAACAATATTTTTCTATTGTGAGGCCTGGAGCAGTTAAGAGAAGCATCTGGACATGGCGGCTGCTAAGACACGCCCCGTAAAAGTTAATTTTATTCTCCCATAGGAATCAATGGGATATCGGGCAGCAGCGAACATGAGCTTTTGCTGCTTTCAGACTCCCATTGATTCCTATGGCATCCGCCACCTCCAGGGCAGCGGATTGAAAAGCAGGTATGCTGGGTCGGAATAGTGGCGAGCGTACCTGTTAGATATTTGTTAACTAGCAAAAGTAGTCAGATAGTGCCGAATTTGCATTCGGAACATCTGTAGTGACGTAAGCATCAATCTTTGTCAGACTGAGACCGGCGGATTATATGTTACATCACAAAATTCTACTTTTGCCGGTCTGTAGGCTTTGATAAATAAGGGGAATCAAGCTCTCCACAATTATGCTGCGGAATTCCTGCGTATTTGCGGTTGACGGCTTGATAAATAGGCCCCCATGAGCTAGTGACGTATGGGATATACAATCCTACCAGGAGGGGCAAAGTTTCCCAAACCTCAAAATGCCTATAAATACACCCCTCACCACACCCACAATTCAGTTTTACAAACTTTGCCTCCTATGGAGGTGGTGAAGTAAGTTTGTGCTTGATTTTCTATGTTGATATGCGCTTCTCAGCATTTTGAAGCCCGATTCCTCTGAGAGTACAGTGAATGTCAGAAGGATGTGAAGGGAGTATCACCTATTTAATTCTATGGTTTTCCTTGTGGGAAATCTTTTTTATAGGTTCTCTGTTATCGGTCGTAGAGATTCATCTCCTACCTCCCTTTTCAGATCGACGATATACTCTCATATTCCATTACCTCTACTGATAACCGTTTCAGTACTGGTTTGGCTATCTGCTATATGTGGATGGGTGTCTTTCGGTAAGTATGTTTTCATTACTTAAGACACTCTCAGCTATGGTTTGGCTTTTTATGTATTAATATAAAGTTCTAAATATATGTATTGTACTTATATTTGCCATGAGTCAGGTTTATGTTTATTTCCTTTTGCAGACTATCAGTTTCATATTTGGGAAAAAACATATTTAGGAAAGTATTTTTCTTACCTGTTGTATAGTCTTTTTTCAAATTGACTGCTTTTTCATAAAATTTTCTCGGAAATATTAGGGTTGCGAGGTCGCAAAATGCCCATGTTTATTGCGTAATTTTTGGCGCGAGAATTTTTTTGGCGCAAAGGTACGTCTGGTGATGCAAATTTGTCATTTCCGGCATCTTAGTTGACGGCAAATTTCCTTGCACAAGGTTGTATCTGCAATGACGCGAGTGTGTCATTTCCGGATGTTGTTAGCGCCAAAATTTTTTATTTTGGGCTGTGCGTCATTCTTGGTGCCAAATAATTTCATTATTTAAAACCCCATTCCTATATGCCTCTTGCCTTTTTCTATGTCAGTGGGCGATGCTGTTTGCATTTTTTCCCATTCCTGAAACTGCCATATAAGGAAATTGACAATGTTGCTTTATATGTTGTTTTTTCTCTTACATTTGCAAGATGTCTCAATCTGATCCTGTTTCAAAAACCACTGTTTGAACCCTGTTGCATGATAACAGCTCTACCAAAGCTAAGTGCATCTGTTGTAAATTTGTGGAGATTATATCTCCAGCTGTGGTATGTAATAGTTGTCATGATAAGCTTTTACACATAGAATGTATCCATCAGTTATAGTAAAATGCCTGTTGTTCCTTCAACATCTAATGTACATGATATCCCTGTGAATATAAAATATTGTATTGCTGATGCAATTCAGAAGGCTTTGTCTGCTATCCCACCTTCTAATAAATGTAAAAAGGCTTTTAAAACTTCTCATAAAGTTGATGAAATTTCAAATGACCTACAACATACTGAATTATCCTCCTCTGATGAGGATCTATCTGATTCAGAAGATCCTTCCTCAGATATTGACAATGTGAAATCTAGTTATTTATTTAAAATGGTGTACATTCATTCCTTGTTAAAAGAAGTGTTGATTACATTGGATATTGAGGAAACTAGTCCTTTTGATACTAAAACTAGTAAACAATTAAATTCTGTTTATAAACCTCCTGTGGTTACACCAGCGGTTTTCCAGTTCTTGATGCTATTTCTGATATGAGTTCTATGGAATGGAATAGGCCTGGTACTTCTTTTATCCCTTCTTCAAGGTTTAAGAAAATTGTATTCTTTGCCAGTAGTTAGTTTGGAGTTTTGGGAAAAGATCCCCAAAGTTGCAGGGGCTATTTCTACTCTTGCCAAATGTACTACTATTCCTATGGAAGATAGTACTTCCTTTAAGGACCTTTTAGATAAGAAACTTGAATCTTATCTAAGGAAAGACTATTTATATTCTGGCTATCTTCTCAGGCCTGCCATTTCTATGGCTGATGTTGCAGCTGCATCAACTTTTTGGTTGGAAAGTTTAGCGCAACAGGAAATGGATCGTGATTTGTCTAGCATTGTTCGCTTGCTTCAACATGCTAATCATTTTATCTGTGATGCCATTTTTGATATCATAAAAATTGATGTTAAGTCTATGTCTTTAGATATTTTAGCTAGAAGAGCTTTGTGGCTCAAATATTGGAATGCTGAATTGCTGACATGGTATCTAATTCTAGATTACTATCTCTTTCTTTCCAAGGTAAAAATTTATTTGGTTCTCAGTTGGATTCAATTATTTCAACTGTCCCTGGGGGAAAGGGAGTTTTTTTGCCTCAGGATAAAAGACCTAAGGGTTTTGTTCCTTTCAACAAAATAAGGAACAGAAACCTAATCCTTTCCCCAAAGAATCTGGTTCCAATTGGAAACCTTCTTCAAGTTGGAGTAAATCCAAAACATTTAAGAAACTAAAGCCAGCCCCAAATCTGCATGAAGGTGCTGCCCTCATTCCAGCTCTGCTGGTAGGGGGCAGATTAAGATTCTTCCGAAACATTTGGGCAGATTCTGTCCAAAATTTCTGAATTTAGAGTATTGTCTCTCAAGAGTACTGAATAGGATTCAGAGTAAGACCTCCTGTGAGAATATTTTTTCTCTCACGCATTTCGGCAAATCTAGTAAAGGCTAAGGCTTTTCTGAAGCGTGTTTCAGACCTGGAGCTAGTTCTGTTTCAGGGACAGGGTCTGTTTTTTTTTTTTAAATCTATTCATTGTCCCAAAGAAAGAGAATTAATTCAGGCCAGTTCTAGATCTGAAAATTTTGAATCATTTTGTAAGAGTTGCCAACTTTCAAAATGTTGACTATAAGGACTATTCTGCCTTTTGTTCAACAAGGGCATTATATGTCCACGATAGACTTACAGGATGCATATCTTTATATTCCGATTAATCCAGACCACTATCAGTTTCTGAGATTCTCTTTTCTAGACAAGCATTACCAATTTGTCGTTCTTCCATTTGGCCTAGCGACAGCTCCAAGAATCTTTTTGAAGGTTCTCAGTGCCCTACTCTCTGTAATCAGAGAACGGGGTATTGCGGTGTTTCCTTATTTGGGCGATATCTTGGTACTAGCTCAGTCTTTACATTCTGCAGAATCTCACATGAATCAAATAGTGTTGTTTCTTCAAAAACATGGTTGGAGGATGTCATATCACAGTAATTCTCAATCTCTATACTTCATGTTTTCCACGTTTCACTGTCCCTTTAAACATAATATCACATGACCGTTATGCCTTTATAAGCCCTCCTCTCTAATTCATCGATGCTTGGTAATTTGATTCACATGAGGAGTGATCACAACTTTCAAGAAGCTCTCTCCATTTTCGTCAAGTTGTTTTCTAAACTTTATATCTGCAAAGTTCTCTTCAATCACAGGACAGCATACTTCATTCTGAAACGCTAACTGACATACAGCGTGTCTGCAGTAGTTCGGCGTCTGACGTCATCAGCACTCCGGGAGTCAGTGTCGCAGCTCCTCTCTGTTGCCGGATTCTACACTGCTTCTCAGGACAACTGAATTGCTAGCAAGCAAAGTCTTCACAAGTACACGCTGGTCATGAAGTGTTGGGTATCGTACTAAACATAAAGTTATTGCTGAAGTTACGCTAATTTCATATGTTCCTAAGACTGTATATACTAACAAATCAAGCTTATACATATACGTTACTAATGGAAAGTGTGCATGTTTAACATCTTCTGCATATATCCTGGTTATTTCTGCATACAATACACTGCCATAACAATTCCTCTGCATTCATAAATAACGTTGCATATGAACTTTACTAACCTGAACATTTAAGCATCGTACCTGAGTGATAAGCTACTATCTATTTAAAGTGATACTAACAGAGCTTCAATTACATAAAGTTATAATTCATTCTATATCCAAAGAGATTATCTATTGTTTAGCAAATGCTATTATATTACTTAGGAGAGTATTAGCACATTCACATTGTTGTGCATATCTCCAGCAACTAAAGATAGTTGTTATTTACTTTTGACCTAAACAGGTCACCCTCAGTCAATGAGCAGAATAAGGTTCCTAGTTTATCAAGGTACCTAGGTTTGGTGTGAGACTGAGTGGAGTAGATACAACTGGGTTCATATTAATTATATAATAAATCCTCACAGAGGATCAATTTACCAAAAAGTTCCTTGATTCCCCAGACAAGGGTCACCTTTTTAGGTTTCCAGATACATTCAATGTCCATGACTCTGTCTCTAACAGACAAGAGACAATTAAAATTGGTTTCAGCTTGTCGGAACCTTCAGTCTCAATCATTCCCTTCAGTAGCTATGTGCATGGAAGTTTTAGGTCTCATGACTGCAGCATCGGACGTGATACCCTTTGCTTGTTTTCATATAGGACCTCTCCAGCTTTGTATGCTGATCCAATGGTGCAGGGATTATACAAAGATATCACAATTAATATCCTTAAATTCCAATGTTCGACTCTCTCTGACTTGGTGGTTAGATCACCATTGTATTGTTCAAGGTGCCTCTTTTGTCCAACCTGGACTGTGATCACAAAAGATGCAAGTCTTTCAGGTTGGGGAGCTGTCTGGGGATCTCTGATAGCACAAGGGGTTTGGAAATCTCAAGAGGCGAGGTTACCAATTAATATTTTAGAACTCCGTGCTATTTTCAGGGCTCTTCAGGTTTGGCCTCTGTTAAAGAGAGAACAGTTCACTTGTTTTCAGACAGACAATATCACAACTGTGGCATATGTCAATCATCAGGGTGGGACTCACAGTCCCCATGCTATGAAAGAAGTATCTTGGATACTTACTTGGCCAGAATCCAGCTCTTGTCTAGTTTCTGTGGTTCATATCCCAGGTTTAGACAATTGGGAAGTGGATTATCTCAGCCGTCAGACTTTACATCCGGGGGAGTGGTCGCTCCATCCAGATGTGTTTTCTCAGATTGCTCAGATGTGGGGTTTTCCAGAAATAGATCTGATGGCTTTACATCTGTACGAGAAACTTCCCAGGGACCTGTCCAGGTCCAGGGATCCTCATGCGGAGGCAGTGGATGCGTTAACAGTTCCTTGGTGTTATCAACCTGCTTATATTTTCACGCTCTCTAGTTCTTCTTCCAAGAGTGATCTCCAAGATCATCATGGAACAATCGTTTGTGATGCTGGTAGCTCCAGCATAGCCTCACAGGTTTTGGTATGTTGATCTTGTTCAGATATCCAGTTGTCAAGCTTGGCCACTTCTTTTAAGACCAGACCAGTTTCAAGGTCCGTTTTTCCATCAGGATTTAAAATCATTAACTTTGAAGGTATGGAAATTGAACGCCTAGTACTTAGTCATAGAGGTTTCTCTGACTCAGTGATTAATACTATGTTACAGGCTCGCTCGTAAATCTGTTTCTAGGAAAATTTATTATTGAGGTTGTGAAGACTTTTATTTCATGGTGTTCTCATAAATTCTCCTGGCATTCTTTTAGAGTTCCTAGAAATTTACAGTTTCTTCAGGATGGTTTGGATAAAGGTTTGTCTGCAAGTTCTTTGAAGGGACAAATCTCTGCTCTTTTTTATTTCACAAAAAGATTGCTAAGCTTCCTGATATTCACTGTTTTGTACAGGCTTTGGTCCGTATCAAGCCTGTAATTAAATCAATCTCTCCTCCTTGGAGTGTTAATTTGGTTTTGAAGGCTTTACAGGCTCCTCTGTTTGATTCTATGCATTCTTTGGACATTAAGCTACTTTCTTGGAAATTGTTATTCCTTTTGGCCATCTCTTCTGCTAGAAGAGTTTCCGAATTATCTGTTCTTTCTTGTGAATCTCCTTTTTTGATTTTCCATCAGGATAAGGCAGTTTTGCGGACTTCATTTAAATTTCTACCTAAGGTTGTGAATTCTAACAACATTAATAGAGAATTACAGCTCATTCTACTAGATCAGTCTTCACTTTGTGGGCTTTTAAGAATGAAGCTTCAGTTGATCAGATTTGCAAAGCAGCAACTTGGTCTTCTTTGCATACATTTACTAAATTCTACCGTTTTGATTTTTTTGCTTCTTCGGAAGCAATTTTTGGTAGAAAGGTTTTTCAGGCAGCTGTTTGATTCCTCTGCTTATGTTTAAGTTTTTTCTTTTCATTTATGAGAATAAACTTATATTTTGGGTTGTGGATTAATTTTTTCAGCGGAAAATGGCTTATTATTTTTAGCCCTCCCTCTCTAGTGACTCTTCTGTGGAGTTCCACATCTTGGGTATTACTATCCCATACGTCACTAGCTCATGGACTCTTGCCAATTACATGAAAGAAAACATAATTTATGTAAGAACTTACCTGATAAATTAATTTCTTTCATATTGGCAATAGTCAATGAGACCCACCCTTTCAATGGTGGTTATGATTTTTTGTATAAAGCACAATTATTTCCAAATTGCTTTTTTGATGCTTTTTACTCCTTTCTTTATCACCCCACTACTTGGCTATTTGTTAAACTGAATTGTGGGTGTGGTGAGCGGTGTATTTATAGGCATTGTCAGGTTTGGGATACTTTTCCCCTCCTGGTAGGATTGTATATCCCATATGTCACTAGCTCATGGACTCTTGCCAACATGAAAGAAATGAATTTATCAGGTAAGTTCTTACATAAATTATGTTTTGTCTAATTTTTGGAAAATCTCATAAAAGGTGTAGTAAATCTGCCTCTACTAAGTTACATTTCTGACATTTATCAAATTGTGCATTTTTCCATAGAAAGCCCTTCTCTGGAGTATAATAAACCTTATAAAGCATCTTTAAATTAGATTCTCTCCATGTTGAGGATTAAGTTGTTGTTTTTTGTACTCTCGTAATAGAGCTCCTTATCACTTCCACATCTATTTCTTTATTTGTTATTAATGGTGCCCATTTTCTTGCTAAATATTCTAATTTATTTTACAGTCTGAAGAGAGCAGAAGTTTGTACCAAGGAGATATTGAACATATTCCATTTCCAATACAATAAAACCACTGTTGTAATCTATCCCATTTACAAGCATAACAATGTTGTCGTAATAAAGTCTTATTTGCAAATATGTGTGCAAATCTTTGTTGGTTAACTCAAACTTCTGATTTAGTTCTGTAAAGGACTTAATAATATTATTCTATTTACTTATCTGGTGAATAAATGTTATACATTTATACTCGCAATTCCTAAACACTTCAGTAATAACAGCATCCAATAAATCTGTATTATTTCTGATTTAATTAAATAGCTAGATATCCATAATTTAACTTTGAGTTCTCTACAAGTTTTTTGTCAAGTCCAAATCAGATAATAGATAGTTTTTAATTTTATTATATCTACTGGAAGTTTATTTATCTGTAAATGTGCTAAAGCAAGAAGTGAATACGGATGAATAAAATTCCTTTCTATAGCTTGTTTTGTATGATATGTTTTATTTGTTAACCATTCTGTTACTATTTCCCCTAAACCAATTAAGTTATATATTTCTAAGTTTGGTAGGGCTATACTACTATCTTGTTATGATAAACATACGGCTAGATTACGAGTTTGGCATTAGGCTTAAAAAGCAGCGTTGGCCGGTCCCAGTGCTGCTTTTTAATGCCCGCTGGAATTACGAGTCTTGAAGGTACAGGTGTACCGCTCACTTTTTTGGCCAGACTCGGAAATAAAGCAAATCCACTTACGTCAATTGCGTATCCTCTTTTTTTCAATGCGACTTGCATAGCGCCTATATTATGAGTCTGCCAAAAAGTGAGCGGTAGACCCTTTCCTGTCAAGCCTGGTACCGCATTTTAAAGTCAGTAGTTAAGAGTTTTACACTACAACGCCGTAGCATAAAACTCTTAACTAAAGTGCTAAAAAGTACACTTACACCCATAAACTACCTATTAACCCCTAAACCGAGGCCCCCCCACATCGCAAACACTTAAAAAAAATGTAATCCCTAATCTGCCGAACCGGACATTGCCGCCACTATAATAAGTATATTAACCCCTAAACCGCCACATCGCAGACACCTACCTACATTTATTAACCCCTAATCTGCCGCCCCCAACGTCGCCGCCACTATATTAAAGTTATTAACCCCTAAATCTAACCCTAACCCTAAACTTAAATATAATTTAAAAAAATATAAATAAAATAACTCTCATTAACTAAATTATTCCTATTTAAAACTTAATACTTACCTATAAAATAAACCCTAAGGTAGCTACAATATAACTAATATGTAGCTAGCTTAGAGTTTATTTTTATTTTACAGGCAAATTTGTATTTATTTTAACTAGGTAGAATAGTTATTAAATAGTTATTAACTATTTAATAACTACCTAGCTAAAATAAAGACAAAAGTACCTGTAAAATAAAACCTAACCTAAGTTACAATTACATCTAACACTACCACTATGATTAAATTAATTCACTAAATTAAATAAAATTATCTAAACTTTTAAACTAATTACACCTAATCTAATCCCCCTAACAAAATAAAAAAGCCCCCCCAAAATAAAAAAAAGCCTTACGCTACACTAAATTACAAATAGCCCTTAAAAGGGCCTTTTGCAGGACATTGCCCCAAAGTAATCAGCTCTTTTACCTGTAAAAAAAAATTACAAATCCCCCCTCAACATTAAAACCCACCACTCACACAACCAACCCTACTCTAAAACCCTCCCAATCCCCCTTAAAAAAACCTAACACTAACCCCCTGAAGATCGACCTACTGGGAGACGTCTTCATCCAACCAGGCAGAAGTGGTCTTCCAGACGGGCAGAAGTCTTCATCCAAGCCGGGCAGAAGTGGTCCTCCAGATGGGCAGAAGTCTTCATCCAGACGGCATCTTCTATCTTCATCCATCCGACGTGGGGCGTTTCATCTTCATGACATCCGACACGGAGCATCCTCTTCTTCCGATGGCTACAACTGAATGAAGGTTCCTTTTAATTACATCATCCAAGATGGCGTCCCTTCAATTCCGATTGGCTGATAGAATTCTATCAGCCAATCGTAATTAAGGTAGATCCTATCAGCCAATAGGATTGAGCTTGCATTCTATTGACTGATTGGAACAGCCAATAGAATGCCAGCTCAATCCTATTGGCTGATTGCATCAGCCAATAGGATTGAACTTCAATCCTATTGACTGATCCAATCAGCAAATAGGATTTTTTCTACCTTAATTCCGATTGGCTGATAGAATTCTATCAGCCAATTGGAATTGAAGGGATGGCATCTTCGATGATGTCACTTAAAGGAACCTAATTCAGTCATAGCCGTTGGAAGAAGAGGATGCTCTGCATCGGATGTCTTGAAGATGGACCCGCTCCGCGCCGGATGGATGAAGATAGAAGATGCCATCTGGATGAAGACTTCTGCCCGTCTGGAGGACCACTTCTGCCCGGCTTGGATGAAGACTTCTGCCCGTCTGGAGGACCACTTCTGCCTGGTTGGATGAAGACATCTCCTGGTAGGTCGATCTTCAGGGGGTTAGTGTTAGTTTTTTTTTAAGGGGGTGTTGGGTGGGTTTTAGAGTAGGGTTGGTTGTGTGGGTGGTGGGTATTAATGTTGGGGGGGGGATTTGTAATTTTTTTTACAGGTAAAAGAGCTGATTACTTTGGGGCAATGCCCCGCAAAAGGCCCTTTTAATGGCTATTTGTAATTTAGTGTAGGGTAGGGCTTTTTTTATTGGGGGGGGGGGGTTATTTTGTTAGAGGATCAGATTAGGTGTAATTAGTTTAAAAATCTTGTATTTTTTTATTATTTTCTGTAATTTAGTGTTTGTTTTTTGTACTTTAGATAATTTTATTTAATTTAGGGAATTAGTTTATTTATAGTGGTAGTGTTAGGTGTAATTGTAACTTAGGTTAGGTTTTATTTTACAGGTACTTTTGTCTTTATTTTAGCTAGTTAGTTATTAAATAATTAATAACTATTTAATAACTATTCTACCTAGTTAAAATAAATACAAACTTGCCTGTAAAATAAAAACAAACCCTAAGATAGCTACAATGTAACTATTAGTTATATTGTAGCTAGCTTAGGGTTTATTTTATAGGTAAGTATTTAGTTTTAAATAGGAATAATTTAGTTAATGATAGTTATTTTTATTTAGATTTATTTAAATTATATTTAAGTTAGGGGGTGTTAGGGTTAAACTTAGGTTTAGGGGTTAATAACTTTAATATAGTGGCGGCGACTTTGGGGGCGGCAGATTAGGGGTTAAGATGTGTAGGTAGGTTGCGGCGACATTGGGGGCACCAAATTAGGGGTTAATAAATATAATGTAGGTGTCGGCGATATCGGGGGCGGCAGATTAGGGGTTAATAAGTGTAAGATTAGGGGTGTTTAGACTCGGGGTTCATGCTAGGGTGTTTTTTTTGTTTTTTTTGGGAATAAGTATCTCCACTATGCTAAATTGAGCACAGTACTTAAACAAACAATATATAAATAGTGGAGTTAATAAAGAAAAAACACATTAAAACATGAAACTTTATTGTAACCATATTAAAATGTTCCTTAAGACACCGGAACTAACATACACATATAATTCCTTTTTGTCTTCTGAATAAAGGGTTAATTTTCAGTCTCACCTTTTCACAGTATCGCAAGTCAGAAAGACATCAAGGATACAAACAACAACATATTTAAAATTGGGGCCATGGCTTGGGGTGATTGCATATAATATTTCATAGTGTAGCTATCATCTTAATATAGGAGTATATGTATCTATATGTATTATCAAAACATGAAAGGTAATATATCAATCCCTCATATAGTGGGTGTCTATATCTTTAAGGCACTCACTGGATAATCATTTTTACCTTGTTTAACCACCTTACTAAAATAGTGGTAGTATTATCAAATACAATTATAAGAGTACTAGTACTAAAGCCCGTGTACACGGGCCATTTTTTTCAGAACAGCGGTCCCACCCCTTGCTCTCCTCCCCCCTTTCTTTTGCTCTCATCTTCCCCCCTCTCTTTTGCTTTCTTTCCCCCCTCTCTTTTGCTTTCTCTCCCCCCTCTCCTTTGTTCTCTCTCTACCCTCTTTTGCTCTCTCTCTCCCCTCTTTTGCTCTCTCTCTCCCCTCTTTGGCTCTCTCCATCCTTTCTTTTGCTCTCTCTCCCCCCTCTTTGGCTCTCCCCCCCCCTTTTGGCTCTCCCCCCCCTCTTTGCCCCCCCCCTCTTTGGCTCTCTCCCACCTCTTTGGCTCTCTCGCCCTCCTCTTTTGCTCTCTCTCCTCTTTGGCTCTCTCTCTCCCCTCTTTGGCTCCCCCCCCCCTTTGGCTCTCTCTCCCCCCTCTTTGGCTCTCTCTCCCCCCTCTTTGGCTCTCTCTCCCCCCTCTTTGGCTCTCTCTTCTCTTTGGCTCTCTCTCTCCCCCCTCTTTGGATCTCCCCTCCCCTTTGGCTCCCTCCTCCCCTTTGACTCCCCCCCTCTTTGGCTCTCCCCCCCTCTTTTGCTCTCCCCTCCCCTCTTTGGCTCTCTCCCCCCTCTTTTGTTCTCTCCCCCCTCTTTGGCGCTCTCCCCCCCTCTTTGGCTCTCTCCCCCCCTCTTTGGCTCTCCCCCCCCCTCTTTGGCTCTGCCCCCCCCCTCTTTGGCTCTCTCTCCCCCTCTTTGTCTCTCTCCCCTCTTTTGCTCTCCTCTTTGGCTCTATTTCCTCTTTGGCTCTCTCTCTCCCCCCTCTTTGGCTCTCCCCCCCTTTAGCTCTCTCCCCCCCCCCTTTGGCTCTCTCCCCCCCCCCCTCTTTGGCTCTCTCTCCCCCCTCTTTGTCTCTCTCTCCTTTTTGGCTCTTTTTTCTCTTTGGCTCTCTCTCTCCCCCCTCTTTGGCTCTCCCCCCCTTCTCTTTGGCTCCCCCCCCCTTCTCTTTGGCTCTCTTCCCCCCCTTCTCTTTGGCTCTCTCTCCCCCCCTTCTCTTTGGCTCTCTGCCCCCCCTTCTCTTTGGCTCTCTGCCCCCCCTTCTCTTTGGCTCTCTGCCCCCCCTTCTCTTTGGCTCTCTGCCCCCCCTTCTCTTTGGCTCTCTGCCCCCCTTCTCTTTGGCTCTCTGCCCCCCCCTTCTCTTTGGCTCTCTGCCCCCCCTTCTCTTTGGCTCTCTGCCCCCCCTTCTCTTTGGCTCTCTGCCCCCCCCCCTTCTCTTTGGCTCTCTGCCCCCCCCTTCTCTTTGGCTCTCTGCCCCCCCCTTCTCTTTGGCTCTCTGCCCCCCCTTCTCTTTGGCTCTCTGCCCCCCCTTCTCTTTGGCTCTCTGCCCCCCCCTTCTCTTTGGCTCTCTGCCCCCCCGCCTTCTCTTTGGCTCTCTGCCCCCCGCCTTCTCTTTGGCTCTCTGCCCCCCCCGCCTTCTCTTTGGCTCTCTGCCCCCCCCACCTTCTCTTTGGCTCTCTGCCCCCCCTTCTCTTTGGCTCTCTGCCCCCCCCTTCTCTTTGGCTCTCTGCCCCCCCCCTTCTCTTTGGCTCTCTGCCCCCCCCCCCCTTCTCTTTGGCTCTCTGCCCCCCCCCCCTTCTCTCTGGCTCTCTGCCCCCCCCTTCTCTTTGGCTCTCTGCCCCCCCCCTTCTCTTTGGCTCTCTGCCCCCCCCTTCTCTTTGGCTCTCTGCCCCCCCCTTCTCTTTGGCTCTCTGCCCCCCCCTTCTCTTTGGCTCTCTGCCCCCCCCTTCTATTTGGCTCTCTGCCCCCCCTTCTCTTTGGCTCTCTGCCCCCCCCTTCTCTTTGGCTCTCTGCCCCCCCCCCCTTCTCTTTGGCTCTCTGCCCCCCCTTATCTTTGGCTCTCTGCCCCCCTTCTCTTTGGCTCTCTGCCCCCCCCCTTCTCTTGGCTCTCTGCCCCCCCGCCTTCTCTTTGGCTCTCTGCCCCCCGCCTTCTCTTTGGCTCTCTGCCCCCCCCGCCTTCTCTTTGGCTCTCTGCCCCCCCACCTTCTCTTTGGCTCTCTGCCCCCCCTTCTCTTTGGCTCTCTGCCCCCCCCTTCTCTTTGGCTCTCTGCCCCCCCCTTCTCTTTGGCTCTCTGCCCCCCCCCCCCCCCCTTCTCTTTGGCTCTCTGCCCCCCCCCCTTCTCTCTGGCTCTCTGCCCCCCCCTTCTCTTTGGCTCTCTGCCCCCCCCCTTCTCTTTGGCTCTCTGCCCCCCCCTTCTCTTTGGCTCTCTGCCCCCCCCTTCTCTTTGGCTCTCTGCCCCCCCCTTCTCTTTGGCTCTCTGCCCCCCCCTTCTATTTGGCTCTCTGCCCCCCCTTCTCTTTGGCTCTCTGCCCCCCCCTTCTCTTTGGCTCTCTGCCCCCCCCCCCCTTCTCTTTGGCTCTCTGCCCCCCCTTATCTTTGGCTCTCTGCCCCCCTTCTCTTTGGCTCTCTGCCCCCCCCCTTCTCTTTGGCTCTCTGCCCCCCCCTTCTCTTTGGCTCTCTGCCCCCCCCCTTCTCTTTGGCTCTCTGCCCCCCCCCTTCTCTTTGGCTCTCTGCCCCCCCTTCTCTTTGGCTCTCTGCCCCCCCTTCTCTTTGGCTCTCTGCCCCCCCCTTCTCTTTGGCTCTCTGCCCCCCCGCCTTCTCTTTGGCTCTCTGCCCCCCGCCTTCTCTTTGGCTCTCTGCCCCCCCCGCCTTCTCTTTGGCTCTCTGCCCCCCCACCTTCTCTTTGGCTCTCTGCCCCCCCCCTTCTCTTTGGCTCTCTGCCCCCCCCTTCTCTTTGGCTCTCTGCCCCCCCCCTTCTCTTTGGCTCTCTGCCCCCCCCCCCTTCTCTTTGGCTCTCTGCCCCCCCCCCCTTCTCTTTGGCTCTCTGCCCCCCCCCTTCTCTTTGGCTCTCTGCCCCCCCCCTTCTCTTTGGCTCTCTGCCCCCCCCTTCTCTTTGGCTCTCTGCCCCCCCCTTCTCTTTGGCTCTCTGCCCCCCCCTTCTCTTTGGCTCTCTGCCCCCCCCTTCTATTTGGCTCTCTGCCCCCCCTTCTCTTTGGCTCTCTGCCCCCCCTTCTCTTTGGCTCTCTGCCCCCCCCTTCTCTTTGGCTCTCTGCCCCCCCCCTTCTCTTTGGCTCTCTGCCCCCCCCCTTCTCTTTGGCTCTCTGCCCCCCCTTATCTTTGGCTCTCTGCCCCCCTTCTCTTTGGCTCTCTGCCCCCCCCTTCTCTTTGGCTCTCTGCCCCCCCCTTCTCTTTGGCTCTCTGCCCCCCCCCCTTCTCTTTGGCTCTCTGCCCCCCCCCCCTCCTGCTCCCTCTCTGGCTCTGTCTTCGCGGGACCCCGCCCGGCCACGCCCCATCGCGGCAACACCCGCCCGGCCACGCCCCTCGCGACGCCCGGCCACGCCCCTTGCGGCACTCCCGTCGGCCACAAACAGCTGTGAGGTCTGGGGAGCGCGTTGCCGCTTCTCACGCAGCAGACCTCACAGCTGTTGAGTAGCTCGCGCTCCCTATCTCACAGCTGCTTGTATGCTGTGTACCTCGCGCTCCCAATCTGTCAGCTGTCAGCTATGCCGAGGTGCGCGAGAATAGAATCTAAGGCCAAGTGTTTGTCTGTACTGCGCATGACGGCTTCAGACAAACACTTGTCTTTTATAATATAGGATATGAGCACGTTATTTATTAATTTATTGGTGGGCAGTTAGAATTCAAAAACACCTTATCAGATTTGTATCATGTTACCCTCAGTGCATATAGCAATATCTTACTGAAACAAGATCTTATGAGTTGCCACTTTGTAAAACAATCATACAAGACACACTAATGCTTATCATACTAAAGTCAGCTTTCAAAGGTGCTGCTGTTATCAGGCAAGCATGAGTTTAACAGGCATGCAAACAGTTTATGTATTATTAGAGGCAAGCAGGATCATTCAGCTGCCGGTTTATATGTTATTCACATACACCCACTGGTTTCTTTCATGCTATATTAAACTGTTAACAATGCCGAAATTTTCCAAGCAGCATTATGTTATCAAATTCTACAATGAGTGTGCATTAAGAGGCAAACAGTCTCCATCCGTTGTGCATTTTATGCTTTTACACAATAAACCCAAATAGGTATCAGTATCTTAAAAGTATCCATTTTCTAGTAGCCACAGATTAGAGTTAACGTTCTTTCCAAGATAAATAGTTTTACTTTCCTATTATTATCAATGCTCTTCAAAGAGTTAAATAGGTTATGGCATGCTATATTCACATAGCTGTGATTTACAACAATAAGTAGTTTTACTTGTAATTACAGTGTAACTATTATTATTGCTAATGCTCTTTAAGTTCAAGCACGCTATATTAAGATAGCCGTGATTTTACTTTAAACTACACACAACATGCTTCAGATGCTGACATTAGGCACATATGCTACCCACAAGCCCCTCCCACTGACGCGTTTCGTCACAATTACGTGACTTTGTCAAGGTTTATGGGCCGGCCACGCATCTATTGCATCTATTTGTAGTATTTACTGGTTTCCATGGTTACCAAACGGCAATAAGCCGTATTAATTCAAGGGCATATCATTTCCTCATATGCTGTATCGCAACTTTACACAGGGTTAAAAACTTAGCCAAATTCTTTTGATGAGTCAAACAAAGTACATGCATATTCAGTAAGTACAAAAGAAGGTATTGTTAATTTCTCTATACTTTTTAAGGGTGATTATGATGACAATCTGTTCAGACCTATTGGTCATTCAAGAGTGTAATACATTGTTACCATTACTTATTATCATATATGGTTTTGCATAGATACCAAAGGCATCTTACTTCTAATCTAGTATTTACATTTCCTCTCTGGCAAGTGAATAGTTACCATAGATATGGGATTTTGACCATTTTTAGGCACTTAGATAGCCTGTTATATCTATACCTGCTTGGTTAATAATCTCAACTGAAGGGAGATGTCACCTGCTCTATACATATATAATTTTGAGTATTTTTATTACTATTTATAGGAAGCAGGCAAAGGATACGTCTTCATTAAGTCCCTGTGGGCTCTTGCTTTGCAAGTCATATATCCATCTGCATTCTCTCTACAGAAGGATTTTGCCAAGATCACCCCTCCTTTGGTTACCGCAAATCTGATCTAATGCAAGGAATTTGATATTGTATTTATCATTGGTATGGATGTTGTTCATATGTTCAGCTACAGGAACAGATCTGTTCCATTTAATATCCCCCATATTTACCCACAGGTAGGTGTAGACATAAATATATTTTCCCCATAGGAATCAATGGGGCTGCGTTAGGAGCTAAACGCTGCTTTTTTGCAGGTGTTAGGTTTTTTTTCAGCCGGCTCTCCCCCATTGATTCCTATGGGGAAATTGTTTAAGAGCACGTTCAGCCAGCTCACCACTAACATAAGCAACGCTGGTATTGAGGTGAGATGTGGAGCAAAATTTTGCTCTACGATCATTTTTTTGCAGTTAATGCCGGGTTTGGAAAAACCTGTAATATTAGCGCTGTCTGTAAGTGAGCCGTGAGCATAAACTGTTTGTTAGCACCTCACAGCTTCTAACGTTAAACTCGTAATCTAGCCGTTAGTTTTTTAAATGCTATTCTTGTTTTTTTATTCAACCATAAGAATTGTATGACTGCAGAGTAAAAAAGTTTTCATATCTCATTTTTTCAATGAAAATCGGATATTTTGCATGTAATTTATACAATTTTTCTGGCGTCACAGAAATATTTATTCTTTAATATTTAACCCCTTCACTACCGAGAATTTTAGAGAAGAACTTGCCCAAAATACCACATTTAAACATAAAGAGAGCATTGTTTTTTTATTTACCTGTCAAAAATAATATTTTTGAAGTAGTTTACATACCGTTTGTGCAATCATGACACAAATGATTTTAAAAGCTTCTCTGTGATATCCTTTGTTCAGAAATAGCAGACAATCATGGCTTTGCTATTGGTTTTCAGTAATTAGAATGCTGCTATTTTCAGCTGTGCACCACACATATTATTCCCCGCAGTGAAGGGGTTAATCAGGTAGCTTGTAAGACTAATTTTAGATTTAGTGTAGACATTACCCTCCCCCCTGGAACCTCCCATCCCCTGATACCTCTCAAATGGCTCTCTTCCCTCTATCACCCCCCACTGGTTACTATCATCCACCATCTTAGATACTGGCAGACAGTCTTTAGTTTAGGGTTTTTCTTTTATTGTTATTATTATTATTATTATTATTATTATTATTTTATATTATTATTTTTTCAATCAGTTTAGTGATCCTTTACAATCCTTTCACCTCCCTGATCCTCCTAAATAGCTCTCTAACCCTCACCCACCCACTTATTACGACCATCTTTAGCACTGGCAGCTGTCTGCCAGTACCTATAAAACCATATATATTTATTTAATGTTTGTATTATTTTTTTTGTAGTGCAGTGCCCCCCCTACCTCCCCACTCCACTTTTAAGAGATTATTAGCTAGGCCCCCCCCAACCTACCTTTTTGTTCTACTGTATCTCCCTATGCAGGCAGATGCCTAGAGCTCAGGAACTCCAGCTCTCAGCTGTAACTTTACAGCGGAGACTGCTGGAGCTTCCTGCATCTTGGATGTATATTTACGTTGTTTGGTAAGATGAGCATTGTACCGCATAATGTATTTATACTTCCAATTTCCAAAGGGGTTGAATTATTTTTTTACTTCATGCAACTCTTTTAATTTTGGACTAATCTAATTCGTATAAATCCATAATATGAATTATCTATTACTTCTATTATCTGTTACACAGGGGATAATAATTTGCACATTCCTTATAAATAATAACAAATCATCCGCATAAAGTGCTAATTTAGTTTCACTATTACCAATCCTAATCCCCTCCTATATTCTTTCTAATTGCAATTGCTACTGGTTCAATTGTCACACTGAATAATAATGGTGATAAGGACCAATCCTGTTGGATGCCCCTTTCTAAAGTAATACCCCTAAATAACAGGGACAATGAACCCATTTTTTTTTCTTTCAGATAGAGCATGTATTTTTAAGCATCTTTCTAATTTACTCCTATTATCATATTTTCTTCATTCTCTTGGTATCTTTATTTGAAAAGCAATAAAGTAAGTTTAGATGCCGGACCATTTTTGGTGAACAACCTGGGTTGTTCTTGATGATTGGTGGATAAATTCACCAACTAATAAAAAAGTGCTGTCCTGGGTCTAAACCAAAAATTGGCTGGCTCCTTAGCTTAGATGTCTTCTTTTTCAAATAAAGATAACAAGAGAACAAAGAAAAATTGATAATAGGAGTAAATTAGAAAGTTGTTTAAAATTGCATGCTGTATCTGAATCACAAAAGAAAAAATTTGGGTTCAGTGTCCCTTTAAGTAGATGAAAACATGTAAAACATATTTATGCAATATTTATTTTTGGTAAAGTGTTACATTGGAATGTGAAATATTAATATTTATTTGTCGAGTTAGTGCTTTTTAGAATTTGCGATCAGGGTAGGGTGTTAGTTTTCCCCTCACTTTTTTGCTCTGTTGACTTCTATGGGGGAATACGTTATCGTGTGCGTCATATTGCAAGTTAATCTTTTTTAAGTGCGTTGGGTTAGCACAAGAGCAAAAACAGTTTACTTTCAATTTGTAATATGAGCGATACGGTTGTGTTCAAAAACCTTACTTCTAGCAGAGTTAGCTCTCAAGCTGGAGAGTTAAATACTGCTCCACTTTAAATTTAGCCCTTAATATTTTTACTGCTTTTACTTACTGCTTTTACACCTAGAGTTTTGTCGGTAAAGACCCACGGTGCTAACACTGCTTTTTTTTCCAGCGCACCCTTAAGACAACGCTGGTATTTAGAGTTGTCTGAATGGCTGCGTTAGCCTCAGAAAAGGGAGCATTGAGCATAATTTAGCTCCACTTCAACCCTCAATACCAGCGTTGCCTACGGTAGCAGTAAGCTGGAAAGATGTGCTCATGCACGATATCCCCATAGGAAACAATGGGGCTGAGCTGGCTGAAAAAAAACCTAACACCTGCAAAAAAGCAGTGTTCAGCGCCTAACACAGCCCCATTGTTTCCTATGGGGAAACACTCTCTAAGTCTACACCTAACACGCTAACATGAACCCTGAGTCTAAACACCCCTAACATTACACTTATTAACCCCTAATCTGCCGCCCGTGCTATCGCTGACACCTACTTTATATTATTAACCCCTAATCTGCCGCTTCGGACACCGCCGCAACCTACATTATAGCTAAGAACCCCTAATCTACTGCCCCTAACATCGCCTACACCTACATTATATTTATTAACCCCTAATCTGCCCCCCCCAATGTCGCCGCCACCTACCTACACTTATTAACCCCTAATCTGCCAACCAGACCTCGCCGCCACTATAATAAATGTATTAACCCCTAAACTGCCGTACTCCCGCCTCGCAAACACTATAATAAATTTTATTAGCCCCTAATCTGCCCTCCCTAACATCGCCACCACCTACCTATAAATATTAACCCCTACTCTGTCGCCCCCACAGTCGCCGCTACTAAAAAAAATTATTAACCCCTAAGCCTAAGTCTAACCCTAACCCTAACACACCGCCCTAGCTTAAATATAATTTAAATTAATCTAAATAAATTTACTATAATTAAATAAATGATTCCTATTTAAAACTAAATACTTACCTATAAAATAAACCCTAATATAGCTACAATATAACTATTAGTTACATTGTAGCTATTTTAGGATTTATATTTATTTTACAGGCATCTTTGTATATATTTTAACTAGGTACAATAGCTATTAAATAGTTAATAACTATTTAATAGCTACCTAGTTAAAATAATTAAAAAATTACCTGTAAAATAAATCCTAACCTAAGTTACAAATACACCTTACACTACACTATCAATAAATTAATTAAATAAATTAACTACAATTAGCTAAACTAAAATACAATTAAATAAACTAATCTATAATACAAAAAAAACAAACACTAAATTACAGAAAATTTAAAAAATTGACAAGAAGTTTAAACTAATTACACCTAATCTAAGCTCCCTAATAAAATAAAAAAGCCCCCCAAAATAATAAAATGCCCTACCCTATCCTAAATTACAAAGTAATCAGCTCTTTTACCAGCCCTTAAAAGGGCCTTTTGCTGGGCATTGCCCCAAAGTAATCAGCTATTTTACCTGTAAAAAAAATACAACCCCCCAACATTAAAACCCACCACCCACATACCCCTACTCTAACCCACCCAAACCCCCTTAAATAAACCTAACACTAACCCCCTGAAGATCTCCCTACCTTGAGTCGTCTTCACCCAGCCGAGCCAAATTCTTCATCCAAGCGGAGCAACAAGAGGTCCTCCATCCGGTAGAAGTCTTCATCCAAGCGGGGCAAGAAGAGGTCCTCCACCCGGTAGAAGTCTTCATCCATGCGGGGCAAGAAGAGGTCCTCCATCCGGTAGAAGTCTTCATCCAAGCGGGGTCTTCTATCTTCATCCATCCGAAAGATGGCGTACTTCGAATTCTAATTGGCTGATAGGATTCTATAAGCCAATCGGAATTAAGGTAAGAAAAATCTGATTGGCTGATTCGATCAGAACAGCCAATAGAATGCGAGGTCAATCCGATTGGCTGATTGGATCAGCCAATTGGATTGAACTTCAATCTGATTGGCTGATTGAATCAGCCAATCAGATTTTTCTTACCTTAATTCCGATTGGCTGATAGAATCCTATCAGCTAATCGGAATTCGAGGGACGCCATCTTGGATGACGTCCCTTAAAGGAACCGTCATTCGTCGTTAGTCCGTCGGTTGAAGAGGATGGCTCCGCGACGGCTGTATGGAAGGTGGCTCCGCTCTGGATGGATGAAGATAGAAGATCCCGCTTGGATGAAGACTTCTACCGGACGGAGGACCTTCTTGCCTTACTTGGATGAAATCTTCAACTGGATGGAGGACCTCTTCTTGCCCCGCTTGGATGAAGACTTCTACCGGATGGAGGACCTCTTGTTGCTGAAGATGAAGAATTCGGCTTGGCTGGGTGAAGACGACTCAAGGTAGGGAGATCTTCAGGGGGTTAGTGTTAGGTTTATTTAAGGTTTGGGTGGGTTAGAGTAGGGGTATGTGTGTGGTGGGTTTTAATGTTGGGGGGGTTGTAGTTTTTTACAGGTAAAAGAGCTGATTACTTTGGGGAAATGCCCCGCAAAAGGCCCTTTTAAGGGCTGGTAAAAGAGCTGATTACTTTGTAATTTAGGATAGGGTAGGGCATTTTATTATTTTGGGGGGGGGGTGGTTTATTTTATTAGGGGGCTTAAATTATATGTAATTAGTTTAAACTTCTTGTAATTTTTTTTTATTTTCTGTAATTTAGTGTTTGTTTGTTTTTGTATTATAGATTAGTTTATTTCATTGTATTTTAGTTTAGCTAATTGTAGTTAATGAAAAAATGAAAAAATTTAAAAATGTGGAAAAGTGAAAAAATACAAAAATGGGAAAAAAAATTAAATATATATATATATATATATATATATATATATATATATATATATATATATATATATACAGAAATAAAAAAATAATAAATAATAAATGATAAGTGACAAAAATAGAACAGTTGTAAAAAGGAAAAATAAAGTCAGTGATCCTTAATACCTCTGTGTAGTTATTAACTTCTTCTAGGGTTTACAACATAATATCCAGCTAGTGACCTGTAAAAAAAATATAACAAAATAGTGCAATATTGCTAAGATACAAGAGCAATGTTTAAAATAAGGCTTACCAATGTTTGTCAACGCGTTTCGGCCCTTGGATATGGGCCTTTCTCAAGACTTTTTATTCAGGTTCAACCAAAGTAATACCCTGCATATTTTAAACTACAAGAGATGTTAAACAGCTTACATTTATCAACCAAAATAAATCTTCTTTCATATTAAATAAAAATAAAAAATGCTAGGAGAAGACCTATTATACTTTCAGTTTGTAATTTTTCAATATCCCCAATTTATAATCTATGCAATCATTCAGATTATCTTTATAAAACAGTTCCAGAACGTGCTGCTTTTTATCACTTTCCCTTTTCTTCTCTTTCTCCCTTTTGTCTTTTCTCAGCTTCATTTCCCCCTCCTTACCTCTTCTTCCTTCCTTTTCTTCCCCCTTTTCTTTTCTTTTTCTGTTTTTTTTCTCCCCTTTTTGAGAGTGCTTTATTGACCACTATTCTTTCTCTCAGAAGCCGCATATCAAATTAACTGCTTTCATATATTGATAGCCCATACTGCATGACACTTCAAAACCACTTGATATGTTATAAATGAGCTTCCAATTTAAACACAGGATCTTATAGTTTAGACACAGGCCCCAAGGGCTTAGTTCTAGTCAAGCATCAGCATAGCAAAGTGGGAAGAAATTATAACTAAACTGATTTAAAGACTGTTCTTCCCATTGTTTCTTTCAGATATAATTTCCAATTTATCACTGCAATATAATACTGGAAAAAACACATGAAGATGAGTGAGATAAATAGTAGCTTCCCTGCTAGTCCTTTATCTTCAGCCCCTAAAGGCTTATTCACTGTTATTATACTGCCTAGAGCCTTCAACCAGTTTTGTACTCACGGTAGCCTTCTCAGATGCTGGACCCCTGGTCAAACTCCATCTAATTCCCTGCTCCGGGTGCCTCAAGGCCCCAGCAGCTATATCCCAGAAGACGTAGCTCAGTCAGTTTGCGCCAGATCCGCCCAACAGAAGTCCTCACTGCCTCAGGTAATCCCAGTATTCTGAAACACTTGAAATTATCAAAACTTTTTAATTTCTCCTACAATCATTTGCTGCTATATTTAAGTTAATTTCCTGTTGTGGTACAAAGACCTTGCCACAAATAAATAAAAACATTTAAAAAAAAAAACACCATTTAGTGCCAGATTATGAGTGGAGCGGTACTTAACATTCCCGCTTGCATATTAACTCCATTAGAAGTAAGATTTTGCACGTGTTGCGTAGCGCTTGTATTACAGCTTAAAAAGTAAAATTATTTTGCACAAGCGCTAATCCAATGAACACAAAAAGCCAAAGTTAGGATATCACTTGCACATTAACGTATTCCCACATAGAAGTCAATGGAGCAAAAAAGTGGTATACAGGGAGTGCAGAATTATTAGGCAAATGAGTATTTTGACCACATCATCCTCTTTATGCATGTTGTCTTACTCCAAGCTGTATAGGCTCGAAAGCCTACTACCAATTAAGCATATTAGGTGATTGCATCTCTGTAATGAGAAGGGGTGTGGTCTAATGACATCAACACCCTATATCAGGTGTGCATAATTATTAGGCAACTTCCTTTCCTTTGGCAAAATGGGTCAAAAGAAGGACTTGACAGGCTCAGAAAAGTCAAAAAATAGTGAGATATCTTGCAGAGGGATGCGGCACTCTTAAAATTGCAAAGCTTCTGAAGCATGATCATCGAACAATCAATCGTTTCATTCAAAATAGTCAACAGGGTCGCCAGAAGCGTGTGGAAAAACCAAGGCGCAAAATAACTGCCCATGAACTGAGAAAAGTCAAGCGTGCAGCTGCCAAGATGCCACTTGCCACCAGTTTGGCCATATTTCAGAGCTGCAACATCACTGGAGTGCCCAAAAGCACAAGGTGTGCAATACTCAGAGACATGGCCAAGGTAAGAAAGGCTGAAAGATGACCACCACTGAACAAGACACACAAGCTGAAACGTCAAGACTGGGCCAAGAAATATCTCAAGACTGATTTTTCTAAGGTTTTATGGACTGATGAAATGAGAGTGAGTCTTGATGGGCCAGATGGATGGGCCCGTGGCTGGATTGGTAAAGGGCAGAGAGCTCCAGTCCGACTCAGACGCCAGCAAGGTGGAGGTGGAGTACTGGTTTGGGCTGGTATCATCAAAGATGAGCTTGTGGGGCCTTTTCGGGTTGAGGATGGAGTCAAGCTCAACTCCCAGTCCTACTGCCAGTTTCTGGAAGACACCTTCTTCAAGCAGTGGTACAGGAAGAAGTCTGCATCCTTCAAGAAAAACATGATTTTCATGCAGGACAATGCTCCATCACACGCGTCCAAGTACTCCACAGCGTGGCTGGCAAGAAAGGGCATCAAAGAAGAAAATCTAATGACATGGCCTCCTTGTTCACCTGATCTGAACCCCATTGAGAACCTGTGGTCCATCATCAAATGTGAGATTTACAAGGAGGGAAAACAGTACACCTCTCTGAACAGTGTCTGGGAGGCTGTGGTTGCTGCTGCACGCAATGTTAATGGTGAACAGATCAAAACACTGACAGAATCCATGGATGGCAGGCTTTTGAGTGTCCTTGCAAAGAAAGGTGGCTATATTGGTCACTGATTTGTTTTTGTTTTGTTTTTGAATGTCAGAAATGTATATTTGTGAATGTTGAGATGTTATATTGGTTTCACTGGTAAAAATAAATAATTGAAATGGGTATATATTTGTTTTTTGTTAAGTTGCCTAATGATTATGCACAGTAATAGTCACCTGCACACACAGATATCCCCCTAAAATAGCTATAACTAAAAACAAACTAAAAACTACTTCCAAAACTATTCAGCTTTGATATTAATGAGTTTTTTGGGTTCATTGAGAACATGGTTGTTGTTCAATATTAAAATTAATCCTCAAAAATACAACTTGCCTAATAATTCTGCACTCCCTGTAGATATATATAGATATCAAAATAACAAGAGTATTGCATTGAGCAATGATACTTTTTTATTGGACTACAGGAATAGATACAGGAATATCTATTTAGAAATACTTAGAACATAATCTGCTATGTGCAGAACATTGGAATGTGAAATATTTACAGTAAATACACAGTATAGCAGCATAGTTAAATACTTTGTTAAATATGAATAGTGTATATATATATATATATATATATATATATATATTAATATATATATATACAGTATATATATATGTGTCTGTAAACACATATATAGACATATAAAAACATACATACACCTGTACACACATATATACATATATGTATACATTCATATTCACATTTAGACGTATATGTATCTTTATGTATAAAGCCCTTTGCCTGGCTTTTTTTTTCTACAACACGAGACTTCATATCTTTGAGCCCTTATAACATTTTTGTGCAATATTTTTTATTAAATAATCTTTATCAGACAGTGGTATTGTGATTGTAAGTGTACTTTGCAATGTATTTTCAATGTTTTTTTGTTTTGCAAAACAGTTAACCAGAGCTCTGAGGACAAGCTATCTCGAACAGCGTTAACTTCAATTGTGCTCAAGCAATCACATTTACTTTCAACTTTTAAATGAGCGCTACTCTTGACACGCCCCAAACATCTGTGATAAATCCTTTTTTGTTTGTGAGTAACTCTTATCACACTACTCATAATCTGGCCAACTTCCTAATACATGGGGGCCACAAATAAATATTTTAGAAGCCTCTGGGGCTGAATATAAATGTATGGGTATTAAACAAACAAATTATATATATGTAATAAAAATGCCCAGTGATACCAGGCTAGATTTAGGTAAAATTGCAGGGTACCCATTGTCTGCTGTTCTTCCCTCCAGAGGACTTTTTTGAGTTGTTGTCACCTCAAAGCACACATTTTTAGTTCCTCTTAATCCTGGAGCCACAAAAATTAAAGTATGACACTAATTTTTACTTATTTTTTTTTACTCAGGGGCTGCAAAACTTTGATAGAGGGTCACATGTAGACCTTGTCACATGTCAATATTTTATATCAGCACAGGTTATTTGTGCGATATTGCCTTTTTCTTACTTAAGGGCTGCAAGCTATATATTCAAATCTCACTAATATTCTTGTAATCCCAAGAAGACCTCATTATCCTAATCCCATTAAAGACCAATATTTTGACCAGTTTCTGTTTTTAAAGGACAGGAAACCCAAAAATGTATTACATGATTCAGATAGTGCATACCATTTTGAATCACTTTCCAATTTATTTCAATTATCTATTTTGCTTCATTATTATGGTATCCTTTGTTTAAAATCATACCTCAGCATGCTCATGACCTGAGAGCTAGCAGCTGATTGGTGACTGCACATATATTTCTGTTGTCATTGGCTTACCATGGTGTTCAACTAGCTCCCAGCAGTCCATTGTTGCTCCTTCAAAAAAAGTTACCAAAAAAATGAAGAAAAATTGATTATAGAAGTAAATTTGAAAGTCAAAATTATAAGATCTATCTAAATCATTAAATATGTATTTGTTTTTTATGTCCCTTTAAATGACACTAACAATTTTGCCATATTTTCTCACTTTTGGTTTCACCTTAATTATGCGCTCTCTTGTTAAGAGCTTCCATACATATTATACACCATTCTTTAACAGACAAACAGCCCTTTCTTATCATATCCTATATGGGTACATAAAATAGAAATAAAAACTGAAAAATGGGGCAGAAATTAAAATAAAAAAAGTTGTTGTGATGTTTTTTTATAACCATATTTACATAACTGGTGTAGTTAAAGAAAAATACCTCCACATAAATTCATAATGTTATCCTTATTTTAGGAATACCTCATTTGTCTAGGTTTCCAAGTAATGTATAGCAAATAAAGGCCATATACTGCAAAGATTAAATGTATTAGTTTAGTGCTAAAATTTGCTATGTTAGTCCCATTTTTATGTATAATATATATATATATATATATGTATATATATACACATAAATATATATGTGTGTGTGTGTGTGTATATACAGTATATATATATATTTTTATATATATATATATATATATATATACAGAGAGAAGTGCACTCACAGGAATGAACAACTGGCTCAATATCATTGTTAGCCTGTTCTATGGTGATTTAACACCTGAGTTCAGAGTTTTAGCCCAGTAATGCTTTTCACAGAGTAGAACTTTCCAGTAGTAGTCAGTCTGATCCCGCCTATTACGGTCAGTCCAGCACCGAAATACCAGGCAATTCCTCTTTGAACAAGGAACACAGCAACCCCAGATGATCGTTTCGGCCTTTATTGGGCCTCGTCAGTGAGGTGTAGCGATATTCCTCTAAGCACACTGATATATGTTACAAGTGGATACTTTCTCACATAACATATGAATGTATGTAAATGAAGATGTGTGTGTGCATGAACCTATCCTGGGTAAACCCTTCTGGTTTTAAATAAGAAAACAAGAGATGAAAGGAAAGCTAGATGCATCCAATATCTATCTTTCTGGGTCAGGGTTGTAAAATCTTGTTTACATGTCAACATGAAATCTTTTCATGACTCTGTTCCCAAAGTCCAAATACAATGAAGACTACCATTCAATAAACAAAAGAATGTTTTGTAGTCAGGCCATATGTAGGAGTTTAAATTCCTCATAATAAATAATTTCAAAACTTAGCATTTTTTAAAGATTATAATTGTTAAGATTGGATTGTAAGCTAAATTATGGTCACTCAATTCAAAACTGCTACACAAAAGTATATATTTATAGAATGTAAACAAAAAACATAACACTTTCTTAAAAAAAATGGTACAAAAAATAATTATTATATTATTATTATTATTATTATTATTATAATTATCATTATTAGTATATATTATATTTAAAAATATATTTTAATCTCCTGAAAAGGCTTAATTTCTTCATTTTGTTGAGTCAAGAATAATTCATATTGTTTTACTGAACATGTGAGTATTCAACTGTCCTTTTTAACAGAAAGGAGAACATGACAAATGCAAATGAGGATGGGAAGGTGGGTTTCCCTAATTTTCAATAAGAAACAGGGATAACTGTATATTTAAAAAGGCTAGGATCTTCCATATTGAAAATGGTAATCAAATATTACTTATCATTCTGAAAAAGAGACAGAGAAAGAGAGAGGGAGACAAGATGAGCAGTTCTGCTTCTGCATATTTAGGCCAATGAAACAGGCATGTTATTGAGCTCATTGGGTTGAGGTATCAATAAGCAAAAACACATTTTTCAAATACAAAAAATAGACCTATTACATTTAATTACAACTGGAAAAACAGGTAAATGGAAACAAATTAAGGGGAAAAGTATTTTACAGAAGAGTGTCCCTTTAACTTGGTCCCTAACACTTTTATGCTCCACAAACTTAAAGAAATCAGCTATGCATAAATACAAGAAAGTATAGGAAATCACTGTAACACAAATTAGCACTTAAAGGGAAATAAAACCCTGATTTCTTTATTTCATGAATCAGATAGAGCATACATTTCTAAATAACTTTCCAATTTACTTTAATTATCCCATTTGCTTTATTGTTTTAATATTCTTTATTGAAGGAGCAACAATGCACTACTGGGCTCTAGCTGAACACATTGGTAAGCCCATGTCAAGAGGCACATATGTGCAGACACCAATCAGCAGCTAGCTCCCACCTCCTAAGCCTACCTATGTAGGCTTTTCACCAATGGATACAAAGAGAAATAAGCTTATTAGATTAAAAAAAAGTAAATTGTAATGTTGTTTAAAATGGTATGCTCTATCATGAAATAAAAAAAATGGGTTTGATGTCCCTTTAACCAAATAAATGTATTTTGATAAAGCTAAAGTTAGATTGGGAGAAAATATTCATGGTTATGACTGTAAGGTGTTTTTATTTGTTGAGGTCGAAAATGTTTGCATTATCTTTACATGGAACCATAACACTTTTGGGTTGGTCATAATGCCAAGGGGTTAATGCATTTATTTTCTATATAAATGGCAGTATTTCATATATTATACATTTCTGGACAGGCACTATAATCATGGGATTCACTACCAGTGATAACTTTGAGATCTTGTGGGACAGTATACACTTTATATATTTTGATACAAGGATGTTACTGGATATATTCACTTTGGGAATGCATGGATGAGTTTATTTTATTAAGAAACTAGAATTCTTTATCTTCTATTTCATTCTCTCTGTTCTTTCTATTGAGTTATGATGTTAGCAATCTGTTATGTAAACGCTTGATCACATCATTTGCACATTTGTTATTTGTGAATATATATATATATATATATATATATATATATATATATATATATAATTATAGCAAAAACTTGCACTCACTGGACTTTTTAAACACCAAACATTTAATGTGACGTTTCGGAGACAGAGTATCCCCTTCCTCTGAAACGTCACATTAAATGTTTGGTGTTTAAAAAGTCTAGTGAGTGCAAGTTTTTGCTATAATTATCTACTACCCACTAGCACCCTGGCTGCTGAAGTTTGAAGTGAGAGTGCTCATTTTTGTACCATATATATATATATATATATATATATATATATATATATATATATATATTTATTTAGTAATTTTTTTTTTGATGACCAATTTTCTTTTTCTGTGGATTCCTTTATTTATGATTGCTTATTTTCTCCTCTGTCTTATACATTTGATAATGGAACAATTATTACAGCTGATATAATTATCTACAATTGTGTTTTGTTAATTTCTCAATTAAATGTATGCAAAAACGATACACAAAAAACAATGTATCTGTCTTCATGACATTTTGTATAATTTGGTGTTTATATTGTTCTGAAAACTTATATTGATCTTGAATTTCTCATCAGATTTTTTTATATTTTAAATGTATACTTTTGGGTATTGACCAAGCTTAGTCTGATCAGACCATTCTGACTGATTAACCAAACAAAACTAAACAAACACCCTATCCAGTTCATATGACCCTGGAAAAGTTGATTAATACACACTAGAGTGTCTAAGGCAATAATGAAGCCCTGCTACTTTAATTTAAAACACAGGGGGCTCGATTACGAGTGGCACAATATCGTTTGCATGTGAGTGATAACGGATTATCGCAACCGTTTCTGCGCAAGTTAAATTACGCTAATTTTACAAGGTAAAAGTAAATGCGAATGATTCAGCGCAATCCTGATTTATGCTAGAAGGAATACCGTGACCTCAGAGCTCTGGTTAACTGTTACGCGAGTCAAAAAGTGTCACAAAACACATCAAAATTATATTTAAAAGTACAGTTAGACTCATAATAACACTATCTAATAAAAAATATTTTAAAAAATATATTGCACAAAAAAGTTATAAGGGCTCAAAGATATGTGGTCTCAGGTGTTAGGAAGATAAAGGAAGGCACAGGGCTTTAACATGTCTAAACGTATATATGTATGTAACGTGTCTAAACGTATATATTTATGTAAATATATATGTCTATATGTGTGTACATGTGTATTTATTTATATGTGTTTATGTATTTACAGACATATATACACATATTAAAACATAAATACATATGTATACATATATACATACACACATATATTAGAGCCCCTTTGCAGTCAAGTAGATGAAAACCATAAAATCATATTTATGTAATATTAATATTTAATAAAGTGTTTAACTATGTACTGTAAATATTATACATTCCAATGTTATGTTCCCTCTCTCCCTCTCTCTCTCTCTCAAAATACAACAACAGAGGGTACACTGTGATATAAATATATTCAGTTAAAGGGATACTGAACCCAACATTTTTCTTTTGTAATTCAGAAAGAGCATGCGATTTTAAGCAACTTTCTAATTTACTCCTATTATCAATGTTTCTTCGTTCTCTTGCTATCTTTATATAAAAAAGAAGGCATCTAAGCTTTTTTCTTGGTTAAGCACTCTGGACAGCAGTTTTTGATTGGTGGATGAATGTATCCACCAATCAGCAAGGACAACCTAGGTTGTCCACCAAAAATGGGCAGGCATCGAAAAATTACATTTGTGCATTTCAAATAAAGATACATTAAAATGTGTTATGTTTTCGTTCCATGATTACTTACATAGTTTAACTCTCAAAATTTTTCAAATGATAATCTCAGAGGGAATATCAAATAGAAACAAAGAATGGTATATCATTATTTATCATACAGTCCAAATGGTTACTCATAAAATACATAACTATATGAAGCTTTGTGCTAATCAACTCTATCTGAGTAAATCCAATAAATCATCAGAGCTTTAATGGATAATAATTACTATAATATAATGTCACCTTGAGTGTAAAAAGGCAAGCACTATTGATTTTAGTCCCTTATTAGGGTGATATGAGTCAGCTGTGGAGCACAGCCCATAATATGGTGTCGTCACCATAGCCTAGCTGCATGCCTTCCCTCTCTAAGACATTGTTTAACTCTAACCAAGCTAGTCTTTATGTGAAATCAATACAAAAACATTGCTAAATAGAACAGAAAATAAAGCAACTTGCTGCTAATTTGAAGTTCACAGGTTTAAGGGCTATCAAAATAACAGATGCTAAAATACTCACACCCATGCCCTGGAAGGAATTAAACCTGGAGCTCCTAAATCCTGACTCATAATCCAGTTACCCTCCAGTAAGCCAACAAAGTCCAATGCCTTTTTGGTATGTTATGTCTATAGTCTACAATCTCTTATACCTGCTACTTGTTATAAACCAGATTCCTCAGGTGTATCAGTTTTACAATTTATTGAGTATATAAGACAGCTCTTCTCTGTGATCTAGTTACAGATATCAGCCTGAACATCTGCCATGTTCAAGTCATAGAGCACAACAAACCAGTGTTCCTGCCTTGCTCCAGTCACAAATGACCACCAACTTGTGCTCCTGCCCTGCTGCTTTTTAAAAAATACTCCAGGGTGGGATCACAGTTATATCTAGGCGTGAGCTTATTCTCCATTAGCAATGCGACTTTGTTAAACCCAGTCAGGGTCTGCTACCCTGTAATCCAATAACGGCCACTCATAGCATTTCATCCCCTCATCCTGAGTTCTAGTGGCAGCTTCCACATATCCATAGTGATGTCATGAAGCTAAAAATTTCAGTTCGCGAACGGCGGACTCGAACTTCCGCAACTGTTCGCGAACGGGCGAACCGCCATTGACTTCAATAGGCAGGCGAACTTTAAAACAAACAGGGACTCTTTCTGGCCACAGTAGTGATGGAAAAGTTGTTTCAAGGGGACTAACATCTGGACTGTGGCATGCTGGAGGGGGATCCATGGCAAAACTCCCATGGAAAATTACATAATTGATGCACAGTCTGGTTTTAATCCATAAAGGGCATAAATCACCTAACATTCCTAAATTGTTTGGAATAACATGCTTTAAAACATCAGGTATGATGTTGTATCGATCAGGTAGTGTAAGGGTTACGCCCGCTTCACAGTGACAGACCAAACTCCCCATTTATGTTTGAATATTTTTTATTAATCAGAAATAATAAACATTTACAGAAACAGAAATACCTTCCTCTGCATCAATCCCTATGATTATGGGATCCAGAGTGTAGGCTTGTACTTAAACATTTCTAAACAACAAATGATACAGTTAACATTTTTTATGACATCTCAGTCGTTTCTACTGAAATTTACTTATCTATGGAGGGTCAGCAGTTAAAGATTAAATACCTTTTCTTCATACTGTCAAGCAATCCTTGGCAAGAGATAGTACAGTTCTTGTGTCTGATAGAAAGCTTGCCCTCTGCTGAACCCTACCAAAAGTTTTAGAGAGATCTGAGCCAAACCACTCTGTCTACATACAGTTGAACTTTTAGAGATTACAACCCTAAAGGAAGGTAAGCTTAGGTAAAATAGGTTATCAAAGGTCAGAAGGGGAGGGGACGGGGGTGGGAAGTGACGACACATCCTATCTTAGTGTTTGTTGTGCGTATTGCTATAGGTATAGGTATTGGTGTTCAGATTGGTCACCTAAGATTAACTTTTCCATTAGTTTCATGTGTCTACCGTTCATTTCACTATCCAATAGTACCATATCGCCTGGACTACTTCCTTATTATCTAAGGTGTTGGATGCTAAGTCGTACATGTTATATGTGTACTGAATTTTATTGTAAATCTCTGTCCAGGTGGGACTGTCTGTCTTCCAGTACCTGGCTATGCATGTCCGGGTGACTGTACATAATATCCTAATAAATGTATTTATATGTTTATTAAGTCTATTGATAGGAATGTGCAATAAAGCCTGTTGAATTGTAAGATCCACGTTTTCATTCAAGATTCGGCTAAGGAAGAAAGACAAATGTTTCCATAGACCTGAGATTACCCTACAGTCCCACCACATATGCCTATATGTTCCCCTTTCTCCGCACCCTCTATAACATAGTGGGTTTCCCTGTGTATGCATATGGGCCGTTCTAGTGGGTGTCAGATACCATCGGTGTATAGTCTTAGTGATATTTTCCTTTAGGTCCACACTTAGAAGTCCTTTGTCTGCATTTTGAAATATTGATTCCCAGTCTTTGTTGTCTTTACTAATAAGTAATTCTCTCTCCCATGCCAACATAGTAGAGGTTTTCGTGTTCTGCAAATCCTGTATGGCTATATATAGAATAGATATGGTGCGTCTAGTACGGTCCTTTGACTTACTTATGTCTTCTAGTGGTGTTGTGTGGCCATCTCTAGGTTTTCTTATATATGAGTGCATTGCGGATTGTATCTGCAAGTATAAATACCAGTGAAGTTTAAAGGGGCTCAATTTTGTCTGCAATTGATTGAATGAGAGCATAGCTCCGCCTTCCATAAAGTCTGCTACTCTGTATAATCCCTTATTTTCCCACTTCTGTATTTGAGCCCTGAGTTCATCAGGCAAGACATATCTTATCGGGATGTATAAGGAGTATTGTGGCAAAAGCTTAAATTTCGTACTTGCTTTTTTCCAAGTGGTTACTGTGAGAGTTGTGGTATAAGGTCTATTCGTCTCTCTAGGGGATTGTGTTTTCTCTGGATCCCAAAGTACAGCGTCAGTCTCGTCCCATCCTCCCAAAGTCGCCTCTAGGGTAGGCCACATGACCTCTGTGTTCCTCTTAAATAAGAGGCTATCCTGTGCCAATCTGGCAGCATGATAGTATTCTAATAGGTTAGGGACCCCGATGACTCCTAGGTTTTTATGTCTGTATAAGACTGACCTCGCTATTCTATTTGTTTTGTCTCCCCTGATATAGCCTAGTATGTCCTTTTGTATTGTCTCTAGATCTGCTTTTATCATTTTAACAGGTAGGGTTCTAAATAGATATAGTATCCTCGGCAAGATGTTCATCTTAACCGAGGCCACTCTACCCAGCCACGAGAACTTGTAGCTTTTCCATTTTGATATGTCTTTCCTAATCTGCCTGAATAACGGAGGGTAGTTAACTTTGTATAGTAGTGATGGGGAGGAGGGGAGATAGATTCCTAGGTATTTTAGAGTATGCTTCATGCATTTAAAGTGAAAATGTGTTTCTAGTAACTCCAGTGTCTGTCGAGGGATCGCTATGGGGAGAGCCTCACATTTCTCTACAATTATCTTAAATCCCGAGATAGATGAAAATGTGTCCAGTGTTTGGTGGAGATTGGGCAATGATATTAGGGGGTTCGTCAGAGTTAGAAGTATGTCGTCCGCAAATAGGGCCATTTTATATTCCGTCTTATTTGTCTTAAGTCCTGTTATATCTGTCTGTGAGCGTATTTTAGCAGCTAGAGGCTCTATACATAGAGCAAAAAGCAACGGAGACAGAGGGCACCCCTGTCTAGTTCCGTTACGAATAGGAAAGGGTTGAGATTTATATCCCGCTGATGAGACCTGAGCTCCCGGCGTGGAATAGATGGCCCTCAATGCTTTCATAATGGCTCCCTCAAACCCCATCTTATGCAATACCAAGAACATATACCCCCAGTCAATGCGATCAAACACCTTCTCTGCATCCAATGAGAGGAGCAGAGAAGGCGCTTTTGAGTCTGTCAGGGCCTGTACCAGGTTAGTTACTTTGCGTATATTGTCCGGGGCTTCCCGACCTTTGACAAAACCCACCTGGTCCGGGTGTACTAGTTGGGGTATAATATGTTTAAGCCGGTTCGCTATTATTTTAGTAAAAATTTTAAGGTCCTGATTAATTAGGGATATTGGGCGATAATTTTGGCATTTTTTGTGATCCTTCCCTGGTTTAGGGATTACTACTATCTTTGCAGCCAGGAGCTCAGGTGGGACAACCCCCCCTCCATAATATAGTTACAGAGTTTAACTAGATGTGGGATTAGTGCGACTTTAAACAGCTTATAGTATTCGCCGGGGAAACTGTCCGGTCCCGCCGCCTTCCCTGGTTTGAGGTCTCTGATGGCCCCAAGCACCTCCATAGAGGATATGGGAGCATTTAGGGTTTCTCTCTGTTCCTCAGAAAGAGTCTGCAATAGGTCTTGATTGAAAAAAGCTGAGGTTAGTGCCTCTGTCTTTTTATCGTGTGAAACCTTTCTACCCTCGTATAATTCCCCGTAGTAAGCTGCGAAGGTGTCTACTATTTCTTAGGGGTGTGAGGTCATTGAGTTATTAGATGTCTCGATTGAGGAGATAACTGAGGCTCTACATCGTTCTTGGATTTTATGTGCCATGTATCTATCTGGTTTATTTGCGTATAAAAAGTACTGTGCCTGATGACTCTGACTGGCTCTAATAGCTCGTGATTGAAGGAGAGCGGCCAGGGCAGTTTTTTTGGATTGGAGAGTTTTCTGAATGGCCGTTGTTTTAATAAGTTTATGTTTTTTTTCTAATTCTTCGATTTCTGTGTGTAATGTTGTCTGTATCTTCTAGTCTGTATTGCTTTCTCCTTAATAAGTATCCCCCTTAATACCGCTTTGTGGGCCGCCCACGTGATCCCTGGGTTAGTTGCTGTGTCAGTATTAATATTCCAGTATTCAGTAAGAAGCTTAAGTATATTGTCATGTGTCTGGGGATTTCTGATGCACGACCCATCAAAGGTCCACGTCTTATTTATGTGTGGGTCATATAGTCCCTCTAGCTGTAAAGTGATGATCGAGTGATCAGACCACACACAAGCATGGATCTGTGAGCCGTGTAACAGAGGCTATACAGGGAGTGCAGAATTATTAGGCAAGTTGTATTTTTGAGGATTAATTTTATTATTGAACAACAACCATGTTCTCAATGAACCCAAAAAACTCATTAATATCAAAGCTGAATAGTTTTGGAAGTAGTTTTTAGTTTGTTTTTAGTTATAGCTATTTTAGGGGGATATCTGTGTGTGCAGGTGACTATTACTGTGCATAATTATTAGGCAACTTAACAAAAAACAAATATATACCCATTTCAATTATTTATTTTTACCAGTGAAACCAATATAACATCTCAACATTCACAAATATACATTTCTGACATTCAAAAACAAAACAAAAACAAATCAGTGACCAATATAGCCACCTTTCTTTGCAAGGACACTCAAAAGCCTGCCATCCATGGATTCTGTCAGTGTTTTGATCTGTTCACCATCAACATTGCATGCAGCAGCAACCACAGCCTCCCAGACACTGTTCAGAGAGGTGTACTGTTTTCCCTCCTTGTAAATCTCACATTTGATGATGGACCACAGGTTCTCAATGGGGTTCAGATCAGGTGAACAAGGAGGCCATGTCATTAGATTTTCTTCTTTTATACCCTTTCTTGCCAGCCACGCTGTGGAGTACTTGGACGCGTGTGATGGAGCATTGTCCTGCATGAAAATCATGTTTTTCTTGAAGGAAGCAGACTTCTTCCTGTACCACTGCTTGAAGAATGTGTCTTCCAGAAACTGGCAGTAGGACTGGGAGTTGAGCTTGACTCCATCCTCAACCCGAAAAGGCCCCACAAGCTCATCTTTGATGATACCAGCCCAAACCAGTACTCCACCTCCACCTTGCTGGCGTCTGAGTCAGACTGGATCTCATTTCATCAGTCCATAAAACCTTAGAAAAAACAGTCTTGAGATATTTCTTGGCCCAGTCTTGACGTTTCAGCTTGTGTGTCTTGTTCAGTGGTGGTCGTCTTTCAGCCTTTCTTACCTTGGCCATGTCTCTTAGTATTGCACACCTTGTGCTTTTGGGCACTCCAGTGATGTTGCAGCTCTGAAATATGGCCAAACTGGTAGCAAGTGGCATCTTGGCAGCTGCACGCTTGACTTTTCTCAGTTCATGGGCAGTTATTTTGCACCTTGGTTTTTCCACACGCTTCTTGCGACCCTGTTGACTATTTTAAATGAAACGCTTGATTGTTCGATGATCACGCTTCAGAAGCTTTGCAATTTTAAGAGTGCTGCATCCCTCTGCAAGATATCTCACTATTTTTGACTTTTCTGAGCCTGTCAAGTCCTTCTTTTGACCCATTTTGCCAAAGGAAAGGAAGTTGCCTAATAATTATGCACACCTGATATAGGGTGTTGATGTCATTAGACCACACCCCTTCTCATTACAGAGATGCACATTACCTAATATGCTTAATTGGTAGTAGGCTTTCGAGCCTATACAGCTTGGAGTAAGACAACATGCATAAAGAGGATGATGTGGTCAAAATACTCATTTGCCTAATAATTCTGCACTCCCTGTAGTATTTGACTTACATATATGTAATCCAATCTAATGTAGGATTTATGTGGCGCCGAGTAAAACATAGTGTCATTAGTCAAGCCATATAATGTGGCCCATGTATCTATCAGGGAGTGAGGTAGCAGGGTTTCCTGTATTGCTTTGACGATACGATTATGTCTGGTTTGCTTGTTGGTTAAGGGTCTAGTTGCCGTGGGTTCAATATTCAACATTGTGATATTGAAGTCGCCTGCCATAAATATTTTAGTATGGGACCATTGTGTGAGTAAATATGAGATATGTTGAAATAAGTTATGTTGATTTTTGTTTGGTGCATAAACGTTGCAAAGAGTAATTTCCGTGTCTAATATTCTCCCTTTTACTATTATATACCTCCCTTCAGTGTCTGCAATTACCTCTTCTTTTATGAAATTAAGTGAGGAGTGGATGAGGATAGATGTGCCCCTTTTTTTAGTTGTTGTTGTGGAGTGATAATGGGTATTGAAGTGTTTCGCCCAATACTTTGGAATTCTATCATTAAGTAGATGGGTCTCTTGAAGAAATAAAATGTTGGCATGCAGGGAGGTGTATTGTGTCATTGCCATTTGTCGTTTTACGTCAGTATTTAGCCCCCTTACATTATGGAATAATATCTTTATCCTAGGGATCATGATATTGTGTCTGTTGTGGGCTGGTGCCAAAGAAAATGTGTTACCTGTGGGTCTCTGGATCGGAAATCTAACGGTATAGACTGCAGATACTTGGGATTGTATATGGTGAACTTTTCTGTGTCGTCACTGGGGATGGGGAGGGAGCTAGAAAAAAAATACAGTGTTAATAACATAAGAAGCAGCACTTCAGGGTCCCCAACAGTAGGACCCCTAAAGATTGAACTTTGAAATAGCATAAGAACAAATTAGAAAATAAATTAACTTATATTATTATACTCTGGGGGAAACTAAAGGCCCTGCAACATCTTATAACGTCTATAGTGATAGATTGGTGAGAGTCTCTGAGAAGGGATGACAGTTAAGAGGGCTATGCCTCCCGGGGAAGGAAACCCAAGGCTGTGGTTCCAGATATTTTAAAGGTGATCTAGATTTATCTTTGTTCAGTGTTCCTTCTGTCAGCTTCCCCACCTCTCAGACTCTAAAAGAAATAGATTCCACTTTCTGTGTCTTCAAGATGGAAACGCCGTCATCTAGGATGTTTTCCCTCTTGTTTCTTTAGTTTTTTGTTTTTTATGGTTGATAGTCTGCCATTTAGATGAATCTGGTGGTCTGTCTGGGTCTTTATTCTTCTCTGGGTTCAGCGCTGTGGTTGGGATTATTGGTGTCTCTAAAGCCAAAATCTTGCAAATTTCAGGTATGTCTTCTGGATCTTTAAGTGTAATTGTTTTAGAGTCCTTTGTAATGTGTAAAGCAAACGGAAATCCCCATCTGTATAAAATCTGGTGTTTCCGGAGTAGAGTAGTGAGAGGATGAAGGGCACTCCTCCTTTGTAATGTCCTGACACTGAGATCCTGGTAAAACTGTATCACGTTGCCTTGATGTTTGTATGTGGGATGTTTCCTGGCCGCTTGCAGAATTTTTTCGCTATCTGGGAAGAAGGTTAGTTTGATTATAATGTCTCTTGGGGGAAGACCTAATTTGGGTTTGGCTTTTAATGCCCTGTGTGCTCTCTCAATATGGAAGATATAGTCAGCTGGGGAGTTTGTAATTTGCATGAAAAGTTGGGTGAGATAAGCTGGAATTTCTGCAGGGCTCACTTCCTCTGGAACACCTTTGAGGCGTATATTGTTCCTTCTGCTCCTGTTTTCCACATCCTCCAATTTGTCCTGGAATTCTTCCAGCAGTTCTTGTTGAGAGGACACGGTTTGAGACATTTCATCCATTTGATCTACCATGGCGTCCTTTTGATCTTCAAGTGTCTCAATCCTGTTACCCATCTCCATTAAGTCGGATTTAATGTCAGAAAGGCTATTGGTGACAGATGAGTGTATTGAATCAATTTTCTCCCATAATTTTTCAAAATTGTCTGCAATGTCTTTCTTGGATACTAAATTTCTGAGATCAGCTTTTGTTAGCGGGCTTTTGTCTTGTGGTGCTAGTTGAGAATCAATGTTTAGATTCTTCTTCCATTTCTGCATCTGTTTGCTGTTTATTGGTTTGAGAACTTTTAAAGAATGTGGACACAGGTGTAGATTTTATTGTTTTATCTCCTTTAGTGGGTCTTTTAGAGGCCATGGTGCTGTAGAGAAGATAAAGTTGAGACGGATATACAATGCAGGAGGAGGGTCTATATCGCTGTTAGCTGGAGTTGTTCTTTCTAATTGGGGAACCAGGTTTATAGACTGTGACCTTGCTCAAAAGATATGACCATTCAGACTCGACTATATATTGTTTAGTTAGGCAGATAGTTCATTTAGGTTTACAAGAGGTTTTGTTTTCCTTCTCAGTACATGTTGTGACTCATATCGATGTTGCAAGCATTATGGTGTTGGATTTTCAGATCCCCCTATAGTAATCAGGTTGTTGTTCACATTATTTTCTCCAATATGGCTATAAGTCTATTATCAGCAGATATGAGCCGCTATGTGTAGTGTCCAAACAAATTTGTGGATCTTATATCACAGGTGACTGCACTAAAATATTGTTCCAGGGGCAGCGATTACCCTCTCCCCAGAGTGTATGATCTCCAGTGTAGTCAATAGCTTGATATTATAAAGCTATAGGTTACTTAGTATCTCCCCTCTCCCCAGGGAAATTATCCTCACAGGATGATCATGGCAAAAGGTGTGTGGGGTATGACCTGTCAGCACTCCAGTCTGACAGGAAAGGGGGGGGGGGAGGGTGATGAGAGAGAATCAGGCAAAAAAGAAATCAGTCTCCTCTATAAAACTGTCACTTAGATGTGCCCTGTTGCTGAAAGAGTACTGCAGTTAGATCTTAATAATTCCAGCAGGGGTCAGTGTTGTGATTCAGCTGAGTGAGGAAGCTTTTAAGATGCCTACACTGTATTATATTGAAGGAGCAGTGAACAGAGTGTAGTGTAAATTTAACCCTCTTCCCTTTTATTATTAAATTTGTGTGCTTAGTGTAACTGTAGGGGTTGGCTCTCAGGTAGATGTTCCTCCGCTCTCTACTTGTTTTTGCTATACAGCAGTGGCGCGGTTATTTTGGCTCCTGGTTATTCTCTAGCACTTTTGAGCCTTCTGAGTAACTTTGTAAAGAGCATTAAGTCAGTTCAATCTGCCCTCTTATAGCTGCACCCAGCTTGCACTTTGCTGTAGCTTGCGAGCGCCTGTGCTCCGCTTCTCCTCCCACCTCAAATCAGCCCACAGCTTCCCAGTCAGGCGTCTGTGACAGAACTCCCAAACTCCCCATTTAAAGGTACAGTCTACACCAGAATTTTTATTGTTTAAAAAGATAGATAATCCCTTTATTACCCATTTCCCAGTTTTGCATAACTAACACATTTATAATAATATACTTTTAACCTCTGTGATTATCTTGTATCTAAGCCTCTGCAAACTGCCCCTTTTTCCAGTTCTTTTGACAGACTTGCAGTCTAGCCAATCAGTGCCTGCTCCCAGATAACTTCTCACAGTGTTATCTATATGAAATACGTGAACTAACACCCTCTAGTGGTGAAAATTTTTAAAATGCAATCTGAAAGAGGTGGGCTTCAAGGTCTAAGAAATTAGCATATGAACCTCCTAGATTAAGCTTTCAACTTAGAATACCAAGAGAACAAAGCAAAATTGGTGATACAAGTAAATTGGAAAATTGTTTAAAATTACATGCTCTATCTGAATCCTGAAAGTTTATTTTGGCCTAGACTGTCCCTTTAACGCACCGCAAACAACCGCAAACAGTCCATTTGCACAACCGTAAACTCCCCATTTGCACAAGGTTGGATACCAAGCTAGCCATGTCCCGTTCCTTGTCCTCACTGATGTTATTGAAGGTCTCTTCCTCCACCCAGCCACGTACAACACCAAGGGTCCCCCAAAGGGGACAACAAGCCCCCTGGGATGCCTACTGTGTTTGGTCTTCCACCTCCTCAAAGCCACCTTCCTCCTCTGACTCCTCTTCTTCAGACTCCTCTCTCTGCGTTGCCTCTCTCTGCGTTATTATAAGGTGTGTTAAGTAGTACTATTCCTATCAGTTTAATCCCATGTTGGCATTTTGTTTCGCCGCTGGATATCGGAAAAGTGCGCCATGGCCATGTAGGAATGCCTCAAATGGCCACACACCTTCCTGGCCTGTTTCAGGACATCCTGTAAGCCTGGGTACTTATGCACAAAGTGTTGTACGATAAGATTACACACATGTGCCATGCACGTCACATGTGTCAACTTGCCCAATTTCAATGACTCCATCAAATTACTTCCGTTGTCAGAAACCACTTTGCCGATCTCCAGTTGGTGCGGAGTCAGCCACTGATCCACCTGTGCGTTCAGGGCAGACAGGAGTGCTGGTCCGGTGTGACTCTCGGCTTTCAGGCAAGTCAACCCCAAGACGGCGTGACACTGCCGTATCCGGGATGTGGAATAGTACCTGTGGAGCTGGGGGGGGTGCCGTTGATGTGGAGCAAGACGCAGCAGCAGAAGAGGACTCAGCCGAGGAGGTTATGGAAGAGGATGGAGTAGGAGGAGTAGAGGAGGTGGCAGCAGGCCTGCCTGCAAGTCGTGGCGGTGTCACCAACTCATCCTCTGCAGAGCCACGCATTCCATGCTTGGCAGCCGTCAGCAGGTTTACCCAATGCGCAGTGTAGTGGTCATAGGACCCTTGCCCCAATGCTGTGTGCCAGACATGCCATTACTTGCTTTCGCACAATCGAGTACAAGTTGGGGATTGCCTTTTGTGCAAAGAAATTTCGGCCGGGTACCTTCCACTGCGGTGTCCCAATAGCTACAAAAATTTTTTGAACGCCTCAGACTCCACCAGCTTGTATGGTAAAAGCTGGCGGGGTAAGAGTTCAGACAATCCAGCTGTCAGATGCCGGGCAAGGGGGTGACTTTGGGACATTTGCTTCTTATGCTCAAACATGTCCTTGACAGACACCTGACTGTGGGCAGATGAGCAGGAACTGCTACGGAAGAGAGACGGAGTGGCGGATGGTTGAGAGGGGGCAAGGAGGACAGCAGTGGTTGACGTGGCTGAAGATGCTGGACCAGGAGGAGGATGGCGGCTTTGAGTTTGTGTGCTGCTTGTACTCATGTGTTCATCCCATCTGCGTTTGTGATGTGAGATCATGTGCCTTTGCAAAGCAGTTGTACCTAGGTGGGTGTTGGACTTCCCACGACTCAGTTTCTTTTGGCACTGGTTCCAAATGGCATTGCTGTTGTCAGAGGCAGACACACAAAAAAAATGCCACACTGCTGAGCTCTGCGATGACGGCATTCTGGTGGTGGCAACAGCATGCGTTGATTGGCGTGCTGTCTGGCTGACACCGGGTGCCGATGCATGCTGTCTGACTGTGCCACTAGCTCCTTGCAACGACCTCCCCCTGCTTCCAACTCGTCTCCTCCTCCTCCTCTCTGTCTCCACATCTGAACTTTCCCCCTCTTCTTCTTCTCTTCTAGCGGGCACCCACATGACATCCACGGACGCATCATCATCAACCGCTTCACTTGTATCTGACAAATCAACAAAGGAAGCAGCAGCGGGTACAACATCAGCATCATCACACCATACGTCCATGTCTGTAATGCTGCCTGACTGAGACATATCACTGTTATCTACATTCTCTGTCAATGATGGTTGCGTATCACTCATTTCTTCCAACTGATGTGTCAATAACTCCTCTGACAGATCAAGTGAAGCGGCTGTGGTGCTAGTGTTGGTGGTGGCGGCATGCGGGCGAGTGGTCACTTGAGAGGTGCCCGAAGCTAAGCTGGAGGTGGATGGTGCCTCAAGGTTCCGAGCGGAAGCTGTAGAAGATTGGGTGTCCTGTGTTAGCCAGTCAACTAGGTCCTCCTCAGAACTTTTCGCGTTCATGGTACGTGGCTTCTGAACACTGGTCATTATTGTAGGTTCAAAGGGAATCACAGCACCACGACCATGACGGCACCTGCGGGGTGGCCTGCCTCTGCCTGTCATTTTTTTTTTAATGTACACTTACACTACTATTAAACAAGATATGAGTGGTGGCACTGGGCAAGTGGGCACAGTATACACTGTGAGCCTGACACAAAAAAGCAGACTGATGTTTCACAGTCCAAAAAGTTTTTTTTTTAAATGTACACTTACACTACTATTAAACAAGATATGAGTGGTGGCACTGGGCAAGTGGGCACAGTATACGCTGTGAGCCTGGCACACACGCTGGCAAGCAAGCAACTGCAATTAGAATACACAAAAAGACTGATGTTTCACAGTCAAAAAAGTTTTTTTTACAAAATGTACACTACTGTTACAACATATATGAGTGGTGGCACTAGTTGGCAAGTGGGCCTGGCACACAAGCTGGCAGGCAGGCAGGCAACTGCAATTAGATTACACTAGCAGACTGATGTTTCACACTCAAAAAAGTTTTTTTTTTTTTAAATTTACACTACTGTTACAACAGATATGAGTGGTGGCACTAGTTGGCAGGTGGGCCTGACACACACGCTGGCAGGCAGGCAACTGCAATTAGATTACACTAGCAGACTGATGTTTCACAGTCAAAAAAGTTTTTTTTTTTTTAAATTTACACTACTGTTACAACAGATATGAGTGGTGGCACTAGTTGGCAAGTGGGCCTGGCACACACGCTGGCAGGCAGGCAGGCAACTGCAATTAAATTACACTAGCAGACTGATGTTTCACAGTCAAAAAAGTTTTTTTTTTAAATTTACAATACTGTTACAACAGATATGAGTGGTGGCACTAGTTGACAAGTGGGCCTGGCACACATGCTGGCAGGCAGGCAACTGCAATTAGATTACACTAGCAGACTGATGTTTCACAGTCAAAAAAGTTTTTTTTAAAAATTTACACAACTGTTACAACAGATATGAGTGGTGGCACTAGTTGGCAAGTGGGCCTGGCACACACACGATGGCAGGCAGGCAACTGCTATTAGATTACACTAGCAGACTGATGTTTCACAGTCAAAAAAGTTTTTTTTTTACAAAATTTACACTACTGTTACAACAGATATGAGTTGGGGCACTAGTTGGCAAGTTGGGCTGGCACACACGCTGGCAGGCAACTGTAATTAGATTACACTAGCAGACTGATGTTTCACAGTCAAAAAAGTTTTTTTTTTAAAAATGAATACTACTGTTAAAACAGATATGAGTGGTGGCACTAGTTAGCAAGTGGGCCTGGCACACACGCTGGCAGGCAGGCAGGCAACTGCAATTAGATTACACTAGCAGACTGATGTTTCACAGTCAAAAATGTTTTGTTTTTTTAAAATTTACACTACTGTTACAACCGATATGAGTGGTGGCACTAGTTGGCAAGTGGGCCCGGCACACACGCTGGCAGGCAGGCAACTGCAATTAGATTACACTAGCAGACTGATGTTTCACAGTCAAAAAAGTTTTTTTTTTAAATTTACACTACTGTTACAACAGATATGAGTGGTGGCACTAGTTGGCAAGTGGGCCTGGCACACACGCTGGCAGGCAGGCAACTGCAATTAGATTACACTAGCAGACTGTACACTAGCAGACAGTATACGCTGTGAGCCTGGCACACACGCTGGCAGGCAGGCAACTGCAATTAGATTACACAGGGAAAAAAAGCAGCCCTAAAAAGGGCTTTTTGGGGTGTTGTCCTTACAGCAGAGATCAGATGAGTCCTTCAGGACTGTAGTGGACACTGAATACACTAGCCTAGCTATCAATTTCCCTATAAAATCATCAGCAGCTACACTATCCCTCCTCTCACTAAGAATGCAGGATCAGAATGAATCTAAAATGGCTGCTGTCCAGGAGCTGGGAGGGTCTGGGAGGGAGTGTCTGCTGCTGATTGGCTGAAATGTGTCTACAGACTGTGAGATACAGGGTCAAAGTTTACTCAATGATGACGAATAGGGGGCGGATCGAACATCGCATATGTTCGCCTGCCGCGGCGAACGCAAACAAGCTATGTTCGCCGGCGAACTATTCGCGACATCACTACATATCCATAGCCTACCATAACTAAAAGAGGAACATCCTCTGGGAAGCCAATCTCCCATAGCCCTTTTTGTAGCTCAGAACTAATACCATTTCTGATACCATATGTGCACTTGGGCTTCCACACAACAATTCAGAAAAAAATGCTTCAGTTTGCACAATGAGAGAACGTTAAAAGGTCTTGAGTACTTAAGAAAGACTTTTACACATTCACTCTTGGTGCATACAAAAGCTTTTTTTCTGAAAGTTTGTCCACCAGCATATTCAGCAGCACAGGTAGCCTTTAGCGTGAGCTTGCTGCAATGTGAGGTACATTAGAGTTTCAGGTAATGAGTGAGAGTATTTATGAGTGAAGGGTTGAAATCATTTAATGTATTAATTACATCAACGTTTTTTGCATGTTGTGGATATATATAAAGTTTTGATTAAAAAATATAGCAAAAACATGTTTTGCTTTAATTCAATGATGGACAACATCCTAACACATGGGGGCTGCAGATAAATATTTTTAAAGCTTTCATATCATTTTATTATCTATTAAATAAACAAATAATACTATCTTTCCAAACAATTCCCACTGACACATGGCCATATTTAGGTAAAGTTGTAGGATACCCTCTACCTGCTGTTCTACCCTCTAGAGTAGAGGACTCTTTTGTTTATCCATTTACCATAAGTCCACAAAGCACTTTTTCCTATGGCACCAATTCTCAGTTTGTGCTCTTCCAATAGCCAGAAAAACTAGTGCAAAGGGCAATGTGTTGCTGATGGACACCAGTTCACCTTCCCTGGTTTAAATAATTCTAGAAAACACCTGGGGATATCTTGTAGTTTAAAAAGATGAAACAAGTCACAGGTAAAACAAATACAAAATAAAGGACAATATAAGGTCTATTAGTGCATGGATTTACTTTCTTAGTGTAACTTAGTATTTAGCAGGCTATGTTGATATTGTTTGATCATTTTAACCAAAATGTTATAGCATGTTATTCTCATTAAATTTAACATTTAATCACCACAAATGTTGAGTAAATTGTATAAAAAATAAAGCACTGCATTCCAAATGTATTTAAAACTCCACAGGCTAGAATTATATGAAAGTAATAAATATTAACAACTTAGATTTGGGATCAAATATATTCCCAAAACTAAATTCATCCAAAAATGAGTGCTCACATTTGAATTCATAATTAGTTTTTGGCCTACGCATTAGTCTGTAATGTACTGTTTATAATTGTATTGCAAAAGCTATCAGATGATTTCCATGCACTATGAGAAATAAATAAGTTCATGGATGATTGTATGGTGTACCAGCTGGTGAACATCAAATTCCCACTCAATTTGCAAAGCAGTTTACATTAGAAATTGTGTTTTTTCAGCCATCTAAAAGAATACAAAATACATATATTTAACATTTCTATAATTATTTAAGAAAAAATAGCTTATGAAATAGTATTTTCTACCTTATATTCTTACTATGGTAGCATTTATTTACATACCCACCCTCAAGATATGGAGCTAGTTTATAGATGGCGTGCTATTGTTAACTCGGGATGCGATAAGCAATATCGCAACCTCGCTAACTAGCATGCATGTTACAAGTATAAAGTAATAAATTGTGCTCAAGCTCAATCAAAATTAGCGATCAGAGAAGACAGCGTAAGATGTTAGCGTTTAAAGCAAATTTGAACCAAACAAAGCATAAATAAATTAAAATAAATAAAATAAATTATTACACTCATATATACAGGGAGTGCAGAATTATTAGGCAAGTTGTATTTTTGAGGATTAATTTTATTATTGAACAACAACCATGTTCTCAATGAACCCAAAAAACTCATTAATATCAAAGCTGAATAGTTTTGGAAGTAGTTTTTAGTTTGTTTTTAGTTATAGCTATTTTAGGGGGATATCTGTGTGTGCAGGTGACTATTACTGTGCATAATTATTAGGCAACTTAACAAAAAACAAATATATACCCATTTCAATTATTTATTTTTACCAGTGAAACCAATATAACATCTCAACATTCACAAATATACATTTCTGACATTCAAAAACAAATCAGTGACCAATATAGCCACCTTTCTTTGCAAGGACACTCAAAAGCCTGCCATCCATGGATTCTGTCAGTGTTTTGATCTGTTCACCATCAACATTGCGTGCAGCAGCAACCACAGCCTCCCAGACACTGTTCAGAGAGGTGTACTGTTTTCCCTCCTTGTAAATCTCACATTTGATGATGGACCACAGGTTCTCAATGGGGTTCAGATCAGGTGAACAAGGAGGCCATGTCATTAGATTTTCTTATTTTATACCCTTTCTTGCCAGCCACGCTGTGGAGTACTTGGACGCGTGTGATGGAGCATTGTCCTGCATGAAAATCATGTTTTTCTTGAAGGATGCAGACTTCTTCCTGTACCACTGCTTGAAGAAGTTGTCTTCCAGAAACTGGCAGTAGGACTGGGAGTTGAGCTTGACTCCATCCTCAACCCGAAAAGGCCCCACGAGCTCATCTTTAATGATACCAGCCCAAACCAGTACTCCACCTCCACCTTGCTGGCGTCTGAGTCGGACTCGAGCTCTCTGCCCTTTACCAATCCAGCCACGGGGCCATCCATATGGCCCATCAAGACTCACTCTCATTTCATCAGTCCATAAAACCTTAGAAAAATCAGTCTTGAGATATTTCTTGGCCCAGTCTTGACGTTTCAGCTTGTGTGTCTTGTTCAGTGGTGGTCGTCTTTCAGCCTTTCTTACCTTGGCCATGTCTCTGAGTATTGCACACCTTGTGCTTTTGGGCACTCCAGTGATGTTGCAGCTCTGAAATATGGCCAAACTGGTGGCAAGTGGCATCTTGGCAGCTGCACGCTTGACTTTTCTCAGTTCATGGGCAGTTATTTTGCACCTTGGTTTTTCCACACGCTTCTTGTGACCCTGTTGACTATTTTGAATGAAACGCTTGATTGTTCGATGATCACGCTTCAGAAGCTTTGCCATTTTAAGAGTGCTGCATCCCTCTGCAAGATATCTCACTATTTTTGACTTTTCTGAGCCTGTCAAGTCCTTCTTTTGACCCATTTTGCCAAAGCAAAGGAAGTTGCCTAATAATTATGCACACCTGATATAGGGTGTTGATGTCATTAGACCACACCCCTTCTCATTACAGAGATGCACATCACCTAATATGCTTAATTGGTAGTAGGCTTTCGAGCCTATACAGCTTGGAGTAAGACAACATGCATAAAGAGGATGATGTGGTCAAAATACTCATTTGCCTAATAATTCTGCATTCCCTGTACATCAGGGGTGTCCAAACTTTGCTCTCCAGAGGTTTTGGAACTACATTTCCGATGATGCTCAGCCAGCATTTTATCTAGCTGAGCATCATGGGAAATGTAGTTCCAAAGCCTCTGGAGAGCAAAGTTTGGACACCCCTGCTGTACATGTTCTGATACAAATATTACACACACACACACATATACACACACACAGTATATATATATGGTATGTGACAAGATATTTGACTGGAAAGGGCTATATAGTATATATATATATATATATATATATATATATATAATACCGTCCATACCACACAGGATATACCCTCCAAAGGTCGTCTGCCTGGGTGCTATGATGCTTTAAATATTTCCTGTACAAATGACAGCACTCTCAGGTCTTTTTTCAAAATGAGATCAACAAAAGTCTCTTTTTTAATGGAACGTTTTCGAGGAGCTTGTCCCCATCATCAGCATAACACTCAAGTGTAACAAAACATATTTTTATACAAACAAACAAATTAATCAAATATTAACAACCTGTGTCTCTCTTGGTGTCCCAGAAAACCGCCAACCACTCGTGTTTGGAACGCACTATGCGTTCCAGTGCTTTGTGACCGGAAATGCCTAGTGTCATGTGACTTCCGGTTTCGTATATTTACAATATATCTTATCCGTGCAACATTTGCTTATTTCAAAATCATGCTCCAAAATATATTTACTTACTATATGTCTATTAAACTTACATAGACACTATATCCCCTTATCGTACTTGTGTTCTTATGATACACTTACTTTTCGCCACTGCAGCGTAATCTAACCAATCTCACATTGGTGTGTTAGTTTAATTTGTGCCAACTTTATATTTCTACTTTCCACTTTCCCTGTGTAGTCTATATGGTGTATCAGTGTCACTGTGTGGGTAATTACATTTATATGTGTATTTGCGATCTGCTTGTGTTGACTGTGCCCTTTTTATTTGTCTCAGTTACCATGGTTACCCAATAGTGCTGGCTATGCATTCTCTATGTGTCTTGCAATCTCTATATGGCCATATTCCCATTTGTTCCTTCATTGCACTTAGACTTTGTTGTCTATTGGTTACCCCACTGCAATCTATTATGCATGTGTATTTATCCTTCCCCTAAATGAGAGTATTGCGTTACTCAGCCCCTTTTATCTTCGACCCTTTTGTCTTAGATGGTGTCTGCTTAGAGGCTAATGGTCTAATTGTGCCTATACGCAGCTTACATTTTTTACACATACACTTCTGACATATAGTTTCCCAAATTCTAGTTTTGCTATCCTGATATTTTATCCATTTAGATGTAGCATGTCCTCTTAGTTAATGCTTTTTATTGTTTTCTCCTCTATGTTGTTATTTTTTGTTTTTTATTTGTTTTTCTAAGATTGTCTCTTTGTATGAGGGATCTTCGAATTTCCCCACTATGGTTCAATTGTCTCCTAGACTTCTATGCGCCGGATCTGCATATATAAGTTGCCATTCCACTTTAGATTAGCAGTCTATTTCCATCTTGATGTGTATTTAGATGTTGTCCATACTCTCCATGCTTGTCTTTTTGATGTGATAGGCTACTGTGTATCAAGGTTATGGGAGTAGTCGTTTACTGGTAACCTGCCTTTACTATGTCTTACTCCAGGAGTAGTGGGAGGCACTTTCATGTCTCCCCCTGCTCCGATCATAGGTTTATGACTAGGGCACTACCCCCCTTGGGGTCTGTGTCTCAGTCCTACCTTGATCTGGTGCACAGTGTCTGGCCATCGTACCTTTGTTTGTGTCTCCTACCTACACCAGTGCCTTAAAATCAGGTGCTGAGTTAAGCCCCCCTGGGTGTATTGTACCCAGTCTATACATCCATTCTGCTTCTCGTCTGAGAAGGGCTTTATTGCGATCCCCTCCTCTGTCAAGCTGGGGGATGTGATCAATTAAGATGTATCTGATGCTTGAGACTTGATGCTGTTTCTGGGTGCAATGTCTGGCTACAGGTTGATCTGAACTGCCTGTATCTAGTGCCACCCTTATCGCCCGCCTGTGGTTAGCCATTCTTTCGCGTAGCGTCCCACTGGTCTTGCCAATATAGAATTTGGCACATGGGCAGTAGAGTAGGTAGATTACATGTGTTGTATTGCACGACAGAGAGTGTTTGATGTAATACACTTTGTTAGTGTGCGGATGGTGGAAGGTCTTAGTGGCTATTAGGCCATTACATGTGGTACAGCCCAGGCATTTGTATGAACCTTTGATGTTAACCTTTTCTTTCTTTAGATAGCATTTTTTGGGGTCTGTTTTGACCAGCAGGTCCCTAAGATTTGTGCCCCTCCTATATGCAATCATTGGTGTGAGGTTATGAGCAAATCTTAGTTTTGGGTCCGATTGTATCACGGGCCAGTGTTTCCTTAGGATCTTACCAGCCTCACTGGTATTTGGTGAAAATGTAGTTGCCATTATGAGCCTGTTAGATGTGTCTTTGTTTCTTTCTTTGTTCATAAGAGTTGTCTGTGTATACGGTAGTAGTTCCTGTACGATTGTATCTACCATATTCTTTTTATACCCCCGCTGTATGAATTTGTCCCTCATATACTGAAGTTGGGAGACCCCTGTGGCTTTATCTGTGTTATTGCGTATTACTCGCATCAGTTGTGATTTAATGATTCCTTTGAGTAATGCTGGTGGGTGACAGCTAGTGGCACATAGTAAGGAGTTCCTATCGGTGGGCTTATAATACAGTGTAGTACCCAATGTACCATTTTGTATGTATACATTTAGGTCCAAGAAATGTACTTCTGTTTCACTGTGTGTTATTTTAAATCGCACCGGTGTGTTCGTATTGTTAATGTATTGGAACCAATCTAGTAGTGTGTCTTGTCCTCCCCTCCAGATTAAAAAGACATCATCTATATATCTTACATAGAATATTATAGATGTTATATCTTTATTCCACAGATATGTCTTTTCAAACTCAGACATATATATGTTGGCATACGATGGGGCCATATTTGACCCCATCGCCGTGCCTGATGTCTGCAAGTAGTATTGAGTTTCAAAGCGAAAATAGTTATGTGTGAGACAAAATTGCATAAGTGTCATAAAGTACTCAATTGGGGGTCCCTCATATTCTCTATCTTCAATGAGATGGTTCCTGACTGCTGTAAGTCCTTTGTCATGAGGGATGATGGTGTAGAGACTGTTGACATCCAGGGTTACCAGGATGTCTCCAGTCTCCACAGCAACATCCCCCAATTTACGTATGAGGTCATTTGTGTCAGCGATATAAGACATTGTTTTCTTTACTGTGGGTTGCAGTAGTATGTCAAGTAGCTGTGCTACTGGTTGTGTCATGGATTGTACCGCCGACACAATTGGTCGCCCTGGTGGTCTATCCATGGTTTTATGGATTTTGGGCGTGGTATTCAAAATTGGCACTTTTGGGTATTTTGTAGTACAGAATTCATATAAGTTTTCATTAAGATATCCCTGCTGGACTCCAAGTATTAAAACTTGGTCAAGTTCCTGCTTGAATTTGCCCGTGGGGTCTCTTGTTAGTGTGGTATATGTTTCGACATCATTTAACTGTTGCAGGATGTCCTCTCTATAGTCTGAATAATTCAAAAGGACAATGGCCCCGCCTTTGTCTGCGGGGCGAATGACCAATGAGTGATCATCCTGCAAAGTTTTGATGGCTTGCCTTTCTTCTTGTGTTAAGTTGTGTGTCCATTTTTTGTTAACTCTTATTGTTTCAAAGTCCTGCGTGGTAAGTCTTATGTAAGTCTTAGTTGACGCACTATTGCTATGCGGTTCAAATGTACTTGCCTTTTTGCATTTATCTAATAAAGACATTCCTGTCTCTTGTGTGTGGGTGTCTTGGAAGAATTCCTTGATTTTTAACACTCTATTATGTTTGTACATATCTATTTTAAGTTCTAGTTCTGGAGTGCTATGGCTTGGTATGAATGTTAGGCCTTTGTTGAGGACTTGTCTTTCTGCTATAGTTAGTATGTGCTCACTGAGATTGACTACTATGTCCTCATTCTGTTGCGGCGTGCTGGCCTGTATCTTCCTCCCCGCCCTCCTGATGTGTGGCCTCTGTCTCCTCCTCCTCCCCGTGACCTGGTGGTTACCCCTAAAAAATGACGTTCTGGGGTGGAGTGTCCCCTATGTACATATGTGTCCCCTCGTGTTGTTTGTGGTGTGTATGTACCTGGTGACATAGAAGTCGTATGTGAGGTGTTAGTGTCCGTTTCGGACGATTCAGCACCACTCGTGTCTATTGTTGCAAATTGCACTCGTCTGGGTCTGTAGGTTCTTCTGTTTCTACCTTCTGTAGAGTTAGTTAACCATTTATATACCCTACCATGAGTGTAATCCGCATTGACAGAGTCAAGTTTTCTATTTTTGAAAACTGTTAAATCTGTTTTATATTTTTCTATCTGTTGGTTTAACTTAAGTAGCCAATTTTCCTGTTGGTCCAGTGTAAGTGTGGTGTTATGTGCCTCCTCAAATGTTGATATTTCTATCTTCACCCTTCCTAGTATATTTGTAACCTCTTCAATTACTAGGAGTACTAAATCTAAGGAGCACTTATTTAAGATATGGCACCACTTTCTTCTGAACTCTGGGTTATCACGTCCTATCGTGGGGATATTTTTAACCCTGAATCCCCTGGGTATGTGGCTAAGTCTGTAATATTCAGATAGATAGCTACCATGTAACATAAGATCTATTTCACGTTTTTTGAGTTTTAGTAAGTTGTGGTATAAATTTATAGGGGTCTCACCAGTACTTCTGTTGATTGGGGCGAATAGTATCCTCGCTGCATCATCCTGTGTATAGGTCACCGTACCTATTTGTGCCACCAGGGCATGTTCTCCTGGGGTTTCTTCCAGTTGCACTGTTGTATTTCCTGGTGGTGGTAATGCTGTTATTTGGGAAAAGACAGGTTCCATTTTAGTTATATTGTTCATGCAATGTAAATGAACTTCCTGGCTCAAATGGCACTACAATTCACTTTAGTTGTGGTAAATGTCCAATATACTAAGAGGTAATGTTCAATCAATGGTAGCATGCAAAAAAATAAAGACAGTTTTTTTCTGGATTGTCACCAGTTGAGAGATGGGGGTATCACTGTGTATATAAAATTATAATACCGTCCATACCACACAGGATATACCCTCCAAAGGTCGTCTGCCTGGGTGCTATGATGCTTTAAATATTTCCTGTACAAATGACAGCACTCTCAGGTCTTTTTTCAAAATGAGATCAACAAAAGTCTCTTTTTTAATGGAACGTTTTCGAGGAGCTTGTCCCCATCATCAGCATAACACTCAAGTGTAACAAAACATATTTTTATACAAACAAACAAATTAATCAAATATTAACAACCTGTGTCTCTCTTGGTGTCCCAGAAAACCGCCAACCACTCGTGTTTGGAACGCACTATGCGTTCCAGTGCTTTGTGACCGGAAATGCCTAGTGTCATGTGACTTCCGGTTTCGTATATTTACAATATATCTTATCCGTGCAACATTTGCTTATTTCAAAATCATGCTCCAAAATATATTTACTTACTATATGTCTATTAAACTTACATAGACACTATATCCCCTTATCGTACTTGTGTTCTTATGATACACTTACTTTTCGCCACTGCAGCGTAATCTAACCAATCTCACATTGGTGTGTTAGTTTAATTTGTGCCAACTTTATATTTCTACTTTCCACTTTCCCTGTGTAGTCTATATGGTGTATCAGTGTCACTGTGTGGGTAATTACATTTATATGTGTATTTGCGATCTGCTTGTGTTGACTGTGCCCTTTTTATTTGTCTCAGTTACCATGGTTACCCAATAGTGCTGGCTATGCATTCTCTATGTGTCTTGCAATCTCTATATGGCCATATTCCCATTTGTTCCTTCATTGCACTTAGACTTTGTTGTCTATTGGTTACCCCACTGCAATCTATTATGCATGTGTATTTATCCTTCCCCTAAATGAGAGTATTGCGTTACTCAGCCCCTTTTATCTTCGACCCTTTTGTCTTAGATGGTGTCTGCTTAGAGGCTAATGGTCTAATTGTGCCTATACGCAGCTTACATTTTTTACACATACACTTCTGACATATAGTTTCCCAAATTCTAGTTTTGCTATCCTGATATTTTATCCATTTAGATGTAGCATGTCCTCTTAGTTAATGCTTTTTATTGTTTTCTCCTCTATGTTGTTATTTTTTGTTTTTTATTTGTTTTTCTAAGATTGTCTCTTTGTATGAGGGATCTTCGAATTTCCCCACTATGGTTCAATTGTCTCCTAGACTTCTATGCGCCGGATCTGCATATATAAGTTGCCATTCCACTTTAGATTAGCAGTCTATTTCCATCTTGATGTGTATTTAGATGTTGTCCATACTCTCCATGCTTGTCTTTTTGATGTGATAGGCTACTGTGTATCAAGGTTATGGGAGTAGTCGTTTACTGGTAACCTGCCTTTACTATGTCTTACTCCAGGAGTAGTGGGAGGCACTTTCATGTCTCCCCCTGCTCCGATCATAGGTTTATGACTAGGGCACTACCCCCCTTGGGGTCTGTGTCTCAGTCCTACCTTGATCTGGTGCACAGTGTCTGGCCATCGTACCTTTGTTTGTGTCTCCTACCTACACCAGTGCCTTAAAATCAGGTGCTGAGTTAAGCCCCCCTGGGTGTATTGTACCCAGTCTATACTTTGCTCTCCAGAGGTTTTGGAACTACATTTCCGATGATGCTCAGCCAGCATTTTATCTAGCTGAGCATCATGGGAAATGTAGTTCCAAAGCCTCTGGAGAGCAAAGTTTGGACACCCCTGCTGTACATGTTCTGATACAAATATTACACACACACACACATATACACACACACAGTATATATATTATATATATATATGGTATGTGACAAGATATTTGACTGGAAAGGGCTATATAGTATATATATATATATATATATATATATATATATATATATATATATATATATATATATATATATATATATATGTATAACTTCCATGTGTGTCTGCACTCACAATGCAATAGGGACATCAACCAGGGTGCCAAGTCAGGTATATCAATAATCCATTATAGAAGAGGACTGCACTCACTGGATTTGGTATATAAAATAAAAAAATGTATTAAGGTGACGTTTTGGGGTACGCAGACCCCTTCCTCAGACCAGGCAACAGTGCAAATGAACAGTGTGCAATATAAAGCAACATAGCCCCTCCCATCAAACAATTAGTGAAATTGCGGCAAAACCTATGTAACCATGACAACAGGTGAATTTTTATAACCTTTACTAGTAGTGCTTTTATTTTTGCTGTCCAATTCAATGAGCTGAGTCTCAAGTGTCTGTTGAAAGACCTGTAAGTTTAAGCCCCTACTATAGGATAAAAATAGGTTTTATCTTTAAATCTACCAAGATCAATATCTTTTTCTGAGGGGCCAAATCTTTGATCAACATTGCTATCCCTCATTAGCTCCAGCATGTCTGTCATGGCTGCACATATACACATGCATATCCATACATATATTCACATATAAACAAGTATATACACATGCATATACATATATATATATAAATATTTATATATATATATATATATATATATATATATATATATATATATATATATATATATATATATATATATATATATATACACACACATTATAGCCCTTTCCACTACAAACATGAACAATTATTTTTATTACATTTTAATATTTTTACTATGCTGTGCTGTGTTTTTACTGTACATATTTTACATTCTAATGCTCTTCAAAAAAAGAAACTGTTATTTGTATTTCTAAAAATGTATATATAGATATAGATATAACTATATATACATATAGATATATAGAGATTGTGATATATTTATTAAAAAATAATCATCATATATAGATATAGCACAGTTTGTCTAAAGTGTGTTGGGAATAGCATGCTCCATTGAAGTCTATAGGGAGAAGAAGGTAACACACTCGCGATATCCAAAGCTTAAGCCCTAGAGTTAGCGCACATCGGGTTTCATTTTACTTTCAACATCTAATCCACATGCAGTTAGCGTGCGAGTAAAAACAAAAGTTAGCGTGCCACTATGTATGAAATATAGCTAACAATATAACATAATATCATTTCATATTGCCACAACACTATACCTATATTACGTTAGAACTATTGGTCAGGCATTGTTAGCAAAATTCTTGAAGCTTCATCGATTAAATGCTTTATAACAAGTCTGCAAAATAAAGAACTTTAAGCTTTGAAATTTACATTTAACCACTGTTTATAGATCCTTATTATCTCCTTAACAGGATGACCTTTTTGTTAGCATTGCAAAATCCCAGTCTATACACTGAGAAATTACACTTTTGCAAGAAAGCAGCAGCTCATTAGTTTCAATAGTTGAAATGGAACCTTTTTACAAAACACATATTACAGTGTGAGTAGTGTTTAGGCACCCAGTAGTGGGAATAGGAAAAGCCTTTTTATATGTGAGATATTAACCCCTTAATGACCAGCGACGTACCCTGTACCCTGTTCTGAGCCTCTCTCTGCCGCAATCTCGCTAAAAGTAGTTTGATCGCACTATGGGGGAGTTTTATGAAGGCCTGTATTCAGCCTAATGCTGCTGTCTTACGACTGCTGCTCCTTAACTCGTCCGCTGCCTCTGAGGCTGCGGACATCAATCTGTCCGATCTTATACAATCAGGTTGATTGACACCCCCTGCTAGCGGCCGTAAATCTGCTGGAGATGGCATTTCACAAGCAGTTCACCAGAATTCAGCGTCCTCAAGACATTGATAAATTGGCCCCTATTTCTGAATCCACACGAATGGGGGAGTGTAGAAATAGACGGACAGAGGTATTCTTTGGCTCTCTCTGCATCGGGCAGCGGTGGTGTTGATCGTTGGTTGTGTGGGAGGGTTAGGAGGAAGGTTGGTGGGTTGCCTATCTCTGCAGGGGGGGGGCAGGAGCACTTATAATCAATACGCTACAGAAAATGTTTCTTAGAGCACCAGTGAGTGGGAAGGAGAGAGGGGGGAGGAGGGGAAAGGAGGGAGAGGGAGCACTTATAGTGGAGGGGGGGGTTTGAGGGTGGGAAATCGATCTGGGAGGGGGAGGGTAATGAGGGAGGGCAGCTACACTACAGAAAAATAAGTATTTGTTATTGTTATAAAGATCAAAATTTAAAAAAATGATAGGTAACTGGGTACTGGCAGACAGCTGCCTGTACCTAAGATGGTGCCTAACAGTTAGAGGGGGGAGGTTTAGAGAGCTGTTTGGGAGGGATCAGGGTGGTTGGGGTTTAAGGGTGTATCCTACACTTCAGAAAATTTAAAAATAAAAACTAAATATTTTCTTTAAAAAAGCCTTATATTTTAATACTGGCAGACTATCTGACAGTACCTAAGATGGGGGATACCAGTGGGTGGGTGGGGGAAGGAAGAGAGCTGTTTGAGAGGGATCAGGGGGTGGGAAGCGTCAGGTGGGAGGATAACCTCTACACTAAAGCTAAAATAAACCTTACAAGCTTCCTAATTAACCCCTTCACTGCTGAGAATAATAAATGTGTGGTGCACAGCTGCAATTGCCATGATTGCACAAGCAGTATGTAAATAATTTCAGTGAGAAACCCAAAGTTTGTGAAAAAGTTAACATTTTTTTTTTATTTGATCGCATTTGGTGGTGAAATGGTGGCATGAAATATACCAAAATGGGCTTAGATCATTATTTTTGGTTTTCTACTAAAAATATATAGTAAACAAGGCTCTATTTTTGTTGTATATTAAAGGCACAGTGTACTGTGATTTTCCCCCCCATATAGGGATAGATTACAAGTGGAGTGCTATTTATCTCTCCCCGCTCAATCCTTAACTCCGCTACAAGTAAGTTTGTGCTCACACGCTAACCTGACTCATGCAAAAACCCCAACTTTTAATATTGCAACTTGTTAACGTATTTCCCCATAGACTTTAATGGAGCACGAAAAGTGGACAACCTTACTTGCAGGAAAATAAGATTGCATTTTCTCAAGTGCGCTAACCCAACAAGAAAATATTAATATTTCACATTCCAATGTTCTTCACATAGAAGAATATGTTCTATTTGTTCATAAATACATTTTTCTATATAATATTTTTTTAGTACAATATATATCTATAACTAGATGATTACACATAGGTATAGATATATACAGATATTTATAGGAATGACTATTTAAAAATACTTAGAATATATTCCCTTATGTGAAGAACATTGGAATGTAAAATATTTACACTACAAACAAAGTTAAACACTTTATTAAATATGAATATTGCATATATATGTTTTTTCATGTTTTCAGCTAGTTGACTGCAAAGGGTTCCAATGCACTTATGTATAAATATCTTTATCTATTTGTGTTTACATATACATTTGTGTTTACTTGTGTATATACAGTATGTCTGTAAATACAAAAAATATACATATAAATATATATGTACACACATATAAAAGTATATTAATAAACATGTATATGTATGTAATTCTATGTTAAAGCCCTTTACATGTATTTTTTCTACATCTGAGACCTCATATCTTTGAGCCCTTATAACTTTTTTGTGCAATTTTATTCCCCAATAATTTTTATTAGATAATGTTATTATTATTGGTCTATTCAATATATTTTTGATGTATTTTGTGACACTTTTTTGTTTCGCAAAACAGCTAAACAGAGCTCTGAGGTCAGGGTTACCATTCTAGCATAAATTGTGATTGTGCTCACATGTTCAAATTTACTTTCAACTTCTAATATGAGCACTCCTTCCGACGTGGGTAAACAGCTGCAATAAACCAGATTTCGCTTGCGTGTAACTTGTAATCTAACCCATAATATGTTTCCAATTATCCATTTTACCTACTGGAGTGTATTCAACTATTTACATTTATTTTGTCATTTGAAATAGCTGATTTTGCCTGTTTTTTACACACCTATTCTATAAATTCTGGTTTTAGAAAAGCTGTGAAAAAAGCAAATGTAGAAGAAATTAAACTCCCGAGGGGGGGGGGGGGGAGGTGTAGAAGACAGAGAATAAAATGTTAATGTTTCTATTATTCTCTCTAAGTAATGGTCTCACTGTCTATGTCTTGGGAAGCTTAAGCGCAGTTGAAGTTAACGCGCATTGGGTTAGCGCAACCTCAGAGCTCTGGTTAACTATTTTGCAAAACAGAAAGTCTCAAAAACCCAGCAAAAATACATTACAAAGTACACTTACATTCATAATAACATCATCTAATAAAAATTACTCAAAAACAATTATAAAGGGTCAAATATATAAGGTCTCAGGTGTTAGGGAAAAAAAGCAGGCAAAGGGGCTTTAACATATATATATATATATATATATATATATATATATATATATATATACTGTATATAAAGCTAAAGAAGGCATGCACTCTCTGGATTTGTGCAAAAAAAGTGGCACATCAAACAGGTAACGTTTCGGGGATCAATCACCCCCATTGGTCTGATGAAGGGGTGATTGATCCCCGAAACGTTACATGTTTGATGTGCCATTAAAGCACTTTTTTTGCACAAATCCAGAGAGTGCATGCCTTCTTTAGCTTTATGAATACATTTGCCTGCACCCTGGTAGCTGCCCTTTAGGTGAGAGTGCGCTCTATATAGTTATTATATATATATATATAGTAACAAGGGAGAGCACTCAGTATATCAACTGCCAGGGTGCTAGTGTAATTAAATATAGCTGAAAACAAAACTAGGAACAGTTTTTGCTCACCGCTCACTTACCTACAGCACTGGTATTACAGGTTTTTACAAACCTGGCGTTAAAAGGCAAGAAGTGAAGAAGAATTTTGCTCCTTACCGCACTCCAATACCAGCGCTGCACGATTTCCCCATAGGAATCAACGGGGAGAGCCGGCTGGGAAAAAGTCTAACACCTGCAAAAAAACAGCGTAAAGCTCCTTAACGCAGCCCCATTGATTCCTATGGGGAAGTAAAATTTATGTTTACACCTAACACCCTAACATCTAACACCCTAACATGAACCCGAGTCTAAACACCCCTACTCTTACACTTATTAACCCCTAATCTGCCGCCCCCGACATAGCCGACACCTGCATTATGTTTATTAACCCCTAATCTTCAGCTCTGGACATCGCCACCACCTACATTATACTTATGAACCCCTAATCTGCTGCCCCCAACATTGCCACCACTATACTAAATGTATTAACCCTTAAACCTAAGTCTAACCCTAACCCTAACACCCCCCTAACTTAAATATAATTACAATAAATCTAAATAAAATTACTATAATTAACTAAATTATTCCTATTTAAAACTAAATACTTACCTATAAAATAAACCCTAAGCTAGCTACAATATAACTAATAGTTAAATTGTAACTAGCTTAGGGTTTATTTCTATTTTACAAGTAAGTTTGTATTTATTTTAACTAGGTAGAATAGTTACTAAATAGTTATTAAATCTTTAATAACTATCTAGCTAAAATAAATACAAAAGTACCTGTAAAATAAAGCTTAACCTAAGTTACAATAACACCTAACACTACACTATAATTAAATAAATTAACTAAATTCAATACAATTACCGAAATGAAATTAACTAAAGTACAAAAAACCCCCACTAAATTAAAGATAATAATAAACAAATTACAGATATTTAAACTAATTACACCTAATCTAATAGCCCTATCAAAATAAAAAAGCCCCCCCAAAATAAAAAAAACCCTAGCCTAAACTAAACTACTACTACTTCGGCCTGGTTGGATGAAGACTTCTGCCGCTTCCTTGAGGATGGATGTCCGGTCTTCAGAACTGTAATTCGATCTTCAGGGGGTTAGTATTAGGTTTTTTAAGGGTGTAATGGGTGGGTTTTATTTTTTAGATTAGGGTTTTTGGCCGCAAAAGAGCTAACTGCTATTTTAAGGGCAATGCCCATCCAAATGCCCTTTTCAGGGCAATGGGGAGATTATGTTTTTTTAGATAGTATTTTATTTGAGGGGTTGGTTGTGTGGGTGGTGGGTTTTACTGTTGGGGGGGTTGTTTGTATTTTTTTTACAGGTAGAAGAGCTGATTACTTTGGGGCAATGCCCTGCAAAAGGCCCTTTTAGGGTTTTTTTTTATTTTTTTTTTATTTTTATTTTTTGATAGGGCTATTAGATTAGGTGTAATTAGTTTAAATATCTGTAATTTGTTTATTATTTTCTGTAATTTAGTGTTTGTTTTTTTTGTACTTTAGCTAATTTAATTTAATTTAGGTTATTGTATTTAATTTAGTAAATGTATTTTATTATAGTGTAGTGTTAGGTGTTATTGTAACTTGTTAGGTTTTAATTTACAGGTACATTTGTATTTATTTTAGCTAGGTAAATCAGATTGAGCTTGCATTCTATTGGCTGATCGGAACAGCCAATAGAATGTAAGCTCAATCTGATTGGCTGATTGGATCAGCCAATCCGATTGAACTTGAATCTGATTGGCTGATTTTTCCTACCTTAATTCCGATTGGCTGATAGAATCCTATCAGCCAATCGGAATTCGAGGGACGCCATCTTGGATGACGTCCCTTAAAGGAACCTTCATTCGTCGTCTAGTCGTCAAATCAAGAGGATGTTCTGCGCCGGAGGTCTTGAAGATGGAGCCGCTCCTCGTCGGATGGATGAAGATAGAAGATGCCGCTTGGATGAAGATGTTTGCCGGTCCGGATCTCCTCTTCTTGCCGGATAGGATGAAGACTTCGGAGCCTCTTCTGGACCTCTTCTTGCCGGATAGGATGAAGACTTCGGACCCTCTTCTGGACGGATCGGTGATATCCGGCGTGGTGAAGATAAGGTAGGAAGATCTTCATGGGCTTAGTGTTAGGTTTTTTAAGGGGGGGTTGGGTTAGATTAGGGGTATGTGGGTGGTGGGTTGTAATGTGGGGGGGGTATTGTATGTTTTTTCACAGGCAAAAGAGCTGTTTTCTTTGGGGGCTGGTAAGGTAAAAGAGCTGTTTAATTTTTATTTTAGAATAGGGTAGGGCATTTTTTTTTATTTTGGGGGGCTTTGTTTTTTTTTAGGGGGCTTAGAGTAGGTGTAATTAGTTTAAAATTCTTGTAATCTTTTTTTATTTTCTGTAATTTAGTGGGGGTTTTTTTTGTAATTTAGTGGGTTTTTTTTTTGTAATTTAGTTAAGTTGATTTAATTGTAGATAATTGTAGGTAGTTTATTTAATTAATTTATTGATAGTGTAATGTTAGATTTAATTGTAACTTAGGTTAGGATTTATTTTACAGGTAATTTTGTAATTATTTTAACTAGGTAGCTATTAAATAGTTATTAACTATTTAATAGCTATTGTACCTAGTTAAAATAAATACAAAGTTGCCTGTATAATAAATATTAATCCTAAAATAGCTACGATATAATTATTATTTATATTGTAGCTATATTAGGGTTTATTTTACAGGTAAGTATTTAGCTTTAAATAGGATTAATTTATTTAATAAGATTTATTTTATTTCGTTAGATTTAAATTATATGTAATTTTGGGGGGGTGTTAGTGTTAGGGTTAGACTTAGCTTTAGGGGTTAATACATTTATTATAGTAGCGGCGAGGTCCGGTCGGCAGATTAGGGGTTAATACTTGAAGTTAGGTGTCGGCGATGTTAGGTAGGGCAGATTAGGGGTTAATACTATTTATTATAGTGGTTTTGAGTCAGGAGTGATGCGGATTAGGGGTTAATACATTTATTATAGTAGCGGTGAGGTCCGGTCGGCAGATTAGGGGTTAATAAGTGTAAGTAGATAGCGGCGATGTTGGGGGGGTAGATTAGGGGGGTAATAAATATAATATAGGGGTCGGCGATGTTAGGGGCAGCAGATTAGGGGTACATAGGGATAATGTAGGTGGCGGCGGTGTGCGGTCGGCAGATTAGGGGTTAAAAAAAATTATTAGCATGGCGGCGATGTGGGGGGACCTCAGTTTAGGGGTACATAGGTAGTTTATGGGTGTTAGTGTACTTTAGAGCACAGTAGTTAAGAGCTTTATGAACCGGCGTTAGCCCATAAAGCTCTTAACTCCTGACTTTTTCCTGCGGCTGGAGTCTTGCCGTTAGAGTTCTAACACTCACTTCAGCCAAGACTCTAAATACCGGCATTAGAAAGATCCCATTGAAAAGATAGGATACGCAATTGACGTAAGGGGATCTGCGGTATGGAAAAGTTGCGGCTGGAAAGTGAGCGTTAGACCCTTACCTACAAGACTCTAAATACCAGCGGTCGGCCAAAACCAACGTTAGGACCCCCTAACGCTGGTTTTGACGGCTAACGCAGAACTCTAAATCTAGGCGTAAGTGAGGGAAGCGAACCACTCATGTTTAATGCACTATGCAACAAATTGAATTGTTAAGGAAGTTATCCTAAAACCAAAATATACTGCAAGGGGATAATCGTCTATTGGAAATAAATGATGTACCAAATCTAATATATAATTGATACTGACCTATTATGTATAATAAAAAAAAGCCTATGACAAGAGGATATAGTAGACCCTAAACTCAAAAATGTATACCAAAATATACTGCAAGGAGATAATCGTCTATTGGAAATAAATAATGTACCAAATCTAGTACATTATTAATACTAACCTATTGTGTATAATCTAATATGGAGCCTATGACAAGTGGATATAGTGGACCCTAAACTCAAAAGATGAGTTTACGCTAGAGTTATAGCTTATACCGCCGCAATCCATTGCGCTATCTGAGACCAGTAGTTATGGAATATGCAAAACAAAAATGTTTCACAAAACTCATAACAAAAATGTTGCAAAGTACACTAACACCCATAAACTACATTATTAACCCCTAAACCACCATCCCCCGCATCACAAATGCTATATTAAATATATTAACCCCTAATCTGCGGCCCACCCACATAACACTAAATAAACATATTAACCCCTAAACCGCTGGCCCCTCACATTGCTACTGCTTAAAAAATCTATTAACCCGTAAACCACCATCCCCCCACATCAATACTGCAAAAAAAAAATTCTATTAATCCCTAAACTACCAGCCCCCCACATCAATAATACTAAACTAAAACTATTAACACATAAACCGCCGGTCCCCCACATCGCGAAAACACTAAATTAAACTATTAACCCCTAAACCTAAAACCCCCCTAACTTTAAATTAAAGTTACAATATAACTACCTTAAAATAAATAAAAGTTTACATGTGAAATAAAAAAAAATAGAATGAACTATAAATTAACCTTACATTACTATTTAAGCAAAATTAAATAAACTAAGAATATAAAAACCTAAATTACAATATTAAAAAATCCTAACACTATGAAACCCCCTCTAACATTACAACCCCCCCCCACTATATTACAAAAATTAAAAATAGTCTAAAATTACAAAAAAACACTAAAATTATGAAAAAGATTACAAAAAATAAAAAATAAATAATAAACTAAATTATCCAAAATAATAAAAATTAAACCTAATCTAATAACCCTATAAAACCAAAAAAGCCACACCAACATAAAAACACCCCCTAATTTATCAATACACTATCAATAGCCCTTAAAAATGCATTTTGTAGGGTATTGCCATAAGTTAAACAGCTCTTTTACATAATAAAATTATTTTCCCTCTAAAAGTAAACCCCACACCCAACCAACTCCCCTTAAAAGGGCAATCAATTCTTTTGTGCCCATTAAAATAAAATAAAAATAAATAAAACTAATCTAAAAAAAAAAACCACTCACAGTAGATCGGGTTGATTGACACTCCCTGCTAGCGGATGATTGGCCTCGAATCTGCAGTTGGCGACATTTCACAAGAACTGCTGGTGCAATGATAAATAATTTATCAATGTGCGGTAGACATGATACACTACATTGTATCATGTCCGTCCACAAAATAATAAATAGACCCCTAGGTGTTTATACACTTGTTAGACACTTGTTACTTGTCACACGTTTACAAACTCCTTTATATATAACTAGGCGACAAGCCTGCCCAGATGGCAGTCTATTTTTAAAAAAATACAAAACCCAAAGCTTATATTACAAAAAATTAAAAATTAAAAATTACAGAAAAAATAAAAAAATGAAACCTGAACACCCCCTAATCTAATACTAAACTACCAATAGCCCTCAAAAGACTAAACCCAAAATAGGTAAATAGGTACTCACAGTATCTAAAGCCTGGCGGTGAAGGTCTTCTTCCAGACGGCTCCATCATATTCTATCTTCATTCGGGGCAAAGTTGCGTGGAGCGGAGGTGCAGAGCGGTATTCCGGAGTGGCGTTCCTCAATGGTGGTCCTCAGCGGTGGACCACAGCGGTGTCCCTCAGCCTCAGTGTCCTAAGCGGCGTGGAGGCTCCTCTTCATATGATCCCTGTCGTACACTAAAAATTGAATGGAAGGTACTGCATTCAAAATGGGGTAACTTTTTCATATTGGCTGCAATTTTGAAATCAGCCAATAGGATTAGAGCTACTGAAATCCTATTGGCTGTTCAAATCAGCCAATAAGATTTCAGTAGCTCTCATTCTATTGGCTGATTTCAAAATTTCAGCTAATAGAAATGCAAGGTACCCCAATATAAATGGCATAACGTCCACTGAATCTTCAGTGTGCGGCGGATGATCGCATGAAGAGAAGCCTCCATGCTGCTGAGGATTGCCGCAGCTAAGGACCACCACCGCTGAGGTCCACCACTACAGATCCGCAAATCGAGTAAGACTTCTCCGCACCACCGCGCCGCGCCGCCTTTGCACCGGATGAAGATAGAAGATGATGGAGCCACCTGGAAGAAGACCTTCCCTGCCGGACTTCAGGAACTGTGAGTACCTATTTCGAGGTTAGACTTTTTTTATTTTTTTGGGTGGGTTTTGTTTTTTAGATTATGACTTTTTTGTTTTAATGGGCAGCAAAAGAGCTGATTGCCCTTTTAAGGGCAATGCCCATACAAATGCCCCTTTAGGGGCAATGGGTATCTTAGGTTTTTTAATGTTAGGTTTTTTTTTATTTTAAAGGTTTTTGTTGGTGGGGTTGTTTTACTGTTAGGGGGGATAGTATTTTTTATGTAAAATAACTGTTTAAATTAGGGCAATGCCCTACAAAAGGCCCTTTTCAGACTATTGGTAGTTTAGTTTAGATGAGGGGGTGTTTTTATTTTGGGGGGCTTTTTTATTTTCATAGGGGTATTAGATTAGGTTTAATTTTTAAAATTTTTATAATTTTGTTTATTTTTTTCTGTAATTTTAGACTTTTTTATTTTTTTGTAATTTTAGATTATGTTTTTGTAATTTAATCTTAGGTTTTATTTTTAAATTAATGTTAGGATTTTTTATTTTCATTGTAACTTAGTATTTTTTTATTTTATGTAATTCATTTTATGTAATTGTGTAATTTTATGTAATTGTTAATTTAGGGGGGTGTTAGGTTAGGGTGCTTAGTAATTAAATTAGTTATTTGTGTTGTAGGGGGGTTGGCCGTTTAGGAATTAATATGTTAATTAGGTTTATTGCGATGTGGGGGGTTGGCGGTTTAGGCGTTAATAGGTTAATTAGGTTTATTGCGATGTGGGGGGTTGGTGGTTTAGGGGTTAATAGGTTAATTAACTTTATTGCAATGTGGGGGTTGGTGGTTTAGGTGTTTGTTAATATTTCTTACGGGAGCTTAGGTGTTTTATTTTGTTAATACTTCGTTCGGGCGGTTAGGTTTTATTTTGTTAATACTTTGTGCGATCAGTTAGTTGTTTTTATGTTAATACTTTGTGCGAGTGGTTAGTTTTTTTTTTGTTAATACTTCTTGTGTGCAGTCAGTTTTTTTATTATTTTGTGTGGGCGGTTAGGTTCTTTAAGTTATTTCATGCGGGCACTTAGGTGTTTTTTTCTTTGTTTTTGCTTTGTTTGGCTACGCTGCATCCAGGTGGATTCCGAAAATGCGTTTGTAATCATGTTTGTATTTCCCGCATGTGTTGTAACAAGTGTCCAACGGCTATTGTATTGTAGTCGCTTTGGAATGCGACTATGATGAGGAGCGTATGGATTTGTTATCAGACAGCTGACAGAAATTCACTTCTGATAGTTAGTCTGATTCGCTCTTCTGACAAAACACCGGCACTAGTGCCCAAGTTCTGGGGGACCCATAAGAGACAGTTTATACATAGAAGTGTGCAGAATGTAATGCAAGGGTGCCTTTTATTAGAGCAGGTTTCAGGTTTTATCTGTCTAAAATTCTATCTATCTGTCTATCTATCTGTCTATCTATCTATCTGTCTGTCTGTCTATCTATCTATCGTGGGTATTACAAGTTGGAAGTAAACACGACTACACAAGCGCAAACTAAATTTGTGCTTGTCGGGTTTGCATGACTACATTTTTCGTCTAAACTGGTTATGGCTAAATAAAAAGTTGAACCAAACACAACATAAAAACATTAAACTAAAGTGTAAAACTTATATAAACACTAACTGATAAAGAATTGTTTACATATTTTAAAAAAAAGTTATGTGTTAAAAGGTATATGGTATATGACAAGGTATTTGAATAGAAAGGGCTATATTGTATATTTACATACTATACACAAATATGCACATGAATACATATATATGCACATGTATATATACTATTAAGCACTTTCCACTCAAATACCTGAACATAAGAAATACATATCACGTTACTTACAGATGTTTGTTTTACAAGTCATTGGTATCATTCATCCAGTATCTCTGTATACTTGCAGTGTAAACAATATACATAAACATAAAACAAATAACATTCAAAACAATGTACCGCTTGACAGTGATTCATATCTCAAATACAAATTTGACCATTCCTTAAAGACCTCTTTTGTCAAAACGCTTATTATATCTGCTATAATATAACCGAGTATCACTTACAGTTAATAAAATTTCTTCAGCATCTCAACATCAACCCTCCACCATCTCTGTGTTTACTACAGACACATGTTATTTCAGCTTTTACTCAATGGGGTTATTGTATGTGAATTGAACTTATCCCTCAGATACTCTTAAGTTATCTTAAGTTGGGTATACACGTCCAATCTCTGCTGTTTGATATAGTGGTATTCTTCTAGTGATATTAAATGATTACACTCTTGTACCCATTGGGCTGTTGTCGGGGTTATGGTACTCTTCCAATTCCTAGCTATGAGTATTTTTAAGCTGTTGCTCACTATATTAAAAAGCTTATTTGTGTTAATGAAAATTTCTTGGGGGTTTTATGGAAAAGCCATAAGCATGTATCTAGTGGCAAAGGAACTTCTAGTAGTTTAAAGGTTTCAATCAATATTTCTTTCCAAATCTGAATTATATTAGTGCATTGCCACCATACAGGGAGTGCAGAATTATTAGGCAAGTTGTATTTTTGAGGATTAATTTTATTATTGAACAACAACCATGTTCTCAATGAACCCAAAAAACTCATTAATATCAAAGCTGAATAGTTTTGGAAGTAGTTTTTAGTTTGTTTTTAGTTATAGCTATTTTAGGGGGATATCTGTGTGTGAAGGTGACTATTACTGTGCATAATTATTAGGCAACTTAACAAAAAACAAATATATACCCATTTCAATTATTTATTTTTACCAGTGAAACCAATATAACATCTCAACATTCACTAATATACATTTCTGACATTCAAAAACAAAACAAAAACAAATCAGTGACCAATATAGCCACCTTTCTTTGCAAGGACACTCAAAAGCCTGCCATCCATGGATTCTGTCAGTGTTTTGATCTGTTCACCATCAACATTGCGTGCAGCAGCAACCACAGCCTCCCAGACACTATTCAGAGAGGTGTACTGTTTTCCCTCCTTGTAAATCTCACATTTGATGATGGACCACAGGTTCTCAATAGGGTTCAGATCAGGTGAACAAGGAGGCCATGTCATTAGATTTTCTTCTTTTATACCTGTCATGAGCGCTTCCGTTCATCGCCGTGTCGCCGCGGCTCCCGGAACTCCTCTGTGTCTCTGACGTCATGTTGCTTAGCAACATGACGCTTTCTCTCACACCCCTCTGATGACGGTTACGCTCCTGCCCTTTAAATCTCGGCGGGAGATCTGAATCTGGGCCCGTTTGTTTGTTTCCCTGGATTGTGAGTACCATATCAGTTTTATTCTTCTGTGTACCGACTTCTGCCTGCCTGACCAAGCCTCTTGCCTAATCCCTACTTGCTGATATTTGGACATTGACTTCTGCCTGCCTGACCTTGCCTGTAGCTATTACCCTTTTGCTGTCTCTTGGATGCCGACTTCTGCTTGCCTGACCCTGTCTTTTGCCTATACCTTTTGCTGATATTTGGATGCCGACTTCTGCCTGCCTGACCTTGCTTTGGCCTTTACCTTTAAACCTATTCTTTGTTAAACAAGACCTGCTTAAAGGGACATTTTACTTTTACAAGCTGCAAAAGAGAACTTTGCCTTTCTGTTTGTTATACACCTGCTTAAAAGGGACATTTACTTTTACAAGCTGCAAAAGAGAACTTTGCCTTTCTGTTTGTTATACACCTGCTTAAAAGGGACATTTACTTTTACAAGCTGCAAAAGAGAACTTTGCCTTTCTGTTTGTTATAAACCTGCTTAAAGGGACATTATACTTTTACAAGCTGCAAAAGAGAACTTTGCCTTTCTGTTTGTTATACACCTGCTTAAAAGGGACATTTACTTTTACAAGCTGCAAAAGAGAACTTTGCCTTTCTGTTTGTTATAAACCTGCTTAAAGGGACATTATACTTTTACAAGCTGCAAAAGAGAACTTTTCCTTTGTTTTACAAGCCTGCTAAAGAGGACCTTTTTCAGAAGCTTCAAAGTAAGAGCATTTCCTTTTTGTTCTTTGTACTACTTAAAGGGACGTTTTATCCTTTGTGGCTTTCCTGCATTCTGGAACAATATTCATTTTTGTTATCTTCTAATCTGCTTCCTGAGTGGGTCACGTCCTGGATATTTCTCAGTGTGCTAGCGTGTGCTTTCAATTCACGCTAGCAGTTGGGTTACATCCCGGATTGATTCCAGAGCGGCTGACATTACAAACGGGCCATAAAAATGGACCCCACTGAATTATCTATGGCCGTGGCTCACCAGGGACAGCTCTTGGGTTCTCATGCCACTCACTTGCAGTCTCTGGACACTAAACTTGATCAAATTACTGCTCTATTACAAAATTTGGTTGCTACCGCACCTCCCAATCCTAATCCCAATCCAAATCCGATTGAGGCATTACCTCCTCCGATTCCTAACAATCAGTCTCAGGTACAACTAAGTCCCAGGATTCCTCTTCCGGATAAATATGATGGGAATCCTGAAGAATGTAGAGGCTTTTTGAATCAATGCCGTCTTCATTTCCGAAATAGCCCTACTCTCTTTGCTACTGCCTCTTCTAGAATCACGTTTCTTATTTCCTTAATGAAAGGAAAAGCCTTGGCTTGGGTGTCACCTTTGCTAGAAAAGAATGATCCTATACTGTTGGATGTTGATACATTTCTATCTACATTCTCAAACGTATTCGATAAACCTGGAAGGTCATCCGCTGCTGAAGCAACTCTCCTGGATTTACGTCAAGGAAATCAACCAGTCTCTCAATATGCAATTGAGTTCCGCACCCTTGCCTCTGAAACCACTTGGAATCAGGGAGCACTCAGAGCCGCTTTCCGTAAAGGACTTTCTGAGCGTCTCAAGGATGAATTGGTGTATCGTGAACTTCCAGAGTCCTTAGAAGCCTTAATAAATCTCTGTATCTGTCTCGACGCCAGGTTTCGTGAACGCCAACAAGAAAAGGATAGAACACAGAGGACTGCCACTCGAACTCCTTTTCGTTTAGCTCCTCGTTTTTCTAGTCCAGTCACTCCAGCCTCTCCTACTACTGATCAGGCTGAACCCATGGAAGTAGGAAGTATAAAATTAACTGAGACTGAACGCTTAAGAAGACGGACTCTTGGCTTATGTCTGTACTGTGGCCTTAAAGGACATTTATTAAGGGATTGTCCTACTAGGCCAGTAAAAGCCAGGGCTTAACTCTAGTCCAGGGAACTGAGTTAAGCCAAAATAGTGGTCATTCCCTATACAAGAAACTCTTTGTTCCAGTAACTCTTCTAATTGGACAAAAGAAGATCTATACCCAAGCCCTAATTGATTCCGGTGCTGGAGGTGTGTTCATTGACTCTACATTTGTTTCTACTCATTCTATACCCTTACTAAAGAAGGAGTATTCCATTTCAGTCTCTACGGTCAGTGGAGATCCTTTGGGTTCTGGATACATTCAGTTTTCTACTCAACCCTTAATCCTCACCGTAGGAATACTTCATTCTGAGACAATTTGTTTCGATGTCATTCCCACTCCGCAATTTCCCATTATCTTGGGATTACCCTGGCTCCAGATTCACAATCCCATTTTTTCTTGGACTTTCGGTGAACTCACTTCCTGGGGATCTACATGCCAGACTAAATGTCTTCAAGAGATTACTAAGTTACCACTCACTATTGCTCTCACAGTTGAAACTCCGGAATCCTTACCTATGCATTACCATGACTTTGTGGATGTCTTCTCCAAAAAAGAAGCGGAACGTCTTCCTCCTCATCGCCCTTTTGATTGTCCCATTGACCTCCTTCCTGGGGCTGCCTATCCTCGAGGCAAAACATATCCACTTTCTAAACCAGAAAACATGGCTCTGGAAGAATATATAAAAGACAATCTGGCTAGAGGATTTATTCGACCCTCCTCTTCCCCTGTAGGGGCTGGTTTCTTTTTTGTGGGAAAAAAGGATGGCGGATTAAGACCCTGTATTGATTATCGTGGATTGAATCAGATTACCATCAAGAACAGTTATCCTCTGCCCCTTATTCCTGAACTTTTTACTTATCTTCAGGGAGCCACCATTTTCACCAAACTCGACCTACGTGGTGCATACAACTTGATCCGTATACGCAAAGGAGATGAGTGGAAGACTGCCTTTAACACTCGATTTGGGCATTATGAATATTTGGTCATGCCCTTTGGGCTATGCAATGCTCCGGCGGTTTTCCAGCATTTTGTAAATGAGATCTTTCGTGATTTTTTGAATATTTTTGTTATCATATACCTGGACGACATCTTAATTTTTTCTCAGAACCACCAAGATCATGTGCACCACGTCAAGAAAGTACTTCAACGTCTAAGAGAATTCCATCTGTTTGCTAAACTGGAGAAATGTTCTTTCCATCAAAAAATCATACCCTTTCTGGGTTATGTAATATCGGCATCTGGATTCGAAATGGACCCTACTAAACTTTCTGCCATTTTGGATTGGCCTAGACCTGATTCTTTGAAGGCTTTACAACGTTTCCTAGGCTTCGCCAATTATTACAGAAAGTTCATCAAGAATTTTGCTACTATTACTTCTCCTCTTACTTCTCTCACAAGAAAAGGACAAAACTGTAAAGTATGGCCGTCTGAGGCTATAGAAGCTTTTGAATCTCTCAAAGAAGCTTTTTCCTCAGCTCCTATCCTTCGTCATCCAAATCCTGAGTTTCAATTTTTTCTGGAGGTGGATGCTTCCTCTGTTGCTGCTGGAGCGGTTCTGTCTCAACGAATACCAGAGACTGGAAGGATTCATCCTGTTGCTTTTTTCTCTAAAAAATTCACTCCTTCCGAATTTAACTATGACGTAGGGAATAAAGAGTTACTTGCCATCAAGATGGCATTGGATGAATGGAGACATTGGCTGGAAGGTACTTCTTTGCCATTTACTATACTTACTGATCATAAGAACCTTCTGTATCTCCAAACAGCCAAACGACTAAATTCCAGGCAAGCACGCTGGTCCTTATTCTTCTCTCGGTTTCACTATAATTTGTCTTACATACCTGGTTCAAAAAATATTAAAGCAGACGCACTTTCCAGACAATTTCAAGATACCCCAGTTCCTGAGTCTGGTACCATTCTCCAACCTCATGAAGTCATTGCCCAGTTAACAACTTCTTGGTTACTAGAATTACAGTCCGCTCAAGAGCGTCTTCCTTTGTCCTGTAAACCTCCCAATGGTTTACTCTTTGTTCCTGAACGCCTTCGTTCCAAGATTTTATTTTGGGCTCATGATAGTCCCCTTTCTGGACATCCTGGCATCAGTATTACCACTCGAAACCTCAAACAACATGTCTGGTGGCCTACACTCTCTCAAGATGTGAAGGATTACGTCTCAGTATGCACACAATGTGCCATGAACAAAACTCCACGCCAACTTCCTTCAGGATTACTCCAACCATTGCCTATACCTCACCAGCCTTGGACTCATGTATCCATGGACTTTATTACCGATCTTCCCTTGTCCACTGGGAACAATACTATCTGGGTGGTGGTCGACAGGTTCACTAAGACGGCTCATTTTGTACCCTTGCCAGGATTACCATCTGCCAAAAGACTCTCTGAACTTTTTATTCTACATATTGTAAGAATCCATGGATTTCCTCTTGATATTGTTTCAGATAGAGGGGTACAATTCGTTTCTCGATTTTGGAGGTCACTTTGTAAACATTTTGGTACTACTATATCTCTCTCTACTTCTCACCACCCACAATCGAATGGTCAGACTGAAAGAGTAAACCAGTGTCTTGAAACATATCTTAGACATTATGTGGATCATTATCATTCTAACTGGACTTCTTACCTTCCTTTGGCTGAATTGGCCCATAATGCCCGGTACAATTCCTCCCTTCAGACTTCTCCTTTTCATGCAGCTTACGGATATCAGCCTAGGACGTTCCCTTTGCATACTTCCTCCACAGTGAATCCTGCTTCTGATCTTACAGCCCGAAGATTAACTCGACATTGGCAGAAGATACATCGTATTCTTTCTGTAACTTCTAGACGTTACAAGTTCTTTTCGGATCTTCGACGGAAAAAGGCTCCCAAATATCGCCCTGGTGATAAAGTTTGGATTTCCTCTCGATTTCTTCGCCTGAAACAACCTTCTAACAAATTGGGACCACGATATGTGGGTCCTTTCCGAATACTGGGTCAGGTATGTTCCACTGCTTATCGGGTAGCTTTACCCAAGTCTCTCAAAGTCCATCCGGTATTCCATGTTTCTCTTTTAAAACCTGTGATGATTAACAGGTATTCTAAGCCTTTTTCTAAACCTCCACCGTTATTGGTGCATGGACATCCTGAGTTTGAGATCAGCCATATTCTAGATTCCAAATTGCGGGGCAAGAAATTGTATTATCTCATTCATTGGAAGGGTTATCCAGTCACGGAACGTTCTTGGGAACCTGCTCATCAAGTAAATGCTCCAATATTGGTCAAGACCTTCCACAAGACTCATCCTGATAGACCTGGTCCTGTCCCCCGGAGGGGCCCTTGAGGAGGGGGTGCTGTCATGAGCGCTTCCGTTCATCGCCGTGTCGCCGCGGCTCCCGGAACTCCTCTGTGTCTCTGACGTCATGTTGCTTAGCAACATGACGCTTTCTCTCACACCCCTCTGATGACGGTTACGCTCCTGCCCTTTAAATCTCGGCGGGAGATCTGAATCTGGGCCCGTTTGTTTGTTTCCCTGGATTGTGAGTACCATATCAGTTTTATTCTTCTGTGTACCGACTTCTGCCTGCCTGACCAAGCCTCTTGCCTAATCCCTACTTGCTGATATTTGGACATTGACTTCTGCCTGCCTGACCTTGCCTGTAGCTATTACCCTTTTGCTGTCTCTTGGATGCCGACTTCTGCTTGCCTGACCCTGTCTTTTGCCTATACCTTTTGCTGATATTTGGATGCCGACTTCTGCCTGCCTGACCTTGCTTTGGCCTTTACCTTTAAACCTATTCTTTGTTAAACAAGACCTGCTTAAAGGGACATTTTACTTTTACAAGCTGCAAAAGAGAACTTTGCCTTTCTGTTTGTTATACACCTGCTTAAAAGGGACATTTACTTTTACAAGCTGCAAAAGAGAACTTTGCCTTTCTGTTTGTTATACACCTGCTTAAAAGGGACATTTACTTTTACAAGCTGCAAAAGAGAACTTTGCCTTTCTGTTTGTTATAAACCTGCTTAAAGGGACATTATACTTTTACAAGCTGCAAAAGAGAACTTTGCCTTTCTGTTTGTTATACACCTGCTTAAAAGGGACATTTACTTTTACAAGCTGCAAAAGAGAACTTTGCCTTTCTGTTTGTTATAAACCTGCTTAAAGGGACATTATACTTTTACAAGCTGCAAAAGAGAACTTTTCCTTTGTTTTACAAGCCTGCTAAAGAGGACCTTTTTCAGAAGCTTCAAAGTAAGAGCATTTCCTTTTTGTTCTTTGTACTACTTAAAGGGACGTTTTATCCTTTGTGGCTTTCCTGCATTCTGGAACAATATTCATTTTTGTTATCTTCTAATCTGCTTCCTGAGTGGGTCACGTCCTGGATATTTCTCAGTGTGCTAGCGTGTGCTTTCAATTCACGCTAGCAGTTGGGTTACATCCCGGATTGATTCCAGAGCGGCTGACAATACCCTTTCTTGCCAGACACTCTGTGGAGTACTTGGACGCGTGTGATGGAGCATTGTCCTGCATGAAAATCATGTTTTTCTTGAAGGATGCAGACTTCTTCCTGTACCACTGCTTGAAGAAGGTGTCTTCCAGAAACTGGCAGTAGGACTGGGAGTTGAGCTTGACTCCATCCTCAACCCGAAAAGGCCCCACAAGCTCATCTTTGATGATACCAGCCCAAACCATTACTCCACCTCCACCTTGCTGGCGTCTGAGTCGGACTGGATCTCTCTGCCCTTTACCAATCCAGCCACGGGCCCATCCATCTGGCCCATCAAGACTCACTCTCATTTCATCAGTCCATAAAACCTTAGAAAAATCAGTCTTGAGATATTTCTTTGCCCAGTCTTGACGTTTCAGCTTGTGTGTCTTGTTCAGTGGTGGTCGTCTTTCAGCCTTTCTTACCTTGGCCATGTCTCTGAGTATTGCACACCTTGTGCTTTTGGGCACTCCAGTGATGTTGCAGCTCTGAAATATGGCCAAACTGGTGGCAAGTGGCATCTTGGCAGCTGCACTCTTGACTTTTCTCAGTTCATGGGCAGTTATTTTGCGCCTTGATTTTTCCAAACGCTTCTTGCGACCCTGTTGACTATTTTGAATGAAACGATTGTTCGATGATCACGCTTCAGAAGCTTTGCAATTTTAAGACTGCTGCATCCCTCTGCAAGATATCTCACTATTTTTGACTTTTCTGAGCCTGTCAAGTCCTTCTTTTGACCCATTTTGCCAAAGGAAAGGAAGTTGCCTAATAATTATGCACACCTGATATAGGGTGTTGATGTCATTAGACCACACCCCTTCTCATTACAGAGATGCACATCACCTAATATGCTTAATTGGTAGTAGGCTTTCGAGCCTATACAGCTTGGAGTAAGACAACATGCATAAAGAGGATGATGTGGTCAAAATACTCATTTGCCTAATAATTCTGCACTCCCTGTATATGTGCCATATGGCCAATGGGTGCTTGACATCTCCAACAGATGTCTGCAGTATTTTTAAAGATTTATTTACAACGTGATGGGGTAAGTTACCATCTATGTAGGATCTTCATATTTAAAGGGCCATTATACACTCATTTTTTCTTTGCATAAATGTTTTGTAGATGATCTATTTATAAAGCCCATAAAGTTTTTTTTTTTAAAAAATGTATAATTTTGCTTATTTTTAACATTGCTCTGATTTTCAGACTCCTAACCAAGCCCCAAAGTTTTATTTGAATACCGTCAGCTACCATCTCCAGCTTGCTTCTGTTTGTGTAAAGGGTCTTTTCATATGCAAAAGAAGGGGGACGGGGGGAGTGTCTTATTTCCCACTTGCAGTGGACTTTCCAGCTACCTTTTCAACAGAGCTAAACTGAAAGCTAAGTACGTTTTTAAACCATTTTATACTGGATTTTTATATCAGTATCTGTGCATCTTATTCTTTATAGTAGTGTCTATTACATGCAGTTATATGAAAATGAGTGTATACTGTCCCTTTAACTCTAAGAATTTTCTTGATGTGGAGGATTTTTTAATGGCGGAATATATCCTAAAGGAGTCGATGTGAGAAAGCTGCACATCCAGTTCCTCACACCATTTGTTGATAAAGCGTGGTACGTAACCTGGAGGGTTCTGTTTTAATAATGAGTATAAAAGGGACAACGTGTGTCATGTAGGGGATAATTTGTGACATAGAGACTCAAAAGCAGTCAGTGGTCTCAGCATGTTTTGTTTTTACGGGTGGGAGGATAAATAATTGTAGCATTGAAGGTAGCAAAAACAATTTTTGAAACTACTAAAGCCCCTTTTGATTGTCATCCCTAGTTTGTAACTCCCTTTCATTTCCTAGATGGCATATCACTAATACCCTGTCCGGTGAATGATGTGTCATATTTGGTCATGGTCATGAGACCTGGCAGGAATTCTTTATTGTGTATGAAAGTTGTGAGGGGCGAGTACATAGAGGACAGATTTGGATATTCAGTAAGGGCTTTGTTCCAGGTCGAATTTTTTTTCCTGAACAGTATGTGTAATATACCTCGGTGATAAACTTGTGTCGGTAGGTGTCCAACACTGTGCTCCTCGATGTATGGAGCCAGCCATGTCATGCTCAAGCTGCACCCAAATGTTTGCATTAAAGTTAGAATACCAGTCCACTATTCTCTGCAATTGTACAGCTTTCCTATATGTAACGAGGCCAGGTACCCCAAGTCCCCCATTATTCATTGTCTGACACATGGTTTTTCTATTTATCCTTGCATGAGGTTTATTCCATATGAATTCCAGAATTTTATTTTATAGGGAAGCAGATAAGTAGTCAGTAAAGATATGGGTAATGTTTGCAGTAGGTATAAAATCTTTGGGAGAATGTTCATCTTAAAAGCGTTAATCCTACCCGTCCACGTTAGAGATTTCCTTCTCCATGAAGATAAAGTAGCTAATATGGAGGATTGGAGGTTTATAAAGTTGGCTTCAAAGATTTCCTGAACTGTGGCAATTAAGAATACTCCTAAGTACTTTAATTTGCGGTTTTGCCATCTAAAAGTGCATAACTTGTTTATGTGTTGTATGTCTCTGTCTGGTAAGTTAATATTTAATACTTCAGATTTATTCTTATTTATAAGGAAGTTAGAGGCCCGTCTGAGGTTATCTAATTGTTGGAGTAATATCGGTATACATTGTATGGGATTTGTTAGAAAAAAGAGCACGTCGTCTGCATATAGTGATTGCTTATGATGTGACTTCTAAACCTGAACACCTGTTATATCGAGTGTGGATCTAATTTTTAGAGCTAAAGTCTCAATCACGCAGGCGAAAAGCAATGGGGATAGGGGACACCGCTGCCTATTTCAGTTTGATATTGTGAAAGGGGCAGATAGAGATCCGTTCACTCATACTCTGGCTGTTGGCAAATACTCTATTAATGATCTCTGTCCCCAGGCCCACACGTATTAAAACAGCTTGGAGGAATTGCCAGCATACGCAATCAAACACCTTTTCTGCGTCAGTGGATAGGATTACTGAGGGTATTGAGTATTTGTTAATGTATTCAATTAAGTTAATGGCCCTCACCATGTTATCCTTAGCCTCCCTTGTTGAGACAAAACCCACCTGGTCTGCGTGTATTAGATTAGGGAGTAAAAGATTCAATCAATTCGCCAATAACTTTGTGTACATTTTTACGTCTGTATTTAATAGGGATATTGGTCGATAGTTCTCGACTTTGTGGTCCTTACCTTCTTTTGGGATCAGTGAGATATGTGCTGACAGGGAGTAACTGAGGAATGGATTAGTTTGTGATATAGAATTAAAGAGAGTTAGAAGGTGTGGCGATAATAACAGTATACTTTTTATAATAATAGTTAGTGAAGCCATCTGGCCCTGGAGATTTCCCTGACAGGAGGTTCTTTATTACCAATTGCAGTTCGTCATTAGTAAAGGGGGAATTGAGTTCAGTTTTCTGAGCTAGAGTGATTGTGGGTATGTCAATATCTTTCAGAAAACAGTCAATAAGAGTTGTTTTAGTAGAATCTGTCTGTGTGATAGTCGATAAATTATACTTTTATCAGGTTTAGCGATAGATAAAATGTGTGATCTATTGATTTTCCATCGCAGTTTACAGGCGAATAGTCTGCTACACTTGTTGTTGCCTTCGTAGTGGGTTTGCTGTAATTTGAGAGCTAATTGTTTACAATCTTTATCCAGTATTGAATTAACAATGGATTTCTGTGTTTGTAAGTCTTTTTTTAGTACGTCATCTGTCGGGGAGAGTTTAAGTTTTGTTTCTATATTAATTATGTTGGTTAGTGCGTCTTGTAACACTATGCGCTTTTGTTTGTTCTTGTGGGATTGTATGCTTATCAGGTCCCCTAGAAGTGTACCTTTATGTGCCTCCCAGATGAGTCTGAAGTCAGCTATAGAATCTACATTTAAGGTAAAATATTCCTGAAGGCTTGTCTCTATCTTCTCTGAGTATAGAGGGTGATCTAGCAAGTCATTGTCTAGCTTCCAGACAAAGGTGGAGTGTGGGGCTGATGGCCAGTCAAGTTAGCAACTCACGAATGAGTGGTCTGACCATCCTAAGGGGGAGATTTTAGATCTAGCCGCCAAAGATAGACATGACATTTCTAGAAAATGTAGTCAATATGGGAAAAGCGGGAACGGGGGAACGAAAAGAATGTGTATTGGCGCTCATCTATATGTTGTATCCTCCAAACATCATATATCGCTAAGTCCCTAATATGCTGTGTAACTTTATGTAGCACTCTGTTTAGTGTTGAGGAAAGTCCCGTAGTGGTATCTAGGGCAGTATTGAGGGAGACATTAAAATCCCCACCTAGTATTAATAAGCCTTTTTTGACCTCTATCACAGTGTCTGAGAGGCGCTTAAAAAACTATCTTGGTTAACATTAGGGGCGTATGTACAAGCCAGTGTCACTATAGTATTGTACAGTTTACCAACTAGAATCAGATACCTACCCTCTCAGTCTTTGAGTTAAATAAGATAAAGGGTATATCCTGTCTAATTAAAATGCCCATTCCATTAGTTTTTGTATGATTAGAGGTGTAAAAGGCTTCTCCAAACTTGTATTTGAATGTTTTGGGCTCTTTCGTATTAAGAAAGGGGGTTTCTTGAAGGAGAATTATATCTCCTTTGTTATCTTTGAAATCTCTGATGGTGATGCTTCTCTTATTTGGGCTATTGAGACCTTTTGTGTTAACTGTTAATATATTCAACAGCGTCTTACTTGGTGTCATGTTGTGGTTGTGTGGTGGGCAGCAAATAGTCTGTGTGGTCCACTATGTGAGTCGTATTGAGACATTGAGCTACGTAGTATATAGTGTAGAGGATGGAGCATGTAAGTAGTTATATTTGGGGATGGTCAAACAATTACATTGCATAAAAAAACCAACAACATTAAAACATCAACAATAAACAAATAACTAAGAACATCTGTGTGATCCAAGTTAGAATGAAATAAAAACATTCCAACAAGTAAAAATAGAAATGTGTGAGAACAGAAGGGGTTGGCCGATTGCTGGAACCCAATTAATTAAGTAATATTTTAACAGCCACAAAACTTAAAGAATCATGGTAAACACTTTAGAAAAGGTGTAGTGCAAGGGCCTAGCTACCTGACCGTTTGAGGCTCAGACATATTTGGTATAGTCAGACTAGGATAAAATATAATAATTCAAACTTTTAGTATGTCCATAAATCGGCCAGTTAAGCTTTATTTTCCTTTCAGTCCTTTCACAGTGTCCTCACCTATATTTAGCCTCTGATATGTGTTCCCCTCTGCTGGAGGGCCATAACTGGTGTCTGGATAGCTTGTTTGTGCTTCACGAATTGAAGCAGTCTTTCTTTTTCTTATGGACGACTTTGTGCCAAAGTGTGCTTACTCTAGTTTGTGGCAGCATGTCTTAGGATTCTGACGATGGTTTGGAAGTGGATTCGGATGGGTGTGGGGGACAGAGCACTATGCCCAGTCCCCTGGAGAAGGCCTCAAGGTCCTGTAGCCCTCTGTAGGTCTGAATTTGCCCTTCATGATTTACCACCAGGCTGAATGGGTATCCCCAGAGATATCTGATGTTCTTTTTCTTTAGTACCATAGTGATAAATCTTGCATCTATTCTTTGATGTAAGGTGCTTAGGCATAGGTCAGGAATGATCTGCAGTAAGTGATCCAAGTAGGATATTTTCTGCGTCTGTCTCGCTTTCAGCTAAACATCCTCTCTGTCTGTGAACCGCAGGAATTTGAAGATAACGTATCTGGGGGGTGCTCCTGAGGGAGGAGGGGGGCACAGGGCTCTATGAACCCTTACAAGTTCAATAGCATGTAGGTCTGGAACCCCTAACAGGTGTTGAAATAAATTCTGTAGATATTCTCTAAGCTCTAAATTCTTTATCGTTTCGGGAATGCCATGCACTCTGAGGTTAGATCACCTGCTGTGATTTTCTAAATCTTCCAGTTTTTCTTGCATAGATTCTACTTAGTGTAAATATTTTACATTCCAGTGTTCTTCACATATAGGCAAATGTTTAATGTATTTTAAATAGTTATTTATATATATATGTATTTACCTATATATATTCATAAAGGTATCAATATACTGTACATTATATAAAAACACATTATATATATTTAGAAATATATTTAAATAAATAGAACATTTTCTGCTTTGTCAAGAACATTGTAATGTAAAATATTCATAACTAGCTTCGGGTTAGCGCTGTAGATTAAATGAAGTTTTTTCCAGTTTGCACTCTCTATTTAAGTCTATGGGGAGAAGAAGCTAGCATGGTTGCGATATCCGAGGTTTTGTAGCTAGCTGTAACATTTCACATCACTCTTATTCTCATTGAACCGTGTACCTTTAAATATTTATTCACGACCCTTCATCATTCACCATAAAACCCTCCTTCAATTGATTCTCTTTGCTTGGTAATTTTGAGGCGTATTAAGCCGTCAACCGCAAATACGCTGGAATTCCGCAGCGTAATTGTGGCAAGTCTTATTCCCCTTATTTATCAAACCCTACAGACCGGCAAAAGTAGAATTTTGTGATGTAACATACTATCCGCTGGTCAAAGTCTGACACAGATCGATGCTTATGTCATTACAGATGTTCCGAATGCAAATTCGGCACTATTTGACTACTTTTGCAAGTTAACAAATTTCTACCAAGTACGCTCGGCACTATTCCGGCCCAGTGCCCCTGGTTTTCAATCCGCCACCCTGGAGGCGGCGGATGCCATAGGAATCAATGGAAGTCTGAAAGCAGCGAAAGCTCATGTTCGCTGTTGCCCAATATTCCATTGATTCCTATGGGAGAATAAAGTTACGGTTACACCTAACACCCTAACATGTACCGGAGTCTAAACACCCCTAATCTGCCGCCCCCTACACCGCCACCAACTACATTATACTTATTAACCCCTAATCTGCTGCCCCGACACTGCCGCCACATACATTATACTTATTAACCCCTAATCTGCTGCCCCGACACCGCCGCCACCTACATTATGTTATTAACCCCTAATCTGCCGTCCCCAATGTCGCCGCCACTATATAAAATTTATTAACCCCAAACCTAAGTCTAACCCTAACACCCCCTAACTTAAATCTAATTTAAATAAAAATAAATAAAATTACTATCATTAACTACATTATTCCTATTTAAAACTAAATACTTACCTGTAAAATAAACCCTAAGCTAGCTACAATATAACTAATAGTTACATTGTAGCTAATTTAGGGTTTATTTTTATTTTACAGGCAAGTTTGTATTTATTTTAACTAGGTAGAATAGTTATTAAATAGTTATTAACTATTTAATAACTACCTAGCTAACATAAATACAAAAGTACCTGTAAAATAAAACCTAACCTAAGTTACAATAACACCTAACACTACGCTATAATTAAATAAATTAACTAAATTAAATACAATAACCTAAATTATTTAAATATGCTATAACTATGTGGACTCTAGTGGTAGAATGTGCACCTACACTTTCTTGTTTTTTTCAATTAATCATTGCTGGTCACCTTGGTAGCACTTCCACAATGTGTGTGCTAGGTTGCAAATAGTCTTTTTGTGGTGTGCTTAACCAAAAAAACCCTTTGTTGTATCTTTTAGATTAGGGAGCTGACCAAACCCTCCTTTTGGTTAATGCACACCACCCAGTTCAGGTGTGTTCCAGTTTAACTACTGTGTCATATATATATAGCTAAGGAACTCTGCATAGACATAATTTGCTGCAGTGTGGATACTGATTAGCATAGGACCAGTCTGATTTGGGACACCTTGTAAGTGGTAGACTGGCTTAGCAGAATATGATCATATTGTGTGACTAAGATCCCATTTTTATTTAAAAGCATATTTTTCTGATAATATTCTTTGCAATTTAAATATATGTCGATATTATTGTGTGAGATGTCTATCCCCAATCTTATTTGAACAGTGCAAGTATATTTAGCAAATTGAAGTATATATTTAAATATGCTATAACTATGTGGACTCTAGTGGTAGAATGTGCGCCTACACTTTCTTGTTTTTTTCAATTAATCATTGCTGGTCACCTTGGTAGCACTTCCACAATTTGTGTGCTAGGTTGCAAATAGTCTTTTTGTGGTGTGCTTAACCAAAAAAACCCTTTGTAATAACCTAAATTAAATTAAATTATCTAAAGTACAAAAAAAAAAAAAAACACTAAATTACAGAAAATAATAAACAAATTACAGAAATTTAAACTAATTACACCTAATCTAATAGCCCTATCAAAATAAAAAAGCCCCTCCAAAATAAAAAAAAACCCTAGTCTAAACTACCAATAGCCCCTAATAGGGCCTTTTGTGGGGCATTGCCCCAATGTAATCAGCTCTTTTACCTGTAAAAAAAATACAAACAACCCCCCCAGCAGTAAAACCCACCACCCACACAACCAACCCCCCAAAAAAATACTAACTAAAAAAACCTAAGCTCCCCATTGCCCTGAAAAGGGCATTTGGATGGGCATTACCCTTCATCCAGATGGCATCCTCTATCTTAACCCATCCAGTGCAGAGCGGGTCCATCTTCAAGACATCCGACGCGGAGCATCCACTTTGGTTGACGACTACCCGATGAATGAATGTTCCTTTAAGTGACGTCATCCAAGATGGCGTCCCTTAGATTCCGATTTGCTGATAGAATTCTATCAGCCAATCGGAATTAAGGTAGAAAAAATCCTATTCGCTGATGCGCCGAATGGATGAAGATAGAAGATGCCGTCTGGATGAAGACTTCTTCCATCTGGAGGACCACTTTGCCCCGGCTTGGATGAAGACTTCTACCCGTCTAGAGGACCACTTCTGCCGGCTTGGATGAAGACGTCTCCCGGTAAGTCGATCTTCAGGGGGTTAGTGTTAGTGTGGGTTTTATTTTTAGGTTAGGGCTTTGGGCTGCAAAAGAGTTAACTGCCCTTTTAAGGGCAATGCCCATCCAAATGCCCTTTTCAAGGCAATGGGGAGCTTAGGTTTTTTTAGTTAGTATTTTTTTGGGGGGGTTAGTTGTGTGGGTGGTGGGTTTTACTGTTGGGGGGTTGTTTGTATTTTTTCTTACAGGTAAAAGAGCTGATTACTTTGGGGCAATGCCCTGCAAAAGGCCCTTTTAAGGACTATTGGTAGTTTAGTTCAGGCTAGGTTTTTTTTTTATTTTGGGGGGGCTTTTTGATTTTTATAGGGCTATTCGATTAGGTGTAATTAGTTTAAATTTCTGTAATTTGTTTATTATTTTCTGTAATTTAGTGTTTGTTTTTTTTGTACTTTAGTTAATTTAATTTAATTTAGGTAATTGTATTTAATTTAGTTAATTTATTTAATTATAGTGTAGTGTTAGGTGTTATTGTAACTTAGGTTAGGTTTTATTTTACAGGCACTTTTGTATTTATTTTAGCTAGGTAGTTATTAAATAGTTAATAACTATTTAATAACTATTCTACCTAGTTAAAATAAATACAAACTTGCCTGTAAAATAAAAATAAACCCTAAGCTAGCTACAATGTTATATTGTAGCTAGCTTAGGGTTTATTTTATAGGTAAGTATTTAGTTTTAAATAGGAATAATGTAGTTAATGATAGTAATTTTATTTATATTTATTTAAATTAGATTTAAGTTAGGGGGTGTTAGGGTTAGACTTAGGTTTAGGGGTTAATAAATTTAATATAGTGACGGCGACTTTGGGGACGGCAGATTAGGGGTTAATAACATAATGTAGGTGGCGGCAGTGTAGGGGGGGCAGATTAGGGGTTAATAACATAATGTAGGTGGCGGTGGTGTTGGGGGGCAGATTAGGGGTTAATAAGTATAATGTAGGTGGCGGCGGTGCAGGGGCAGCAGATTAGGGGTTAATAAGTATAATGTAGGTGGCGGCGGTGTAGGGGCAGCAGATTAGGGGTTAATAAATATAATGTAGGTGGCGGCAGTGTAGGGGCAACCGATTAGGGGTTAATAACATAATGTAGGTGGCGGCGGTGTAGGGGGCGGCAGATTAGGGGTTAATACATATAATGTAGGTAGCGGTGGGCTCCGGGAGCGGCAGTTTAGGGTTATCAACTTTATTTTGTTGCGGCGGGGTCAGGGAACGGCGGTATAGGGGTAAAACAGTATAGTATAGTGGCTGTGTTTAGTGACAGTATACCAATAAAGCTGAGAAAAAAACGAAGAGCAGCGAGATCCATGACTGTTAGTTAACAACAGTCCGCTGCTCATCACCCCGTACTTGGTGCACAGCTTTTTAACAGCTTTTTTGGTAACTTTGGAGAACGTATTCAGGTCCACGGCAGCGATGTTAGGCGATCTTAGGCGAGCGTATTGGTGCCGTCGAATGCAAGTTAGTTGACGGGTTGATAAATAGGGGCCTTAGGCTTACTTTATTCCAAGCTCAAGTTATATTCTACAACTTTCAAGGAAGGTTACCACAGTACCTTTTACCCTAACCTATACATGTTATTTATCTGGAGTGACTTTTGTTCCTGCCTGGGTTGCTGTCGCTGTGTCTACATTTCGTAGCCGCTTCTCCTCTGAAGATTTCTGCAGCATCGATGGTGTGTGATGTCACACCTGTTTGTTCCGATCACAGCCACGCCGTCTGATCCTCTCTGCTTTCTCCGGTAAGCTTCCATGAATTACAACGATATTAAGCTGTTTTCCTTGCGCATATCCACCACCTAATACATGCATTGATATCAAGATCTAAAATGTAAAAGAATTTTGAAGTGGAGCATAAAGATTTTATATAATAAAACTGTAATTTATTAGTATAAATTTAAAAGCTAGTAACACATATGTAGCAAAAAATAACGTTTTGTCAGAACACAGCTAATGCGTTTCGGCCTCCTGCCGTTGTCAAAGCTGAATAAAATTGGAGTGTTAATTACCATTTCTTAAAGAAACAGACTCACCCTTATTGGTTAATTAGAACTCACTCCATCCACATCCAATCATTATATCACTTATGATTCCCACATGGGTGGGAGGAGAATAGTAATAGTGTCAATGCTATAAGAAGCTGCTTTATATTTTATGATAATACAACAGTGTAAATGTTACTATGTTAAGGTTACAAATTTGGATAAGTGACTATACATAACTATACATCAAAGATAGTAGAATTTGCAACAGGTATTCAACGCAGATCAATTGTATATAAAATGTAACACAGATATACCTCTGCCCTCACCACCTTTTGTTGTTATGCTATTGGGTTACGGAGTAGGGTATGTATTGTTTGGAAAACTGTAACCTTCTGATCGTATATGACCACATTCTATTGTCTCATGTTAGGCCTATGTGCTTACAATGTTCTTTACATCTTAATGTTTTCTGCCAGGCCTCTGTGTTCACTCTGTTTTGCATACCATAGACATAACATGATAGAATGTTCTCATCCCTACTCCCCTTACCTTTTGTTGATGCACTAATGTAACACGGAGTGGGGCCTGCATTGACTGAAATATGTAACCTTTTGACTATATGCAACTTCATTCTATTCTCTCATGCTATACTTATGTATTTAGACTGTTTATTACATTTACTGTTTCTTGTCAGGTTTCTATGTTCATCTGGTTTATTATGTTTGGGTTATGCCCTTATCGGGGCCCACAGGTTGATATTTATTTGCACTTTAGTTTACCCTCCCATTATCTATTCATCTAGTTAGTGGAGTGGGGCTGGACCTTCCAGCTCCTTTCTCCATACATTAGCTCTTAGCTCCCCCCCACAGGTTAACCCATGCCAGGGTTCCACCTAGGTGGACTATTTCCACCTGTGCTGTCGGTACATTCCTTCCTTACGTGCTGATTAATCCCCTTCCTTCCCAACCCTTACACACCTCTTACCAGGAATACGACCTAAGTCTCCCAGATATTTCTCCTGCCCACCCACTACCCTGGGCTGGAGGTAGAGAATGTCCCGCTTACGAGTCTGCACACTTAACTCCAGAGGCTTAAACTCTCCCTACAAGAGGAGCTTACTCTCCCATATGCTTAACCATCACAATACTGATGTAGTGTTTCTACAAGAAACACACTGGCTGATAGATGCTCCCAATAGATTCCATTCTCGCTCATACATGACCATTGAGTGCTCTTCATTCACAAAAAAAGCTTGAGGGACTGCTGTCATGATTCACAGGAGGATAGCTTATGAGGAAATCCAGGTACTAAGGGACCACCAGGCCAGATTCACTATAGTAGTCTGTAAGCTCGATCATGTCACACATACCCTAGTCTCAGTTTACTTACCCAATTCTCACCAACCTGCTTGTCTCAGGAAAATTCTGAGATTAATTGACCAACATAAACAGGGCAGAGTCATAATAGCAGGGGACTATAACATGATCTGGGACACTGAACTAGACCGCAAGATGCTAACCCCAATTAGGTCCTCCTCCCAACTAATTCTCCTCTCCACACGCTTTAAATCAATCATGTCTGAATTTGGGTACTATGACATTTGGTGTTCACTACACGCCACAGATAGGGATTTCACCCACTTCTCCCAGGCACACAAAACCTACTCTAGGTTAGACCACATTTTCTGCTTGGCGGGGACTCTGGACGCAGTACTCCAATCCAATATCCTCCTCTGTTCATGGTCCGACCACGACCCAGTACTTGCGGACTTACAAACCAGTGACCCCTGTCTTCATAAAAACAGATGGTCTCTTCCGCGCAATATCCTAGCAGAAATTCCCTTTAGGGAGGAGCTACGAAGGGATCTTACATATCTCATCCAACTCATTGATAATGGTCAGACAGCTGATGATACACTCTGGGGAGCCATTAAGGCAGTAACCAGAGGCTATATCATCCGCAAGCAAGCCCACCTTAGGAAACTAGCTGGATTTTCCCTAGCCCAAGCCCACTGCATACTTAGGCTACTCGAATCAGCTAACAGAACCAACATTACGGAAGCACTGTCATCCCAGATTTTAGCTGTGCGCTCGCATATTAACCACCTAGAACTGCGACGTACCCAAGAGAATCTCACAAGACTTAAACAGTTATTTTATTATAAAGGCAACAGGGCAGATACATTGTTAGCAAATAAATTGCGCCAGCGGAATAGCACGTCTCGCATACACCAAATCTTTTACAACAATAAGACCCACAAATTCCCCTCACAGATAGGGGACTGCTTCTCAGACTACTGCTCCAAGCTCTACAACCTTGAGAGTACTGAGATTAAGACCCCCGCCTCCACACAACAGATCAGAAAATTTCTTGATTCTCTAAACCTACCATCCCTATCGACGGAACAACAAGAGTCTTTGACTAACCCGTTCACTCAGCTTGAAGTTAAGCAGGTTATCCAGCACCTCAAATCCCTTAAGGCCCCTGGCCCAGATGGATTCCCCGCACAGTTCTACAAAACTTATAGCCAAGAACTGATGCCGTTGCTCCTTAGGTTTTTTAACACTGCCAGACAAGAAGGAAGTTTTAAAAGGGAATTCTTGGATGCTGAGATCATTATGATCCCCAAGCCAAACAAATACCCCTCCTATTTCCCCAACTATAGGCCTATTTCTCTTATAAATGTGGACATAAAAATTACTCCAAGCTTATTACTAATCGAATTTGCAAACTCCTGCCTACCCTAGTCAACCCAGACCAAGTAGGGTTTATACATAATCGTGAGGGCCCAGATAACACTAGGCGCCTCATCAATATTGTTTGCGAATCGACGAGAATGAACAAGCCTTTCTCGGTTATCTCTCTTGATGCCGAGAAGACCTTTGATAGAGTTAGATGGAGCTACCTCTGGGAGACTCTTGACGCTTTCAAATTTCCCTCTGACATACGCCTCGCGATCCAAGCTCTATATTCCAACCCCACGGCAACGGTCAGGGGGATGGGGTTCCATTCAACTTCATTCCCCATCCATAATGGCACGAGGCAGGGCTGCCCTCTCTCTCCACTCCTGTTCGCTCTGGCAATTGAGCCACTAGCAGAAACAATACACACTAACAAGGATTTGGTGGGTATTACACTCTCTGGCTCCAAACATAACATCGCCTTGTTTGCTGACGATGTGACGGTGTTCTCTGCAGACCCACTTCGCACAATCCCTAGACTCCTGGAAATCCTAGAGTCCTTTGGCTCTCTTTCCTTCTACAAACTTAACGCCCCCAAAACAGAAATCTACTGGTGGGGTTTCCCCCAAAGCTATGTTTCAGCCCTCCAAAGGCAATTCGACTTCAAATGGTCTAGTAAATGGATCACCCATCTTGGAGTTAAAATATCTAATGACCTGAAACAGATGGTTAAGGATAAATTTTTACCCCTGCTGGCAGATTTGCGAGCGTTAAAAAATGTATGGGATCACAAGAGCATTTCTTGGATGGGCCGCATAGCCTCCCTTAAGATGTTGTTCCTTCCGCGGCTCACCTATCTGTTTAGATGCCTCCCAATCAGAATACCCACCCACCTTCTGCTACAATTCCAAAGCGAGTGCATCAAATTTATCTGGCAGAACAAAACCCCCAGAATAGCCCATAAAACCCTCCAGTTCCCAGTCCAGTTGGGGGGACTGGTCTCCCCATCCATAGTAAAGTACTACGAGGGAGCCATGCTCACGCATATCTCTCAGTGGGGAGTACTTCACTCACAAGACAGGTGGAGAGATATTGAACAAGCTTCACTACCCTTCGATATCTACTTAAAGGACCTAATCTGGACCCCGGCCCATAGTCGTAGAACCTTGAACATACACAATTATGTAGTCGTGGAGTGCCTGGCAATATGGGATAAGATCCGGCACCGCAAGCTGATTGCGCCGCATCCTTCCCCGATCACTTCTATTCCAGGTCTCTTCACAGGCCTCCCTGAAACACACCCCAAAGCGTGGGCTAGGATAGGTGTGAAGCAAGTCTCAGACTTCTGGTCTGAGACCAGTGGGGACGGTTATTTCTCGTTGTCTAAGGACAGACCTTGTGAAGATATCCCGCCCTATCTCCACTTCGAACTTACTAGAATTAAGAGTTTCCTCTCTAGCTGGGGATTTTCCCCCTCCACTCCGCGTCAACTTACCCCATGGGAATCTGTGTGGAGGGGTGGGCGTAGACTCCACAAGCCCCTTTCGAGACATTACTGTCTGCTGGAGGGTACAGTACCTCCAGACCTGGCTCCACACTTACGTAAGTGGGATACTATCCTTCACACTCGAATTTCGGCTAAAGCCTGGCAGGGGTCCCTCACCCTAACCAAAAAATCTTTGCATTGTGTGACAATGTTCAAAACACACTATAAAGTAATTTCTCAATGGTATCTGGTCCCAGTGCGGTTATCTAAGATGTTTCCGACGTCTTCTCCACAATGTTGGAGGGACTGCGGTGCCCAGGGAAGCATGCTCCACATTTGGTGGGAATGCCCCAGGTTGTCTCCTCTGTGGAACATATGCTTCCGCACTCTATCTGCTCTCAAGATTCACTTACCCAAAAGCCCTGCCACAGCACTTCTACATCTAAATTTGCACGCCCTCCCTAAACATCAGCAGATCTTTTGTGTTTATCTCCTGTCATCAGTTAAAACTAGTATTGCTAGATGCTGGAAGAAAGCTTCTCCCCCTAGCTGGCCTGATATTCTCAGAAATATGGCCTACTTACACGCTATGGAAAGAGACATATTCTATAGTCTGGACAGAAGTGACCTTTTTGAGATGGTTTGGGCTGACTGGACGGACACACACAACACCACATGGCTTCCCCAGGTCAGAGTATAAGAACGCACGCTTCATCTGCCTCAGACGATTCCCGATAGGAACTCCCCCCCCCACTTTCCACACCCATATAGATGAGCCCCCCTTCCCCTCCCCCCCCCCACCCTCCTTTGATAATTTCTCAGAAATGTACCGACTTCTACCTCTGATACTTCAACGCTTCAGTTGTACTTTTTCTATTTTTCTACTCTAGTACTTTATGATATGGTATGTACTATAATGTGTAGGGGCCCTGCGAGTCCCCAATTATTGATATACTTGTTAAAACAAATAAAAATTATTTAAAAAAAAATGTAACACAGATAACAGGGTGTTTCTACAAACTAGATTGAAAAATCAAAATAAAAAGGGTAAACAGATAGTTAGAGCAGTGCTAGTGAGACTCCTATACCTGGAGTGAACAGTTAAAATAATAATAATAAAAATATATATTATATATAATGTCACCATAGCTACTAGCAGACCCTGTATAGGTGATTTGTGTTTTCTATTAGAACGGACCCTTAATGACTTAACTTATACATATTAGACGTTGATAACCTATCATATACTGTACATGTTAGACTTATATAGATCTGTCTAGAGTAGTTAGGCTCAGCCTCTAAGATTAAAATTATAATAGACCCTCCTCAACTGTTAACCAGTCTATGACATAAATAACTCTGTCATGACTTGACTCTTAGTTAATGTGTCTAGTGGGGAAGTTAGTTGATCTTATCCATTAGAGTGCCGGATTAAACATTGGGTTATATATATGTCATGCAAGTTTCATGACCTATGCGTTTTATTATTGACAATAGTTAATAAGGTCATAGCTGGAATTCAAGCCAGAGGGATACCTGGTCTTTAAAGTGAAGATCCAGTAGATTTCTTGTTTGGCCAAGCGTTTCTCACTGTTTCCTCCCCTAGGGGGGATATGGACCCTTTCAATACAGGTCCATTTAAATGTGTTTGCGCTTTAATTGTGAAATTGCGCAAAATGTTGTACTAAGGGTGTACTAGCCTTGCCAATTCTAATACTAGAAAGATGTTCTCTAATTCGCAATCTTACCTCATGTGTCGTCATAACTTTGTATTGTTTATCACATTCTCCACATGTAATGAGGTAAACTACATAGGTTGATCTGCAATTCATGCACATATTCTTAGCATAGGTAAAGCCTGTGTCTGATGATCTAAGCACACTTCCTTGCTCTACCTTCTCACAGGCCACACATTCTCTGTTATGTTGTTTATACATGTCCTTATTTGTTAGCCATGTGGACTGGGTTAAGGCAGTGGAAGGAAGCTTAGTAGTAGAAATCATATTGCCAATCGTCCAATTGCATCTGTAGGCAAATCTGCAATTCTTAATAGCAAAATTTTCCAGACCATCATCTACTTTTAACATTGGAAGATGTTTTCTAACTATGTTTCATATGTGGTTGTATTGTTTTGTATATTCAGTGATAAACAATACACTGTCTTTCTCCAAGGCTGTGCTTTTAGTTTTTGCTGTGTCACTTTTTTGGGCGTATTAAGTCTACTCTGTCAATATTATTTACAGATTCCACTGCTTTTTGGATTATTCTACTCTCATAGCCTCTTGATCTAAATCTTTTAGTTAGATCCTTGGACTCCTTCACATATTGTTCCTCATTAGAGCAATTTCTCTTTAAGTGGATAAATTGGCCCTTTGCTATCCCTTGAAATACATTCTTGGGATGGCAGCTTTTGGCATGGAGTAGATTGTTCCCTGCAATAGGTTTCCTATAGACTTTGGTTTGCACTCTGAGACCACTCTTGCCCATGAGAGCAATATCCCGATAGTTTATACTAGAGGGACTGGATTCCGATGTAAATGAAATACCTAAATTATTGGTATTGAGATAGTTGACAAAAGATGGAAGTTCTATCTCCTCCCCCCTCCAGATATAACAAAAGATCATCAATGAATCTTTTGTAAATTACTATCTTCGAGCCGAAGGGATTCTCTATCCCATATATGCGGTCCTGCTCCCACCACCCCATAAAGAGGTTGGCATAGGAGGGGGCAAATTTTGTGGAATTCAAGCATTTATTATAAATGTGGTGCAGTCCGGTCAGCAGATTAGGGGTTAAATCTTGAAGTTAGGTGGCGGCGACGTTGGGGGGATAGATTAGGGGTTAATACTATTTATTATAATGTTTGCGAGGCGGGAGTGCAGCGGTTTAGGGGTTAATACATTTATTATGGTGGCGGCAAGGTCCGGTCGGCAGATTAGGGGTTAATAAGTGTAGTTAGGTAGCGGCGACGTTGGGGGGGCAGATTAGGGGTTAATAAATATAATATAGGGGTCGGCGATTTTAGGGGCAGCAGATTAGGGGTTCATAAGTATAACGTACATGGCGGCAATGTGCGGTCGGCAGATTAGGGGTTAAAAATATTTATTAGAGTGGCGGCGATGTAGAGGGACCTCGGTTTAGGGGTACATAGGTAGTTTATGGGTGTTAGTGTACTTTAGAGCACTGTAGTTAAGAGGTTTATATACCAGCGTTAGCCCATAAAGGTCTTAACTACAGCCTTTCCATGGGCGGTAGGAGTCTTGTCGGTAGAAGGTCTACCGCTCACTTCAGCCAAGACTCTAAATACCAGCGTTAGGAAGATCCCATTGAAAAGATAGGATACGCAATTGGCGTAAGGGGATCTGCGGTATGGAAAAGTCGCGGCTTGAAAGTGAGCGGTAGACCCTTTCCTGCCTGACTCTAAATACCAGCGGGCAGCCAAAAGCAGCGTTAGGACCCCTTAACGCTGCTTTTGACGGCTAATGCAGTACTCTAAATCTTGGCGTTTGTTTGTCTGCTTACAACCAAGAGGCATGGATCATCAGCAAGTAGTTCCCTTCTCCCCAGGACCAGACGCACACGTTTTTTAAGCTGTTTGGGGTAAGCTGTGTTTATTAATTTATTTATTGACCTTGCATTCAGCTCCTAGTGTGTTTGGACATTATAGATTATACTTACGGCTCAACTACGGCACCAGTTTTTCACTATACTTATCTGTGACTGTCTTCCTTACACTGGGTTACCTACTCATAGGGACTTTGAAGTATACTTGATTATACAACCCACAAAAGAGTTACTGTGACACACGAAGAACCTTCTGCTAAATTGTTTTAATATAAAGATCCCCTTTTACGTATTCCTATTCCACATTGGGGTATTAACCTTAAAATTATGTGATAAACAGGTAAAGAACTTGGGAGATTAAAAATGCTCAAAGCATTGATACAATTGTTACAACTATAACAAATTGTATCAATCAAATCCATCTTAGCTTGTTTCTGAGTTCCACTATATATTTCCATTTTGAGAAATACTAAAGATACAGTACTGATTAATCAACTACAACTAAGTTTTCCCAAAAACTACTTAAAGAGACATATCATAATATTTAGCTAAGTACTAATGAGTTATATCTATACATTTCATACATAGTAAGTCAGCAGTTGTGATTCTTAATCTATACACTTTTATAACAGATCATAAAGGAATATACCAAGCTGTCACTTATTACCAAGCCTGACTATGAATCCAGCTGACTTACCTACCCATGTAATTAACTTGTCAAATAGAGTAGATGTAATCACTCAACATGTCAGAGAATTACAGCAAGAAAATGACCAACTGAAAAAAACATATAAATGAACATTTGAAACCATCTACACCCCAGTCCCCAGAGCCAACAGTTGGGTTACCAGAGAAATCTAAGGGTAATAGAGCATTTTACAGGGAATTTAAAAACTCATGCAACATATTATTTGCTCTCAAGCCCAAAACCTACCCTACGGATTACACTAAAGTACTGACAGTCATTTCTTTCCTCCAAGGAGAGCCTAGGGCCTAAGCTAACCCATTTTTTGAAAATGATGACTCTATTCTTAACTCCCTCCCACAGTTTTTTAAAGCTATGTCGCTACTCTATGATGACCCAAACAAACAACAGCTGAAGCTGCTATAAGATCTTTAAAGCAGTGGAAAAGACCTGTGGAGGATTACATAGCTGACTTTAAAAGATGGAGTAAGGATATTTTATGGAATAATATTGCCCTGAAAATTCAGTTTAGAATTGGGTTATCTGAGCCTGTAAAGGATGAATTGGCTAGAATAGACATGCCTGAGACTTTAGAAAATCTTATGTCTTTATGTATATCTATTGACAGACGTATTAGAGAACGTCTCAAGGAATGGTTTGCCTCTGAACACATTCATAGAAAGCCTACAGTATCCAACATCCTAAGCACTACAAACAGGGTTAACGAAGAACCAATGGAGAAAGGTTTTATTAAAGGACCAATCTCTCAGGAGGAGAAACATAGAAGAATAATTCTCAAGTTGTGTATGTATTGTGCAGCTAGCTCACACTCAGTCAAAAATGCCCATCTCTACAAAAACAGAATAAGGGTAAGACTCAAGTATCTCTAAACAGTATTAAAAGACTTCTTAATCAAAACCCATACTTTCTTCTCTCTCTTTCCTTACAGTGGGAACAACAGCAAGTGAAGTGTGAAGCAGTGATAGATTCTGGGGCATGTACCAATTATATTGACATATCTATTGTAAAATCTAATAAAATCCCTATCATCAAAAAAAATTGTTTCTCTTACTGCTAGGGTAATAGATGGTAATGAAATAAGTTCAGGACCAATTACTCATAACACCATACCTATCCAAGTTACCACACACTCCCATCATACAGAAAAGTTGACTTTTGACATAATATCCTCTCCTATTTTTCAATTGTTCTAGGGCTAAGTTGACTTAGATTACATCAACCACTTATAGATTGGTCTACTTCAACACTTAGTTTTATCTCAGACTTTTGCACATCTAACTGTCATGTTAACTCTGCCTTAATTCATATACCTATGAATGGTTTACCTTCTGTTTACCATCAGTTTAAAGATGTGTTTGATCCCAAAGAAGCCACCACATTACCCCCTCATAGGAGGTGTGGCTGCCCTATTGAATTATTACCAGGGGCTACTATTCCCTTTGGTCATAGGTATCCCCTCTCAGAACCTGAGTTGAAACTGTACCTTGAGGAAAACCTAAAAAAGGGTTTCATTAGACATTCTACTTCTCCAGCTGGAGCCGGAATGTTTTTTGTCCGTAATAAAGATAATTCTCTTCAACCCATAATAGATTATCGTGAACTAAACAACTGAACAAAAAAGAATAGATATCCTCTGCCTCTGATTCCAGAACTGATTGAATGGTTGCAAAGAGCTACTATTTACACCAAATTAGACCTTTGTGGTGCTTATAATCTTGTTAGAATTAGAGAGGGTGATGAATGGCTAACTGCATTCAGCACTCGGTACGGACTGCTTGATTATATAGTCATGCCCATTGGACTCTACAATGCTCCTGCAACCTTCCAATACTTTGTGAATGACATATTCAGATACCTTCTTGATGTCTGTCTTTTTATTTACTTGGATGACATCCTTATTTATTCAAAAATTTCACATGTAATGACTGTCCTATCTCGCTTAAGACAACATTCCTTATATGCTAAATTATAGAGATGTGTTTTTAACACTGACAGCATTACATTCCTTGGATACAACATCAGTCCAAAGGGTGTGGAAATGGAGGGTAACAAGATTAAGGCTATAAGAGATTGGAAGAGGCCAATCACTAAAAAACACGTACAACAGTTTATGGGGTTCTTAAACTTTTACAGGAAATTTATTTACAATTTTGCCCAAATCTGTAAACCATTAACAAAGGTTAATATACCATTCATATGGTCAGACACAGCAGAGATTGCTTTTAAACAAATTAAGAAGTTGTTTACCACTGCCTCAATTCTACAGATCCCTGATTCATCCCTTCAGTTTGTCCTTGAAATTGACGCTTCAGACTATGCTATAGGAGCCATCTTCTCACAAAGGAAGAGTCTTCTACACCCTTTATATCCAGTAGCATATTATTCTAGGGTTATGAATTCCAAATAATTGAATTACCCTGGAGGTGAGAAGGAATTACTAGCTATTAAATCATCTCTGGAAAACTGTAGACATTTACTTGAGGAAACAGAAACACCAATACTTATCTATTCTGATCATAGGAATCTACAATTCATCAGGCGCAATAAGGTTCTTACCTCCCTACAAGTTCGTGGGAGTTTATTTTTCTCTAGATTCAATTTTATTATCACCTATCATCCAGGTTTAAAAAATGGTAAGGTGGATGCCTTTTCCCGAATAGTAGACAGGCCACAAAACTATGAAACACCTACTTCTATCATTCCATCTCATCATGTTTTAGCACCACTTGTACTTACTACAGAGTTGCTCAAATCTTCCCAAGAAAATGATCCAGAGATACCTGTTAACTCTTTAGTAAGGCTAAACAATGGATTATACTCCTATTTTGATTTACTTTATGTTCCCAAGTGTTTAAGACAAAACATATTATATACCATGCATGACTCTCTTCTCATTGGACATCCAGGCAAACAAAAAAACTATCAACTTGTCAAGAAACAATTTTGGTGGCCTACTGTTTCCAAAGATACTAAGGACTATGTTAAATCCTGTACAATATGTGCTACTACCAAAACTGAGAAGGCATATCTATATGGGTTATTAATGGCTTTGCCAATACCTACACGTCCATGGTCGGATATCTCTATGGACTACATAGTTGAATTGCCAAAATCTGACAATAACACCGCAATTTTGGTTGTAGTTGATATCATGACAAATATGGTACATTTTATCCCATACAAACGTCTTCCAACTGCCTTGCAAACAGCCACTCGTTTCCTCAATAACATAATTAGGTTACATGGTCTCCCAAATACCATTACATCAGATAGAGGAACGCAGTTTACTTCTAAATTTTGGAAGGAACTTTGTAAAACTCTTGGAATTCAACAACGTCTAACAACTTCATATCATCCCCAAACAAACGGTCAAACAGAATGTACCAATCAATGGCTCGAACAATACTTACTTTGTTTTTGCCCAGCAAAACAATTGGTCATCCTTATGAATTAGCTTTCAACAACACGACTAATTCATCCACTTAACAGACTCCATTTTATGCTAACTATGCCTACCATCCTACATTCCATTTTTTACCAGATCAGTCCTCTAATCTGTTGCTATGTGACATTATTAACACTCTTTCCCAAAATGTTGGCACCCTGCAAGATAATATCAAAACTGCACAAGAAAGACAAAAAAGATATTATGATTTGAAAAGGAGGTCTGCACCTTCTTACCAAGTAGAAGACAAGGTCTGGTTATCCACCAAATATTTGAAATTACATACCCCATCCAAGAAACTTAGTTCACGTTTTAATGGACCCTTCACTATATCCAAAATTATCAACCTAAACGCTGTTACGCTGGATTTACCACCCTCCTATGTCATTCATCCTACTTTTCATGTTTCCCTCTTGAAACCATATCACACTGTCAGAGATATTCCTCAGGGTCTTAGAGTTGTTAAACCCTTAACGGAGTCTGATATGGAATATGAAGTGCAATCAATTTTGGATTTCAGGAGATGTAAAGGTTGTCTACAATATCTTGTTAGATGGAAGGGCTTTAGCCCTGATGAAGATTCTTGGGAGGCAACTAACTTATCGGCATCACGCTTACTCTCTGTTTCATAGACATTAACCAGACAGACCTAAACCTTGACCCACAGAGTGGTTCCTTCAGGGGGGAGTTCTGTAACATTTCACATCACTCTTATTCTCATTGAACCTTGTACCTTTAAATATGCATTCACGTCCCTTTATCATTCACTTTAAAATTTTCCTTCAATTGATTCTCTTTGCTTGGTTATTTTGAGACTTAGGCTCACTTTACTCCAAGCTCAAGTTATATTTAGTGATGCCGCGAATAGTTCGCTGGCGAATAGTTCCCGGCGAACATAGCATGTTCGCGTTCGCCGCGGCGGGCGAACATATGCGATGTTCGATCCGCCCCTATTCCTCATCATTGAGTAAACTTTGACCCTGTACCTCACAGTCAGCAGGCACATTCCAGCCAATCAGCAGCAGACACTCCCTCCCAGACCCTCCCACCTCCTGGACAGCATCCATTTTAGATTCATTCGGAAGCTGCATTCTTAGTGAGAGAGGAGGGACAGTGTAGCTGCTGCTGATTTAATAGGGAAATTGATAGCTAGGCTAGTGTATTCAGTGTCCACTACAGTCCTGAAGGACTCATCTGATCTCTGCTGTAAGGACAGCACCCCAAAAGCCATTTTTAGGGCTAGAACATAAGTCTGCTTTTTTTTTTTCCTGTGTAATCTAATTGCAGTTGCCTGCCTGCCAGTGTGTGTGTCAGGCTCACAGCATATACTGTGCCCACTTGCCCAGGGCCACCACTCATATCGGGTGTAACAGTAGTGTACATTTAAAAAAAACAACACTTTTTTGACTGTGAAATAATAGCAGACAGCTGCCAGTACCCAAGATGGCCGCCAATAAGGCAGATGGGGAGGGCTAGAGAGCTGTTTTGGGGGGGGATCAGGGAGGTTGGGGGCTAAGGGGGGATGCTACACCACAGCATATGAAAATATGCTAAAAAAAATAAATAAAAACCTTTTATTTTAGTACTGGCAGACTTTCTGCCAGTACTTAAGATGGTGGGGACAATTGTAGGGTGGGGGAGGGAAGGGAGCTGTTTGGGAGGGATAAGGGGGTGTGATGTGTCAGGTGGGAGGCTGATCTCTACACTAAAGCTAAAATTAACCCTGCAAGCTCCCTACAAACTACCTAATTAACCCTTTCACTGCTAGTCATAATACACGTGTGATGCACAGCAGCATTTAGCGGCCTTCTAATGACCAGAAAGCAACGCAAAAGTCTTATATGTCTGCTATTTCTGAACAAAGGGGATCCCAGAGAAGCATTTATAACCATTTGTGCCATAATTGCCCAAGCTGTTTGTAAATAATTTCAGTGAGAAACCTAAAATTGCGAAAAAAATTAAGTTTTTTTTAAATTTGATCGCATTTAGCGGTGAAATGGTGGCATTAAATATACCAAAATGGGCCTAGATCAATACTTTGGGTTGTCTACTACACTACACTTAAGCTAAAATTAACTCTACAAGCTCCCTACATGCTCCCTAATTAACCCCTTCACTGCTGGGCATAAAACACGTGTGGTGCGCAGTGGCATTTAGCAGCCTTCTAATTACCAAAAAACAACGCCAAAGCCATATAAGTCTGTTATTTCTGAACAAAGGGGATCCCAGAGAAGCATTTATGCCATAATTGCATAAGTTGTTTGTAAATAATTTCTGTGAGAAACCTAAAGTTTGTGAAAAAGTAAACAATTTTTTTTTTATTTGATCGCATTTGGCGGTGAAATGGTGGCATTAAATATACCAAAATGGGCCTAGATCAATACTTTGGGATGTCTTCTAAAAAAGGGATATTCAGGTATTCCTGACAGATATCAGGGTTCCAATGTAACTAGCACTCATTTTGAAAAAAGTGGTTTTGAAATAGCAAAGTGCTTCTTGTATTTATTTCCATATAACTTGCAAAAAAAGCAAAGAACATGTTAACATTGGGTATTTCTAAACTCAGGACAAAATTTAGAAACTATTTAGCATGGTTGTTTTTTGGTGGTTGTAGATGTGTAACAGATTTTGGGGGTCAAAGTTAGAAAAAGTGTGTTTTTATCCATTTTTTCCTCATATTTTATAATGTTAGGTGATTTATGCCCTTTATGGATTAAAACCAGACTCTGCATCAACTATGTAATTTGCCATGGGAGTTTTGCCATGGATCCCCCTCCGGCATGCCACAGTCCAGGTGTTAGTCCCCTTGAAACAACTTTTCCATCACTATTGTGGCCAGAAAGAGTCCCTCTGGGTTTTAAAATTTGCCTGCCTATTGAAGTCTATGGCGGTTAGCCTGGTTCGCGAACATTTGCGGTACATCACTAGTTATATTCTAAAAGTTCCAAGGAAGGTTACAACAGTACCTTTGTCCTAACCTCTACCTGTTATTTATCTAGACTGACTTCTGTTCCTGCCTGTGTTGCTGTCACTGTGTCTACATTCCAAAGCTGCTTCTCCTCTGAGGATTTCTGCAGCATCGGCGGTTTGTGACGTCACATCCGTTTGTTCCGATTACAGCCACGCCGTCTGATGCACTCTGCTTTCTCTGGTAAGCTTCCATAAATTACAATGATATCAAACTGTTTTCCTTGTGCATATCCACCACCTAATACTTGCATTGATATCAAGATCCACTTATACTTAATCCTGTTCCACATTGGGGTATTAACCTTAAAATTATGTGATAAACAGGTAAAGAACTTGGGAGATTAAAAACGCTCAAAGCATTGATACAATTTGTCACGGCCATGCCTGGATTTGAACCTGGGACCCCTGGTTCCAGCCTGTTTTTCTTTTCCGGTGCCACCAGAGGTATCGATTAATGTTTGCAGCATTTTGGAGACCGGTTACCTGCAGTGGGTTACTCTCTGGCTCCACCTGCTTGCCAGCTGCAGGTAGTTTTCTAATCAGCTATGCTATAAAGGGCTGCTTCACTAATCATTTGGTGCCTTGACATTGTGATTGATTTCCTTTTTTTTTTGCCTCTGTTCTGTTTCCTGAATTCCTGTTTTGTTGTTGGATCCCTGGTATCTGAACTAGGCTTGCTTATTGACCATTCTTCTGGATTCCCCTTTTGCTTTATGAAAGATTGGACTGCTTTCCTGTCTACTGACCCTTGGATTGTATTCTGACAATTCTTTTGTATCATGTATGCTTACTTGGCTACTGTGTCGAATCACCTGTGCTGTAAGAACTGTATGTTAATCTGCTTGCTGAGTCTAAGCAACTATACTGTGACATTTGTCTTCCTGAAACCAAGTCGCCTTACCGAGATACTGGCGTATACCTGAATACCTGAACCCAAGTCGCCTTACCGAGATACTGGCGTATACCTGAATACCTGAACCCAAGTTGTCTTACCGAGATACTGGCGTATACTCGGCCCCTTCCTGAACCCAAGTTGCCTTACCAAGATACTGGCATATGCTTGGCCTGTTCCTGAAACCAAGTTGCCTTACCAAGATACTGGTGTATGCTCGGCCTGTTCCTGAAACCAAGTTGCCTTACCGAGATACTGGCGTATGCACGGCCCCTTCCTGAACCCAAGTTGCCTTACCGAGATACTGGCGTATGCTCGGCCCCTTCCTGAAACCAAGTTGCCTTACCGAGATACTGGCGTATGATACCAAGTACCCTGGGTCTAATACCCATGTATGCCCACTTTGATCGTAATATCAAGTACTCGTAAGGGTCGTCTGTGTCTGTTGAAGTACTTCGGCTTGAACTGTTCTTTTACAAAGACTTTTGTTTGTTTATTATCAGTTTGGAATATAACCTCGATGTGCTTTACCTCTTGTTTTCCTTGCATTACCTTGGTAAAGTTTATTTAAGAAAAGACCTTCTTTGTTCTGTGTTTCCATTCTGGCATACTGAGTCTTACTCACCTCTTCACCTCCTCTCAGCTTAACTCAGCCATCACCTTGCACATGCTCCATACCCCTGAACCTACTCAGCCGAGCATGACACAATTGTTACAACTATAACAAATTGTATCAATCAAATCCATTTTAGCTTGTTTCTGAGTTCCACTATATATTTCCATTTTGAGCAACACACTAAAGATCCATTACTGATTAATCAAATAAAACTATGTTTTCCAAAAACTACTTAAAGAGACATATCATATATTTAGCTAAGTACTAATGAGTTATATCTATACATTTCATACATAGTAAGTCAGCAGTTGTGATTCTTAATCTTTACACTTTTATAAATTATCATAAAGGAATATACCAAGCTGTCACACTAGCAAGTGTCGGCTTTTGCTTACGCACAAACATTTTTCCTTTCAACTGCGCGCTAACGATTGTGCATTAAAAGTTTTCTTCTGGCAGTGTTTGAGCCCAAGTGAAAGCACAAAATAGCACACCATTTATAATCTGGACCTTAAAATGAAGGTCAATTTTGACGAATTAGTGCCTGGTTTTTAATAATCCTATTAAAAACAAGTGCATTTTAATTCATCAAAATTGACATTTCAAGCGTTTTATTCAAAAACTTACCTTTTAAACCTGAAAGCTGCTCCATTGATTCCCCCAGCCGTCGGAAGCCTCTGCTTACATCAGAAATTACCAATCCGGCTTCCTGCAATCACAGTGTTCCCCCTGGGGGATCATGACCTGAGGGAACGCCATGATTGGATGAAGCCGGATTCGTCATTTTGGACCCGCAAAGAGGGCTTGCGACAGGGGGAGGAAGCGCTGCAGTGGCTCTCAGGATTAAAAGGGATGTTTTTGAAGAAAACGCTTGAAATGTCAATTTTGATGAATTAATGTGCCCTTGTTTTTAATAGGATTATTAAAAACTGGGCACTAATTCATCAAAATTGACCTTCACTTTAACTGCCATACAATTTAACATTAAATGGCAATTAAAAACAAATTTGAGCTGTTATAATGTAAGAAACAACAATTTACCAAAGTTTAGGTTAATATCTGAATTTCATAATATTCTTTCAGAAGCTATTTTACAGATTTACATGTCTGCTTAACTGTTTTTAAGTTATAATTTAAAACAGTTAAAATAGGACATCCAACCCAGAAGTGCCACAGCTCTTTCTGAGACTACCTAACCATGCCCATGAACCTCCTCGGGACACTAAATCACACTGCTGGCTGCCTTCTGCCAACAAGCCATGCCCTATGACAATCATACTCTACCCAAAGACACATAGGCATAACTTTCAACGTTTTTTAGGAATACATAATGCAATGCTTGTGTTTGTTTCAATATACATTTTTTTTTTACTATGATAAATAAAAGTACAAGTATAAATAATGGTAAATTGTACCAAGTGGTATTTTCCGGCAATGATAAGGTTAATAATTTGTCAGTCTTGATAGTGCACTATCAAATGTGAAAGCATGTCTGCTTCAGACTCTTAGTAAAGGACACCAGACTGATAAGTAATGTATGTGACAATTGTGATTAATAATGCACTTGAGATTACCAGTATGCAGTCTGAAACATTGGATAAATACATTTCCTGCTGAAAAATCATTGGAATGACATTACAGCTTCCAACACAAAGTAATGGTTTAGGTCAGTCTGCTTTAGGACATAACAGTCAAAGAGATGCATATATATATATATATATATATTTTTTTGCTTGCAACAAAATGGAATTATTGATAAATGTCAAAACTTTGTAGCCAAAGACAAAAAAAAAAAACCTGTTGCTGTACTGTGGCAACATGTTTGGAATAAATGAGTAAGGGATGAAACATCCTTAAAGGGATAGTCAACACCAGAATTTGTGTTGTTAAAAAAGATAGATAATCCCTTTATTACCCATTCACCAGTTTTGCATAACCAACACAGTTATAATAATACATGTTTTACCTCTGTAATTACCTTGTATCTAAGCCTCTGCAAACTGCCCCCTTATTTCAGTTCTTTTGACAGACTTGCATTTTAGCCAATCAGTCCTCACTCCTAGGTGACCTCACCTATGTGAGCTCAATGTTATTTATATGAAACACATGAACTAACGCCCTATAGTGGTGGAAGAACTGTCAAAATGCATTCAGATTAGAGGCGGCCTTCAAGGTCTAAGAAATCAGCATATGAACTTCCTAGGTTTAGCTTTCAACTAAGAATATCAAGAGAACAAAGCAAAATTGGTGATAAAAGTAAATTGAAAAGTTGTTTAAAATGACATGCCCTATCTGAATCATGAAAGTTTATTTTAGACTTGATTGTCCCTTTAAGAAATGGTGAATGCATATAAACATCTACAAAATCTTCAGCCTCTATTTCAAACAAATTTGGAACTACCAGAAAATGTATGTTAGTCTGCATATACTATTTAATTCTGTCACAGTATATCTATCCGCTCATCTCACCACAAAACTCCTTGAAAGTCTTGCTAACCTTATAATCTTATGATTTCTGTCTCACTTCCCTCAAAACTCCACAGAGAATGTAATAATCAAGGTGACAAATTACGTACACATAGTCCTCACGCATATGGTGTTACTTATGGGAGGGCACTGATTGGATAACATGCAAGTCTCTCAAAAGAACTTAAAGGGACACTGTACCCAAATTTTTTCTTTTGTAATTCAGAAAGAGCATGCAATTTTAAGCAACTTTCTAATTTACTCCTATTATCAATTTTTCTTCGTTCTCTTGCTATCATTATTTGAAAAAGAAGGCATCTAAGCTTTTTTTTGGTTTCAGTACTCTGGACAGCACATTTTTATTGGTGGATGAATTTATCCATCAATCAGCAAGGACGACCCTGGTTGTTCACCAAAAATGGGCCGGCATCTAAACTTACATTCTTAAATTTCAAATAAAGATACCAAGAGAATGTAAAAATTTGATAATAGGAGTAAATTAGAAAATTGCTTAAAATTTCATGCTCAATGTGAATCACGAAAGAAAATTTTTGGGTACAGTGTCCCTTTAAATAAGATGAAATGCAGAGCCTTAGATACAAGATAGTTATGCAAACCTGGTGAATAGGTAATAAATGACTTATCTATATTTTTAAATATACAAATTCTGGAGTAGATTGTCCTTTTAATTATTCTTTTTAAATTGATACCGTTGACCACAATCTCCATCTTCAAACATTCAGTGCCTTATTAGACATTTCACAAATAAGATAAAGCATTTAAAATATCAAGAGTGTCTATTGACCTACACCCACACCATTATAAACCTGACATGGTGGCATATACTTTTATTCTTCTGCCTCTGATCAAGAAAGGGGACCATTATTACAAGAGGGATCTTAAATACAGGTGGCCTTCATTTTACAACGGTTCAATTTACACCGTTTCAGAATAACAACCTTTTTTTCCAGTCATGTGACAACTATTGAAAAAAAAGGTGGAGCTGTCCGCTTGTGTTGCAGCAAAGCCAAACAAGCTGAAATTTATCAGTTTAACCAGACCTGAGCTATTGAGCAGATTTCAAAGGAACAAGATCTTCCTGTCTATAATTCAGTCCAGATTGGAATGCATAGAAAGAACTGTTTGCAGAAAAATGCAAGTGAAGTCTGTGTTGTGTGATTATTTTATTAGGTTTATAATGCTGTTTAGCAAATGTTTTTGTTCATTTAACTTAGTTTAATTATATATTCTGTGTTGTGTGATTATTTTATTAGGTTTATAATGCTGTCTAGCATTTAAAGTCTTCATTTCAAAGCTTTTAAAATAATGTATTGGGTGTTACTTATGACAATTTTGAGAGGAGCCTGGAACCTATCTACCTCACTTCCCATTGACTTACATTATAAACTGGGTTTCAATTTACAACGGTTTTGATTTACAACCATTCCATCTGGAACCTAACCCCGGCGTAAACTGAGGGCTACCTGTACTTGTATTTGTGTATATAACGAGAGGAAATCATAATGATTAAAATAGAGGTTTCATTATAAAATGATCAGTTCAAGTTTTATTATCTAACAAGAGATTGTGTAAATTATGTTAATGATGTCACTATGACTATATATTTCATTATTATTGTAAAATGTTTGCTGAAATGCTGTTTTCTCTAACAACCTCAATAAAAAATATAAAGACTAAAAAAAGGACATGGAAGTTAAAATTAAAGTTTCATGATGCTGAAATGACAGTTTTCAAATTTGACTCATTCTCTTGGTCTTCTTGCTTTAAACTTGGTCCCAATCAAGTATAGCATAGCACAGTAGGTTTGGTTCAGAAGCATGCACCTGTCTAGGGCATTATGTGCCAGCAGTGTATTACAATGTTAAGTATGCAACCAGTAGAGGGAGCTTCAGAGTGCAGGAGCTTCAGTCACACTAGGTAAAACCCTAGGGCAAATTAAGCAAGTGCTGTATAGCAAGAAGCACTGTTCTACTTTGCATTATCTTCTGGGGCCCACCTCTGCAGTCTGCTTAAATAAAACTGCTGCACATTAAGGGTTGCCACCTCAGCCATGTTTTCCTGGACACTTATGAGTTACACATGGTACAGGGTATGCAGGGAGGAACATCAATAGTTCTTTCCAGGATCTCTAGTTGTGTGCTGTCCAGGGGTGCAATTCATGTTCTCCTCTGCACACCGTGCAGCATGTGTAACTAATTAGTGTCCAGAAAAACATGGCTAAGGTGGTAACCCTAAGCACATTACTGGTATAGTGATCAAGATACATGAGCACTCCTGAATCAACTTTAGTATATCTTGATCGATAGGAGCCTCATTTCTACAAAGGAGATCAGTGACAGATGTAAATTGGACAATAGAAGTATTTTGTAAGCTTTTTATTTTATTTATTTATTGCAATTAAATGATTTGAATCATGTAAACCTCGTTCTGACTTTCATTGTTTTTTGTTTGTTTGTTTTTATCCAAATGCTGTAACAGTTTCTAAAAACGATTTAGCTAAAAGCAAAGAGGATTGTGTCTCCATACTGATAAAAAGACTAATATACTTACTACACTCTACACTCTAAAAAGAAACTAAAATACATTCTGTATAGTTTGGAAACTGAATTAGTTTTATTGATACATTGCATTTTACAAATTAGTTGCCACTGAAAAGAATATAAGAACTTAATTATAGAGAAGGCACCTGGAAATCTACCCATGCTTATAAAATCAATGAAACCATTACAGTCTGTAAAAACATAATTTATAAAACATATATTGCATTTAGATACTTTTAAGCTAACCCCAAGGATATTGAACAGGGTAGAGATAATTATAGTTGGGAGGACAAAGTGTATAGATCTTGTCACTTGAAACTAGATATTTATTCTTCATAGTGTTTTTGCTTCTCGAAAGGACAGATATAATTAAAAAGAAAGTATCTGCAGTACATTGATTTGCATCATTAAATTGCACATTATGTCATCAGCTCCTTAGGCAACAATATATTTCTGCTAATGTGTTTTTGTAACCCATTCCTCACAGGTGAATGTTAGGTTTACAAACAATGTGAAATTGTAGTAGTTGTGGATGGTAGCAAACAGAAAAGGGGATTTCCATCAGGGCCAAACGGGAATAAAAAGCAGCCCTGAAAAAAACCTGAAGACCAGCCCTATTTCCTAATTCTGTAGAATGCAAACACATGACATTTTTCTCAAGGGGGTTACTGAAATACTCCAATATTTTTTTCAGAATTAAATGAGATTAGATTGTAATTTAAAAAACAGTCTAGATTGTTGTTATATAAAACACTACAAACCTAATTCACAGTGTGAAAATGATTATCCATAGTGTGATCTGGGGAATGTACTCAAAACACTGTGTCCCTCTGTCTCACTATGTGACTTTACTAGACACTAGAAAACATTCAAAGGACGGATACTAAAACAGTACATGGTCTGGGAAATAAAACTTACCAACAGAACTACCACCTTAAATTGTAGCTGACCTGCCCTATCTGCTGTGATGCAATCGGTACATTTCCTAGTATTCTAGTAGGTCAATCCATGTTAACTATATATTACATTTTCTAATCTTTATATATATATTTATATTTTAAGGATTCCACTTTGATGTTGAAACCTAGGTTTCACTTATCTAATCTTTTCTGCTGAGAACATGTAGGGGCAGTTATAAATGAGTCACTGTTCAAACAATGCCTGATTGAATATTTCAAGGGAAATAAAACAGGTTGAGATCTGTGCAAATCATAAAAGGGCTAATTAATTAAAAATAGTTTGCGTAAAAATGATGAGTAAAAATTGCTGGCAAGTATTTTAAAATAATTTCCAGAAATAAGCTAATTAATTAAATAGCTAAGCAAAAATACATCCTTTAGGCAAAGGGGGGGGGGGGGTCAGTTAGAACACAATAGAACATAGAGATCAGTCTGTGAATCTGTCACTCCCTTAATATCTCAAGGATGGGTTGACTTAAGAAATGTCACATTAGAAAGTATAGAGGAAAGCACCCCAAGTAGCCGCATAAAGCACTTGAAAATTAAATGTATGACAACAAATGCAAGAAGCATGACAGGTAAAATGGGGGAGCTGGAGCTTTTAGTTGCAGAAGAGGACTATGATGTTATCAGTATAACTGAAACTTGGTGGGATGATTCACATGACTGGGCAGTTAACTTAGAGGGGTATACATTATTTAGGAGGGACAGGAATAATAAAAGGGGTGGAGGAATCTGCATGTATATTAAACCTAACCTTAAACCTACAATAAGGGAAGATATTTATGATACAAGTGACAATGTAAAGACCCTGTTGGTTGAAATAAAGAGTGGGGGGGAAATTCTAAAAAAAAATATTACTAGGAACATGCTACAAGCCCCCCAACATTAGTGACCCGGAGGAAACTCAACTACTAATCCAAATAGGTAAGGCTGCTAATAACAGTGCTGTAATTATGGGAGATTTTAACTACCCTGATATAAACTGGGCCAATGAAACTAGTAATTCAGCTAAGGGGGATAGATTTTTAAATGTTCTCAGGGATAACTTCTTGTCACAATTAATAGAGGAGCCAACTAGGAGTAACGCTATATTGGATTTAGTGCTATCAAACAATACAGATATAATATTAAACATAGAAGTCAAAGAACATTTGGGTAACAGTGATCATAACATGGTCACATTAGAAATCTCTTTTCATATGCATTGTCTTAATTTTTTAACTAAGACTTTTAATTTTAAGAAAGCAAAATTCAACGATTTAAGGAAATCATTAAATAATATAAATTGGGACAATGTATTCTCTAATAAAAATACAGAGGATAAATGGATAATATTTAAAACTTTGTTAAATAAATATACATATCGACAAATACCATGTGTTTATAAAAATCTAAATAAAAAATCAAAGCCAATGTGGCTAAATAAAAATGTGTTAAGAGAAATTAGGAAAAAAAATGCAGGGCATTTAAATGATTCAAAGAAAATAGTACAGACTCAACATTCCATATTTATAAGGAATGTAACAAAGCATGCAAAAAAGCAATCAAATTAGCCAAAATTGAAAATGAAAAATTAATTGCAAAGAATTATAAGTCTAACCCTAAAAGGTTATTTAAGTACATAAATAGCAAAAAAATCTAAGAAGGACAATATAGGTACATTAAAATGCATGGAGGGTAGCATGATAAATAATGACAGGGAGAAGGCTGAGGTACTAAACCATTTTTTTCTTCAGTATAAACAAGAGAGGAACCATTAGTTGATACTTTGGAACATAATAGAACATGCCAGTTCATACTATTAACTGGATTATGTTTAGAGGATATCAGGAACAAAATGGATAATATTAAGGTAAATAAAACTCCAGGCCCAGATGGAATACACCCAAGGGTGTTAAGGGAATTTAGCACTGTTATAGACAAACCTCTACTCTTATTTTTTCAAGACTCATTATCCTCAGGCAATTATACCCCAGGATTGGCTTAAAGCTGATGTGGTGCCACTCTTCAAAAAGGGAAGCAGGGATGATCCAGGAAGCTATATACCAGTTAGTCTGACATCAATAGTGGGGAAGATATTTGAAGGGATTATAAGGGATTATATTGATGAACATATTCGTGTAAACAAGATTATGAGTTCTAATCAGCATGGTTTTAGGAGAAATAGATCATGTCAAACTAATCTAATTAGAGTCTATGAGGAAGTAAGTAAAAATATAGATCAAGGGGATTAGTTGATGTGATATACTTAGATTTTGCAAAGGCATTTGATACAGTGAAACATGAGAGTTTAATGCACAAAATTAAGGGACTGGGAATATCTGAAAATGTTAGCTCATGGATAAATAACTGGATAAAAGATAGGGAGCAACAAGTAGTAGTAAATGGATCATACTTAGATTGGACAAAGGTAATCAGTGGAGTCCCCCAGGGATCAGTACTGGGCCCTGTTCTTTTTAATATTTTTATAAATGACTTGGAGCAAGGATTAAATAGCGACATCTCTATTTTTGCAGATGATACTAAGTTAAGTAAGGTCATTAGGTCAGAGCAGGATGAGCTTTCGTTACAAAGGGATCTGCAAAAATTTGAAGTATGGGCAAGTAAATGGAAAATGAGATTTAATAAGACAAGACTTAGCCAAACAGAGGAAGAAAGGGATTTGGGAGTAGTAATAGATAGCAAGCTAAAGATGGGTGCGCAATGCAGGGCAGCAGCTTCAAAGGCTAATAAGATACTAGCATGTATTAAAAGAGGCATTGATTCAAGGGAAGAAAGCATAATTCTGTCACTATACAAGCCCTGGTTAGACCTCACCTTGAGTATGGAGTGCAGTTCTGGGAACCGATCGCAAAAAAAAAGATATTGCAGAACTAGAAAAAGTTGTGAGAAGGGCCACAAAGCTAGTAAGGGGATTGGAGAATTTAACCTATGAGGAGAGACTAGCCAAACTGGGTTTGTTTTCTTCAGAAAAAAGGCGCTTGAGAGGTGACATGATTACTTTATATAAATGTATTCAAAGCCCATATACAGAAGCTCTGTTTATTCAATGAAAGATGTTTCTGACAAGAGGTCACAATTTAAGGTTGGAGGAAAGGAGATTTAATCTCCTGCAACGGAAACGTTTTTCACTGTAAGAGCAATAAAATTGTGGGGAACTCATTACCAAAGGAGGTAGTGAATGCCAATACCCTGGATACATTTAAAAAGAGAGAGTCTGGATACATTTCTCTATATAAACAAAATTCATGGATATGATTGCTAGTATTAAATGGGTCACCTTTTAGTGGGATTATTTAAGCTTAACTGGAGCTTTTTGTAAGTATTATAGATTTGTATAGGTTGAACTCGATGGACTTCGGTCTTTTTTCAACCTTATCTACTATGTTACTATGTTAAGCTGCCTGGAGAAGCCAACTCCACCTCCCATTTATCAGTGTTTAGACACAGGCATTCTACCAAAATAACAATAGATATAGATACAGCCATAAAAGAAAATGTGAGGTGGAGTTAGAGCTTTACAATTCAGAAACTAAAAAGAAAGTGTTAATGATGAGGCACTGCATAATAAATTTGCAGGTAAAGTAATTAAAGTACATATTATTATATTTTGTCTCTACCCCAACTTGTTTTATGTCCCTTTATGTGGTTACTTTACCAGCCTATTCATAGCCTTTTAATTATAGGATAACAGAGGGGTCAATCACAATCCTTTAGAAAAACTTATCTAATGGTTTTCAACAGAAAATCACCATTAAAGTCTATGGAGATTTTTGTAGATTAATAATAAAAATGTTTTCTAATGGATTCTGATTAAGCCCTAAATTATAGCAAACACACTTAGTGCCAGAGTAAGAGTGGAACGCTAATAGTTATTCATGAGCGATAAGGTGTTTATCATGGGTGTTTGCGCTCGTCGAGTTTATCGCTGGTATTACAAGTTTAAAGCACGACTGTCTGAGCGCCATCGCAATTTACTCTAGAATCATTACCGCATCCTCAGAGCTCTGGTTAATTGTTTCTCAAAACAAAAAAGTGTCAAAAGAATATAAAAAAATACATTACAAAGTATTATTATTATTCTTTATTTATAAAGCTCCAACAGATTCCGCAGCGCTGTTCATATGTAACAAATATAAAAGGACAGTACAATACGATACACCAGACAAAATTTAACAAACAAATACAGGAGGAATTGGGAGCCCTGTTCCTGTGGGAACTTACAATCTAAATGGATAGGAGGGTGAGAAACAGGAGGTGGGGACTGCAAAGGAGGGAATGATGTTAGTGTGAAGTTAGATGAGGGCAACTATTAGGCAAGTGGAATTCATTAGTTACTGATTTGGTTATAGGCTTCCCTGAACAAGAAGGTATTTAGGGAGCGTTTAAAGGAGGAGAGGTTGGGGGAAAGTCTGACAGCTCGAGGAAGTTCGTTCCAGAGGGTTGGTGCCGCACAAGAGAAGTCCTGTAGTCTAGCTTGAGAGGAGGTGATGGTAGAAGAGGCAAGGAATAGATCGTTGTTGGATCTTAGGGGACGGGCTGGAGTATATTTGTTGATGAGTGAGGACAGGTATGGGGGGGGCTGCATTGGTAAGGGCTTTGTAGGTCAGAGTGAGAATTTTGAATTTAATTCTGCTGTGAATGGGGAGTAAGTGAAGGGACTCACAGAGGGGTGCGGCAGATACAGAGCATCGGGAAGGGTGGATTAGACTAGCAGATGCATTTAGGATGGATTGAAGGGGGGAGAGGCGGGAGAGAGGAAGGCCAGTTAGTAGGTTGTTACAGTAGTTAAGCCGGGAAATTACTAAGGAATGGATTAGCTGTTTAGTAGTTTCAGCACTCAGAAAAGGACGAATTTTGGAGATATTGCGTAGGTGGTTGCGACAGGATGAAGAGAGCGATTGGATGTGAGGTATGAAGGACAGATTGGAGTTGAGCGTAACTCCTAGGCAGCGGACTTGGAGTGATGGGGAGATAGTGGTGTCACCGACAGTGATAGTAAAGTTAGAAACTGGAGTAGAATTAGTTGGGGGGATTAGAAGAAGCTCAGTCTTGGACAGTAACAGTACAGTACAGTAACACTCATAAAAGCAACATCTAATAAAAATGACCATCTAATAAAAATTATTAAAAAATATATTGCACAAAAGTTATGAGATCTCAGGTATATAAAAAAGCATTCAAATGTTCTCCACATAGTAGAATAACTTCTAAGTATTTAAGTATTTATAAATAGATATTCCTTTAAAAAAAAAAAAAAATATATATATATATATATATATATACACACATATATATATATATATATATATATATATATATATATATATATATATATATATACACAAAACATGCAAAGTGCATTTTTTGAGCTGAGTCAGCTAGTCCTCAGACAGATTGATTTCTTGTCTGTCTGAGGACGAGCTGACTCAGCTCGAAAACGTTCACATATTAAAGTGGATACTTATGTAAGTCCTTTGAAATGTGCGCATTTTTCTTCAGTACTATATATATATATATATATATATATATATATATATATAAATAAATAAATAAATAAATATATAAATATAAATATATATATATATATCTATATATATATATATCTATATATCTATATAGATATAGAGATATATATATATATATATATATATATATATATATATATATATATATATATATAGAGAGATATATATATATATATATATATATACATTTTAAATTAGGGGGAGATAAAAGGCGAGTTTAAAATCCTCCACTACGCACAACATATAGAAAAAATAACTCATTGTGTAGTTCATTAACAAATCTAGACAGGCCCAGAGGCTTGTTTTCCCACAGAAACCTCTGAATTACATTATTCCAATGCAGCAAAGGATTCTGGGCAAAATATGAAAATAAAGTACACAATGACACACCTTTTTACTTCAGTCTGCTTTTCAGCAGGTTCCCTTTAGGCCAAAGTATCGCTGTTCACACAGCTTATAAAGAATCAACTTCACCCAGCAGTGATTCTAACCTTCTCCCAGCTGATGAGTGGCAAAAAACACGAAATAGTTTGTCCTGGGATGGTTACGAATCACTGCACTAACCCTAGCTAAGTTTATAAGTTGTGTGAACAGCGATACTTTGGTGTAAAGGGAACCTGCTGAAAAGCAGACTGAAGTAAAAAGGTGCGTCATTGTGTACTTAATTTGCATATCTTGCCCAGAATCCTTTGCTGCATTGGAAACAATGTAATTCAGAGTTTTTCTGTGGGAAAACAAGCCTCTGGGCCTGTCTACATTTGTTAATGAACTACACAATGAGTTATATATATATATATATATATATATATATATATATATATAAAACACACAGAGAAAGTCCAGCACTTGCTTAAAAGCTCTCAGCTTAGATTAAAAGCAAAACTGGAAGACTTAGTTACCGCATCTGGCCAAATGACAAGCTCAGGTACCAAGTCAAGGTCTCTTACAAAACCTAGGTCCCTAATACATCCATACAAATGAAAGCTCTTAATCAAACAAACTAGGAACAAGTCAGGGTTCACAGACTCATGTAATCTCCCTAGACATATACAAAATACGAAAGGGGACTGCATTCTCAAACTGGACTAGATACACATCCATGACCCTACAACATGCTCAGCCCTGGGTTCTATAGCAGTCTCAGGAAGCTGTGCTGTCTCCAGAGTCACAGGCAGTTAACCCCAGACAAGCCTGGGTGCAAGGCCCATAGGGAAAATTACAAAATAAATTAATACAACACGCAGAGAAAATCCAGCACTCACTTACAAGCTCTCAGCTAAGATTAAAAACAAAACTGGAAGAGTTAGTTACCGCATCTGGCCAAATGGGACAAGCCCAGGTACCACGTCAAGGTCTCTTCCAAAACCTGGGTCCCTAATACAGCCATACAAATGCAAGCTCTTAATCAAACAAACTGGGAACAAGTTAGGGTTCACAGATTAATGTAATCTCCCTAGACATATACAAAACATGGAAGGGGACTACACTCTCAAACTGGACTGGGTACACATCAAATGACCCTGCAACATGCTCAGCCCTGGGGGCTATAGCACTCTCAGGAAGCTGTGCTGTCTCCAGAGTCACAGGCAGTTAACCCCAGACAAGCCTGGATGCAAAGCACTATAGGGAAAATTACAAAATAAATTAATACAGCACACAGAGAAAGTCCAGCACTCGGTTACAAGCTCTCAGCTAAGATTAAAAGCAAAACTAGAAGAGTTAGTTAACGCATCTGGCCAAATGGGACAAGCCCAGGTACAACGTCAAGGTCTCTTCCAAAACCTGGGTCCCTAATACAGCCATACAAATGCAATCTCTCAATCAAACTGGGAACAAGTCAGGGTTCACAGACTTACGTAATCTCAATAGAGATATACAAAACTCGGAAGGGGACTGCACTCTCAAATTGGACTGGGTACACATCCCATGACTATGCAACATGCTCAGCCCTGGGTGCTATAGCACTCTCAGGAATCTGTGCTGTCTCCAGGGTCATAGGCAGTTAACACTAGACAAGCCTGGGTGCAAGGCCAATAGGGAAAATTACAAAATAAATTAATACAACACACAGAGAAAGTCCAGCACTCACTTACAAGCTCAGCTAAGATTAAAAGCAAAACTGGAAAAGTTAGTTACCGCATCTGGCCAAATGGGACAAGCCCAGGTACCACGTCAAGGTCTCTTCCAAAACCTGGGTCCCTAATACAGCCATACAAATGCAAGCTCTTAATCAAACAAACTGGGAACAAGTCAGGGTTCACAGACTTATGTAAGCTCCCTAGACATATACAAAACACGGAAGGGGACTGCACTCTCAAACTGGACTGGGTACACATCCAATGACCCTGCAACATGTTCAGCCCTGGGTCTTATAGCACTCTCAGGAAGCTGTGCTGTCGCCAGAGTCACAGGCAGTTAACCCCAGACAAGCCTGGGTGTAAGGCCCATAGGGAAAATTACAAAATTAATTTATACAACACACAGAGAAAGTCCAGCACTCACTTACAAGCTCTCAGCTAAGATTAAAAGCAAAAATGGAAGAGTTAGTTACCGCATCTGGCCAAATGGGACAAGCCCAGGTACAACGTCAAGGTCTCTTCTAAAACGTTGGTCCATAATACAGCCATACAAATGCAAGCTCTCAATCAAACAAACTGCAAACAAGTCAGGGTTTACAGACATATGTAATCTCCCTAGACATATACAAAACATGGAAGGGGACTGCACTCTCAAACTGGACTGGGTACACATCCCATGACCTTGCAACATGTTCAGCCCTGGGTGCTATAGCACTCTCAGGAAGCTGTGCTGTCTCCAGAGTCACAGGCAGTTAACCCCAGACAAGCCTGGGTGCAAGGCCCATAGGGAAAATGACAAAATAAATGAATACAAAACACAGAGAAAGTCCAGCACTCGCTTACAAGCTCTCAGCTAATATTAAAAGCAAAACTGTAAGAGTTAGTTACCGCATCTGGCCAAATGGGACAAGCCCAGGTACAACGTCAAGGTCTCTTCTAAAACGTTGGTCCCTAATACAGCCATACAAATGCAAGCTCTCAATCAAACAAACTGGGAACAAGTCAGGGTTCACAGACATATATAATCTCCCTAGACATATACAAAACATGGAAGAGGACTGCACCCTCAAACAGGACTGGGTACACATCCCATGACCTTGCAACATGCTCAGCCCTGTGTGCTATAGCACTCTCAGGAAGCTGTGCTGTCTCCAGAGTCACAGGCAGTTAACCCCAGACAAGCCTGGGTGCAAGGCCCATAGGGAAAATTACAAAATAAATGAATACAACACACAGAGAAAGTCCAGCACTCGCTTACAAGCTCTCAGCTAATATTAAAAGCAAAACTGTAAGAGTTAGTTACCGCATCTGGCCAAATGGGACAAGCCCAGGTACAACGTCGAGGTCTCTTCCAAAACCTGGGTCCCTAATACAGCCATACAAATGCAAGCTCTCAATCAAACAAACTGGGAACAAGTCAGGGTTCACAGACTTATGTGATCTCCCTAGATATATACAAAACACGGAAGGGGACTGCTCTATTAAATTGGACTGGGTACACATCCCATGACTATACAACATGCTCAGCCCTGGGTACTATAGCACTCTCAGGAATCTGTGCTGTCTCCAGGGTCACAGGAAGTTAACCCCAGACAAGCCTGGGTGCAAGGCCCATAGGGAAAATTACTAAATAAATGCTCAGCTAACATTAAAAGCAAAACTGGAAAAGTTAGTTACCACATCTGCCCAAATGGGACAAGCCCAGGTACCACGTCAAGGTCTCTTTCAAAACCCTGGGTCCCTAATACAGCCATACAAATGCAATCTCTTATTCAAACAAACTGGGAATAACTCAGGGTTCACAGACTTATGTAAGCTCCTTAGACATATACAAAACACGGAAGGGGACTGCACTCTCAAACTGGACTGGGTAGACATCCAATGACCCTGCAACATGCTCAGCCCTGGGTGCTATAGCACTCCCAGGAAGCTGTGCTGTCTCCAGAGTCAAAGGCAGTTAACCCCAGACAAGCCTGGGTGTAAGTTCCATAGGGAAAATAAAAAATAAATTAATGCAACACACAGAGAAAGTCCAGCACTCACTTACAATCTCTCAGCTAAGATTTAAAGCAAAACTGGAAGATTTAGTTACCGCATCTGGCCAAATGGGACAAGCCCAGGTACAACGTCAAGGTCTTTTCCAAAACCTTGGTCCCTAATACAGCCATACAAATGCAAGCTCTCAATCAAACAAACTGGGAACAAATCAGGGTTCACAGATTTATGTAATCTCCCTAGATATATACAAAACACGGAAGGGGACTGCACTATTAAATTGGACTGGGTACACATCCCATGACTATGCAACATGCTCAGTCCTGGGTGCTATAGAACTCTCAGGAAGCTGTGCTGTCTCCAGAGTCACAGGCAGTTAACCCCAGACAAGCCTGGGTGCAAGACCCATAGGGGAAATTACTAAATTAATTAATTCTACACACAGAAAAAGTCCAGCATTCACTTACAAGCTCTCAGCTAAGATTAAAAGCAAAACTGGAAGAGCATGTTACCACATCTGGCCAAATGGGACAAGCCCAGGTACAATGTCAAGGTCTCTTCCAAAACCTGGATCCCTAATACAGCCATACAAATGCAAGCTTTCAATCAAACAAACTGGTAGCAAGTCAAAATTCACAGACTTATGTACCTTGTCTGGGGTTAACTGCCTTTGACTCTGGAGACAGCACAGCTTCCTGAAAGTGCCATAGAAACTAGGGCTGAGCATGTTTCAGGGTCATCGGATTTTGTGTTTTGTATATATATATATATATATATATATATATGTTCCTATGTAAAAAAAAATCTCTATTTATATTGGTATAAATATATATTATACCAAAATACCATCATATTTATGGATACATAGAACATATTCTTCTTTGTGAAGAACATTGAAATGTAAAATAACCATAATTTATACTTACCTGATAAATTATTTTCTTTCCTGGCATGGAGAGTCTATGGATCAATTCAATTACTAGTGGGAATTCAACTCCTTGCCACCAAGTGGAGGCAAAGAACACCCCAACAAAGTTTCAAGTATCCTCCCACTACCCACAATCCCCAGTCATTCAGCTGAGGAATTATGGAAAGAGAAGAAGACACAAAGGGTACAGAGGTGTCTGAGGTTTAGAAAAATTGACAAAAAGCCCATCTTAAAAATAAGGGCGGGTCATGGACTCTCCATGCCAGGAAAGAAATGAATTTATCAGGTAAGTATAAATTATGTTTTCTTTCCAATGACATGGAGAGTCCACAAATTCATTCAATTACTAGTGGGAACCAATACCAAACCTAGAGTCCACAGAATGGAAAGGAGGGATACACAAGACAGGCAAATCTAAACAGAAGGCACCAACGCTTGAAGAACTTTCCTCCAAAAAGAAGTCTCAGCTGAGGAAAAAACATAAAAATTTAAAAATTTGGAAAAAAGTATCCAATGATGATAAGTAGCTACCTTGCAAATCTGTTCCATAGAAGCATAATTTTTAAAGGCCCAAGAGGAAGAGACAGCCCTAGTGGAGTCAGCTGTAATTTTCTCTGGAAGCTGCTGTCCAGCTGTCTCATAAGCCAATCGAATTATAATTTTCAACCAGAAGTAGAAGAAGTGGCCTTCTGACCCCTCCATTTAACTGAAAAGACAACAAAATGAGTAGAAGATTGATGAAAATCTTTCATAGCCTGTAAATTGAACCTTAAAGCATGCATAACATACAGATTGTGCAATAAACGCTCCTTCTTAGAGGAAGAATAAGGACCAAATGAAGGAACAACAATTTCTTGGTTACTATTGCGTTCTGAAACCACCTTAGGTAGAAATCCTAATTTAGTGTGAAGAACCGTCTTATCCACATGAAGAATAAGATAGGGAGAATTACACAGTAGCGCCGAAAGCTCTGAAACTCTACGGGCAGAGGAAATTGCCAGCAGAAACAAAACCTTCCAGGACAATAACTTGATATCAACAGAATGCATAGGCTCAAATGGGGCCTGATGCAAAACTTTAAGAACCAGATTAAGACTCCAAGGAGGAGCAATAGACCTAAACACAGGCCGGATACTAACCAAAGCCTGGACAAAAGATTGCCAGGTACTTCTGCAGAAGAATCGACAGAGCCAAAATCTGACCCTTTAGGGTACCTACTCATAAACCCTTTTCCAGGCCCTCCTGAAGAATGTACAGAACGCAGGGAATTCTCACCTGACTCCAAGAAAATACTTTAGATCCACACTAATTAAGGTATTTATGCCATACCTTATAATAAATCTTGCACGTAACAGATTTACAAGCCTGAATCATAATCTCAAAAACCTCGTCTGGACAAGACTAAGCTTTCAATCTCCAAGCAGTAAGCTTCAGAGAGACTAGGTTCAAATGGAGGAAGGGATCCTGAAGTAGAAGATCCTTCCTCATAGGCAATTTCTACAGGGGAAATGACTACATCCTCATTAGGTCCACAAACCAAGTTCTGCAAGGCCACACTGTAGCTATTAGAATCACTGGAGCCTGCTCCTGTTTAATACAAGCTATCACCCAAGGAAGGAGGGCAACTGGAGGAAACAGATAAATTAGACCAAATCCCATGGCACTGCCAGGTCATCTACCAGAGCTGCTTGAAGATCTCTTGATCTTGCTCTGTATCTTGGAAGCTTGGAATTTAGATGAGATGCTGCTCCGGAACTCCCCACTTGAGAGTAAACATCGAGAAAACATCTGGATGGAAAGCCCATTCCCCTGGATAAAACGTCTGCCTGCTCAGATAATCCACTTCCCAATTGTCCACCCCTGGGATATGAATGGCAGAGCGATGACAATTGTGATACTCTACTCACTGAAGAATGCGAGTCACCTCCTTCATAGCTAACACGCTCTGAGTTCTTCCTTGGTGGTTGATATATGCCACCAAAGTGATGTTGCTGATTGAAATCTGATAAACCGGACTAAACTCAATTGAGGTCAAGCTGATAGAGCATTGAGAATTGCTCTCAATTCTAGGATATTTCAAGGGAGGGCAGACTCCTCCTGAGACCAAAGTCCCTGAGCTCTTAGGGACCCTCAACCTGCTCCCCCGCCTAACAGGCTGGCATCCATGGTTAAAATCTCCCAAGAAGGTCTCAGGAAACAAGTGCCCTGAGACAAATGGTCCTGGGAGATCCACCAAGACAGGGACATCATTGTCTGAGAGATTAAAACTATCCTCTGAGAGGGATCCGTGTGGTCTCCGTTCTATTGATTGAGCAGCATACATAACTGTAGATGTCTCAGATGGAAGTGAGCAAATGGAATAATGCCCATGGATGCCACCATGAGACCAATTACTTCCATGCATACAGCCACCGTTGGACGAACAGCAGACTGAAGAGAACAACATGCCTCCAGAAAATTGAATTTTCTGACCTCCATCAAAAAAATCTTCATGTATACTAAGTCTATGATTGTCCCCAGAAAATATACCCTGGTACCTGGCACCAAGGAACTTTTCCCTAGATTTACCTTCCACCCATGAGAGCAGAGAATATCTAGCAGAGAATCTGTATGGGATCTTGCTAACTGAAAAGATTGCGCCTGGACCAAGGTATTGTCCAGGTAATGAGCCACCGCAATCCCTAGAGATCTGGCCACAGATAAAAGAACCCCTAGAACATACCTAAAGATTCAAGGAGCAGTGGCGAGGCCAAAAGGCAGCGCTACAAATTGGAAATGTTGAACCAAAAAGATGAACCTCAGAAACTTAAAATGTTCCCTGTGGATAGGCACATGCAGATCTGCATCCTTTAGGTCTATAGTGGTCATAAATTGACCCTCCTGAACTAAAGGGAGAATAGAACTAATAGTCTCCATTTTGAAGGACTGGACCTTTAGAAACTTATTGAGAGACTTTAAGTCTAGAATGGGTCAAAAAGTTCCCTCCTTTTTGGGAACTACAGATTTGAATAAAATTCCTGACCCTGTTCTGCTAGAGGAACCGGGATAATCACTCCCAGAGAGGACAAATCCCTTACACAGTTTAATAATGCCTCTCTCATTACCTTGTTTACAGATAATCTTTATAATAGGAATCTGTCCCTGGGGGGGACAAGACTTGAATCCTATCCTGTATCCCTGGGAGACTGCATCCACTGCCCAAGGATCTGGAACGTCGTGATTCCAAGCCTACTGAAAAAATGAAAGCCTGCCCCCTACCTGATCCAGAACGGGATCGGGGGCGGCCCCTTCATGATGACTTAGTCTTAGCGGAAGGCTTTCTGGATTGCTTACCGTTGTTCCAGGGCTGGCTAGCTCTCCAAGAAGTCTTGGCTTGCTCAGATTTAAAAGATGAGGTAGACTTCTTTCCCTTGAAGTTATGAAAGGAACGGAAATTAGAAGTCTGATGACCCTTGGGTCTATTCTTCTTATCGTGTGTTAAAAAAAACTCCCTTTCCACCAGTAACCATGGAAATAATCTCTACCAGACCAGGACCAAATAAAGTCTTACCCTTAAAAGTTAGAGACAGAATCTTCGATTTAAAAGTCACATCCGCAGACCAAGACTTTAACCAAAGAGCTCTGCGGGCTAGTATGGCAAAACAAGAAATCTTGGCTCCCAGCCTAACAACTTGCATACTGGCATCCCAGATAAAAGTATTAGCCAGTTTTAGAGACTTAGAGGCTGAGACAACCCCTGAACAGTTTTATCCTGAGAAAAAGAAGGCTCAGATAAGGAATCCTTATCCTTAGATAATAAAACTTTTTTAAGGCAAGGGGAACAAAATCGCACAGGAGGTATAACCTGGGCATCTGCACAATAAAGTCATTTATCAAATAACAGAGAAAGCTTGGGATCGGCATCTATAGTAAATAAAATTACCCTTTATTTCCCTTATATTCTAATTTTAATATAAAAAAATAGAATAAAATTCTAAGCATAGATAATTATTAAAACTGGCACCTCTACACGCCAGCCATGCTGGAGAGACTCACCCAACCGGTAATCAGGAATCCAATTCACACCAGCAGATAAATCCTGTTCAAACTGCAAATCCTAGAAAGCTACAAACATCAGAGAGAAACCACAGGCAGGAAAAACAATCTAATGCCTGAAAATCCAGTCTGTCTCCTTGGAAATCCTGCTTCCAAACAGTCGGCTAGAAACAAACATGATCACAAATTCAAAAGTAAGTTGCGGTCCAGCAACTTTCTTAAAGAGATATTACCAAAACAATATAAAAGGTAAACTTGTGCAAACAAATCCCCATAGCCAAAATCAAAAAAGCCTTCACATGACAGAACAGTGCCCTGAACATCTGCCTATAAAAGGGATATTTAGTCCCATAAGGATCCACCTTGTTCTCTAAGTATTCTTTTTTTCTCTTTAAAACAAGGAACTCATAAGTGTTGCATCCTTCTCACCTAGAAGGTAAAAGCACTTACCTGTGTATCCGCTGTAGGGCAGGTACAGCACCAGATGTTACCGAATCCTCACTGACATAGACCTGTAGATAAAGAAAAAACAGTGTAACCAACCCTGGTTTTCTATATAGGGTTAGCAAAAATGTTGGAAGGTAAGCAAAGACTACCTCACCGTCTTCCAACTGCTAAAAGCCTCCATTATTCTTACTAAAGAGAATTACATGGACACAGCATAACCCCAATCCTTGCTTGCAGGGAAAAGTACCCATTAAAAGATTAACAACTTGATTTCTTCAGACACCTTCTTCGCATATCATCTATAATGTTACACAGGCAAAGAATGACTGGGGATTGTTGGTGCTGGGGTGTTCTTTGCCTCCACCTGGTGGCCAGGAGTTGAATTCCCACTAGTAATTGTATGGATTTGTGGACTCTCCATGCCATTGGAAAGAAATTCATATTTTCATGTTGGGTTAGTGCACATGAGAATATGCCATCGGGTTTGCACACACATATTTTTGTTCTATTGACTTCTCTTGGAGAATACGTGAACGTGCACATGATATTCTAAGTTCAGCTTTTTGCACTTGTCAGGTAAGCGCAAGAGCAAAAACAGTTTACTTTCAACTCATAATACAAGCACAATGAGAAGCACACCAAAATCTTACTTTAAGCACTGTTAATGCTTGAGCAAGAACGTTAATAAAGCTCGACTAGTAATGTGGCCCATAAAGGGCTACTAAACTCAACATAAAGGGGCATATTTATGATTGTGCGAGCGGACATGATCCGATATAGCGGCAGTATATGCTCTCTGTATTTATCATTGCACCAGCAGTTCTTGTGAACTGCTGGTGCAATGCCACCCCCTGCAGATTCGCGGCCGGTCGGCAGCTAGACTGATCGTATTCGATCGGTTTGATTTCTGTCCGCCGCCTCAGAGCAGGTGGACAGGTTATGGAGCAGCGGTCTTTAGACTGCTGTCTCATAACTTCTGTTTCCGGCGAGCCTGAAGGCTCCGTACGGAGCTTGATAAATATGCCCCCTTAATCTCCCCATAAAATATTTAATTAACTTTGCAATATACTTTAAATATTTATTTTACTTACTTTTACTATAAAAATACCTTTGAATATAGTTTTAGTTCCCTCTCCCTCCAGAAAGGCTGGAGTGCTTCTATTATACCTAAAGGACAGAAAATTGAACTTTAATAGTTTAGATCACCCATTGTATTTCTATTATAATATTGACTTAATTCTCTTGTTATGCTTTGTTTAGGAGTAAACCTACATAGGCACAGAAGTGTGCACAAGTCTTAAGAATTCTCTAGCAGCACTTCCATACCTAAAAGGAGTTGATAACGTGCAGCACTGACATTTTCTACATGTTTGCAAGCATTCCAGGATGATTATAAAACATGGCTGAGCAATATTGACCAGTATAACCATCATGCCCATACACAAATGTCATTCAGTGGTGCTGGTGCTTTTGTGGGGAATCGGAGAAAGAATGTTATGGGAAGCTTGTCTAAAACTTGAAAGTTTAATTTTGACCTTTACTTTCCCTTTAAGTATGGAGAAATGTTAATCTGAGCCTACAACATTCTACATAGTAATTGTTTTAGACAAAGCACAAGCTCATGTTAGAACATATAACTAAACCAATATGTTTCTTAGCATTTGTTTAACCTCTAAAACTTGAATAAATACAAAGTTAAAGGAATATGAAAACAATGTTTTTCTTTCATGAGTCAGCTAAAGCATGCAGTTTTAAACTTTCCGATTTGCTTCTAATATCAATTTGTCTTTGTTCTTTTGATATCCTTTGTTGAAAAGCAGAGCCTTAAGCTCAGCAGCATGCATATGTCTGGAGCACTATATGGCAACAGTTTTGTAAGAATGTTATCCATTTGCAAGATCTCTAGATGGCAGCACTTGTTCCTGCCATGTAGTGCTTGATGAAGCCCATTTGATAATGGAAGTAAATTGGATACTTTATTAAAATTGAGTGCTCTGTCTCAGTCACAAAATACACTGTTTGGGTTTCATATCCCTTTAAAGATGCACACCAGATGTATTATTACAGTGTTTCTGAGTAATGGTGTTGTTGAATATGTACATATGCTACTCCTGGTTTGCTCACTGGTCTTGCTTCTGAGAAGCAGCATTACATTGTGCATGAGTGTAGCCTTAAAGAGATAGTAAACACCTTGAGATTTTAAAGTAAAATATTTCATTATGTGTAATAGAACAACTTTGCAATATACATATATATTATAATTTATTTTGCCCCTTTTCATGTAAGTTAGTTCTTAAATTGTACATTTTCTGTCTCTCAGAGATGGAAATGCACCGTGATGACTTCTCAATGCTATCTTTGCTACATAGCTGTCCCTAATTGGCTTTAACAGCAAAATAATGCAGTTCATACTAACTTAAAGGGACAGTCTAGTATAAATTAAACTTTCATTATTCACATAGCTCAGTGGCTCTATCCTGGTTTAAAAAGACAAAAGTAGATTTTGTCTTTGTCCAGGAGACGCATTTTCCTAAGGATAACCCACCAAAATTTTCAAATAAGGAGTTCCCAATAGGGTTTTTTTCTTCCAATAAAAAGAGGCAGAGGGGGGTAGGGATTCTACTTAAAGGGACAGTCTAGTCCAAAATAAACTTTCATGATTCAGATAGGGCATGTATTTTTATTTTTTACGATTTACTTTTATCACCAATTGTGCTTTGTTCTCTTGATATTCTTTGTTGCTAATTTCTAAGCCCTTGATGGCCGCCTCTTCTCTCAGGGCATTTTGTCAATTTTTCACCACTAGAGGGTTTTAGTTCATGTGTTTCATATAGATAACACTGTGCTCATGCACGTGAAGTTCCTAGGAGCCAGCACTGATTGGATAAAATGCATGTATGCAAAAGAACTGAAATAAGGGGGCAGTTTGCAGAGGCTTCGATACAAGATAATCACAGATTTAAAAAGTGTATTTATATAACTGTGTTGGTTATGTAAAACTAGAGAATGGGTAATAAAGGGATTATCTATCTTTTAAAAAATAAAAATTCTGGTGTAAACTGTCCCTTCAATAGATTGATACCCTTCCAATTACTTGCTGTTGACTCTGATCCAGAGGTAATATTGGTAGGCTTATTCTGTCACAGACCTGTCACACTGGTTAATATTTACACCCCTAATGTTAAACAAACTAAATTCTTTCAGAAGAATACTCATAAAATTCTTAACATCCAAAAAGGTTCCCTGATTTTAGCAGGGGACCTAAATATTTCGCTAGAACCTAATTTGGACTGCTCTACTAGTTTTAATAATACCTCTTCTAAATATATACTAGCTATAGGCTCCAAACTTTATAAGTTGACTCTATTGGACATTTGGAGAGCTAAGCATCCAGGACAAAAAAATATCACCTTTTACTTTAACCTCCATAAAAACTACTCTCTTATTGACTATATATTTACATATCAACTTAGCTAAAGTTTAATTAGAGATACAGATATCTAGCCTATTAATTGGTTGGTCCACATCCTGGTCAATGTAACCATTGACTGAGCAAATTCCCCCCACTTTCCTATGGCACTTAGATGAATCCCTTTAGAAGAACCCCCTAATTTCACCAAAAAATTCTGAGGCCATTCAGAAAAATGTCTCTATAAACAAATAACCTTTTGTGTCTTCACATATTTCATGGGAAGCACATAAGGCAGTAATAAGGGGAAAACGTATTAAACATAAAGCAACCCTGAACAAACAATATAATGCAGTCTATTTAGCCACAATAAATAAATTAAGGGAACTAGAAATTCAACACAAATCCAACCCACCAAATACTACTCTTTCACATAAATTAAGAATGTCAAGAAATTAGCTTAAACACTTATACAGTTAAGCCCCCAAAAAAGCCCTCTATCTTAGGAAAGTATACGTTACCAAATTTAATAAATCTGGGCCTTCCCTTACTAGAATCCTCAAGGAAAAGTAAAATAACTCTTATAGCCATAAAGAAAACCCTTCCTCGACAGCTTTCACATAGCAGATCAATTTAGACACTAACGGCTAGATTACGAGTCTTGCGTTAGCCTGAAAAAGCAGCGTTAAGGGGTCCTAATGCTGCTTTTTAACGCCCGCTGGTATTACGAGTCAGGCAGGAAAGGGTCTACTGCTCACTTTTTTTCTGCGATTTTAGCTTACCGCAAATCCCCTTACGTCAATTGCGTATCCTATCTTTTTAATGGGATTTGCCTAACGCCGGTATAACGATCGCCTGAAAAGTGAGCGGTAGACCCTCTCCTGTCCAGACTCCTACCGCATATAAATGTCAGTAGTTAAGAGTTTTATGGACTAACGCCGGAACATAAAGCTCTTAACTAAAGTGCTAAAATGCACACTAACACCCATTAACTACCTATTAACCCCTAAACCGAGCCCTCCCCACATCGCAAACACTATAATAAAATTATTTAACCCCTAATCTGCCGACCGGACATCAACGCCACTTTAACAAATGTATTAACCCCTAAACCGCCGCACTCCCGCCTCACAAACACTAGTTAAATTTTATTAACCCCTAATCTGCCATCCCTAACATTGCCGACACCTACCTACATTTATTAACCCCTAATCTGCCGCCCCCAACGTCACCGCTACTATATTAAATTTATTAACCCCTAAATCTAAATCTAACCATAACCCTAACCCCCCTAACTTAAATATAATTTAAATAAAACGAAATTAAATTACTACTATTAAATAAATTAATCCTATTTAAAACTAAATACTTACCGTATTTTTCGCTCCATAAGACGCACTTTTTTCCCCTTCAAAAGAAAGGGGAAATGTCTGTGCGTCTTATGGAGCGAATGTGATAGCCACTGTCGCCCTCCTGAGGCTGTGTGTACTGTACACTAACATTGTAGAAAAAATGAAGTCGTCAGTAGCTGGCTTAAAATGAAATAACTTTATTGAAAAACACTAAAACATAGAGGGTTTGTACCCTTTAAACGCAACAGACTAACATGTTTCGGCTGAACGCCGTACTCATATGAGTACCGCGTTCAGCCGAAACATGTTAGTCTGTTGCATTTAAAGGGTACAAACCCTCTATGTTTTAGTGTTTTTCAATAAAGTTATTTCATTTTAAGTCAGCTACTGTGGTGATTTATTTATTTAAATGGTACTTGTGCTGCTCACTATACACTGACAAGGCAGCATTAGCTGTGAGGAGGATCGACGGAGAACGTTTGTGGAATTCCCTCTGACCCGCTGCCCTAACCAACCCATAACATGCCGGTAACCAGGAAGTGACGTCATAGCAGACGCGAGGACACGGAGTGCGCTCAATTAGGCGTGGAGTGGATGGACAGGAGTCCGGGATAGCGGCCGCAGTGATCCAAAGCCTGAGGTGTTGTTGGGAGGTACCAAAGGGAGCAGAGAGGCACTGGAATTTTCGGGTGTGATTGAAATACCGGTACATTCCTGTGATATTTAAATGTTGACACAAGTACCGTTGTATGTCATTGCTAGCAGTGAGAGACTTTTTAAGAATTATTGATAGCACACTACTGCTTGGGTTGCGTAACTAAAGTACCGTAACTAATAACATTGTACTATATTATTGGGGAGTATTCGCCCTTATATATGCAAGTTAACAAAGATTACAAGTAACAAAAGTGTGCCTCGTATGTACAGACATTTGAGTTGTGACGGTCTGAGAAAAGCCCCTTATATTTGATGGGAAATTTGTATAGGACATTGATCCAGACATAACTCATTTTTTTGAAGCAGTTACTACAGTGTTGTACTGGGACATTCATTTTTTTCAAAATTACTGTACACAGGTTTTCAGGTCAGCCCTGCTAATTAGTTCAGCAACCTGTGCTTTGTATTGGAGAATCTGGTATAGTTTATTAAATAGTTTACTACACCATTTGATTCAGAATATTTTTTTTCTTGTTTTCCTCCTCTAAAAACTAGGTGCGTCTTATGGTCAGGTGCGTCTTATGGAGCGAAAAATACGGTACCTATAAAATAATCCCTAAGATAGCTACAATATAAATAATAATTACATTGTAGCCATCTTAGGGTTTATTTTTATTTTACAGGCAACTTTGTATTTATTTTAACTAAGTACAATAGTTATTAGGGCAGATTAGGGGTTAATAAGTGTAAGATTAGGGGTGTTTAGACTCGGGGTTCATGTTAGGGTGTTAGGTGCAGACATAAAATACCTTTCCCCATAGGAAACAATGGGGCTGCGTTAGGAGCTGAACGCTGTTTATTTGCAGTTGTTAGGTTTTTTCAGCAAGCTCAGCCCCATTGTTTCCTATGGGGAAATCGTGCACGAGCACGTTTTGCCAGCTTACCGCTACCATAAGCAACACTGGTATTGAGGTGAGATGTGGAGCTAAATTCTGCTCTACGCTCACCTTTTTGCGGCTTTAAAAAAACCTGTAATACCAGCGTAACTTTAGGTGAGCGGTGAGGGAAAACTGTGCATTAGCAACACACCCCTGTTACCGCAAAACTTGTGATCTCGCCGTATTATAGGAAACTATATGACCTTCCACTTTTATTAGCCACAAATAACCCTATAGCATGCTAACAATATATAACGGGAATCAATCTCCCCAATTTACCTAATGATTATGCCACCTCTTTAGACAAACCAATATCCCTTCAAGAATTTCTCGCAGCAATTAATGCTCTAAACCTTAACAAAAGCCAGGGTCCGGATGGATTCTCCAACCTGTATTATAAGCAATATAAACACATCATAGCCCCTTACCTTACCAGAATGTTTTGTTTAATTTATGATGCCATGCCTTGGACTTGAATAATACTAGAAGCACAAATCTCTGTGCTACTGAAAGGGAATAAAGATCCCACTAAAGTGGAGAACTACCAACCCATCTCTTTACTTTACTAATATATATAGAAATATTTGCTAACGTTTTAGATTTATGACTTAATTCGGTCCTCCCTCAATTAATTCATGTTGACCAGACAGGTTTTGTACAACAGCGATAAGCACAGGATAATACAGTTAGGTTCATCTGCCTGGTTGAACATGTCAGCCAATCAAAACAATCTTCTATTCTTCTTTCTATAGATGCTGAAAAAGCTTTCAACATGCTAGACTGGAATTTCCTCAGACTCTGCAAGGTCAAATTTGGCTTCATAGATAAAATTAAACACAGAATCCTCATCTTGTATTTGCACCCATCTTCAAAAAGTTAAAACTAATGGCATTCACTCTGACAGCTTTAACTTAAGAAATGGCACTAGGCAAGTTTGCCCGATATCCCCATGTCTCTTCGCATTGACTTTGGAAGTACTAGCACTGAATATTAGAAACAATCCCAACATCATAGGAATCCAATATGGCCCTAACAACTATAAAGTCACTCTATATGCAGATGCCATCCTTTTTTTTCTCACTTCCCTGCTCCCCTCCCTCCCCTTATATCTGAATTTGAGAGATTTGGCAGCTACTCTAACTTTTCTAGAAATGCTCAGAATTACAAAGTCCTCAATGTCACTCTGCCCATAGAGGACTTTTGGGCCCTACAAAAGGTCTGTCCCTATAAACCTAAAATGATAAAATCAACTACTTAGGAATCTTCTTAGTAGTAACTATTGGAATTTTTTTCAAATATAACTATTTAGCTCTTTTGCCAAAATTAACCAAAGACTTCTTTACCTGGCAGGCTATTAAAATGACCAGTCTTCCCCAACTACTTAATCTATTTCAAACTGCACCAATATATTTACTAATTACCTATCTTACCCAATTACAATCACTTAAAAACTCTTTTATATGGGGAGGTATTAAACCCTGCATCAATAAAAACTTACTATACAGACCGCTGGAAAAAGGTAAGCTGGGATTGTCATACATTCTCAAATACTATTAAGCTATTACCCTCCAGAGAATATTGGAGTGGTATGGTTGGTCAGTTGCCTGGGTATCCATCGATTTTTATATATCAGAACCCACATCACCAGGAGTCTTATGCTGGATCAAACATACACTTAGACCCACCCTGGCAAGACTTTACCACCTATATTCCCATATTTTTTTACACCTGGGCAATATCTGTAATAACTCAAGAGGAATCTCCTCCCCAATCTCCCCAATGACCCCTATTTCTTTCAATGATGAATTTATAGGTGGTCTAGTACCAGAAGGGTGTACTAATATAGGCCTGGGTTACACTATTCCATTTACTAAATTAGTAGATAATGGCAAACTAAAACAAAGATCTAAAATATCTGAAATAGCCGGAGGCTCATTTACTTCTTGACTGAAAAATGCCCAACTAACACACTTAGGGCTAGATTATGAGTGGAGCGCTATTTTAAATAACCAGCCTTTTCAAGTGGCTGGTTAATGCTCCAGTGAGCTAGTAGTTTCCCTTTGCACTTAGCACAATTAACAAGAGGTTAGACAATGCCAATGCCACTTGCTGGAGGGGGTATGGTTTAGTGAGCACAATCTCACACATTTTGTGGCAATGCAAAATTTTATCCCTCTTCAGGAAAATTCTTGAATTATTTTTCTGGAATGTCCTAGGGAACTCCTTTACACTAACTCCACCAACTGCATTACTTAACTATAAATAATGAAAAATAGATGGAGCCTATTACAAATTGGCCTAAATAGTGCAAGATATCACATAAATTGAAATACCAACAGATCCCCACATTGTCAGAGTGTCTCCAAAACACCACTGATCTCTTTTCCATGGGGGAATATTCACATTTTAGAAGAGGGAAATTATCTACCTTCCAGGACATAAAATTTTATTGGGATACCCCAGTACAATCTGTGGTTATTAATTAATTTAAAATATTTTTATTTTATACTAAATATAATTCTAATGAAGTACTAAATCTCTATGGTAAAACCACTAAACCAATACAAGTAAGTTGTGAAATAAACTCTATGAGAGGGTCTCCACTGTTTCCAAACAGTTTATTTGTAATCAATATATATTAATAATAAGAGAAATATTTACAGGTATATATACACATCTATTTTACAGCAAAACAGTCCAAAGATAGGGCAACTTTACTACAATAACCCCAGTTTGTCCAACACTGCTAAAATAATCATAGGAATATACTTAGCCATATTCTCCAATGTGTCCACCATCAGCCATCTTTTCAGCATAAGAAAGATAAGAAAGAGAAAGATAGAGAGTGTTCCAGTTTTTTATACACCAATTCAGTATGGAGTGGTTTATCAAATGTCAGTCAAAGGCTGTCATGTTCTTATGTGCATGTCTGTACACCTTTAAGCAGGCCTTACTTAAACCTAAACCTACACCTCCCCCTTCCAGGTGCCAATTAATGTTAGTTTGCAGCATGCTACGTTGTGTGAAGCAGCATGTTCTAAACCTCCTGGCTAAGTGATTATTCTCTACCTAATCATTGGATTACAACTATAATACTTTTGGGTATTACCAACCTACTATTCCTATACATTCATCGTCTTATGGACTTATATTACAGTTCGTTGGCACAGATACCCAGGATTACTGCCTCTCATTGCCGGTATAACCAAGCCGTTCCACTGACAATCTCCTCTATCAAACATAGTGAGTTACTCCTCTCAACTACCGCTACAACTCTGAACAAACTTGCTTTCCAGCAACCCGGCAATTCTTATACTTATTCACCGACTAACCTTCCTCACTGAAGCCGCGCTGTTAAGCTTCTCATACAGCGTGTGCCTGTCAGCGTGTTCTCGCACACCATTGGATAATCGTCACACACCCCTCTGAGGCTGTCAGCTTTCTGCAGCGCTGGCTCGTCTCCCTCACACGCTCTCTCTCCATTGCTACCCGAGCAGTACATAATACTAGAGCGCTCTTTAAACACTCTCCATTCAGAGTTGTTCATCCACTTGTTCTCTAAACTTGCAAATTGTACTGAGGAAAGTATTGCATCTCAAACAGACGCTCTCCTTCAATAGACTCTGTGCTAACTTGCTTTACCAACTCTCTCCTGTAACCAGTAAACAGGGGTAAATTACGTTTACTCAATTCCTATACTCTCTCCTTTCTGCAGTTGAGATCCATCATCTCTAGTTACTAACTAGATATCTGACATATTAATTGGCCACAAGAGTATATACATGGATCCAGCAGACCTCCCAAATGTGGTATACAACCTCTCCCAAAGGGTTGACCAATTGTCACAAGCACTTAGAGAGCTGCAATTGCAGAATGACAGTCTTAGGGCATCTGTTAGGGACAACACACCAGAACCACAGGTGTGTCTACCTGAGAGATTCTCAGAAATGCATGCTACCTCCTATTTCAGATGAGGCCCAAGACATACCATACAGAGACAATTAAGGTGATGACTGTCATCTCTTTTCTTTCTGGTGAGCCAAGGGTATGGGCTGACAACCTCTTCGAAAATAATGATCCTATACTCACTTCCTTATCAGATTTCTTCACTCAAATGAGTTTATTATATGATGACACACAGAAACAACTGACAGCTGAGATCAAAATGCGCTCACTACGACAGGGCCGTCGCCCTGTAGAGGAATATCTATCTGAATTCAAGCTTTACATCAAGGATTCAGAATGGAGTGAGGTAGCCCTGCGAAACCAGTACCGCCTGGGATTGTCCGATGCTCTAAAGGACGAGCTTGCACGCACTGACCTCCCTAGGACCCTGGAGGCTCTTATGGCCTTGTCTGTCCAGATTGATCGCAGAATCAGAGAATGCAGGTCAGAAAGACAACAATCTGATTCTTCCCAAAGGTTTACACCTGCCTTATCCAGCACAAAGGATACATCTATACCCATGGAGCTTGGGTTCACCAAAGGCCCCTTAACATTGGATGAAAGACATCGCCGTCAGCAGAAGAATCTCTGCATGTACTGTGCTTCTCCCAATCATCCTGTTAAGGAATGTCCTCTTCTTCAACGTCAAAAAAGAAGTAAGTGCAAATCTATAACTCATTGTTTGACAAATAAAGTGGTAGATGTGGCTTACTGTACTTTATCTCTATCCCTACAGTGGGACCTCCAGCTGTTCAGAGCGGAAGCAATCATTGACTCCGGAGCCTTCTCCAATTTCATTGATCTCTCCCTTGTAAATAAAAATAAAATACCCTTGTGTGTTAAAGCAATACCTGTCTCCATACGTGTCATTGATGGAACCTATGTTAGTTCTGGGCCTATCACACACCACACGATCCCACTTAAGGTTACTACAGGTAATGGGCACGTAGAATACTTGTCCTTCGATGTCCTTCCTTCTCCTTTATACCCCATTGTTTTGGGTTTATCCTGGCTACAACAACATCAGCCTACGATTTCTTGGCAGTCTTTACAAGTGGAACTTGATTCAACATACTGCAAGACTTCTTGCTATCCTCATCAACAGGTACTACAAGTCTCCCGAGCAACAATACCACAAGAATATCAAGATTTCTCGGATGTATTCGACAAAAAGCAAGCAGAAACTCTTCCTCCTCATCGCATATATGATTGCCCTATTGAATTATTGCCTGGGTCTAGCATTCCATACGGATGTATATATCCACTCTCTCAACCTGAATTAGCTCATCTAAAGGAGTATTTAGAGGAGAACCTTAAGAAAGGGTTCATCAGACCATCCACCTCCCCAGCAGGTGCAGGGATCTTTTTCGTCAAGAATAAAGATAATACATTGAGGCCCATCATAGACTATCATGAGTTAAACAGAAGAACCAAAAAGAACAGGTACCCTCTACCACTGATCCCCGAATTAGTGGAACGCCTCAGTAAAGCTACTGTTTACACCAAGCTGGATTTAAGAGGCGCATACAATCTGATTAGGATCAGAGAAGGAGACGAGTGGCTCACAGCCTTTCGGACTCGCTACGGTCTCTATGAATATCTTGTTATGCCCTTTGGGTTGTGTAACGCCCCAGCAACCTTCCAGTTTTTTATCAATGATATATTCAGAGATCTATTGGACGTTTGCTTGGTAATATATTTAGACGACATCCTAATATACTCCCAAAACATGGAGGACCATAAGAAACATGTCCGTTGGGTTCTAAATCGATTAAGAACACACCATTTGTACGCCAAACTTGAGAAGTGCTCCTTCCACACTGAAGAAATCACATTTCTGGGTTATAAAATTACCTCTTCTGGTGTTAAAATGGAAGATGGAAAAATCGACACCATTCTTAAATGGCCTACCCCAACCAACAGGAAACAGGTTCAGCGTTTTCTAGGATTCGCGAATTTTTATCGCAAGTTCATTAAAGGATTCTCAAGCATTGCGAAACCTCTCTGTAGACTCACACGTACTCAAACTCGTTTCCTATGGACACCTGAAACCGAACATGCTTTCAACTTCCTCAAGAAATGCTTCACTACTGCTCCCATCCTCCGATTCCCAGATGCAAATCTGCAGTACATCCTAGAGGTTGATGCCTCTGAGTACGCTCTTGGTGCAATTCTCTCACAGCGTAAAAGTCCTTCAGAACCTATCCATCCAGTAGCATTTTTTTCCAGACTTATGACCTCAGCCGAACAAAATTATGCCGTTGGAGAGAAAGAACTTCTCGTGATTAAGTCAGCTCTTGAACATTGGAGGCATCTCTTGGAAGGTACAATCTACCCAATATTGATTTATACCGACCATAAAAATTTAGAATATCTACAGTCCAGTAAAACCCTCTCTGCCAGGCAAGCTCGTTGGAGTTTGTTTTTCACCAGATTCAACTTCCTTATTACTTATCGGCCTGGCTCCCGAAATGGTAAGGCTGACTCTCTATCTAGACATTTACTTCGGCAGGACCTTGAAAAAGAACCTCAAACCATCCTTCCACCACAACAGTTCCTCGGTCTCACGAATGACTTCATTCATACCCTACGTTCACAACAACAGCTTGATACAGAGCTTCCCAAGGACATACAACAAACCGACACCAGGGGAATTTCTCATGTTAAGGGTAAAATATACATACCTCCCAACCTCAGAGAAGAGGTCTTGCATGACCATCATGATACTCCTCTATCAGGACACCCAGGCATCCACAGAACCAGTGACCTCATTGATAGAAATTTTTGGTGGCCTAACCTCAGACAATCAGTACATAACTACATCAAGTCTTGTCATCCTTGTACTGTTGCTAAGTTACAAAAGACCAAACCATCAGGCTACCTCCAACCACTACCCATTCCAGAAAGACCTTGGCATACTGTTGGTATGGACTTTATTGTTGAATTGCCATTATCTAATCAAGCCAACACCATTTTAGTTGTTGTTGATTTATTGACTAAAATGGCTCATTTCATTCCCTATAAAAAGCTGCCCACAGCCTCAGAGACTGCATCCCTGTTCCTGAAACATATCGTTCGACTTCATGGTCTACCATCCGTCATTGTATCCGACAGGGGCTCGCAATTCACATCTAAGTTCTGGAAACAATTATGTGCTGTTCTTAAAATCAACCATCGCTATAGTACAGCATACCACCCGCAAACTAATGGTCAGACTGAGCGTGTAAATCAGTGGATTGAACAGTACATTCGCTGTTACTGTTCCCACCAACAAGAAGAATGGGAGAACAACATTCCTATGGCAGAATTCGCCTACAATAACTCCTTAAATGGATCTACTAAATGTTCACCCTTCTATGCGAATTATGGCTACCATCCACCATTCCATCTATTCCCACATCTGAACACCTCCTCACCTCATGTCGACGATACAGCAAATTCTTTATCAGACATCTTCAAATTCCTTAAAGACAATATACAATTGGCTCAGCAACATCAGAAAAGATACTATGACTACAAAAGAAGTAAGCCACCACTCTACCGGTCAGGGGATATGGTTTGGCTTTCAACCAAACATCTGAAACTAAAAACACCCTCACGGAAATTTTCACAATTATACATTGGTCCCTACAGGATAACTAATGTCGTCAATGACAACGCTGTAACCTTAGCTCTTCCTCCAGAGATCCCGGTTCACCCCACATTTCATGTGGCATTGATAAAACCATACGTTCCAACTAGGCTACAATCTTCAAATCAACCTCAGCCTCCTGTGGTTCTGGTGGACGACATATATGAAATTTCGTCCATTCTTGACTCCAGACATCATCATGGGCAGTTGCAGTATCTGGTTAGGTGGAAGGGCTACTCATCTGAGGAGGATTCTTGGGAACCTTCCACCAATCTCAATGCTTCTCGTCTGATTACTCGTTACCACCATAGAAATCCGGACAAACCTGGACCCTCTGCTGCAGTGCAGCTTCCTTGAGGGGGGGATCTGTCATGTTCTTATGTGCATGTCTGTACACCTTTAAGCAGGCCTTACTTAAACCTACACCTCCCCCTTCCAGGTGCCAATTAATGTTAGTTTGCAGCATGCTACGTTGTGTGAAGCAGCATGTTCTAAACCTCCTGGCTAAGTGATTATTCTCTACCTAATCATTGGATTACAACTATAATACTTTTGGGTATTACCAACCTACTATTCCTATACATTCATCGTCTTATGGACTTATATTACAGTTCGTTGGCACAGATACCCAGGATTACTGCCTCTCATTGCCGGTATAACCAAGCCGTTCCACTGACAATCTCCTCTATCAAACACAGTGAGTTACTCCTCTCAACTACCGCTACAACTCTGAACAAACTTGCTTTCCAGCAACCCGGCAATTCTTATACTTATTCACCGACTAACCTTCCTCACTGAAGCCGCGCTGTTAAGCTTCTCATACAGCGTGTGCCTGTCAGCGTGTTCTCGCACACCATTGGATAATCGTCACACACCCCTCTGAGGCTGTCAGCTTTCTGCAGCGCTGGCTCGTCTCCCTCACACGCTCTCTCTCCATTGCTACCCGAGCAGTACATAATACTAGAGCGCTCTTTAAACACTCTCCATTCAGAGTTGTTCATCCACTTGTTCTCTAAACTTGCAAATTGTACTGAGGAAAGTATTGCATCTCAAACAGACGCTCTCCTTCAATAGACTCTGTGCTAACTTGCTTTACCAACTCTCTCCTGTAACCAGTAAACAGGGGTAAATTACGTTTACTCAATTCCTATACTCTCTCCTTTCTGCAGTTGAGATCCATCATCTCTAGTTACTAACTAGATATCTGACAAAGGCTATTGGGAGTGTCTTTAGTTCAGAAAGAAAGGTGTATCCGGGGGAAGGGATTTTAATAACAGCTAGGTCAGTAAGCTATGTCACCACATTCCCTCACTTTTTCTTCTCCTATTTTGCCCCATTTTCTAGTTATACCCACTAGTACAGAAGAACACAGTGGGAGCAAAAACCTTACAGGGAAAATTCTCCCACCATCCCTTAGGAATATCATTCCCTCTGCGCTATGAGCTCTTCTGTACTTTCCCAGGACTGTCAATTCCTAGTCTAACTTTATACAATTCATTAAAAAAAATTCATTTAAAATTATACATAGAAACACAAAATACTATGCTAAACCCCATTAGCAACATTTATACAATGGTCTTAAAATTGGGAAAAATTAAAAGTTCATGTATGAGTGTGTGGGTACACTAGATGGGTATGCGTGTAGTAAAATCTTTATTAATAAAGTGTGAATTGTGCCTGTAAAACAAATTTATAATGGTTCACTGAAGTTCTTTGTTGTCATCTTTTGGCATCTGGTCCTTGCTTTTGGCATATGGTCCTTGCTTTTGCTTTACCAAATCTCTCTCTTTGAACCACTTTGTTTTTTTCCAAGACCCTCAAAGGAATGAAAAGAGATTAAAACCAGGCATATATTTACTTCACACTACAACACTCCATCTGCAGTAGAAACCACATTTACAGTTATTAACTTCAAGTTGGGATGTACCTCTATCATTGCATCATCCCACTCACATACATATGTCAGGGCTGTTTTCAGGGCTGTTTAAGGAAATGGTTTTGTATAAGAACCCTCACATATGTATTTTTCATATGTGTTCCTTCTTAAAGCAGCAATATGGTCAGCCTAGTTATTGGGGAAAGCTGGAAGGAAAGGTGAGAAGCCTTCTGTCTTCATTGGTTTTCTTTCTGAAAGATAAGACTTCAGACAGTTTACATGAAGATTTTCCTGCATGTGGCCTCCCAAAACTAATCACAATGGAGGTATCTGTTATTTGTTTTTGTTTTTTTAGAAAGAAAATGCATCAATTAACTATGCATTCTAAACTTAATGAAAACACACTTAAAATTATTAATTGAATTTAAAACTAAAGTACACATTACACAATACAAATGTACTGCAAACAAAATATGCTTATAAACAAAAATGAATGATTTAATTTGAGCCCTCCAGCTCTGTCAGCTGTTTCTTTAGAAACCCAATTTCATCTCTCATTCTCCTGTTTTTTTGTTTAAGTTCCCAATAACTTAAGTTGGTCTTATTGCTTATCTCATTTGGCCTCAGCCTCCAATTTTTACATTTGTTTTCTCCTCTGTTAATGTCGCCATTTAAATTCCTGTCTCTTCAGTTTCCTGTATTTGATGCTCTACTTTTCGGATATCCCCAAACATTCCTTCTGTTACCCCCCTCTCTGATTCATTTAACCCTCTTTGATTCCTGCCTGTGAATATTCAGATTGTTCTCCAGTGAGTGCTTCACTGCAGAAATTGCCTTAATGGTGTATGGGGGATAATTCCACCACTTCTCAGCTCTAGTGAGCACCATATCTAAGTTTGTGGAGTTTGGATCATACAGCTTTACAAACTCCTGACATTTTCTGGGGAGAGCTTCAAGTACCCTCTGTATGTGAGCTGGTGACCCCCAGACTATTTGTGCTACTTCAAATGGCCCATCTAGAGGTCTCATGGTAATTTCACTAATCTCTTTTTTTTAGACTAGTAAAATTGAAAAAGGTTTTAACTATTCTCCCAGCCTGATCAGATATGCTTGAGGTAAATCCTAATAACCTGTTGGTATAGGGCCCCATGGCATCTTGAAGCAATTCTGTCCATTCCTGCATGCTCATACCTAATTTTATGGCTTTTTCAGATCCCTTGTGAAACCAATGTGAAAAGTTATTAAAGCTGTTTGTGGGGATTGTGCCCCACCATTTCTGAAAAATGTCTTTATCTGCTACAGTCATTGGCCTAGTCTGATTTGAAAAACCTGTAGGAACTTTCAGGGTGTTAAAATTCTCAGATATTATGACAGGGGCAATTGGAACAGAACTTGGGTTTTTAGTGGGGCCCACTTGCATTTTATCTTGTTTTATTACTTGTTTTGGCTCTTTCCTTTGGGGCAGTAAGTGATCACTATCTGCATTGTTCCCAGAAATATCACTAATTATTTTTTCTTCTTGTTTTATTTTCATTTGTAACTCAGTAATTTTATTTGAGTATTCTTTTCTGCTGTGTTCTGTTAATTTTAATTGACATTGTAATTTACTGATCTGTATGGTGTTAGGTAAATCAGAAAGCTCCATACAATCTCTGTCAGTCTGTGTGTTATCTAACTTTAATTTAAGGTCTTTATTTTGCTCTGTCAGGTCTCCAATAATGTTTGTTAGTCCCCTTATTGTTGAAATCACTGCCTGCACTATCATACATTTTCTTTTATTATTATTAATCTTTTTAAGAGTTAATACCTGTGTTAGTATATCTAAAACACTTTCACACTTGTTGTTTTTAGCTTCTGGGATGAGGAATGGACCATTATATTGATGAATATAATTGTTAAAACAATCACAGATTTCCTGTGAAATATAGTTTTTCCCAGACATTTTAGCAGATCACAGGTAACACCCGAAAAAATATATAGTTCTTTTTTAAAAGGTGTTTAAACCATCAATAATAATTGAAGGAGATAAAAGGGGGAGATAAAATTGAATAATTGAAGGAGATAAAAGGGGGAGATAAAAGGGGAAAAAATAAATAAATAAGTGAACAAAGTAAAGCAAGGAAACCTTTTTACTGATATTTTCCCAAAACAATTAGCTAAAGCAATAGAAGTATACAGTGTTAAATTGAGAAAAAATAATAAACACATTTTAAATTTTGATTGTTTAGAAGAAGAAGGGAGAATCAGATTAATCTTAATGTACATTTTAAAGGGACAGTCTAGTCAAAATTATACTTTTATTATTCAGATAGGACATGTAATTTTAATCAACTTTCCAATTTACTTTTATCATCAATTTTTTTGTATTCTTAGTTGAGACTAAACCTAGGCAGACTAATATGCTAATTTCTAAACCCTTGAGGGCTGCCTCTTATCGGAGACTTTTTAAATTCCTTTTCAACACAAAGAGACTAAAAATACATGTAGGCCATATGGATAACACTGTGTTCAGGCACAGGGAGTTATTTAAGATTTAGCCCAAAACAATGCTAACTGCAACACAATATATAATAAACAGTCACAGTCATGTGATCAGGGGGCTGGAAGAAGGTTCTTAGATTCAAGGTAATCACAGAGATAAAAAGTATATTAATATAACAGTGTTGGTTGTGCAAAACTGGGGAATGGGTAATAAAGGGATTATCTATCTTTTAAAACAATAACAATTCTATGGTAGACTGTCGCTTTAAGGCAAATAAATATATTAAGGATTCAAACCCAATAAACCAGTTTGTAAGCAAATGGCGTTTTTATTTGGTTTCAGGTAAGTACAGGAAGTTTCTATAGTACTTTTTGAAATGCTAATTTCAACTGTAGTTTTGGTTCCAGGATCTGCTCCAAACACAGGAAAATGCAATTTTTTTTAACTTTGTTACCCAAACAAATGTTACACCTTTTTGTATTCCATACAAACTTAATTAAAAATCTGAACTATCTACTTATAAACAAAGAAATGGGAGAAGAGGGAGGGAAAACAAAATATGCTTTAAACTGCTTATGGCTTAGCATATTCCCAAAGTTAAACTGTATTTTCTTAACTTTAAATTCTACACAATTTCCCTTACAATCTGAAACATTTGCTCACAAAAAAGTGAACATTCAAACAAAACCAAATTTGAATTGTACTAGACTATATATTTAAAGTTCAAATCCCATGCAAATAAAAGCAAACACAAATTCCAGAACAATTTAGAATAAAATTCAACATTTAAATTAAAACTAACAGATAGAAACTGGATGAGTAATATTTAGTAGATACAACACACTCTTGTAGCAAAACAGCGTGAAATATTTCTAACTTTTTTTTAATAAAAAAGGTAAATCACTATATATATATACTAGTCCTAAAGCCCGTTCACACGGGCCGTGTTGTGTTATGTGTAATTTATTTTCTCTCTCTCTCTCTCTCACTCTCACTCTCACTCTCTCACACTCACTCTCACTCTCTCACACTCACTCACTCACTCACTCTCTCTCGTCCTCTCTCTCCTGTGTTTCACCCCTGCGCATGCGATCAGCTGTGCTGCCCGGTCCTCTCTCTCCTGTGTTTCACCCCTGCGCGTACGATCAGCTGTGCTGCCCGGTCCTCTCTCTCCTGTGTTTCACCCCTGCGCGTGCGATCAGCTGTGCTGCCCGGTCCTCTCTCTCCTGTGTTTCACCCCTGCGCGTGCGATCAGCTGTGCTGCCCGGTCCTCTCTCTCCTGTGTTTCACCCCTGCGCGTGCGATCAGCTGTGCTGCCCGGTCCTCGCGCTGCTGTGTTTCACCCCTGCGCATGCGATCAGCTGTGCTGCCCGGTCCTCGCGCTGCTGTGTTTCACCCCTGCGCGTGCGATCAGCTGTCTAAGGCCAAGTGTTTGTCTGTACTGCGCATGACGGCTTCAGACAAACACTTGTCTTTTATAATATAGGATATATCCTGCAATGTTCTAAAATGAAATCAACATATTTTTTGAATTCCTGCAAAATCAATTGGCATATGGATTTGTCTACAACTTCATGGCTGCCAAAATATGGTTATTAATTAATTTAAAATATTTTTACTTTATACTAAATCTAATTCTAATTTAGTACTAAATCTCTATGGTAAAACCACTAAACCAATACAAGTAAATTGTGAAATAAACTCTATGAGAGGGTCTCCAATGTTTCCAAACAGTTTATTTGGAATCAATATATGTTAATAATAAGATAAATATTTACACATTTATATACACATCTATTTTACAGCAAAACAGTCCAAAAACATGGCAACTTTACTACAATAACCACAGTTGGTCCAACACTGCTAAAATAACCATAGGAATATACTTAGCCAAATTCTCCAATGTGTCCACCATCAGCCATCTTTTCCGCATAAGAAAGATAATAAAGAGAAAGATAGAGAGTGTTCCAGTTTTTTATACACCAATTTAATAGGGAGTGGTTTATTAAATACCAGTCAAAGGCTATTGGGAGTGTCTTTAGTTCAGAGAGAAAGGTATATCTGGGGGAAGGGATTTTAATAACAGCTAGGTCAGTAAGCTATGTCACCACACAATCCACTCAAAAAGCTGATCTGATTAATCCCTCCCACCCAGCCTCTCTTTTTGCACTTATGTTTATATATCACTTTCTTCTTCTTCTTTCAGGTCTCTTATGTCTCAGAGAGTTGTTTGCATTAATAATGCAACATATGCAATATTGCTTTTATAGTTTCATTATATTCTAATTTGATACTTATAGACTAATCTGTTTTATACAATTTTTGAGTCCTCATCTGACCAATAACCAGTGGTTCACCTAAGCTACCTCTTAATAATGTTTTACTCCAGAATCGATAGTGTACTGTTTGGCCGCTCATATATCAGTCTCAAGGTGTGGAATATACTTGATGTTGTTTTCAACACTTGATAAGTATCTTTATTTTGTTATAGGTCACACAATGACTTACTCTTATTTTGAAAAAGAAATTTCCAAACAAAAAAAGCCTTAATGTAAAATAAAGCATTTATTAAAGTCAATTACAAATCCACAGAGAAACCATTTCCAATAGGAGAATAGAAATAAACAGTCTTACGCATTTCGGCAGTGCGTTGCGTTAATGGTCTATGATTATTATTTCTATTCTCCTATTGGAAATGGTGTCTCTGTAGATTTTTAATTGACCTTAATAAAGGATTTGTTTTACATTAAGGCTTTTTTGTTTGTTTGGAACCTTCTTTTTTCTTTATCATTTGGGAGAGTGGGGAGCTGCCTCTTCCTGTTTAGCCTTATAGCCACCATACCTGGATTACTGGGACTATCGTTTGTCCATTATGGCAGCGGAGTAGGTACATTTGTTGTTGGAGTCTATCTGGATGATTGGTGGAGGATATCACCTGTTTGTGGATGCAGCAAATGGTAAATGGTGAGTGTTCTAAAGGCTGTGAAGTGCTGCGGTAAGAGCTTCGGTTGATCGACCGGTGCAAGGATTAGGAGTGGTTTATATACCACGGTCCCCACTGGTCTCTTAGAAGCTGCTTCCTTAGAGTGGTGAGTTGACTCCAGTCCCATTTGTTACATCTATTCACCCAAGAGTGACTTTGATCTTATATTTTATTATTCTTATTTTGTGTAAGCTTGTTGCTGCAATGACTGAAGAATTCAATGAAAGATATTTATAAAAAACACAACAAAAATCTTTTGTAATTAAAAGGTGCTTAAAGGGCCATTAAACCCACAATCTTTCTTTCATGATTAAGATAGAGAAAATTATTTTAAACAACATTACAATTTACTTCCATTATTTATTTTGCTTCATTTTTTAAATATCCTTAGTTGAAGAAAAAGCAATGCACATGGTGAGCCAATCACATGAAGCTTCTATGTGCAGCAACCAATCAGAAGCTAGTGAGCATATCTAGATATGCTTTTCATCAAAGAATATCAAGAAAATAAAATAAATTAGATAATATAAGTAAATTAGAAAGATGTTTAAAATTGCATTCTCTTTCTAAATCAAAAAAGAAAAAATGTGGGTGGCATGTCCCTTTAACTCTCCTTCAACTGTATGTTTTAACCCCTTGCAGGGAGGGGTTAAACACAAACTTAGAAATTCAGATTTGTATAAAAAAAAACAATTCTCTAAGTCCAGCATTACATATTTACATTAGAATTTTGTTTATGTTTTCACTCAAAACTGTATCCCTGTTGCTTCCCTCCTGGGTTCAATTTATAAGGGGGAAAAAAAGCATCAGCACATTTTAATCACACATATTTTCTTGTTGAATATAAAGCTAAAATGTTATTAGAGAGTTACTGGAATAGTGTTTGTTTGATCTCATTAATGAATATGGCCTAGATTGCGGTTTTACTTGTTATCCCAAGCTGAGAAGCATTTATCTGGAGGAGGAAAAAAATCACTTCTCCTTCAGTTCATCCATTAGACTGTTTATGAACAGTCCTGCTGACTCATAGCAATACTTTTTGTACATCTGGATTTCCTATTTTTGGGAACTCTGTTATTTTAAAAGCTGATGGATGCTTTTATCAACATAGAAATAAAAGCGTTCCCACAAAATAAGCATATTAATAGATAAATGCCATAGAAGTTAACTTACTTTTCTAGAGTTTTATGTACATTTGCATTAAAGGGATATGAAAAACTTTTTTATTTTTATTTAATGATTCATATAGAGAATGCAATTTTAAACAACTTTCTATGATCAAATGTGTTTCATTCTTTGTTATCAGGAAAGACAAAAAAAGGGTTTCATGTCCCTTTAAGATCACCCTTTATGAAAAACCACCAAAATTAATTCCCAGCACCAGAATATATTTAGAGACATTAAACATTTTGAGATTGTTACTCTAGGAATTAATTTACAACTGACTCTATGGGGCCGATTTATCATGTGCCTGGCGGACATGATCAGCTGTAGTGATCATGTCCACCAGACATTGATAATTGCTGACAGCATACGCTGTCGGCATTTATCAGTGCACAAGCACTTCACTAGAAATGCTTGTGCTATACCGCTCCCTGCACATTCGCAGCTAACCGGCCGCTAGCAGGGGGTGTGAATCAACCTGATCTTATGCGATCAGGTGGATTGCTGTCCGCCGCCTCAAAGGCAGCGGACGAGTTAAGGAGCAGCGGTCTTAAGGTTCGCACAGAAACAGAGGCATTGGGGCTGATACAGAGCTTGTTAAATCGACTCCTATGGGTTCAATTTAGCAAACAGGGGCAGACATATTCACCCCTGTGTACCCAGCTTTTCCTCTGGCAGGCAGCAATCGAGCCCTTATAAGATAAAATAAGCTAGGGAGCTTTTAAAACTCAGAGAACACAGATCATAACATGGTTGTGGTCATTATTATTATGAAAACTAAAACTTTATTCTTATTTCTTTAATATTTAAAGATTTTACAGAATTTTAAAAATAAATAATAATAAATAAATACAAGGCTAGTAAATGAAATGCCTTAAGGGCAAAGACACTCTGTAAGGAAATGTTTTATGTATTTACAGACATATATACACCTATAAACACATAAATACATATGTGCACACATACTGTATATACATAAATATAAGTGCAATGGAGCCCTTTGCAGTCAAGTAGATAAAAACATGTAAAAGCATCAAAATATTATGACCAAGGACATTTTAGGGAGATTAACACATTGGTTAAGGCTCTAAAGGCAATAAAACCTATCCAGCACAATAATATTTTGCCAAAAATTCTCTTTATTGGTGGTTATATGAACAACCACTTCAACATAAAGCAGATACTTCTAATGTTTCACTCAACACACATTTTGCAGAAAATCATACCTAATAGGGAGCTCCTTAGAAAAGATATATATTTAACAGCTGTATATTACAAAGTTCATTGGTTAGTAGCAGCACTGTAATCAGATGGTTAGACGTGCACTCACTGATTCATTTTTAGTTTTATGTTAGTAGGTACGGCACACTAGTCATTAGTAACCTATGCAATTTTTAAGATTTAACTTAATCGTCTTGTTTCTTACAGTTCCCAAATGTTCTATAAGAGGTTAAGTTGTTATCTGTTTAGATAGTTTCTGTAGTGCATCAGTAGGTTAGTTTGAAGTCATACTATAAATATCCAACAGTTAGTGTTAATTTGTTAGTTAGTCAGCATGCTACTTGTAAGTAATACAGCTACATTATATCCAAAGGAAGCTATTTTTACGATGATTAGTTTTTACTGCCTTTAGAGCCTTAACTGATGTGTTAATCTCCAAGTGCCCTTGGTCATAACATTTTGATTAATAGTTTTATCAACCCCGTGCACCACCACCTTGCAAAAATTTAAAATGCAAAGTGTTATAAATAATAGCCTAAATTAAAAAGACCTTTATGTGCTGAAACATTCAACCTATTTAACATGTAAAAGCATATTTATGTAATATTCATATTTAATAAAACTAACACATTCCAATGTTCTGCACATAGCAGAATATGTTCCATGTATTTATATATATATATACCTATATGTAATTATAATAACTAGTATTTATATATGTAATGTCCCTTTAAGACATTCCACTTCCACGTTTTCACCTGCCTATAAAACCTCACTTCCTGAGATCTACTTTGCTTGATTATTTTGTTTGTTCTGATTGGAATACTTCACAGAAATCAAGTCACTCCTGCTATCATCTCAAACTGAGTGATATTGAACTTTTGCTTATTTGAATTTAACCCTCAAAAAGGAACTTTCTAACTAATTGCTGCTTTCTACTAAAGACACTTAATCTGCACAGCCATCTGAATCCATTTCATAGATTGCCTGTCAGTCTCTCTCCTAAAGTGCAGCTCCACCACAGTATTACAGAGGATTTTCTCACATCTCCAGCTGCAGCTGATTCATTCACCTGCTTCGCTAGGACATCAACTCACCTTCCTTCCGGAAGCTACAGAACAATCTCTCAGCCTGACCAGTACTGCAACTAGCCACTCAGCTCTCAGGAAGAACTCCAGTCTCACTCCGCCATTACAGCGTTCCATGCTGCAAGGGAAAGCCAAGCACAGGCTACCGCAAGTATAACTCTGCTAATCAGATTCTCTCAAGTTGTTTCTAGTTCATATTATCAACCATACTTACTCAGTCTTTATATTAACAATTGATCTTATGCTAAAGAACTCTATTTTTGATCTAGCTATCCATATTTGCCTCTGTGAATTTATAGAATCATATTTGTCTAGCAGCATTTCCTGTGAGTTCACTCTTAGCAAAACGCTTGAAGCATATTGCCAGGTTATAATTTGTATCTCTTGGCGTTTGCAACTAGCAACACACTACAATTCTAAAAGATACAATTTATCTTACAATATAGCGCCTTTCTCCCAGCGGGACTCAAAGCGCTTTTTCAGCACTCGCTCTCGGAATTAACCAAATCGGCAGATGAATAGTAATAGTTGTTATTATTACCCAATTTAATGGTACTGATTTTATCGACCTCGGAAGGATGAAGGGCTGAGTCAGCCCTGCCGGAATTTGAACTTTTGACCTTGGATCTTTTTTAAACAGGCTTTTTTTTGTAGTAAAGAAAGAAAGAAAGAAAGAAAGAAAGATGATAGAAATATGTATTTATGGATAAATAGTACATATCCTGCTATATGAAGAACATTGGAATGTGAAATATTTATATTTTCATGTTGGGTTAGCTCACTTGAGAATATGTACGATCAGGGTGTTTTTTTTTTAACTTTTTTTGCATCTTTGACTTCTATAGGGAATACATTAACGACCTTGCAATATTCTGTGGGGTTTTTTTTGTGCACATCGGTTAGCTGTCAAGAGAAAAAAATTATTTTCAACTTGTAATACAAGCTCTACCCAACGCTCCCAAAAAGCTTCCATCCAGCGTAGTTAGCTTGCGAGCTGGAGAGTTAAATACCGCTTCACTGGCCCTAAAATGGGTTGAGCTTGCAAGTAAATCAGATTTTATTTTTTTATCACTTTCTGTATGTACACATTCTTCTATTCTTCTTTATATTATATCTTACTGTATGCTAAAGAGCATTACTTTTTTTGCTTACCTCTTCTACCTCCCACTGGAAGTGTAATTTACTCTGCTGGCTATTTTTACACAGCTTTTCTTATAGCCTATACTTAAGTATAGAAACTTTCAGTATAGGTAGGCATAAAAAGGAGCTATTCATACAAAAAAAATGTAACACACTCCAGCAGATTAAATGGATCATTGGGAACAAATTAAAGGTAAGTAAGGAATTAAGGTAAACTGTTCCTTTAAAGTCTCTTTAAATGGATGTTCAGCTGATATTTTCTAGTCAGCTTTTTACTGTTATGCTGCATCACTTTAAAGTGCTTCAATATTTGGGTATCATGGCTCTTTAATCTTCATAAATTCATATTCTTCCACATGATAAAGTTCTGAACTGGCTTTCAAGAAGCCCAAGATGTACTATTTGAAAAAGTAAAAAGCAATGTGAAATGCAGCTAGAAAATTGTTATCTCATAGTTTTTAATACCATTGTCAAATTGCCCCATACAAGGTATATCAGACAAAGTCATTTGAAATTATTTTGATACAAGGGATTTGATTTGTACAGATGGAATGAATATAAGGTCATTGCTATTATTAAAGCTACTGATCATTTACATCGGTTATGGCCAGATTCCTAACAGGAGGGCCATTTTAGAAGCCTTAAAGGGTGTATATAAATGTTTTGACTATTAAAATTTCAAATAATAATATATTTCCCAACAATGTCCACATTTTTTATTCCCCTTTTTCCTAGAGACTTAAAAACTAGGGCAGAGAGCAGCCAGTTGGCTATACCAGTCCTGTTTCAAGAGCAAGATACATCGTCCCAGTTCATGCTTATAACCTTATGTAAGTTCTAGTTGATAAATGCTGGAGATCTCTTGTGTTAGATGTGCCAGGCAGATGCATGTGCATACAGTTTATTTCTGTAGAGGTAAATAGTTGTGAAAAAGAGTGGCGCATTGAAAAGGGAATTATTTATTTTAAATATAACATAAAATTAAAGCATTTTAACAGGTTTATAAGAGAGAAATATTTAAAAAAAAAAAAATTTAGACAAATATTTTTTTCAAGTTACCATTATGTCCATTAAAGCTTTTAATTTCAGTAAAAATAAAAAATAAAAACATGTATGTATTTATTAACTCTACCTTTTAAGTGGTAATCTAAATATTGACTTTCTATATGAACATGGATTACACAATGACACTGATTCATAGTAAAAACTAAAGATAGATAAACAGAAGTTAAGTTAAGTCAGCTGAAATTGAAATGTATACTGTGCATAAAAAGTATGAACATTAGTTATTAGAGTTAATATGATTACTTGATGTTTTATAAAATTATACAATTCCCCTCAAAGTTTTTTAGAGAAATTATTGTGGGGACATTTTAGAAATAAAAGTAAACAAACAGAACCTAAAATATTGGGCTACCATACAAGTGGCGCACTAACGTAGCACAGGATGCAATAAGCAATATCGCGACCACTTTAACTAGTGGGAATATTAAAACATTAAAAGTATGGTTGCCCTCGAGCATGACGAAAATTTGCATTCAACGGATTACCGTACCTGAAGACCTAGGAATCAATTTAACAAGCAGCAGATGCTGCTTCTGACCCACATCGCTACTGGCTCGCCAGAAAGTAAGTTAAGAAGCAGCGATTGTAAGACCGCTGCTCCTTAACTTCTCCAACACCTTCTAGTTGGCAGACTGAAATCATCCTGATCCTATATGGATAATTGACACCCCCTGCTATTGCCGCCGGTGAGCAGGGGGCGGCATTGCACAAACATTTCACTAGAAGCGAATCATGTCAGCTCACCTCTTGTTAAATTGATCCCCCTGTGTAAAGTGTAAGGGTTAAAAAAAATCTTGACCAAACACATTTAAATAATCTATTACACTTTATGATAAAATATTTCATATAAATATTAAAAAATGTTTATAAAGGTTAAAAGGGATATGGCATATAACAAGGTGTTTGACTGGAAAGGGCTATAATCTATACTATAATTGCGTTTGTAATGTCCGTCGACATCGGCAGTTGGGCACGCATCCTCAATGGAATGTTGACAGCGTGAGGACAAAATAATTCACAGGGGTGCAGCTTCGATGCATCCAGGTGAATTCCGAAAATGGTAGGGTGGTGAAAGAATCAACCGAAGGTGGGGTCTTTCACCACCCTGCCATTTTCGGAATCCACCGGGATGCAGCAAAGGCAAACGGAGCATTACAAAAGCAACACCCAATCGCCCACATTAAAGTATTAAAAGAAAAAAAAAACGAACTGCCCGCATCAAGTATTAAAAAAAAAAACACCACCAGCACAAAATATAACAAAAAAAATCCTACACAAAGTATTAACTCCTAAACCCCAAAACCCCAATATGGCAATAAACATATTTAACTTATTAACCCCTAAACCGCAAAATTCCTACATCGCAATAAACCTATTTTCCCTATTAACCCCTAAACCGCAAAATCCCTACATTGCAATAAACTTATTTACCCTATTAACCCCTAAACCGCAAAACCCCTACATCGCAATAAAACTATTAACCCTATTAACCCCTAAACCACAAAACCCTTACATCGCAATAAAACTACCCTATTAACCCCTAAACCGCAAAACCCCTACATCGCAATAAACCTATTTACCCTATTAACCCCTAAATCACAAAACCCCTACATCACAATAAACCTATTTACCCTATTAACCCCTAAACTGCAAAACCCCTACATTGCAATAAACCTATTTACCCTATTAAGCCCTAAACCGCAAAACCCCTACATCGCAATAAACCTATTTACCCTATTAACCCCTAAATCGCAAAACCCCTACATCGCAATAAACCTATTTACCCTATTAACCCCTAAACCGCAAAACCCCTACATCGCAATAAACCTATTTACCCTATTAACTCTTTAAACCACCAAAACCCACAACGCAAATAACTATTTAAATAACTAAGTACAGTACACTAACCTAACACCCCCTAACCTAAACCCCCCTAACATAACAACTCGTAACCTAACACCCCATTAAATAAACCCAAATTACCTAAACTAATATATTCTAAAGTTACAAAAAATAAAAAAGGCTAACATTACAGAAAATAAGAAATCAAATTACCAAATTTAACAAAATTAAACCTAATCCCTATGAAAATTAAAAAGACCCCCCCAAAATAAAAACACCCCCTACTCTAAGAATAAACTACCAGTAGCCTTTAAAAGGTCTGTTTACAGGGCATTGCCCCAAGATAATCAGCTCTTTTTCAAGAAAATACACAAAGCCCCCCTAACAGTAAACCCCCCCACCCACCAAACCCCCCCAAATAAAAAAAACCTAACACTAAAAAACCTAAACTACCCATTGCCCTGAAAAGGGCATTTGTTTGGGCATTGCCCTTAAAAGGGCATTTAGCTCTTTTTCTGCACATCCCTAATCTAAATAAAACAAATCTCCCCCAAAAACCCTTAAAAGATCCTAAATCTAACCCCCAGGTTGGTACTCATGGTTCCTAACGTCCGTTGGAGAAGGTCCTGTTCCAGGCGGTGAAGTCTTCTTCCAAGCACAACCTCTTCCAGGAACATCCTGTGCGGAGCGGAGCTGAAGACCGTGGAGCTAAAGACCAGCGACTCTGGAACTGAAGACCAGCGACCGCGGAGCCATGGAGCGTGGAGGATCCTCTTCATACGATCTCCGCCATAGAATGAATAGTGAATTCAAGGTACGCGATTAAAGATGGCGTCTCTTGAATTCCTATTGGCTGATTTGATTCTTCCAATTCAAATCAGCCAATAGGATGAAAGCTACTCAAATCCTATTGGATATTTAAATTAGCTAATAGCATGAGAGCAAGTGAAATTCTATTGGCTTATTTGAATAGCCAATAAACTTTCACTTGCTCTCATGTTAGGTTAGGGGTTGTTAGGTTAGGGATATTAGATTAGGGGTTGTTAGGTTAGGGGGTGTTAGGTTAGTGTACTGTACTTAGTTATTTAAAAACACCTAGATTACGAGTTTTGTGTTAGCCTTAAAAAGCAGCGTTGATAGGTCCCAACGCTGCTTTTTAACGCCCGCTGGTATTACGAGTCTGGCAGGTACAGGCTCATACCGCAAATCCACTTACGTAAATTGCCTATACTATCTTTTTTATGGAATTTGCCTAACGCCGTTATTGGAAAAAGTGAGCAGTAGACCCTCTCCTGTCAAGACTCCTACCGCATTTAAAAGTCAGTAGTTAAGAGTTTTATGGGCTAACGCCGTAACATAAAACATTAACCCCTAATCTGCCGTCTCTAACATCGCCGATACCTAACTTCATTTATTAACCCATAATCTGCCGCCCCCAACGTCGCCACAACTATATTAAATGTATTACCCCCTAAACCTAAGTCTAACCCTAACACCCCCCCTAACTTAAATATAATTTAAAATAATCTAAATAAAAATACTACAATTAACTAAATTATTCCTATTTAAAAATATATACTTACCGATAAAATAAACCCTAAGCTAGCTACAATATAACTAATAGTTACATTATAGCTATCTTAGGGTTTATTTTTATTTTACAGGCAACTTTCTATTTATTTTAACTAGGTACAATAGTTATTAAATAGTTATTAACTATTTAATAACTTACTAGTTAAAATAAATACAAATTTACCTGTAAAATAAATCCTAACCTAAGTTACAATTACACCTAACACTACACTATCATTAAATAAATTACCTAAATTAACTACAATTAATTACAATTAAATTAAATAAACTAAATTACGGAAAAAAAAACACTAAATAAAAAAAATAAAAAAATATTTAAATTTTTTAAACCTAATTATACCTAATCTAATCCCCCTAATAAAATAAAAAAGCCCCCCAAACTAATAAAAATCCCTACCATATACTAAATTACAAATAGCCCTTAAAAGGGCTTTTTGCGGGGCATTGCCCCAGTGTAATCAGCTCTTTTACCTATAAAAAAAAGTACAATAACCCCCCAACATTACAACCCACGACCCACACACCCAACCCTACTCTAAAACCCACCCAATCCCCCCTTAATAAAACCTAACACTACCCCCTTGAAGATGACCCTACTGTGAGACGTCTTCACCCAACCGGGCAGAAGTGGTCCTCCAGATGGTCAGAAGTCTTCATCCTATCTGGGCAGAAGAGGTCCTCCAGATGGGCAGAAGTCTTCATCCAGGCGGCATCTTCTATCTTCATCCATCCGGAGCGGAGCGGGTCCATCTTCAAGACATCCGACGCGGAGCATCCTCTTCTTCCGACGACTAACACTAAATGACGGTACCTCTAAGTGACGTCATCCAAGATGGCGTCCCTTCAATTCCGATTGACTGATAGAATTCTATCAGTCAATCAGAATTAAGGTAGAAAAAATCCTATTGGCTGATTGGATCAGCCAACATGATTGAGCTCATTCAATAATCCAAAAGAATGCAAGCTCAATCCTATTGGCTGATTGGATCAGCCAATAGGATTGAAGTACAATTCTATTGGCTGATTGGATCAGCCAGTAGGATTTTTTCTACCTTAATTCCAATTGGCTGATCGAATTCTATCAGCCAATCGGAATTGAAGGGATGCCATCTTGGATGACGTCACTTAAAGGTACCGTCATTTAATGTTAGTCGCCGGAAGAAGAGGATGCTCCCCGTCGGATGTCTTGAAGATGGACCCGCGCCTCTCCGGATGGATGAAGATAGAAGATGCCGTCTGGATGAAGACTTCTGCCCGTCTGGAGGACCTCTTCTGCCCGGATAGAATGAAGTCTTCGGACCGTCTGGAGGACCACTTCTGCTCGGATAGGATGAAGACTTCGGACCGTCTGGAGGACCACTTCTGCCCGGTTGGGTGAAGATGTCTCAAGGTAGGGTGATCTTCAAGGGGGTAGTGTTAGGTTTTATTAAGGGGGAATTGGGTGAGTTTTAGAGCAGGGTTGGGTGTGTGAGTGGTGGGTTGTAATGTTGAGGGGGTATTGTACTTTTTTTTACAGGTAAAAGAGATGATTACTTTGGGGCAATGCCCCACAAAAATCCCTTTTAAGGGCTATTTGTAATTTAGTATAGGGTAGGGATTTTTTATTATTTTGGGGGGCTTTTTTATTTTATTAGGGGGATTAGATTAGGTGTAATTAGTTTTAAAAAATTGTAATTATTTTATTTTTTTCTGTAATTTATTGTTTTTTTTCGTAATTTAGTTTATTTAATTTAATTGTAATCAATTGTAGTTAATTTAGGTAATTTATTTAATGATAGTGTAGTGTTAGGTGTAATTGTAAGTTAGGTTAGGATTTATTTTAAAGGTTTATTTGTATTTATTTTAACTAGGAAGTTATTAAATAGTTAATTACTATTTAATAACTATTGTACCTAGTTAAAATAAATACAAAGTTGCCTGTAAAATAAAAATAAACCCTAAGATAGATACAATGCAACTATTAGTTATATTGTAGCTATCATATGGTTTATTTTATAGGTAAGCATTTAGTTTTAAATAGGAATAATTTTAATAATTGTAGGTAGGTTGTGACGACATTGGGGGCGGCAGAATAGGGGTTAATAACTATAATGTAGGTGTCGGCGATGTTGGGGGCAACAGATTAGGGGTTCATAAGTATAATGTAGGTGCCGGCGGTGTCTGGAGCAGCAGATTAGGGGTTAATAATATAATGTAGGTTGCGGCGATGTCGGGGGTGGCAGATTAGGGGTTAATAAGTGTAAGACTCGGGGTTCATGTTAGGGTGTTAAGTGTAGACATACATTTTATTTCCCTATAGGAATCAATGGGGCTGTGTTAGGAGCTGAACGCTGCTTTTTGCAGGTGTTAGGTTTTTTTGCAGTTTAGGAGTTAATAGGGTAAATAGGTTTATTGCTATGTAGGGGTTTTGCAGTTTAGGGGTTAATAGGGTAAATAGTTTTATTGCGCTGTAGGGGTTTTGTGGTTTAGGGGTTAATAAGTTAAATAGGTTTATTGCGATGTAGGGGTTTTGCAGTTTAGGGGTTAATAGGGTAAATAGGTTTGTTGTGATGTAGGGGGTTTGCAGTTTAGGGGGTAATAGGGTAAATAGGTTTATTGTGATGTGGGGGTTTTGCGGTTTAGGGTTTAATAGGGTAAATAGGTTTATTGTGATGTAGTAATTTTGTGGTTTAGGGGTTAATAGGGTAAATAGGTTTATTGCGATGTGGGGGTTTTGCGGTTTAGGGGTTAGTAGGGTAATTAGGTTTATTGCGATGTGGGGGTTTTGCGGTTTAGGGTTTAATAGGGTAATTAGGTTTATTGCGAAGTGGGGGTTTTCTGGTTTAAGGCTTAATAGGGAAATTAGGTGTATTGCAATGTGGGTGGTTGACAGTTAAGGGAGTATTCATTTTAGTTTTACTTGCGATTTTTTGGGGATGGTGGAAATATAGGTAAAGAACTGATAGGTTTATTATTGGGAGGCGGCTCAGTCTACACATTATTTATACAGTCACAATGCATATAGTGACTGTATAAATAATGTAGACATTGACATTTTTATTAATTCTTATTTTTTCTGTGTCAGTGTCTACATTATTGATACAGTAACTATGCATTGATACAGTACAAATTATGTGTGGGCGGAGTTACGTAAATTTGCCGATCGCAACTTCCGAAAATATTTCACCGGGATTAACATATACGTCAGTGTCAATCAACAACTGCACGTGTTGTTTCTACATCTGTAGTTTAAAAGATAATTAGACTGCTCTCTGGGCAGGCTTATCGACTAGTGTGTATATATATATATATATATTCGTAGAAAAAAGGCACTCACCGGTTCAGGTAAAACTTAACATTTAATAAATTAAGTTAAAAATGCATGACGTTTCGGAGGTATTCCACCTCCTTTTTCAAATGCATGATACAGACATTTTGGAAAATACAAAAAGCAGTATAAAATATACAATACCCCTCCACCTTAAATAACCAAATGGCTTCTGATAATGCCAAGCCGCGACCGCGGCCCGCATGCTGCAGATCCAGAAGTCATGTGACCGGAAGTTAGGGATTTGAGTGATGATAAGTCAATCATCATAAGGCCCGCGGATAAAGGGTGAGGGATTGTCCTCATGAATTATCATGACTATCAGCAGGAGGCCAGACGCCAACTTGCCGATGATAAGGTTTATATACGTCTAAAAGGCAATCCTACGATTGCCTTTAAGAAGCAAGTTGATTAGTCCCTGAGATCTGCAATGGAGGCATGTATTTTGAGTGAGAAGGAATATGCTTTTCTGACTGTGGATTTTCCTATAATTCCAGTACTCTACCTACTACCTAAAGTCCATAAAACACTTGTCCAACCTCCTGGTAGACCTATTGTGTCTGCCAGGGGTTAATTGTTTTCAAACATAGCTAAATACATTGATTACCACCTTCAACCAGTTGTCAAGGACACATTTGCTTTCTTACAGGATTCTCCTAGCCTTATTAAACTTTTGACAGCTTTTGATTCTTTACAAATGGTTGACATCCTAGTCACCATGGACGTGGACAGCCTGTACACCTCCATTCCTCATGTGGGAGGTGTGCAGGCTGTCAGGTCCATGGTGGTGGGATCTCATCTGTATAACGGGCCTCGCATTGAGTTCCTGTTGGAACTTCTACAAATTTGTCTTGAGAAGAACTATTTTAAATTTGAAAGAGACTTCTACTTGCAGATCTCAGGGACTGCCATGGGGTCAAACATGGCTCCCACGTACGCCAACCTCTACATGTCCTGGTATGAGCATTTTATTATGCGACCCCAGGACATGGTAGAGGTGGTGTACTATACAAGATATATTGATGACGTCTTTTTGATTTGGCGTGGGACCCCAGAAACTTTGATATCTTGGGTACATGATCTAAACAGTTCGTCAGGTCCAATCAAATTCAAACTCGAATATGATATTGATAGGGTCCATTTTCTGGACCTAAACATCTTTAAGGTAACTGAAGGGGAGGTATGTAGGTTTGGTACGTCTCTTTATACCAAGCCCACAGACCGCAATTCCCTGTTAGATGCACATAGTTATCATCCCACACACCAGAAGAAAGGGATAGTAGCCTCTCAACTCACTCGAGTTCTGCACAACAATACCGAGGCACCTAATAGAGTAACACAATTAAATGAGATGTCAGAGAAACTGATCACACGAGGCTATGATAGAGGGATGGTTATGGACATTAAGGAAGGAGCCATAAAACATTTTGAGGAAACTGGGATCAGAACAAAAGAAACCATTAATTCAGAGGAGAAAATCAATTTCATTACTACATTTGATCCAATGCATCAAAAGGTTGCTGGCGCAATCTCTAAACATTGGGACCTAGTTAGCTCTGATAAGTCTCTGCCATTCATGAAACAACAACAACCTAGAATGGTATATCGTAGAGCAAGAAATTTGCGGGACTTGCTGGTGAAAACGGACCCAACTAGGTGTTATGAAACAAATACTTGGCTAAAATCGAATAAAAAAGGCTGCTTTAAATGTGGATTGTATCACGTGCGACAGCATGCTGAAAGGTGACACATTCCAACATCCACACACGAATAAGCGCTATAAAATCAACCACAGACTTTCATGCATGAGTACCCATGTGATTTATATGCTGATTTGCCCCTGTTCCCTTGTATATATAGGGACAATGGTCACTACGTTTCGAGAGCGCATGGCTAATCATCGCTGTGCGATCAGGGAAGCCATCAAAAATGGAGACTCTGATCAGCCAGTAGCACGCCATTTCGCCCGACACAAGCATGGTGTATCAAGTCTAAAAACCATGCTGATAGACCAAGTACCACCGTTGACAAGGGGAGGTGACAGGGGCAATCGGCTTCTGAGGTTGGAGTCAAGATGGATTTATACCTTGGACACTATAACACCTAGGGGGTTAAACACTATGCTCGACTTCTCGCCATTTTACACTGGGAACTGATTTAATTTTCCTCCATTGGCTATAATTACTCTATCTATCTAAGAATAACATCCACAATTGCTGACTCTCAAACATGACTTTAACTTTCTCCAGATCTTAAGTCCTCAGGTATTTTTTGCCATACTCCAGGAGATATGAAGAATGCAAAAATATATTGGATGTATATATGTACATTATCTAGGGTTTGGGCTATCTACAAATGATGTTTTACTACATCTCCCAATAACCATATAATGGATTATTGTTATTATTGTAATATATACACACCAATACACAAGTAGGTCTCTTAGACAATAATAGAATTCATATGTCCACCATATTTATGTTTTTAATTGTAATTGATCACTTATGATCGATTGCCTTTACTGTTTTTAGCTTGCACAGTGCTCTGATATACGGCTGTCTGCAGTACTCCATGGAATAGGCAAAGAGGATCTATATGTTAATTAAAAATTAAAAATGATTTTGGACTTTATATTCCTTTGGTTGGGCCCTTCTTCATTACCTATGTCATCACTAGACAACAAACATTGTCACTATGGCAACCGATGTCACCACGTGATCCACGTAGATGACGCAACTTCCGGTCACATGACTTCCGGATCTGCAGCATGCGGGCCACGGTCGAGGCTCGGCGTTATCAGAAGCCATTTGGTTATTTAAGGTGGAGGGGTATTGTATATTTTATACTGCTTTTTGTATTTTCCAAAATGTCTGTATCATGCATTTGAAAAAGGAGGTGGAATACCTCCGAAACGTCATGCATTTTTAACTTAATTTATTAATTGTTAAGTTTTACCTGAACCGGTGAGTGCCTTTTTTCTACGAATATATATTGGATCATTTTCTGAAGTGCACCCTGGAGGTTGTTACATTTGTATATGGAGTGCCTTTCCAAATGACTCTAACATATATATATATTCTTAGCAACTTCATATTCAGGGTCACCATGAATCAGGAGTGGAGGAGGAGGAGGTTGAAGCTGAGTATATCTGTTCCTGATGTAGGGCTTGAGTAGCAAGATGTGGAAGACTGAGTGTATGCGCAGGGTTCTGGGCAAGGCCCCTCTGTAGGCAACAGGAGACAGTCTTTGAAGGACCTTGTAAGGTAAGATAAACCTAGGTCCTAATTTATGACTGGTTTGACATAGACAAATATGTCGAGTAGAGACCCCAACACATTCACCTACCGAAAAGGCACAGAGAGAAGCTCTTTGATGATCAGCAAACCTCTTGTATCTGGAGACAGCAGAACGTAACTGAGAGCGAATACAATGCCAATGAGTGGTGAGGTTAGTAACATGTTGGTCCGCAGCAGGAACCCCTGTGGACTGATTGGAAAGAGGAAAGACACAAGGTTGGTAACCTGCTGTGGCTTGAAATGGAGAACATAGTAGAGAAGAGTGCCAATGATTGTTGTTTGCCAGCTCAGCTAGGGGTAACAATTCAGACCAGTTGGTATTGAAAGTATTAACAAAAGGTCTGAGATAGGCTTCGAGATCTTGATCCACTCTCTCAGTCAGCCCATCAGCCTGAGGATGGTAGCCAGAAGACAAGGAAATAGTGGTTACAATCAATTTGCAAAAGGCTTTCCAAATAATAAAGATGAATTGTGGACCTCTGTCAGAAACAATATTCACGGGAATGACATGTAGTCGTACCACATGTAACAGAAAAAGAGATGATAATTCTTCGGCAGATGGCAGTTTCCTTAGGGTTACAAAATGAGCCAATATGGAAGCAGGTGGCTTCAGGAGGCCTTCTAGACTGGGCATGTTGCAGTCTTTGAAGAAGAGAGGTGTTAAGTTGAGCAACCACACAGAAGGGGGTATGATGTGTTCAATAGGAGCTTCAGAGGAATCACTAGTTGAGAAAACTGAGGGGAAAGGGTGTCAGCCTTTTTATTTTTGGTCCCAGGAAGATAAGAGACCAAAAGTTAAAACAGGAAAAGAACAAGGCTCACCTGGCCTGTTGAGGATTGAGTCGATGAGCAGTCTCTAGGTATGTCAGATTCTTTTGGTCAGTGAGAATTTAACTGGGGTTGGCAGTACCCTCTAGCCAATGAGGCCATTCAGTCAAGGCCATCTTAATGGCTAAGAGTTCACGATTACCCACATTGTAAATACTCTCTGTTGGAGTAAAGCTTTTGGAGAAAAAGGCTACAGGGTGCAACGTGGAGGTTGAAGGATCCCTTTGGGTTAACACTGCTCCAGCTCCAATCTTTGAGTCCTCAACTTCTAAAGTGAACTGCAGGTCAGGATCAGGATGGCGGAGTACAGGAGCAGAACAAAATGCCCTTTTCAGATGAGAGAATGTATCCATGGCTTCAGGAGGCCAATTTTTGCAGTCCTTGTTCCGTTTAGCCAACTCAGTAAGTGGAGCAACTATCTAGGAAAAGTCCTTTATAAACTTGCAGTAATAATTGGAGAACCCCAAGAATCTCTGTAGTTCATTTAAAGAAGTTGGTTGAGGCTATTCCAGAACTCGGTGAGCTTAGAAGGATCCATGGCAAAACCTTCCTTCGAGATGACATAGCCAAGGAACTAGATCTGAACTGGATCGAACTCACATTTCTCTAGTTTGGCTACCAGAGAATTGTCTCTGAGGTGAAGAAGTACCTGTCTCACGTGTTCATGATGCTCCTCAAGGGTGGAGGAGAAAATAAGGATATCATCCAGGTAGACGATGACAGTGCGATTGAGGAGGTCACGAAATACATTGTTGATGAATGCTTGAAAGACTGCAGTGGCATTACACAGCCCAAAAGGCATTACGACGTATTTGTAATGCCCTGATCTCGTGTTAAAGGCAGGCTTCCATTTTTGTCCTGGGAATATACAAATAAGATTGTACGCCCCATGTAGATCCAACTTAGTGAAGTAGTGAGCATTTTGGAGTGAATCATAAAGTTCAGTGATTAAAGGAATAGGATAGAGATTCCTGATAGTGATGTTGTTTAGGGCTCTGTAGTCGATACAGGGTCTGAGCACACCATCCTTCTTACTGAGGAAAAAAAAGCCAGCAGGAGAAGAGGAGGGATGAATAAAACCTTTAGCTAGGTTTTCTTGAATATAATCCTCCATGGCCTTGGTTTCAGCTTTGGAGAGGAGATAAGCCCACCCTTTAGGAAGTGGTGATCCAGGAAAGAGGTCAATTTTGCAGTCGTAAGGACGGTGAGCTGGCAGCACATCAGCTGCTTTCTTTTCAAACACATCTGTAAAATCTGCATATACTGAAGGAAGACTTGAAGGGGACAGTAGACCTGCTATGGGGATGTGGTGCAGAGGAGTAACCTTAGCCAGACAGGAGTGGAAGCAGGAAGTACCCCAGGAGGCCAATTGTCCCTCACTCCAGTCAAATTGCCGGTTGTGTATATATTAAGCCAAGGAACCGAAGGATGACAGGCTGTGCTGGGGAATGAATGAAATCGAACTGCAACTGTTCGGTATGAAGGACTCCCACAGTCAGGGTTAGGAGTGCAGATTCAAAATGGATTAACCCTGATCCAAGGGGAGTGACATCCAGAGTAGTTATATAGAGACATTGTTTTTTCTGCCAATCTTGCCTGTATCATAAAACGCTGATCAAGAAAATTTCCAGGTGCCCCTGAATCAATGAAGGCTTGAGAGTGGACGGAATTCTGAAGGAAGGTAAGGGTAACAGGTACCAGGATCCAAGAGAAGTGAGGGGGATTAAGCAGAGACCATGCTTGGAGGTACCCCAGTTTTATCCTCTAAGCATTGACTTTTCCTGGCAGAATATCACAGTTCTTTAGTTAGTGTGAGTTAGAACCATAGTAGAAACCTCAATCTCCTTCTTCTCTGTCTTTCAGATTCTGTGGGCTTTAGGGAGGAGAGATCCATGGGTTCCTCTATAGAGGTGCTGATGGGGAAGAGGATAGCCTAGAGACCGGATTAGTAGAAGGATGAGAGGGAAGGGTTCTACGAGTTCTGTCCCTCTCAACTTGTCTCTCCAAAAAGCGAGAATCTAGATTGATACAAAATGTTTTTGAATTAATTCAGGGAAGAAGGAACATCACGATAAGTAAGCTCGTCCTTGAAGCGCTCATGCAAACCTCTCCTAAAGGCCGCCTTGAGAGCACTGCCATCCCAACTGGTCTCAAGTACCAAGGTGTGAAACTCGATGGCATATTGTGTCACAAATCTATTGATCTGTGGAGATCCAAGAGACAGTACTGTGCAGCAGAAGCGCGGACGGAGGTCCTAAACACAGAAGATAAAGTTGAACGCTCTGTTCCAAAATGGGAGAGACCGAGGCTAGGGCCTTGTCTTTCAAAAAGGAAATGATAAAAGTGAACTTTGACTCATGAGACTGGAAGGTGTGAGGATCATTGCAAAAGTGCAACCTGCACTGGTTGAGAAAACCCTACACTCGGTAGTACCATAATACTTGTCAGGTAATGGTATCTGGGGTATACTTCCAGAAGCAGGGGAAGAAGCTGCAGCACTAGCAGCAGCGACCAGCTGTGTAAAAACAGGAGCAACATTCTTTTCTGCAACCAGTGACGAAAGAATAGCTGTTATATCCTCAAGTTTAGAATCCAAATTCTGCCTGTGCATGGTATGGGTTCCCAGCATCTGTCCCTGGAGAGAGACTGTTCTTGCTACCTAATTTGGGTCCATGTCCCAAGTATAATGTAATGCTCATGGGATATTACTCTATAAGACCAAATTTGGCCAGTAGTCTTCTTATCCTGGCGTCAAGTGGAATGATAGGAAATATCCCAGAGCGAGTTTGTAAAATGAGGTAAGCAGTATTCACAGTAGGCAGGGTAGTCCTTGGCGGCAACAGGAAGACAATCCAGCAGTATACCAATTCAGGGGTAAACCAATAGAAGGACCAGAAACAGGCAGGATTCAGCAAAACAAGGAAATCCAGCAGTATAACAGTTCAGGGGTAAACCAATAGAAGGACCAGACAGGCAGAGTTCAGTAACAGTATAGCAATCCAACAGTTCAGGGGTTAAGCAGACAGAGTGGTCAGACAGGCAGAGTTCAGCAACAGTTTAGCAATCTAGCAGTCCAGGGGTTAAAAACAGGCAGAGTGGTCAGACAAGCAGAGTTCAGCAACAGTATAGCAATCCAGCAGTTCAGGGGTTAAGCAGGCAGAGTGGCCAGACAATCAGAGTTCAGCAACAATATAGCAATCCAGCAGTTTAGGGGTTAAGCAGGCAGAGTGGTCAGACAAGCAGAGTTCAGCAACAATATAGCAATTTAGCAGTTCAATACAACACCCAGGAGCACACTAAGCAACACCTATACTTGGGCAGTGAAGATAGTAAATGACAGACTTACATAGGCACAGGATTCGTGCCCCAGGAGATCCGGACCGGCTTCAGAAGGGGAGAGACGTGCAGCGATAACGTCATCAGGAACCACCGCATCCCTGGCAACAGCCAGCGCAACAACTGCTGCATCCTTGGCAACAGCCAGAGCGGCGCGGCGTGACAATATGTATGTTTTTACATCTTTTTATCTACTTAATGGAAAAAGGCTCTAATGCACTTATATACGTCCATATGTGTACATATATATTTATGTGTTTATATGTGTATATATGTCTGTCAATACATATATACACATATAAATACATTAATAAATATTTACTCATATATATATATATATATATATATATATATATACACGGCTAGATTTAGAGTTTGGTGGCCAAAGGGGTGCGTTATATACGCGTGCTTTTATTCTCCTGCACCTTTTAAATACCGCTGGTATTTAGAGTTCACAGAATGGCTGGGTTTTCACTGCGTTAGGCTCCAAAAAGGGAGCGTAGAGCATAATTTAACGCCACTGCAACTCTAGATACCAGTGGACGCGGCCAGCTTCAAAAACGTGCTCGTGCACGATATCCCCATAGAAAACAATGGGGCATTTTGAGCTGAAAAAAAACCTAACACCTGCAAAAAACATAATTTATGTAAGAGCTTACCTGATAAATTAATTTCTTTCATATTAGCAAGAGTCCATGAGCTAGTGACGTATGGGATATACATTCCTACCAGGAGGGGCAAAGTTTCCCAAACCTCAAAATGCCTATAAATACACCCCTCACCACACCCACAAATCAGTTTAACGTATAGCCAAGAAGTGGGGTGATAAGAAAAAAGTGCGAAAGCATAAAAAATAAGGAATTGGAATAATTGTGCTTTATACAAAAATATCATAACCACCACAAAAAAGGGTGGGCCTCATGGACTCTTGCTAATATGAAAGAAATGAATTTATCAGGTAAGTTCTTACATAAATTATGTTTTCTTTCATGTAATTAGCAAGAGTCCATGAGCTAGTGACGTATGGGATAATGACTACCCAAGATGTGGATCTTCCACGCAAGAGTCACTAGAGAGGGAGGGATAAAATAAAGACAGCCAATTCTGCTGAAAAAAATCCCCACCCAAAATAAAGTTTAAATCTTATAATGAAAAAAACTGAAATTATAAGCAGAAGAATCAAACTGAAACAGCTGCCTGAAGTACTTTTCTACCAAAAACTGCTTCAGAAGAAGAAAACACATCAAAATGGTAGAATTTAGTAAAAGTATGCAAAGAAGACCAAGTGGCTGCTTTGCAAATCTGATCAACTGAAGCTTCATTCCTATACGACCAGGAAGTAGAAACTGACCTAGTAGAATGAGCTGTAATCCTTTGAGGTGGAGTTTTACCCGACTCGACATAGGCATGATGAAACAAAGATTTTAACCAAGATGCCAAGGAAATGGCAGAAGCCTTCTGACCTTTCCTAGAACCGGAAAAGATAACAAATAGACTAGAAGTCTTTCGGAAATCCTTAGTAGCTTCAACATAATATTTCAAAGCTCTAACTACATCCAAAAAATGCAACGACTTTTCCTTAGAATTCTTAGGATTAGGACACAATGAAGGAACCACAATTTCTCTACTAATGTTGTTTGAATTCACAACCTTAGGTAAAAATTTAAAAGAAGTTCGCAACACCGCCTTATCCAGATGAAAAATCAGAAAAGGAGACTCACAAGAAAGAGCAGAAACTCTTCTAGCAGAGAGATGGCCAAAAGAAACAAAACTTTCCAAGAAAGTAATTTAATGTCCAGCGAATGCATAGGTTCAAACGGAGGAGCTTGAAGAGCCCTCAGAACCAAATTCAAACTCCAAGGAGGAGAAATTGACTAAATAACAGGTTTATACGAGCCAAAGCTTGTACAAAACAATGAATATCAGGAAGACTAGCAATTTTTCTGTGAAAAAGAACAGAAAGAGCAGAGATTTGACCTTTCAAGGAACTTGCAGACAAACCTTATCCAAACCATCCTGAAGAAACTGTAAAATTCTAGGAATTCTAAAAGAATGCCAAGAAAAAATGATGAGAAAAACACCAAGAAATGTAAATCTTCCAGACTCGATAATATATCTTCCTAGATACAGTTTTACGAGCCTGTAACATAGTATTAATCACAGAGTCAGAGAAACCTCTATGACTGAGAATCAAGCGTTCAATCTCCATACCTTCAAATTTAAGGATTTGAGAAACCTGATGGAAAAAAGGACCTTGCGATAGAAGGTCTGGTCTTAACGGAAGAGTCCACGGTTGGCAAGTGGCCATCCGGACAAGATCCGCATACCAAAACCTGAGAGGCCATGCTTTAGCCACCAGCAGAATAAACGAACGCTCCTTTAGAATCTTGGAAAAAGAACTAGAGGCGGAAAGATATAATCAGGATGATACTTCCAAGGAAGTGACAATGCATCCACTGCTTCCGCCTGAGGATCCCTGGATCTGGACAGATACCTGGGAAGCTTCTTGTTTAGATGAGAAGCCATCAGACCTATTTCTGTAAGTCCCCATATTTGAACAATCTGAAGAAATACCTCTGGGTGAAGAAACCATTCGCCCGGATGTAGCGTTTGGCGACTGAGATAATCCGCTTCCCAATTGTCTATACCTGGGATATGAACCGCAGAAATTAGACTGGAGCTGGATTCCGCCCATACAAGTATATGAGAGACTTCTTTCATAGTCAGAGGACTGTGAGTTCCTCCTTGATGATTGACATATGCCACGGTTGTGACATTGTCCGTCTGGAAACAAATGAATGACTCTCTCTTTAGAAGAGGCCACGACTGAAGAGTTCTGAAAATTGCATGGAGTTCCAAAATGTTGATTGGTAATCTCGCCTCCTGAGATTCCCAAACCCCTTGTGCTGTCAGAAACCCCCATACAGCTCCCCAACCTGTCAGACTTGCATCTGTTGAGATCACAGTCTATGTTGGAAGAACAAAAGAAGCCCCCTGAACTAAACAATGGTGGTCTGTCCACCACGTCAGAGAGTGTCGAACAATCGGTTTTAAAGATATTTATTGAGATATCTTTGTATAATCCCTGCACCACTGGTTCAGCATACAGAGCTGAAGAGGTCGCATGTGAAAACGAGCAAAGGGGATCGCGTCCAATTTAGCAGTCATAAGACCTAGAATTTCCATGCATAAGGCTGCCAAAGGGAAAAATTGAGACTGAAGGTTTCGACAAGCTGAAACCAATTTCAGACGCCTCTTGTCCATCAGAGACAGAATCAAGGACACTGAATCTATCAGGAAACCTAAAAAGGTTACCCTTGTCTGAGGAATCAAACGAACTTTTTGGTAAAATGATCCTCCAACCATGTTCTTGAAGAAACAACACTTATAAAAAGACTGGAAAGGTTCTTTCTAGTGAAAATGAGCAAAGGGAATTGAATCCAATGCTGTGGCCATAAGACCTAAAACTTCTATGCATATATAGCAACTGAAGGAAATAATAGAGACTAAAGGAACCGATAGACGGAACCCAATAAAATTATCCCTTGTCTGATAGAGACAAGGACAGTGACACAAACTATCTGGAAACCTAAAAAAGGTGAACCTTGTGTGAGGAATCAAGAGCTTTCGAAAAAAAAGATCCTCTAACTATGTCCTGAAGAGCAAGTAAATCATATGAGATTTCGCATCCTCAGAAAATAATCTGAATGAAAACAGAAAATTTAAAATATGCATTTATTGTATCTAATGAAAACAAATAATGCTATCAATGACCATAAAAAGGCAAAATAGTTTGAATAAAACTCCAAAACCCGGTCCCTCAAAAGGAACTGGAAGAAATACCCCAGAAGATTTCAGGTCTGAGCAGTGCTTGAACCCCATGGGTGCCCAGCCATGCTTCAACAGTACCCAAAATATATAGGACAGAAACACAGTTAAAGAAAGTGTTAGCCTTACTGGAATAAAATCAAAGAAATTTGGACAAAAAAATTTCAAAGAAGCCTTAACCTGCTCTTTACCAGCCAAGCTGGAATACGGCATGTACATCGCAATATTAGGGAGCTGATTTCGAACTCCAATTATAGACATGTTACTTGGGAAAGAACTCAGGAATTCGTTCCTTAATAAGAACAACCAAACCAGTATAAGCTTAAAGTTTTAGTCTTAGAACTCAATCTTGAAGCCCAGAGTAACAGTTAAGAATTGAATCCAATTATAAAACAAATAATTGATTATCTTAGAACAAAAGAAATATGGATTTTTTTTTAATTTTTTTTTTAAAAATCACAAAATTCTTCTAGCTAAAAAAGCTAAAGACATAGATTAACCCTCATTTGCGAAAATATTCAATAAAATGAAGACACAAATGAAATTATTAGCATGATAGTCCAGTTTAAACGACCAGCCAACACAGTGGACTTGCATAATCAATAAATGCAAAACAACAAGACAAATGCAACAGCACCTAGTCTAGTAAATGTTGTCCCTTTAAAAATGCTAAAATAAATCATAATCTGATACTTGATCTTAAAGTAAACAGAGAAAATGAAGCAATTGCAATATCCAAATAAATCACAGGACCAAGAAAAGTACCTGAAACTAAATAATTTTCCATAAATAAGATACAACTATCTAAAGGAAAATAAATACTATTTTGCTATAGAAACAATAGCATAATTAGTAGAATTAGAGATAGCCCCAATAAATTGGAGAACCCTCCAAATTGAGTTTAACTGCTGGCAAAGAATATAGTTTAAAACCTTTGAAGAGGAAATAAAAGAAAATTCTCAGCCTATTCCATTCCCTAGTATGGGGAATTGGAAAGAAAACCTCTGAAAACACAGAAGAAATAAATAGGCAGAAATAATGTCAGCTAGTCTTAAAGAACTAGTTACCATAATATCCAAAATAATCAACACCTTTTCAACAAAGAACAAATGTACTTTAATAATAGAAAAATAATAAAAAAAGTAGATTTGTTAGTGTCAATATCTGATGAAGAAAATTTCTGAAAGAGAAAAAAACATCATCAGAGAAGGATAAATCAGTATGTTGTTGGTCATTTGAAACTTCAATAATTAAAAAAGAAGTGAAAAAAGACCTAAAAATTTTATTAGAAGGCACGAAGTCAGACAAAGCCTTTAAAATAGAATCAGAAAAATATTTCTTATAAATCTTCTAAATATTTCTTGTAAGAAAGGAAATATATAAAGCATAAATACTAATGGATTCCGCATGTAAAAGTATAACATAATAACTTATTACAAACCATAGCTAAAGATAAACATTTATAACATTTAAAATAAATGAACTTAGCTTTGATAGAACTGAAACTCAGTTAAGCGTTTTTCCAGAAGTGGCTTCTGATTCAGAGTCAATCTGAGACATCTTGCAATATGTAATAGAAAAAACAACATATAAAGCAAAATTGATCAAATTCCTTAAATGACAGTTTCAGGAATGGGAAAAAAATGCCAATGAACAAGCTTCTAGCAACCAGAAGCAATAAATAATGAGACTTAAATATTGTGGAGACAACAATGACGCTCAAATTTTTTAGCGCCAAAAAAGCCGCCCACATTATTTGGCGCCTAAATGCTTTTGGCGCCAAAAATGGTGCTACATCCGGTAACGCCGACATTTTTTGGTGCAAAAAACGTCAAAAAAATTACGCAACTTCCGGCGACACGTATGACGCCGGAAATGACAAGAAAATTTTTGCACCAAGAAAGTCCGCGCCAAGAATGACGCAATAAAATGAAGCATTTTCAGCCCCCGCGAGCCTAACAGCCCACAGGAAAAAAAGTCAAATTTTAAGGTAAGAAAAAATTGAATTATTCATATGCATTATCCCAAATATGAAACTGACTGTCTGAAAATAAGGAACGTTGAACATCCTGAATCAAGGCAAATAAATATTTAAACACATATATTTAGAACTTTATATAAAAGTGCCCAACCATAGCTTAGAGTGTCACAGAAAATAAGACTTACTTACCCCAGGACACTCATCTACATGTAGTAGAAAGCCAAACCAGTACTGAAACGAGAATCAGTAGAGGTAATGGTATATATAAGAGTATATCGTCGATCTGAAAAGGGAGGTAAGAGATGAATCTCTACGACTGATAACAGAGAACCTATGAAATAGACCCTGCAGAAGGAGATTATTGAATTCAAATAGGCAATACTCTCTTCACATTCCTCTGACATTCACTGCACACTGAGAGGAAAACCAGGCTCCAAACTGCTGCGGAGCGCATATCAACGTAGAATCTAGCACACTCTTACTTCACCACCTCCACAGGAGGCAAAGTTTGTAAAAACTGATTTGTGGGTGTGGTGAGGGGTGTATTTATAGGCATTTTGAGGTTTGGGAAACTTTGCCCCTCCTGGTAGGAATGTATATCCCATACGTCACTAGCTCATGGACTCTTGCTAATTACATGAAAGAAAAGCAGCGTTCAGCTCTTAACGCAGCCCCATTGTTGTCTATGGGGAAACACTTCCTACGTCTGCACCTAACACTCTAACATTTTCCCCCGAGTCTAAACACCCCTAACCTTACACTTATTAACCCCTAATCTGCCGCCCCCACTATCGCTGACACCTGCATATTTTTTTAACCCCTAATCTGCCGCTCCGTAAACCGCCGCTACCTACATTATCTCTGTGTACCCCTAATCTGCTGCCCCTAACACCGCCGACCCCTATATTATATTTATTAACCCCTAATCTGCCCCCCACAACGTCGCCTACACCTGCCTACACTTATTAACCCCTAATCTGCCGAGCGGACCGCACCGCTACTATAATAAAGTTATTAACCCCTAATCCGCCTCAATAACCCTATAATAAATAGTATTAACCCCTAATCTGCCCTCCCTAACATCGCCGACACCTAACTTCAATTATTAACCCCTAATCTGCCGACTGAATCTCGCTGCTACTGTAATAAATGGATTAACCCCTAAAGCTAAGTCTAACCCTAACCCTAACACCCCCTAAGTTAAATATAATTTAAATCTAACGAAATAAATTAACTCTTATTAAATAAATTATTCCTATTTAAAGCTAAATACTTACCTGCAAAATAAACCCTAATATAGCTACAATATAAATTATAATTATATTACATCTATTTTAGGATTTATACTTATTTTACAGTAACTTTGTATTTATTTTAACCAGGTACCATAGCTATTGAATAGTTAAGAACTATTTAATAGCTAAAATAGTTAAAATAATTACAAAATTACCTGTAAAATAAATCCTAACCTAAGTTACAATTAAACCTAACACTACACTATCAATAAATTAATTAAATACAATACCTATAATTATCTACAATTAAACTTAACACTACACTATCAATAAATTAATTAAATACAATATCTACAAATAAATACAATTAAATAAACTAACTAAAGTACAAAAAAATAAAAAAGAACTAAGTTACAAAAAATAAAAAAATATTTACAAACATCAGAAAAATATTACAACAATTTTAAACTAATTACACCTACTCTAAGCCCCCTAATAAAATAACAAAGCCCCCCAAAATAAAAAAATGCCCTACCCTATTCTAAATTACAAAAGTTCAAAGCTCTTTTACTTTACCAGCCCTGAAAAAGGCCCTTTGCGGGGCATGCCCCAAATAATTCAGCTCTTTTGCCTGTAAAAAAAAAACATACAATACCCCCCCCCAACATTACAACCCACCACCCACATACCCCTAATCTAACCCAAACCCCCCTTAAATAAACCTAACACTAAGCCCCTGAAGATCTTCCTACCTTGTCTTCACCATGCCAGGTATCACCGATCGTTCCAGGCTCCGAAATCTTCATCCAAGCCCAAGCGGGGGCTAGACATCCATCATCCGACGGCTGAAGAAGTCCAGAAGAGGCTCCAAAGTATTCATCCTATCTGGGAAGAAGAGTAGATCCGGACCGGCAACCATCTTCTTCCAAGCAGCATCTTCTATCTTCATCCGATGAGGACCGGCTCCATCTTGAAGACCTACACCGCGGACCCATCTTCTTCTTCCGACGACTTCCCGATGAATGATGGTTCCTTTAAGGGACGTCAGCCAATTGGAATTAAGGTAGGAAAATTCTGATTGGCTGATTGGATCAGCCAATCAGAATCAAGTTCAATCCGATTGGCTGATTCAATCAGCCAATCAGATTGAGCTCGCATTCTATTGGCTGTTCCGATCAGCCAATAGAATGCGAGCTCAATCTGATTGGCTGATCCAATCAGCCAATCGGATTGAACTTGAATTTGATTGGCTGATTCCATCAGCCAATCAGAATATTCCTACCTTAATTCCGATTGACTGATAGAATCCTATCAGCCAATCGGAATTCGAGGGACACCATCTTGGATGACGTCATTTAAAGGAACCGTCATTCGGTGAGTAGGTGTCGGTTGAAGAAGATGTTCCGCGTCGGCTTGGAAGAAGATGGCTCCGCTCCGCTCCGGAAGAAAGAAGATTGAAGATGCGGCTTGATAGAAGACTTCATCCCGACGATGGACTTCCGACTTCAGCCCGATGATGGAGTTCTTCAGCCGCCGCTTGGATCCAGACTTCAGCCCGAGGATGGACGTCACTCTTCAGCCCCCCCCGCTTGGGCTTGGATCAAGACTTCGGACCCTCTTCTGGACAGATCGGGACCCGGTGAGGTGAAGACAAGGTAGGGAGATCTTCAGGGGCTTAGTGTTAGGTTTATTTAAGGGGGGTTTGGGTTATATTAGGGGTATGTGGGTGGTGGGTTGTAATGTTGGGGGGGGTATTGTATGTGGGTTTTTTTCAGGCAAAAGAGCTGAATTCTTTGGGGCATGCTCTGCAAAGGGCCCTTTTCAGGGCTGGTAAGGTAAAAGAGCTTTGAACTTTTTTATTTTAGAATAGGGTAGGGCATTTTTTTATTTTGGGGGGCTTTGTTATTTTATTAGGGGGCTTAGAGTAGGTGTAATTAGTTTAAAATTGTTGTAATATTTTTCTAATGTTTGTAAATATTTTTTTATTTTTTGTAACTTAGTTCTTTTTTATTTTTTGTACTTTAGTTAGTTTATTTAATTGTATTTATTTGTAGGTATTGTATTTAATTAATTTATTGATAGTGTAGTGTCAGGTTTAATTGTAGATAATTGTAGGTATTTTATTTTATTAATTTATTGATAGTGTAGTGTTAGGTTTAATTATAGATAATTGTAGGTATTGCATTTAATTAATTTATTGATAGTGTAGTGTTAGGTTTAATTGTAACTTAGGTTAGGATTTATTTTACAGGTAATTTTGTAATTATTTTAACTATTTTAGCTATTAAATAATTATTAACTATTTAATAGCTATTGTACCTGGTTAAAATAAATACAAAGTTGCCTGTAAAATAAATATTAATACTAAAATAGCTACAATATAATTATAATTTATATTGTAGCTATATTAGGGTTTATTTTACAGGTAAGTATTTAGCTTTAAATAGGAATAATTTATTTAATAAGAGTTAATTTATTTCGTTAGAATAAAATTATATTTAACTTAGGGGGGTGTTAGGGTTAGGGTTAGACTTAGCTTTAGGGGTTAAAAAATTTAATAGAGTAGCGGTGAGCTCCGATCGGCAGATTAGGGGTTAATATTTTAAGTTAGGTGTTGGCGATGTTAGGGAGGGCAGATTTGGGGTTAATACAATTTATTATAGGGTTATTGAGGTGGAAAGGGGTTAATAACGTTATTATAGTAGCGGTGCGGTCCGCTCTGCAGATTAGGGGTCAATATGTGTAGGCAGGTGGAGGCGACGGTGAGGGGGCAGATTAGGGGTTAATAAATATAATATAGGGGTCGGCGTTGTTAGGCGCAGCAGATTAGGGGTACATAGCTATAATGTAGGTGGAAGTGGTGTATGGAGCGGAAGATTAGGGGTTAATAATAATATTCAGGGGTCAGAGATAGCAGGGGCGGCAGATTAGGGGTTAATAAATATAATATAGGGGTCGGCGGTGTTAGGGGCAGCAGATTAGGGGTTCATAGGGATAATGTAGGTGGCAGCGGCGTGTGGTCGTCAGATTAGGGGTTAAAAAATTTTAATAGAGTGGCGGCGATGTGGGGGGACCTCGGTTAGGGGTACATAGGTAGTTTATGGGTGTTAGTGTACTTTAGAGCACAGTAGTTAAGATTTTTATAAACCGGCGTTAGCCCAGAAAGCTCTTAACTACTGACTTTTTTCTGCGGCTGGAGTTTTGTCATTAGATTTCTAACGCTCACTTCAGACACGACTCTAAATACCGGCGTTAGAAAGATCCCATTGAAAAGAGGATACGCAATTGACGTAAGGGGATCTGCGGTATGGAAAAGTCGCGGCTGGAAAGTGAGCGTTAGACCCTTTCCTGACTGACTCTAAATACCAGCGGTAGCCCAAAACCAGCGTTAGGAGCCTCTAACGGTGGTTTTGACGGCTACCGCCCAACTTTAAATCTAGGCCTTAGTTTTTTATATCTATTTTATATGTATGAATTTTATAAATATTCTTTTATATTTATAATTATATTTATTACATATACTATATATATATTTTTATACCACTTTATGTAATTATGAAGTTGTATATGAATTTATTTATTTTTGTACTAGCACATAAATAATACAGATAAACAAGGTAGTTCTGAATAAAAAAATTATTAGAATACTCCGGAAACATGAAAAAACACCCCAAAAATACAAAAAAGTAATCTGTCCAAGTAAGCACCCTACAGTCATAAAACTGACAAATTGAGCTTTTGGGAAAATAACTGATTAAGATAATCATGTTTTAAACTAATACATTTTACAATAACAAATATGGAGCAATTTCCGGTTTGCTAAGATATAGCAGGCAAGGATGGGAGTGGATTCTAACTCTGATGAAGTGGGCATAGGACCCACGAAACGCGTAAGCTCGCGAGAAATCAGTGACGTCACTTCTGGTTCTCACCAAGGATCCACTTCCGGTTTCGCCGAAACCACTAACGGCTGTACAGACCCTTTGAGCTCTATCCACTATACACCAACGATTGGACTATTGTTTGGAGATAAGTTTTATATAATATTTAGGCGCTCCACAGATTGTTTTATCAATTATTTATAACACTCTGTTTTTAAACCAATACATTTATTCGATCATTTTATTAACTTTGTAGTGCGCACTAGTTATAGCCTAAATCGTCAGTATTTTTAACATTTCAGTGACTACTATACAATCAATTATCCCTTTATAAAAACCTGCATTTTTTTACATCTCATGAATTTTATTCACCTTTTTTTGATCTGTACATGAATTTTTACCCCCTTTTTTTATCATACATTTAATAATCATTACTCTGTCAATATAATTGTTCTGGCATCTGTCTGTTACATACTTTCCATGAGTTAGTTTCAGACAGTATAGCCAGACCTAGAACAAACAGCTTATTACTCTGTTTTATGTATGTTTTATGGTCCAATTGTGTGAACCTCTTTTTCCTGTTTTTTTTTGTGTTTTTAACTAAGCATACTAAGAAAACATTGTTTTTAGCAATAGGACTCAGCACAATAGTAATGCTTTCAAAGAAATGACTGCAGTCAGTGTTAACTGAGCCCAACATACCTAAACAAGATTTCAATTTCCCCTTTTTTATATACAACAAACAAAATAAAATAAAATATTTTGCTGTGGTTAAATAAACCTACACTATATCATCTAATTACACTAAAACCATCTTTGGGACCTTTAGCGCTAGTTCCATAATCCTTCTATTTTTATCATATATATATATATATATATATATATATATATATATATATATATATATATATATATAACACATAGAAACACCCAGCACTCACCAGCTAGCTCACAGCTAAGATAAAATCACAACTGGAAAGGTTAGTCACCGCATCTGGCCAAATGGGAAAGCTCAGGCACCACGTCAAGGTCCTTTCCTTAGCCTGAGTCCCTAACACAGGCACACCATCATGCGAGCTCACAAAGCTAAACAAACTGAGAACAAAGAAGGGGTGCACAGGTGGCTGTAATTACCCATAGAAAATACAAAACATGGAAGGGAACTGCACTCCAAGACCGGATCAGGTACACATCCTGTGACTCAGTAACATCCAGCCCTGGGTGCTAAATAGCACTCCAAAAAAGCTGTGATGTCACCAGAGCCACAGGCAGTTAACCCCAGTCCGGAATGGGTGCAAGAACCAAGGGAGATTACAAATAAAAAGTAATACAACACATAGAAACACCCAGCACTCACCAGCTAGCTCACAGCTAAGATAAAATCACAACTGGAAAGGTTAGTCACCGCATCTGGCCAAATGGGAAAGCTCAGGCACCACGTCAAGGTCCTTTCCTTAGCCTGAGTCCCTAACACTTGGTTCTTGCACCCATTCCGGACTGGGGTTAACTGCCTGTGGCTCTGGTGACATCACAGCTTTTTTGGAGTGCTATTTAGCACCCAGGGCTGGATGTTACTGAGTCACAGGATGTGTACCTGATCCGGTCTTGGAGTGCAGTTCCCTTCCATGTTTTGTATTTTCTATGGGTGATTACAGCCACCTGTGCACCCCTTCTTTGTTCTCAGTTTGTTTAGCTTTGTGAGCTCGCATGATGGTGTGCCTGTGTTAGGGACTCAGGCTAAGGAAAGGACCTTGACGTGGTGCATGAGCTTTCCCATTTGGCCAGATGCGGTGACTAACCTTTCCAGTTGTGATTTTATCTTAGCTGTGAGCTAGCTGGTGAGTGCTGGGTGTTTCTATGTGTTGTATTACTTTTTATTTGTAATCTCCCTTGGTTCTTGCACCCATTCCGGACTGGGGTTAACTGCCTGTGGCTCTGGTGACATCACAGCTTTTTTGGAGTGCTATTTAGCACCCAGGGCTGGATGTTACTGAGTCACAGGATGTGTACCTGATCCGGTCTTAGAGTGCAGTTCCCTTCCATGTTTTGTATTTTCTATGGGTGATTACAGCCACCTGTGCACCCCTTCTTTGTTCTCAGTTTGTTTAGCTTTGTGAGCTCGCATGATGGTGTGCCTGTGTTAGGGACTCAGGCTAAGGAAAGGACCTTGACGTGGTGCCTGAGCTTTCCCATTTGGCCAGATGCGGTGACTAACCTTTCCAGTTGTGATTTTATCTTAGCTGTGAGCTAGCTGGTGAGTGCTGGGTGTTTCTATGTGTTGTATTACTTTTTATTTGTAATCTCCCTTGGTTCTTGCACCCATTCCGGACTGGGGTTAACTGCCTGTGGCTCTGGTGACATCACAGCTTTTTTGGAGTGCTATTTAGCACCCAGGGCTGGATGTTACTGAGTCACAGGATGTGTACCTGATCCGGTCTTGGAGTGCAGTTCCCTTCCATGTTTTATATATATATATATATATATATATTTATTTATATACAGTATATATACATCTTTAGCAATGTATCTGTACGTATCTCTATGATAAAGTGCTTTTTTTTTTTTACACCTGAGATCTTATTTTCTTGAGCCCTTATGACTTTTTTTTAAAATCATTTTTATTAGACCGTGTTAATATGAGTGTAACTGTACTTTGCAATGTATTTTTGTTTTGTGCGACTTTTTTGTTTTTGCAATAAGGATTAAAGCGTAAATGTCGAATTCGCTCAACTTGTAATATCATCGCAATTAAAAATGCTTGCGAAAAGACGATATCCCTTGCGCAAAACATTTTGCACCTTACTTGTAATCTAGCCCTTAGTTTGTCTTAATTTCTTCAGACAATTTATTCAGTTCCAACAAAATTAATTAAGGAAAATTAATTAAAATAAGTGAAATGCTTTTGCAGAACCTCAACCACATAACCCTAACCTATTATTAACCTCCTAATCCCTGGTGTGGTGGTGAGGGCCCAGTTAGTTTGATTTAGTTACAATGGGGGTGTGGTTAGGGGTTTAGTGCAGTGTGGGTATCAACTAGGGAGTTAGTTGTGATGGGGAGTCTGGTGTTTAGGGGGTTAAGTGTGGTGATGAGAATCCCGGTAAGGGGAGTTAGTTGTGGAGGAGTTAAATGCTTTGGGGAGTTAAGTGTTGTTGTAAATCATGGGTAAAATGATTATATTGGCATATAAGGGTTAAGTGTGGTGGGTTGTTAAGGTTAGGGTTACGTTGATTCATTGGTTGTCTGGTGGTTAGGAGTCAAATATGTAGGGGTCACAGTTGGAGATGTTAGTTGCATTTCAGGTACTGACAGGAGGTTAAGAGCATGGAGGTGTTGCATTTGTGAATTAAAGGGACAGTCTAGTCAAAATTAAGCTTTCATGATTCAGATAGGGGATGGAATTTTAAACAACTTTCCAATTGACTTTTATCATTCAATTTTCTTTGTTCCCTTGGTGGTATTTTTGAAAAGCTAAACCTAGGTAGGCTCAAACTGATTTCTAAACTGTTGAAACCCGCCTCTTAGCTCAGAGCATTTTGAAAGTTGTTCACAGTTAGACAGTACTAGTTCATGTTTGTCATATAGATAACATTGTCCTCCCTCCTGTGGAGTTATTTAGGAGTTTGCACTGATTGGCTAAACTGCATGTCTGTCAAAAGCACTGAGATAAGGGGGCAGTCTGCAGAGGCTTAGATACAAGGTAATCAGAGGTAAAACGTGTATTAATATAACTTTGTTGGTTATGCAAAACGGGGTAATGGGTAATAAAGTGTTTATCTTTTTAAACAATAAAAATTCTGGTGTAGACTGTCCCTTTAAAGTGTCAGTAAACCTAAAAATAATGTTATATAATTCTGCACATAGTGCAGAATTATATAACATTATTTTAGTGCTATAGCTATAAAAGCCTTTTTTCCCTTTTAATATTTAAAAAATATGCCGCTTTTACAGACCCGCTCTCTGCTCTCTGCTGAGCGGGTCTGTTTTTTTTACTCAGCGCATCGGGCCAGCTGTATAGTCACAGCCGGCCTGACCGTGCCATAACATTAAGTGCAGCTCGCTCCTGCTGTCAGACAGAGCAGGAGTGAGCTGCACTTAGTCTTATGGCGCGGTCAGGCCGGGCTGTGACTATACAGCTGGCCCGATGCGCTGAGTAAAAAAAACAGACCCGCTCAGCAGAGAGCAGAGAGCGGGTCTGTAAAAGCGGCATATTTTTTAAATATTAAAAGGGAAAAAAGGCTTTTATAGCTATAGCACTAAAATAATGTTATATAATTCTGCACTATGTGCAGAATTATATAACATTCAGTTTTAGGTTTACTGTCCCTTTAAGTATTTTTCAAGGTTAAGGTATTAGATTCAGTTTGGGCTCTGTCATTTAGGTAGTTAACTGTGGTTGGGGTGGTGTGTTTGTGACGTATGTGGTTTGACATGGAGTTAAGTGTTTTTTTTGTCAATTTAGTGGTTTAGTACACTGACATTTTTTTTTTTAAATTAAGAGAATAATGAATGAAAGCATATTTTGTTAATGCATCCATTAGTTATTCTTTCAGTTAGCAGCAGTCTCAGTTATTTGTTTCATACACATACAATAACTAAAAAAAATAAATTATTTTGTTGCATTCAGAACAAAACAAATGCACATCTCAACATTGTACGTAACATGATTTTATTTTTTGCTTTTAAATATTATTTTAAGCACTTAAAGAAGCTAGAGAATATAATATATACAGTGGAACCTTTATTATTTACTACCAGAATTATTAATATATTTAACTAACTTACACATTAATGTGCAAATACTAATATAATGTATTATGGAAATAAATATAAATCATCCAATCTTCAAGAAACAGTAACATTAGGATTGCTTAAAAAATAAATTGTTGGGTTAGACTAATTCCCATGAACTTTTTATTTTAAATATTAAGGAAGCATGTTATTTTATGTTATTTTATTATTCAATACACTACATGGGAAGCAATAAGTTATGGTCAGTCTGTCTGGGTTTACAAAATGCTTGTGTTGTTTTCTTTGGATTGAAATACAACCTTTAAAATTCATGCCAAAAGGTGTTCTGTTACCTATGCAAGCGTTCTAGTTAATCACATTTCTGCTCTATCTACTTAGCTATACTTCTATTCCTTGGCACACAATGTTCTCTTCCTCTAACCTTTGAAATAGTAATAATAGTTATAATTTCTATTTAGGAAATCTATCTATTAATAAATAGATAGTTTTGTATATATATATATATTCTATTCCGGTAAAGGACTACACTTGCTGGATTTAAGATATACAATCTTTATTGTGGTAACGTTTCGTGGTTCCACAATAATGATTGTATATCTTAAATCCAGCAAGTGCAGTCCTTTACTGGAATAGACTGTGAATACTACTGACTTGGCACCCTGGTTGATGAGTAAATGGCATTGTGAGTGCAGATACACATGGAGGATATATATATATATATATATATATATATATATATATATATATATATATATATATATATATACACACACATTATACACACACATTATACAGTATTACTAGTCCACTCAATGTTAAAGATACAGAAGTGTAAAATTTCTTACTCATCCACTGCAATTCTAAATTGTCTGGGACTAGTGGACCACTGGCAATTTCAAGTATATATATATATATATATATATATATTTCTTTATTTTTTATATACTGCATATATATATATATATATATATATATATCCTCTCCAAGAACACAGGCACTCACTGGTCTTTATAAAAGGTAATCCTTTATTCAATCCATTAAAACGATAATAATACCATGACGTTTCGGCACATCATCGTGCCTTTATCAAATGTATCAAAATATTAAAAGCTTCATATCAAACTTACCCCAAATCACCACTTAAATACTACTGGAGTATAGCACATGCCGCCAGCTCACCGTGTGTAAAATCGGCGTCTGACGTCATCAGGGAACGCTGATCTGTGCGCCCTGTGAGATCGTAGGGCCGACGTTGCCATGGCAACATGTAAACTATGCACGGTTTCTCGGCGGATGTGCAATAGACCAATAGATATATTTGCATATCGAGTGTGTCGCCGATTACACATATTGACGGAGATCCCCATACTTATTATAATGGGGCAAAGTACCGCAAATCTCCAAACTATTGGACAAAAACGATGTCTATATTAGCGCAACACTCCCAGCAAATAATACTAAAAACAAAGTGCGTAAAAAAACCATAGTGTATAAAATTCAAAAATGTGTTAGAAAGGAGCATCTATATAACATTGCATCCATATCATAATGAGTGAAAAGTATCAAGAAAGCATTTGATGTCATAGAGACAGTAAACTACTTCAATTTTCGTATAAGGTGAAATACTAGCTCACAATCATGCCTACTAGTATTATGGTAGAAACATGGGAACAATATGTGAGAAATGATTATATGTCCATTTTTGAGACCCATACGCTATAACAGGACAAATCTGTGTACTCAGATTATGTTGCAAGAACAGAATTTATCTAGTAGAAGGGGCTGAAGTCCAGCGACGTATTGAGGCCATATGGAGAGATGGTATTTAGCCTGTAGATCCACTTAGTTTCGCATTGTAGTAACAGGTTCCCCCTGTCGCCTCCCCTTGGGAGTGGGGGTATATGATCTATAAGCATTGTGCGTAAACTTGAAACCGCATGTTTATATTGGATGCAATGCCTAGCTACTGGTTGTTCTGATTCACCAGTGCGTAGGGCCTCCCGTATTGCACACCGGTGGTTTGCCATACGCTCGCAGAAGGTTGTTACAGTTTTGCCAATGTATACACTGGAACATGGGCAAATAATCATGTATACTACATATATGCTGGTGCAGGTAAGGCGATGCCTAATGTCGAATCTTTTGTTGCTGTGAGGGTGCTGAAATGAATTGCCCCTAAGCATACCATTGCAGGTTACACATCCAGAACAGGGAAAACAGCCCATCTTTGTGGGTTTAAGCCAAGTATCCTTTTTTTAATTCCTTATTGGATCTGACTTAACCAATATGTCCCTTAGGTTATTTGCTCTTTGGTATGCTATCCTGGGGGCAGCCACCCTCCCAAATGGTAGTGTGGGATCACTGCCTACCACTGGCCAATGCCTCCGGACCGCCTCAGTGAGGTGTCTCGAATCTGATGTATATGTAGTGACCATGTTGATCCGGTCAGGGTCTGACTTGGTTGTCCTTTGCCTTTTTTCCAGATTAGTGGGATCCATAAGATCATCACGTGCCTTCTTGACCATCTTTCTAGTATAGCCTCTCTCCACTAGTTTCGTGTCCATTTCTTCCAGTTGTTGATGTAGCATAGGTATCTCACTATTGTTCCTAATGACACGAGTGAGTTGGGAGGTGACAATCCCTTTATTTTGGTGCAGAGGGTGAAAACTCCTTGCATCCAACAAGGAATTGCGGTCAGTTGGTTTAGTATAAAGAGAGGTACCAAAACGAGTGATACCCTCTGCATCAACTTTGAAAATATTAAGATCCAAAAAATGTACAGATACTGTACTGTATTCCAACTTAAACCTGATTGGACAAGCCATGGTATTCAAATGTGACACCCACTCAAGCAATGCTGGCTCACCACCTCTCCACACCAAGAACACATCATCGATATAGCGTGTGTAGTACATGATGTTGCTATTATCATGGGGCCGCATCAGCGTGCGCTCATACCACGCCATGTAGAGGTTTGCATAAGTCGGTGCCACATTTGAACCCATTGCTGTACCTGCGATTTGCAAAAAATAGTCATTCTCAAATTTAAAATAGTTCTTCTCAAGACAATGTGTTAACATTTCGCAAAGGAACTCTATGGGTGGACCATTGTACAAATCATTGCCCGTCACCATGGACCTGACAGCCTCCACACCCTCATGATGAGGTATCACAGTGTAAAGGCTGTCCACGTCCATGGTGACAAGCACATCATCAACACTTAGACCAACATATTCCATGAGAACATGAATCATATCTGGGGAATCCTTTAAATAAGATTCAGTATGCTTAACAACATGCTGGAGGTGCGAGTCAATGTATATGGCCAAACTGGACAGAATTGAACCCCTGGCAGACACAATCGGTCTGCCAGGTGGATTTTGTAAGGTTTTGTGCACCTTTGGCAGTAAGTAGAGTACAGGAACCTTTGGATAATCTGTAGTAAGAAATGTCTGCTCCTGTTCACTAAGTATACCTGCCTCAAAGCCCTCTTGTAGAAATCTGTCAATGACCCTTTTATAGGTTGATGTAGGGTTACCAGATAATTTCTTGTACGTTTGGCTATCTCTTAACTGTCTAAGTGCCTCATTCCTGTACTCTGTATAGTCTAAAATGACAACAGATCCCCCCTTATCCGCAGGGTGGATAATGATGGATGTGTCATTTTTCAGGTCCGTGAGTGCTTGGGCCTCAGCTTTACTCAAGTTAGAATATGTCTTTTGTTGGGGTATTTGTTTGATATCATGGCTAAGAGCCCGTGTGTATCCTCTGATGGAGTTATGTGTATTTGCAGGTTCAAAAGTAGATTTTTTCTTGAATGGAGTGGGGACATAAGTATCATTTCTAAAATGATCTCTTAGTTTCAGCTGCCTTTGTAACTTATGTATATCCACCCGCATATCAAAAGAATCAGTTTTGGGGGTCGGTATGAATGATAGCCCCCGATTTAACAGGGATATTTCCGCTTCATTCAAATGTCTACTAAGGTTAAATATAATATCTACTTTTTCCTTGCTAATTGTTTTTTTGTGGCCCCCCCTTCTGATTTTTCTTCCCTCACTTCTCTTTTTGTAGTGGGAATAGTTGGTGGTTTTGCTGCCGAACGTGTCCCCACTCCTAAAAAAGAATTGGAGTGTTCGCTATTGTTAGTATTACTCTGGCTAGAGGTGATACCCTCCGGGCCTGAGGAATCTCCTCCACTGCTATCGACTATACTTAGTGTGTCTCTAGGGCGCAGATTACGTCGCCGTCTATTCTGTGTAGTGTCATCTTTGCCATGTAGCCACTTATATACACGTTTCTCTCTATAATCAGTTTCAATACTGTTAAGTTTCTTATTTTTGAATGCAATAAGGTCACTACGGTATTTACTGACTATACCTTCCAGTTTGGTAACCCAATCCTGACTCTTATCCTCCAGCAGGATGTGCATACTGTTTTGTTTAATGATGTCAGTTCGATTTTTAATTTTATTCTCTAACCTAGTGACCTCCTCTATCACCAACAACATAAGGTCATAGGAGCACTTATTTAACACGGAGCACCACCTCCTACAAAATTCAACATTATTGCGGCCTAGGGTGGGTATATTTTTCACCCTAAATCCCCTAGGGATATATTTCTTCCTATGATACCAAGATAAAAAAAACTAAATGTAAATGATAATCTATTTGCTTCCTCCTTAAATCTAACAATTTGTGATATACGTTAATGGGGGTGTCACCCCCCAACTCACTCATTTCGTCACTTATTCTGATTCTCTCCGCATCATCATCTGTAAACACCAATGGCTCTGTGTTGAAATCTTCATCCTGATACAGATTATCGAACTGTGCTGACTCAGCCATCTTTAACAGGAATTTAACAGTTAGTGCATAAATAGCAAGTATACAAAACTGTAAGCCGGTAGTTTTGTGTCATATACAAATGAACATCAAGCAATGTATATCCGATGCTCCTCTAATTATGTACTTTAAAAACAGGTCAAGATTAGATGTGAAGTTTCCAATATCAAGTTAGCATCTCCATATAACAATTATAATGCAGCATCCACAGTTCATGTGTGTATAAATGATCGGAGTGCTTATCCCAAAATGCAAAAGCATAAATACAGCCCAGATAGAGGACAGCACAATCTTACACCAATTCAACTGCCAAGGTGCACTGCAAGCCAATTCGTATCCTCTCCAAGAACACAGGCACTCACTGGTCTTTCTAAAAGGTAATCCTTTATTCAATCCATTAAAACGATAATAATACCATGACATTTCGGCACACCATCATGCCTTTATCAAATGTATCAAAATATTAAAAGCTGGTCGATTGTTTCTTTACTGCAGGGGGGGCGGAGCCTGCAGCTGAAGCTAATGGATGCATATTCTTTGAGCTCCTGGAGCAGGGCTCAATAAAACATTATCTTTTTGCTAATAAGGCGATTAAATTTGCTTATGTAATATCAACAGTGGATGCATAACCACCGTTGACTTTGAACATAATTAAAAATACAAAGGTTGGCGACTTTGACAAGAGAGGAGTTTTAGTGTTGCGAGCAGCGACTTATTGTTGTAAGACGCCTGAAGTTGAAAAGATAATCAGGTATCGGTGACTGTTCTGATCGATCATGGGAGCAATACGAGCACTCCTCTACAAGTTCGATCAACAGATGAGCAATCATTTTGCTGAGCTCATTTCTCTCGTTAGAGATGCACGCGCCAAAGAGGATTATGCAGCACCCAAAATGGCGGAGAGCCGCGATGTTCTTAGACTGGCCGAGAAACAAATCAAGCCTATTGAAAGTGGCTACTGCACAATTTCTAACTCTGAACGCTGCCCAACTCAGCCTGGGATATTTGAGGCTGATCTTAATGAGCCATCACCTACTGAGGACACAAGTACAATCTACAACCTAACTGGCGGCGAGTCACCAGTAAATCGGCTGTATCCTTATATAACTTTAACCTCTGCTGTTCATCTGGATAAAGTGAGATCCGATATGGCGAAGATGACCTTTAACTCTAAAGCAAAGAAGACAGACGGATGGCTACAAATAGAGCACGGAGCACAAGATCACCGGCTAAGCAATATACACCTTGGGCCGCAGCAGACTAAAGCGCATAACTATTTGACCGGGCTGTGTTTCTTGGGGAGCAGCGGTAACAGCAGCAGATCCGACCAGCAAACAAGTCAGTTTTCATGTCCGTATCCCTACCTGTCTACTGGGACTGATCTTATGGCGCCCCTAGGCTATGCCTGCCATCCTATTTTACAGCATGCCCTCCAGGTCCTTTTGCGGCGGACATTAGATCTGAGGTCTGGAGTGGGGTAAACTTTTTTCAGCTGATAGTCTATGCTGGAATGTGATTCATGGTTAGTCATGCCCGGCCACATAGCTATTGATCTATAATAGGGTGCAGAAGAATTTGCGACTAATGGACTGAATGATGGTTCTCTAGGGAATCTGAGAACGTGGCCTACCAACTATAAAAATGTGGCTCAAATGACACTGTTTACCTATTTCATTATTTTATGATTGGTTAAAAATATTTAGTTCTAAGCTCACAACTTTTTAGTTAAGTTTTACACAGGATGCTAGCTTGTTTCTTTTATGTGTTTATACTTTGCCCTGCACATTTAACACTGGCTACACATTCCCACTTATTCTTTATACGAGTCTCCCCTCTTAAAATAACTCATGGGTTATATGTTAGGTTCAGACACAATTCTGGCATGCTTTGAATAGTAGATTCGCAGTTAATTAGAGATCTGTGGAAACTATACATAGAGTTAGTGTGAATTGACTAGAACAATTGTTATGCATTCTACAAACCTCAGGCTTGCTAATTAAGGTTCATAGCTTAGTTGTAATTACAGAATTTATGCACTGTATACATGTAAATGCCTATATGTTTGCTAGTTACTATACATTACTTATTCTCTTCTATAAGAGGCCTTTTTCCCCAAAGTTACGCAAGGATTCTGTGCTAGACTATGATGTATTCCTCGCGTGCTTGTAAAGCACGTTATTTCTGTTAAATTAACCCACTTCCAGCCAGGGTGCTCTCAATGAAAGTTAGATCTACTGTAAGTCCTGGTCTTTAGAAAATGGTTGCAGTTTGCACTGCTATCTCTGTAAGTATCATAAGCACTAGTAATTAATGTGACATGTACTTTGTCCTTACCTCCACTGTCTCTACACATACTGGACATATGCCACATAATACATTTCTGCTTTAAACCATATATATTCGGTAGCATTTTGGTATTACACTGCTCCCAAGAGCTGCTATGGCCCTGAATTAAGATATTTGAGGAATTCTTTTATCCCTACCTGACTAAGTTATATATAATTTAAGTATCAACCTTAGAGTTTTCCTGTAGAGCCCTTCTTGCAGTAATCTGTTGCTGCCTTATAACGATAACATGCCAGCTATGGGTTACGTTTATCCAGCCCTGCTATGTAGTGACAATATAGTGCATATATGACAATATCAACTTCACTGTACTGTGGCATTAGCATGCTTTTATAAGTGTATAGTCTACATATAGTGGATATGTTTGTTCTGCAATCAGGACATCTTATTAGTATATTACACTTGATGCACAAGATATAACTGTTTCGTATCTTCTCAACTGTTATTAGACATCAGAATGAGAAATGTTTGTTCTTATATTTACAAGACATAACTGTTTAATATCTTCTCAAATGTTATAAGGAAGGTGTAATATGTATCGTACTCCATTTCCACTAGTCAACACGTTTGCCACGCAATGTTTGGATAAGTTTATATATTACCTGTTTCATTACTCTTTAGGTCAGTTCTAAACTCCTATGTGAAGTGCTATCACTGTGACATATATGCATTTCTTTGTAGTTTATTTATGTAACTTTTGAGCCTCCCTGAATAAATCAGCAGAGTAACCTTTTGCCACTATTTAGCTACTCCACCTAGTGTTATGATGTCACTTTGCCCCTCCACTTACTCCTGAGTAGACTAATTCTCTAATGCATATCTAATTTATCTTATCTTCTTAATATTCCAGAAGCCAGACCTACGGTCTCTATGTTCAGGCTCTCCCAAGCCCACCCCAGGTACCCGGTACCCTATGCTACTTATACTTACTTATATATGGCTCTGCCCTCCCACCCCTTTTCCTATACATATAGCGGTGCTTACCCGCTGAATATCCCCCTCCCCCTATATATCTCGGCCCAAGAGTGGCTGATACTTATGCTAGCCCTCCACAGGCTGATATTTTGGTTTTAGGTAATATTTTATTAGAATGTGGAGTTCATACGCTGATATTATAAAAATAAGTTCTATTCTATCTCGCCATAGATATTGTCTATCTTCATAACTGGACTTGAAATATATTTTATCTTGCTGTATATGCATATTGCTTTCTCAATAATGCCTGTGTATAGACAATGTATTATTCTCTTTGTTGTAACTTCTACCTTAGGGCGAGTCCTTGTTTAGATGATATATGCTTTAACTTCAATAAAAAAATTATTTTCAAAAAAAAAAAAAATATTAAAAGCTTCATATCAAACTTACCCCAAATCACCACTTAAATACTACTGGAGTATAGCACATGCCGCCAGCTCACCGTGTGTAAAATCGGCGTCTGTCGTCATCAGGGAGCGCTGATCTGTGCGCCCTGTGAGATCGTAGGGCCGACGTTGCCATGGCAACATGTAAACTATACACGGTTTCTCGGCGGATGTGCAATAGACCAATAGATATATTTGCATATCGAGTGTGTCGCCGATTACACATATTGACGGAGATTCCCATCCTATATTATAAAAGGCCAAGTGTGTTTGTCCGAAGCTGTCATGCGCAGTAGAGACTGCGCACGAGGACAAACACACCTGGCCTTCTAGGCCTTCTAACTGTCTTCCCCCGGCGTCCCGTGTGGTGGAGTGGGCGTGGCCGGCGGCGTAATGTGGGCTGGGCCCGGGCGTGGCATGGGCGTGGCGTGGGCGTTACCGAACGGGGTCGGACGTGACATGGACGGGCCGGGCGGGGCCGGGCGGGGGCGGGCGGGGGCGGGCGGGGCCGAGCATGCCGCGGGCGGGGTCGGGCGGGGTCGGGCGGGGCCAGGTGCCGAGTGTGTGGCTGTGCACAGTGAGTGAATCATAAGAGGTGCCGGGTGTGTGGCTGTGCACAGTGAGTGAATCATAAGAAGACAGAGAGCTCTAAAAAGAAGGGGATAGTGAGAGCAGAAGAGGGGGATAAAGAGATTGGGGAGATAGCACAAAAGAGATTGGGGAGAAAGAGAGCACAAAAGAGATTGGGGAGAAAGAGAGCACAAAAGAGATTGGGGAGAAAGAGAGCACAAAAGAGATTGGGGAGAAAGAGAGAGCAAAAGAGATGAGGGGGGAGAAAGAGAGAGCAAAAGAGATGAGGGGGGAGAAAGAGAGAGCAAAAGAGATGAGGGGGGAGAAAGAGAGAGCAAAAGAGATGAGGGGGAGAAAGAGAGGGGGGAGAAAGAGAGAGCAAAAGAGAGGGGGAGAAAGAGAGGGGGGAGAAAGAGAGAGCAAAAGAGAGGGGGGAGAAAGAGAGCAAAAGAGAGGGGGGAGAAAGACAACAAAAGAGGGAGAGAGACAGCAAAAGAGAGGGGGGAGAGAGAGCAAAAGAGAGGGGAGAGAGAGAGCAAAAGAGAGGGGGGACAGAGCGCAAAAGAGAGGGGGGAGAGAGAGCGCAAAAGAGAGGGGGGAGAGAGGGGGGAGAGCGCAAAAGAGGGGGGGAGAGAGAGAGCAAAATAGGGAGAGAGACAGCAAAAGAGAGGAGGGGAGAGAGAGAGCAAAAGAAGGAGAGACAGCAAAATAGGGAGAAAGACAACAAAAGAGGGAGAGAGACAGCAAAAGAGAAGGGGAGAGAGAGAGCAAAAGAGGGAGAGGGAGAGCAAAAGAGGGAGAGAGACAACAAAAGAGGGAGAGAGACAGCAAAAGAGAGGAGGGGGGAGAGAGAGAGCAAAAGAGAGGGGAGAGAGAGAGAGCAAAATAGAGCGGGGAGAGACACAGCAAAAGAGGGAGAGAGACAGCAAAAGAGAGGGGGGGAGAGAGCGCAAAAGAGAGGGGGGAGAGAGAGAGTAAAAGAGAGGGGATATAGAGAGAGAGCAAGGGGTGGGACCGCTGTACTGCAAAAAATGGCCCGTGTACACGGGCTTTAGTACTAGTACTTATTATAATGGGGCAAAGTACCGCAAATCTCCAAACTATTGGACAAAAATGATGTCTATATCAGCGCAACACTCCCAGCAAATAATACTAAAAACAAAGTGCGTAAAAAAAACATAGTGTATAAAATTCATATATGTGGTTTTTTTTACGCAACGTAGGCCCTACGATCTCACAGGGCGCACAGATCAGCGCTCCCTGATGACGTCAGACGCCGATTTTACACATGGTGAGCTGGCGGCATGTGCTATACTCCAGTAGTATTTAAGTGGTGATTTGGCGTAAGTTTGATATGAAGCTTTTAATATTTTGATACATTTGATAAAGGCACGATGGTGTGCCGAAACATCATGGTATTATTATCGTTTTAATGGATTGAATAAAGGATTACCTTTTATAAAGACCAGTGAGTGCCTGTGTTCTTGGAGAGGATACAAATTGGCTTGCAGTGCACCTTGGCAGTTGAATTGGTGTAAGATTGTGCTGTCCTCTATCTGGACTGTATCTATGCTTTTGCGTTTTGGGATAAGCACTCCGATCATTTATACACACATGAACTGTGGATGCTGCATTATAATTGTTATATGGAGATGCTAACTTGATATTGGAAACTTCACATCTAATCTTGACCTGTTTTTAAAGTACATAATTAGAGGAGCATCGGATATACATTGCTTGATGTTCATTTGTATGTGACACAAAACTACCGGCTTACAGTTTTGTATACTTGCTATTTATGCACTAACTGTTAAATTCCTGTTAAAGATGGCTGAGTCAGCACAGTTCGATAATCTGTATCAGGATGAAGATTTCAACACAGAGCCATTGGTGTTTACAGATGATGATGCGGAGAGAATCAGAATAAGTGACGAAATGAGTGAGTTGGGGGGTGACACCCCCATTAACGTATATAACAAATTGTTAAATTTAAGGAGGAAGCAAATAGATTATCATTTACAATTAGTTTTTTTATCTGGGTATCATAGGAAGAAATATATCCCTAGGGGATTTAGGGTGAAAAATATACCCACCCTAGGCCGCAATAATGTTGAATTTTGTGCTCCTATGACCTTATGTTGTTGGTGATAGAGGTGGTCACTAGGTTAGAGAATAAAATTAAAAATGAAACTGACATCATTAAACAAAACAGTATGCACATCCTGCTGGAGGATAAGAGTCAGGATTGGGTTACCAAACTGGAAGGTATAGTCAGTAAATACCGTAGTGACCTTATTGCATTCAAAAATAAGAAACTTAACAGTATTGAAACTGATTATAGAGAGAAACGTGTATATAAGTGGCTACATGGCAAAGATGACACTACACAGAATAGACAGCGACGTAATCTGCGCCCTAGAAACACACTAAGTATAGTCGATAGCAGTGGAGGAGATTCCTCAGGCCCGGAGGGTATCACCTCTAGCCAGAGTAATACTAACAATAGCGAACACTCCAATTCTTTTTTAGGAGTGGGGACACGTTCGGCAGCAAAAGCACCAACTATTCCCACTACAAAAAGAGAAGTGAGGAAATAAAAATCAGAAGGGGGGGCCACAAAAAAACAATTAGCAAGGAAAAAGTAGATATTATATTTAACCTTAGTAGCAGACATTTGAATGAAGTGGAAATATCCCTCTTAAATCGGGGGCTATCATTCATACCGACCCCCAAAACTGATTCTTTTGATATGCTGGTGGATATACATAAGTTACAAAGGCAGCTGAAATTAAGAGATCATTTTAGAAATGATACTTATGTCCCCACTCCATTCAAGAAAAAATCTACTTTTGAACCTGCAAATACACATAACTCCATCAGAGGATACACACAGGCTCTTAGCCATGATATCAAACAAATACCCCAACAAAAGACATATTCTAACTTGAGTAAAGCTGAGGCCCAAGCACTCACGGACCTGAAAAATGACACATCCATCATTATCCGCACTGCTGATAAGGGGGGATCTGTTGTCATTTTAGACTATACAGAGTACAGGAATGAGGCACTTAGACAGTTAAGAGATAGCCAAACGTACAAGAAATTATCTGGTAACCCTACATCAACCTATAAAAGGGTCATTGACAGATTTCTACAGGAGGGCTTTGAGGCAGGTATACTTAGTGAACAGGAGCAGACATTTCTTACTACAGATTATCCAAAGGTTCCTGTACTCTACTTACTGCCAAAGGTGCACAAAACCTTACAAAATCCACCTGGCAGACCGATTGTGTCTGCCAGGGGTTCAATTCTGTCCAGTTTGGCCATATACATTGACTCGCACCTCCAGCATGTTGTTAAGCATACTGAATCTTATTTAAAGGATTCCCCAGATATGATTCGTGTTCTCAAGGAATATGTTGGTCTAAGTGTTGATGATGTGCTTGTCACCATGGACGTGGACAGCCTTTACACTGTGATACCTCATCATGAGGGTGTGGAGGCTGTCAGGTCCATGGTGACGGGCAATGATTTGTACAATGGTCCACCCATAGAGTTCCTTTGCGAAATGTTAACACATTGTCTTGAGAAGAACTATTTTAAATTTGAGAATGACTATTTTTTGCAAATTGCAGGTACAGCCATGGGTTCGAATGTGGCACCCACTTATGCAAACCTCTACATGGCGTGGTATGAGCGCACGCTGATGCGGCCACATGATAATAGCAACATCATGTACTACACACGCTATATCGATGATGTGTTCTTCGTGTGGAGAGGTGGTGAGCCAGCATTGCTTGAGTGGGTGTCACATTTGAATACCATGGCTTGTCCAATCAGGTTTAAGTTGGAATACAGTACAGTATCTGTACATTTTTTGGATCTTAATATTTTCAAAGTTGATGCAGAGGTTATCACTCGTTTTGGTACCTCTCTTTATACTAAACCAACTGACCACAATTCCTTGTTGGATGCGAGGAGTTTTCACCCTCTGCACCAAAAGAAAGGGATTGTCACCGCCCAACTCACTCGTGTCATTAGGAACAATAGTGAGATACCTATGCTACATCAACAAATGGAAGAAATGGACACGAAACTAGTGGAGAGAGGCTATACTAGAGAGATGGTCAAGAAGGCACGTGATGATCTTATGGATCCCACTAATCTGGAAAAAAGGCAAAGGACAACCAAGTCAGACCCTGACCGGATCAACATGGTCACTACATATACATCAGATTCGAGACACCTCACTGAGGCAGTCCAGAGGCATTGGCCAGTGGTAGGCAGTGATCCCACACTACCATTTGGGAGGGTGGCTGCCCCCAGGATAGCATACCGAAGAGCAAATAACCTAAGGGACATATTGGTTAAGTCAGATCCAATAAGGAATTACAAAAAGGATACTTGGCTTAAACCCACGAAGATGGGCTGTTTTCCCTGTTCTGGATGTGTAACCTGCAATGGTATGCTTAGGGGCAATTCGTTTCAGCACCCTCACAGCAACAAAAGATTCGACATTAAGCATCGCCTTACCTGCACCAGCATATATGTAGTATACATGATTATTTGCCCATGTTCCAGTGTATACATTGGCAAAACTGTAACAACCTTCTGCGAGCGTATGGCAAACCACCGGTGTGCAATACGGGAGGCCCTACGCACTGGTGAATCAGAACAACCAGTAGCTAGGCATTGCATCCAATATAAACATGCGGTTTCAAGTTTACGCACAATGCTTATAGATCATATACCCCCACTCCCAAGGGGAGGTGACAGGGGGAACCTGTTTCTACAATGCAAAACTAAGTGGATCTACAGGCTAAATACCATCTCTCCATATGGCCTCAATACCTCGCTGGACTTCAGCCCCTTCTACTAGATAAATTCTGTTCTTGCAACATAATCTGAGTACACAGATTTGTCCTGTCATAGCGTATGGGTCTCAAAAATGGACATATAATCATTTCTCACATATTGTTCCCATGTTTCTACCATAATACTAGTAGGCATGATTGTGAGCTAGTATTTCACCTTATACGAGAATTGAAGTAGTTTACTGTCTCTATGACATCAAATGCTTTCTTGATACTTTTCACTCATTATGATATGGATACAATGTTATATAGATGCTCCTTTCTAACACATTTTTGAATTTTATACACTATGTTTTTTTTACGCACTTTGTTTTTAGTATTATTTGCTGGGAGTGTTGCGCTGATATAGACATCAATTTTTTTCCAATAGTTTGGAGATTTGCGGTACTTTGCCCCATTATAATAAGTATGGGGATCTCTGTCAATATGTGTAATCGGCGACACACTCGATATGCAAATATATCTATTGGTCTATTGCACATCCGCCGAGAAACCGTGTATAGTTTACATGTTGCCATGGCAACGTCGGCCCTACGATCTCACAGGGCGCACAGATCAGCGTTCCCTGATGACGTCAGACGCAGATTTTACACACGGTGAGCTGGCGGCATGTGCTATACTCCAGTAGTATTTAAGTGGTGATTTGGGGTAAGTTTGATATGAAGCTTTTAATATTTTGATACATTTGATAAAGGCACGATGGTGTGCCGAAACATCATGGTATTATTATCGTTTTAATGGATTGAATAAAGGATTACCTTTTATAAAGACCAGTGAGTGCCTGTGTTATTGGAGAGGATACGAATTGGCTTGCAGTGCACCTTGGCAGTTGAATTGGTGTAAGATTGTGCTGTCCTCTATCTGGACTGTATATATATATATATATATATATATATATTTATATGTAAAATTAGATACATGAGCTCAAATTTACCCTTCCTATCTATGCTACTGAAGTCAGATAAGTATAAGTACTGTATTCCTACTTATCAATGTTTACATAGAAACAAGATAATTTTAAAAGTTTGTATTCTTGTTATCTTATCTTTTGGGTAGAAGGAATCTATGTGGTAAGTAAATAATCATACTTAGAGTTATAATAAGAAACAAACTAATGCTTTACGAAAAAAAAGCTAAGGAGCAAAACCTCAGAGTGAAACTGTATCCCTTTAATAAGATGGGAGGCTGTTATTCCTTGTCAAATTAAAGTTGACATGTCCCAGATAACTTCAGAATGGTATAAGCAAAAAAAAGATAGTCAAAATATTATAGCTAATTCCAAAACAAACCACCATGTGACAGCCTGTGCAGAAAGTATAAAAACAAACATCTTGTGCCTATAATTTTATTATAAACATAACTTTGTAATGTATTTTAGTCTTTTATTAACTTCTTTAATTTCAGCAATTTATATACAAGCTAATTGCATTCATTTTTTGTACACATAATGTATTGTTTTTGCAGAAAGTAATTTATATGTCCATATAAGAGGAAGAGGACCAGTAATTTAACATTATACCGTACTTCTTTCTTCTGTGTCAGTGATAGTCATTTCTGTATCAGTATTTCTATCAATTAAATAAAGACTACCAGTAGTATCATGGACATTTAAAGGGGCACAAATACATTTCATGCACTACCCTCTAATCATTAGTGCTACCATAATAGAACCTAGTTACATTGTCGCTATCTGCAGTTTTTGAATGTCAGCACTGGAATGTAGTAAAAATAGATTTCAACATAGCGGCATCCATGACTAGAGGGAGGTGGGGAATAACCTCAATACAATGCTTCTAAAATGTATTTAGGGTTTAATGTTTCTTTAATTCTCCCCATTAATATGTTAAAATGAGGGACTAAATTAAATTTTCATTGTCACCAGGCAGATCAACTTAAAAACCAATGCCTTTCATTAAAGGGACATTGTACCATAAAATATTCTCCCTTTTAATGTGTTCCCAATGATGGGCTAGATAACAAGTGGAGCAATATTTTAACGTGCGTTCGTAATTTGGCAAATTTGCCCATCTATGGCAACACATTAAAAAACAGCCATTACAAGTGGCTGGTTAATGCTCCCGCATGCTCGCAGGAGCATTTTGTACTTAGCGCAATTAATTCAGTAGTCAGACCTCTAGTTAATTGAAAAAAAAAATGTCCCCCAATTGCTCCTCAAATAAAGTGGACAGTTGCTTTATTAAAATAAAAATATGAGCATCTTTATTTTTATTTTTTTTAAAACTTCACAAAACAGTTATAAGGGGTTAAAGTGAGGGGATGTGGGGTGAAAAACAAACAGCACTGAAAAGTGCCTTTACATTGCGGTCTATGGGGACTGTGTTATCACTGTAAATATATATCTAAATGCTTATATGAATATATATGTATCTGTTAATAATAAACACATAAATTAATATGTATATATTCATATACATTCTGTAGATCTTTTTTATTTGCTGCACAATGCTTTGCGACTCACCCCCTGACTGCTCTAGGTTCTTTGCCATGTCTCACAGCATCAGAACGAGGCTCCCATTTTAGCCTGCGGAATAGCGCTCTCATGAGAGCAAGGCTTCCAGGCAATGCGAGTATGAGGTCGCAATCTCATTGCGCCTAACTTGTAATACCAGTGCACATTTGCATGCACTGGTATTATTGAGTGAAGTGCAAATATTGCGCTTGCCAAAGCACAATTTTGTGCTCCACTCGTAAACTAGGTCTATTTTATCTTTGTTTTGCTATTTAAGATGACTGATTTTGGCTACTGAAACAACCACTTGTACTGCAGTATTAGCTGCAGAAAAGCAATTTAATAAATAAATAGAAGCAGAAATCAACCTTCCAGTTGAAAGTGGCGGAGAGAAAAAAGCAGGCATTTGAAAAGACATTTCTGCAGCTGCTTTGAATACAATTTACTCTAATCAGCTAATTGCCTTATATTAAAGGAGATGGATCACCTCCAATGTATGGTAGAAAAATACATTAGATTTTGTATTAATAATTACAAATTCTCTGATCTAGCATAGGTGGCACTCAAAACTATTTCCATAGGCTGCAAACTGGCTGCAATTGCAGTGTTCTAATTATTATTGTTTTCTTATGAAGCCATACAATATATAAGCAATTAAAGCTTAACTGGGACAATGAGATTTTTTTAGAGAATGTTGGTTAAAAAATAGAGTGGTTCTTCTTAAAGCTATGCTATTAATTTAGTTTTCTATAATAGTTTAATTAAATTAATAAATAAGCTTCAACTGTTATAACACACACACACACACACACACACATATATATATATATATATATATATATATATATATATATATATATATATATATATATATATATATATATATGAGATTGTGTTTTTTTGATTATCAAATGACTAATTATGGGGTCAAGACAGTTTAAAAGAAATTAATCCAAGTGAAAGTGGGGAACAGACAAATAATACATTATTAATCTTTCCATTAAAACTCACAGGTGATATTACCATCACTCCTTTATATGAATTCAATTTCTATATATAATATGAATCTACTAATTTGGATTGATGGTAATATCACTTGTGAATTTTAATATTAATATTTGTTTTATTTTACATTTAGCACCTTAGTAAATTGACTTCATCCATATTTATGAGGCCTACTCACACTTTACTCTAGAAATAGAAAGAATTCTGAGGATGTCAATTATAAGAAAAGATATAAAAAGAAAAAACTTTATTGATAACACACAATTGGTGGCCTTATGCTTGTGATCACAGAAACTTGTAATATACCTGATTCAGGACTAGTGTCCCAACACTACTCAATTAAAAGCTTATTTTTACAGAAATGTCTGATTTGTTACCTAAATCATGTTTTGTTTTGTTTTTTATAACATTATGGTAGGTTATTCATTGATACATAATATTGAAATAGAGTATCTGAGAGAGAACATTAAACATAAAAAAGCAAAAATATTTTTATTGGATAGTTTACATTTTAGAAACATTTTGAATATATTTCTGGTAAATTTTAGAATGTAAATCATTCAAAGTGTAATATTTTCTAAATTCAATATATATTACATTTGTAAGATTTGTAAGCAATTTCTTTCAATTACCCGCCAGGCCTCTCTATCCATTCATTGGGTGTTGTGACAAAGTCCTTAAGTACAAGCCAGGATACTTTTCCAATTTTATAGGTGTGGAAAGGCCGAGATTGCAAACTTTGCATGGGTGTTGTTTCTGTAGATTGCTTGGGGCCCTTATATATACATGGCCTCGCAAATGTCCCTTCATCTTGCTGCAATCTCTAATGAAATTTTCCCCTGTGGAATGGTTCTCAGCACATGGCTGATTGAGGTCGTCAGAGATGATTAAATCGCCATCACTGTCATCTATACATTCAAGATAGCATCTCGTACCGCTTCATAATCGCCGTCTCCTTCAGAAACTTTGATGTAAATACAAAACAAAGGGGTGCTTCATGTGTAGATCAAAAATGCCACCAGCAAAAAAACATCCATAGATGCCAAATGGGTACTCACATGTAGCAATAGCACCCTTATGTGCTGGAAGTTGCAGGTTGATAACTCCGGGTGTATCAGCTAACCCTTGTCCTGGCTTCAGACTGGAAAACAGAATGCGAGTTCCAAGAACAGTAGGCCCCAGGATGCAGTTCTAACAGATAATAAGGTGCTTGCACTTAGCTTTTGTTAAAAATGGTTTATTTAAAAATCACATTAAAAACATCAAGCAATAAGTGGAGGGGATATAGCCCCCTGTACACAACGCGTTTTTCGGCTTCTAAAAAATTGCCGTTTTATCAGGCATAAAGCACCTTACAACATCCTGAACTATTTAAAATAAACTAAAACCAATCACATTAGATCCCACCCCTTTTGGGGCATGGCTAAAACACCTGTGTTCCTAATGATTTCAAACATCATTAAATATATCATATCATTTTCACAATAAACAAAACATGTTAAAGAGATATTGATGTGATCATAGGGTAATATTTCTGTTTTTATATAATGACCCCTATATATGGAAACAGTATAGTTATAATAGGTATATGTCTCAGATCTCTGTCTGAGTAAATCACATATAAACACCTATGTATTTTATAAATCAGTACCTCATAATACACATATATGGTCATAGGGTAATATTTCTGTTTATATATAATGACCCCTGTATATGAAAATAGTATAAGTATAGCAGGTATGTCTCAGATCTCTGTCTGAATAAATCACATATAAACACCTGTGTATTTTATAAATCAGTACATCATAATATACATATACACATATATCATATCATAATCACAGTTGACAAATAGCCATATAAAAAAAAGAAACTTATATGATCATTTTTATGTGCACAATAACCCCCATGTATATGTATAAAAAATGTAGTTCCTGTATTAATTAAATTTGTGTCTGAATAACAAATGTGTTTACCCATGTTTTTCTGTAACGATATTCAGGACCCAGCTCCAGCATATAAATAAAGCACAAGTTGTTTGTAAATGTGATGCAATCAAATGTGTTGTATATAGACCACAATACATTTTAAAGGTCATCAAATACCTTTGCTGATTCTGTAGGTGATCCTAATTGTTTGTCTAAATTTTCTTTTTAGTTCAATAGGAAATGCTCCCTGTATGCCTTGTAATTAGTTCATATCTCAGGCATCATCATGTGACTCATCTTCACCAATGCCTTAATTAAAGGCATGTGTGTAGCTAGTTACTAAGTGATATCCTCTCTATTTGTAGTAGTGTTCATTTGTGAGTACATGTGTTTGTATGAAGGGTCCTCCAACAAATCAAGAGATGATAGTATGTATATAAAATACTAATATAAATATAAAAGTGAAGTTAGTGTCTAATAAACTGTGTTAATCTTAGGGATGGGCGAATGTGTAAATTTTCAAATTTCGAATGTAGAACGAATGTTATTACCGAAAATCGAATTCTAAATCCGAATGTCGATAAGAACGAATATTCTTAAAAATTCGAAAATTGAATGTTATTTACAGATTTCGAATGTCACTTTCGAATTCAAATGTTTATAATTATATCGAATGTCCACATTCAAAATTTCGAATTTAACATTCTATTTAACAAATACTATTCAGAAGTTCAATAGTTCATGTGGTAGGGTGGGAATTTAGTAAATTGATACATAATAGATACAAATATATCATTTCGAATGTTTCCATATAGAATATTGCATAATTCGAATATTACATTTAAAGAAATCATTACAAATACTATTACAAACATAAATTCACATTTTTCGAATTCGAATATAAATTCGAATTTTTTGAATTTGAATATTGCATAATTCGAATATTACATTTAAAGAAAAAGCATTAGAAATACTATTACAATCTAAATTCGAATTTAATTTAATATAATTTAATATAATTGAGAACAAGAGTGATTTATAACATTATGTGGCAGGATACACTGAAGTCACATTATATGCTGGTGCCAGGGACAGGTTCACGTTTAAAGCATCAAATCAAGTATATAGGTATTTGAATCCTCCTATAAATATATTTACACACACATATACGGACCCCTTGTGCAAATATAAGACCAATATATCTACTCGTCTATAACAAGATGTCTAAATATATCAAGGTATAAAAATGTATAAATCCTAGTGTCATGATGTGATATAAATACAAAACTTAAAAGCGACTAGAAACAAAAAATAAAATAACAAAAGTAGTCGCTCTATAGCAAATCATGATAAAAAGCATTCTACAGGATGAGAAGAAAACTATATTTGTTTATTGATCTTTAAAGGATATATGTACATCAAAATACAGCCAAATCCAACACTTCATTTAGGCCAGAGGGGAACAAAGTCTGGAAGCGGTATATCCAAAATGAGTATATCTATTATAACTAGTAAAGCAAGGAATACATTCTAGAGGAGTGATCCGAACTGTGTTATGCTTCTGGTTATGCTGAATAGTGCTATGTCTGGAGACACTATGTTTTAAGGAACATTTCTTTAAATTGCGTAAGTGTTCACTCCATCTGATATGCACTTTTCTACAGGTGCGGCCCAAATACTGCAAACCACATTCACAAGTTAACACATAGATGACGTATTCGGTGCTACGACTAAGAAGTGATTTAATGTCAATGATTTCCCCTGTGGTATTACATTTAATGGTTTTGCTGCCATGGGTGACATGTTTGCACATGAGGCATCTGGGTTTGTTAAACCTAAATGTTCCAACTTTTCCCTGACGTGTCATTGAATTTTTGGGTTGTGCATTATGAATATTATTTTTTGAGACCTCCACTTTGCTAGGGGCTATTTTTTGTTTCAGTGTTGGTGCACGTCTATATACCAATCTCGGATTATTATCCAAGGTCCCTTTTAAATAGCGATCTTTCAAAACTATGGGCCAATGAGTGTTCAATATTTCGATTCGATTTATAAGGATCAGGGATTGCTTATAACTCAAAGGTTCCACATTTTCTACGGATTATAATATAGTGGTATCGGATATTGTTACCACTTACAGTCTGCACAAAGCACTCAGGAGACTTTGCAATTTTAGCTAAAAAGATTTAAGTCAAAAATATTTTTCTACCTAGCAACTGGTTACAATAGGGCTCCATTTAATTCATTGCCCGAGCCGACTCATGTGACGATGGGTCTGATGTTAACCAATCACAGATCACTAATGATGTCACACACAGGAAGAAAAAAAACCTCATTATCACTTAGTAACTAGCTACACACATACCTTTAAGTAAGGCATTGGAGAAGCTGAGTCACATGTTGATGCCTGAGATATGAACTAATTACAAGGCAGTAATGTTGTTATACACAGGGAGAACTTCCTATTGAGCTAAAAAGAAAATTTAGACCAACAATTAGGATCACCTACAGAATCAGCAAAGGTATTTGATGACCTTTACAATGTATTGTGTTCTATATATAACACATTTGATTGCATCACATTTACAAAGAACTTGTGCTTTATTTATATGATGGAGCTGGGTCCTGAATATCGTTACTACAGAAAAACATGGGTAAACACATTTGTTATTCAGACACAAATTTAATTAATACAGGAACTACATTTTTTATACATATACATGGGGGTTATTGTGCACATAAAAATGATCATATAAGTTTCTTTTTTTATATGGCTATTTGTCAACTGTGATTATGATATGATATATGTGTATATGTGTATTATGAGGTACTGATTTATAAAATACATAGGTGTTTATATGTGATTTGAGATCTGAGACATATACCTATTATAACTATACTTTTTCCATATACAGGGGTCATTATATATAAACAGAAATATTACCCTATGATCACTTCAATATCTGTTTAACATGTTTTGTTTATTGTGAATATGATATGACACATTTAATGATGTATGAACTGATTAGGAACACAGATGTTTTAACCACTCCCCAAAAGGTGTGGGATCTAATGTGATTGTTTTGGTTTATTTTAAATAGTTCAGGATGTTGTAGGGTGCTTTATGCCTGAGGAAACAGCGATTTTTTAGAAGCCGAGAAAGGCCTTGCATACAGGGGGATATATGTCTATGCCCCCTCCACTTATTGATTGATGTTTTTAAAGTGATTTTTAAATAAACCATTTTTAACAAAAGCTAAGTGCAAGCACATTATTATCTGATGGAACTGCATCCTGGGGCCTACTGTTCTTGGATCTCGCATCCTGTTTTCTAGTCTGAAGCCAGGACAAGGGTTAGCTGATACAGCCTGAGTTATCAACCTGCAACTACCAGCACATAAGGGTGCTATTGCTACATGTGAGTACCCATTTGGCATCTATGGATGTTTTTTTGCTGGTGGCATTTTTTATCTAAACATGAGGCGCCCCTCTGTTTTGTGTTTATTTCTAGTGCCTGATCTGGATTGATCTGAGAGGAGGAGAGCAGCCGTCCATCCTGTGCCTTTTGTTTGGATACCACACACATTTGTGGACAGTGCATAGCACTACCCCTCCTTTTTGTGACTTTTTATTACTCTACTATTATTATCAATTTTTTATCTTATTGAATTATATATGACATTGTGATGCTGTATACCTGTTGTATGTTTGTTGCAGCTTGTTTGTTGTACAGGCTTCAGTCCACTGTTCTGTTTTTTGTTAGAGAGCGCCCCCTCTCATTTCTGGTTGTTTTTGAAACTTTGATGTGTTGATCTGTAGTTATATGCTATCTCAGTGTCCCCATTAGATTGCGCTAAAGTTCAATACTGCTGAATATATTTTAAAATAAGCTTTCTTTGCTAGCAATATTGATTTTTTATGTTCCAGGCTGGGAGCTTGAGAAACACACGTCTTACTGCTCCGGCTGCTGGCTCCTCCCCGAAAATGCAACTTTTAATGAATTCTGCAGTCTAAAAAATTATTCAACACCTCCATGGCAAGCATCTTTAGTACTTAGCAGAGCACCCTTTTGCTATTTTGACCTGCTGCAATTCAATAATAGATTCATAGCCAGACACCAGCTTCTGTAAGCGTACCTGAGGAATCGTAGCCAATTCCTCATGAACAATGGCCTCCAGTTTAGTAATATTCTTGGGTTTGCGTGCTGCAACCATCCTCTTCAAATCCAACCAGAGATTTTTTATGGAGTTCAAGTCAGGTGACTGTGATGGCCACTGTAGATTTCTTCTGCTACCAAGCCTTGGTGGAATTTGAGATATGCTTGGGATCATTGTCCTGTTGGAAGGTCCAATGACGTCCAAGCTTCAGTTTCCTCACAGATAGCATGATTTTTTCTGGGATTTCCTGATACTTCAATGAATTCATATTGCCTTCTCCATGCTGCAGGTTTCCAGTCCTAGAGGATGCAAAGCAGCCCCAGAGCATCACCCAGCCAGCACCATGTTCAAAAGAAGGCAAAGGCCTCCAGTTATCAAGCTGTCTACTTACCTGCCTTCGCCGGCCCCAATACGCCCGCCTAAGCTCGCCTCACATCGCCGCCGCGGACCTGAATATGCTCGCCAAAGTTATCAAAAAAGCTGTCAAAAAGCCGTGCACCAAGTACGGGGTGATGAGCAGCGGACTGTGATAGTTATCACTCATCCGATCTCGCTACTCTTCAGCTTTTTCCCAGCATTATTGATAAGCTGTCACTAAGCACCCACACTAAACTACACTGTTCTACCCCTTATACCGGCGCCCCCGGCAACTAAATAAAGTTATTAACCCCTAAACCACCACTCCTAGACCCCGCCGCAACTATAATAAATGTATTAACCCCTAAACCGCCACTCCCGGATCCCACCACCACCTACATAATACCTATTAACCCCTATCCTGCCCCCCCATACCGCCGCCACCTATAATAAATTTATTAACCCCTATCCTGCGGATCCCGCACCCTGCCGCAACAAAATAAATTTTTAACCCCTAAACCGCCGCTCCTGGACCCCGCCGCCACCTATATTAAACTTATTAACCCCTAATCTGCCCCCCCCTACACCGTTGCCACCTCTAATAAAATTATCAACCCCTATCCTGCCCCCCTACACCGCCGCAACCTATAATAAAATTATTAACCCCTAAACCTAAGTCTAACACTAACCCTATCATCCCCCTATCTTAAATATTAATTAAATAAATCTAAATAAATATAACTCATATTAAATAAATTATTCCTATTTAAAACTAAATACTGGCCTGTAAAATAAACCCTAAGATAGCTGCAATGTAATTAATAATTACATTGCAGCTATCTTAGGATTTATATTCATTTTACAGGTAACTTTGTATTTATTTTAACTAGGTACAATAGTTATTAAATAGTTATTAACTATTTAATAACGACCTAGCTAAAAGAAATACAAAATTACCTGTAAAATAAATCCTAACCTAAGTTACAATTAAACCTAACACTACACTATCATTAACTTAAAAAAAACTAAGTTACAAAAAATAAAAATATTACAAGATTTTTAAGCTAATTACACCTAATCTAAGCCCCCTAAAAAAATAACAAAGCTCCCCAAAATAAAAAAAAAAAATGCTCTACCCTATTCTACATTACAAAAGTTAACAGCTCTATTACCAGCACTTAAAAGGGCCTTTTGCGGGGCATGCCCCAAAGTAATCAGCTCTTTTGCATGTAAAAAAAAAATACAACCCCCCCAACATTAAAACCCACCACCCACATACCCCTACTCTAACTTACCCAAATCCCCCTTAAAAAACCTAACACTAACCCCCTGAAGATCTCCCTACCTTGAGTCGTCTTCAGCCAGCCGACCACCGATGGAAAAGAAGAGGACATCCGCAGTGGCCTAAGTCATCATCCAAGGGGCGCTGAAGAGGTCTTCCATCAAATAGAAGTCTTCATCCATGCGGCGTCTTCAATCTTCATCCATCCGGAGTGGAGCGGAGCCTTCTTCAAACGAGCCAACGCGGAGCCATCCTCTTCCAACAACGCCTACCCGACGAATGGATAGTCCTTTAAGTGACGTCATCCAAGATGGCGTCCCTCGAATTTTGATCGGCTGATAGGATTCTATCAGCCAATCGGAATTAAGGTAGGAAAAATCTGATTGGCTGATGCAATCAGCCAATCAGATTGAGCTCGCATTCTATTGGCTGATCGGAACAGCAAATCGGATTGAACTTGAATCTGATTGGCTGATTGCATCAGCCAATCAGATGTTTCCTACCTTAATTCCAATTGGCTGGTTTTTTTTAAGGGGGGTTTGGGTGGGTTAGAGTAGGGGTATGTGGGTGGTGGGTTTTAATGTTGGGGGGTTGTATTTTTTTTAACATGCAAAAGAGCTGATTATTTTGGGGCATGCCCCGCAAAAGGTCCTTTAAAGGGCTGGTAATAGAGCTGTTAACCTTTGTAATGTAGAATAGGGTAGGGCATTTTTTTTATTTTGGGGGGCTTTGTTATTTTTCTAGGGGGCTTAGATTAGGTGTAATTAGCTTAAAAATCTTGTATTTTTTTATTTTTTGTACTTTAGTTAGTTTATTATTGTATTTAATTGTATGTATTTGTAGTTAATTAATTTAATTAAGTTAATGATAGTGTAGTGTTAGGTTTAGTTGTAAATTAGGTTAGGATTTATTTTACAGGTAAATTTGTATTTCTCTTAGCTAGGTCGTTATTAAATAGTTAATAACTATTGTACCTAGTTAAAATAAATACAAAGTTACCTGTAAAATAAATATAAATCCTAAGATAGCTACAATGTAATTATTAATTACATTGTAGCTATCTTAGGGTTTATTTTACAGGTAAGTATTCAGTTTTAAATAGGAATAATTTATTTAATGATAGTGTAGTGTTAGGTGTAATTGAAACTTAGGTTAGTTTTTATTTTACAGGTAAATTTGACTTTATTTTATCTAGGTAGCTATTAAATAGTTAATAACTATTTAATAGCTATTGTACCTAGTTAAAATAAATTTAAATTTGCCTGTAAAATAAAAAATAAATCCTAAAATAGCTACAATATAATTATTAGTAATATTGTAGCTATATTAGGGTTTATTTTATAGGTAAGTATTTAGTTTTTAATAGGAATAATTAATTTAATAAGAGTTATATTTATTTAGATTTATTTAATTAATATTTAAGATAGGGGGTGTTAGGGTTAGTGTTAGACTTAGGTTTAGGGGTTAATCATTTTATTATAGGTTGCGGCAATGTAGGGGGGGCAGGATAGGGGTTGATATATTTATTATAGGTGGCGACGGTGTAGGGGGGGCAGATTAGGGGTTAATAAGTTTCATATAGGTGGCGTCAGCATCTGGGAGCGGCAGTTTAGGGGTTAAACAATGTATTTAGTTGCGGCAGGGTCCGGGAGTGGCGGTTTAGGGCTTAATATATTTATTATAGTTGCGGCGGGGTCCGTGAGCGGCGGTTTAGGGGTTAATATATTTATTATAGTTGCGGCGGGGTCTGGGAGCGGCAGTTTAGGGGTTAATATATTTATTATAGTTGCGGCGGGGTCCGGGAGCGGTGGTTTAGGGGTTAGCATGTTTAATATAGCTGGCGGCGGTGTAGGGGGGCAGATTAGAGGTGTTTAGACTCGGGGTACATGTTAGGGTGTTAGGTGTACACACTTCCCATAGGAATCAATGGAATGTCGGGCAGCAGCGAACATGAACTTTCGCTATGGTCAGACTCCCATTGATTCCTATGGGATCCGCCACCTCCAGGGCGGCGGATTGAAAACCAGGTTCACTGGGCCGGAAAAGTGCCAAGCGTACCTGCTAGCTAGTTATTTGATAACTAGCAAAAGTAGTCAGATTGTGCCGAACTTGTGTTCGGAAGATCTGGAGTGGCGTAAGAATCGATTGTGTTGGACTGAGTCCGGTGGATCAAAGCTTACGTCACTAAATTCTACTTTTGCCGGTATGTAGGGTTTGATAACTTAGGCAAATCAGCCTCGCCACAAATACGCTGCGGAATTACAGCGTATTTGAGGTTGATGGCTTGATAACTTGAGGCCAAAGTGTTTTTTTTCAGCTTATGCTTCATTTCAAATTTGTTTCATCACTCCACTTTACAGAATCCCACAACTTCTGTGGCCTTCTTGTGCTTTTGGGTCAGTAGTGGTGTACATCTTGGAGTCCTGGCATGGAAACCTTCTGCGTTTAGTTCGTGCCTATCTGTGCAAACTGAAACCTCAGTGCCTGTTGCTACCAAGTCTTGCTGCAGTCATTTGAGGGTTTTTCTCAATCTGCCTTCTTAGAAATCTCGGTGCAGCCATTGATAGCTTCCTTTTTCTGCCCCATCCAGGTAGTGTAACCATTGTTCCTTTAACTTTGAACTTGCAACATATGCTTCCAACGGTGTCTCTAGGAACATTCAGTGCCTTCGCTATTTTTTTTGTCTTTGTGTTTTGACTCAGCCATATGTCTAACATGCAGTCAAATGTGACACTCAACAAACCCCTAGCCAGTTCAGGTATTTCATGTGTTCTAGTTCAAGCATACCTGATGTAACTAATGAAGCCCTTGATAATTTGCACCAGGTGTGCTTGAGACAACACCTGTTTTGCATATTTGTGCTGCTGTGAGTGATTCTATTCATGAGGTTGAATCATTTTGAGACAGCAGAATTCATTAAAAGTTGATTTTTTTTAGTTGAATTTGGGGAAACCACTTGAAACATTCATTTTCCTGAGATATTAAAATTGCTTTTGTATGGTTTTTTTATTGCAAACAGCTGAAAGTTGGCAGATTTTGACAATAAACCTGATTATAACTGTACTGTACAGTATATTATAGCTACCCAGTTGGGTATCTGTAGTTCAGTTTGAACAAAGTTTCTGTTTAAATTTTAGTTTTCAAAGTTGCATAACTTTAAAACAATAAGTGCAATTGTTTAGAAAAAGGTTTTGTCTTCTATAAATATTCCCTTGATTTATAAATAGCCAGTTCTACAGCTTTTATGAAACTTAATATGCTTTTGACTTGACCTAATGTCCTTTCATAGATTGAAGATTCTAACTTTTATTATTTTGTAATCAGTTATGTCATTTATGATAATATGCAAACCTCCCAAGGGGCGAAATGGGGCAGGCAGGTTAATTTAGGAATTTCCTTCCTTTAAAACATTTGATAGAAAACTTAACTTGATTTTAACACAAGTTTTTCACAATTTATAAAACAAACAAACATGTGAGTATATATACAGTGGGGCAAAAAAGTATTTAGTCAGCCACCAATTGTGCAAGTTCTCCCACTTAAGAAGATGAGAGAGGCCTGTAATTTTCATCATAGGTATACCCCAACTATGAGAGACAAAATGTGGAAACAAATCCAGACAATCACATTGTCTGATTTGGAAAGAATTTATTTGCAAATTATGGTGGACAATAAGTATTTGGTCAATATAAAAAGTTAATCTCAATACTTTGTTATATATCCTTTGTTGGCAATGACAGAGGTCAAACGTTTTCTGTAAGTCTTCACAAGGTTGTCACACACTGTTGCTGGTATGTTGGCCCATTCCTGCATGTAGATCTCCTCTAGAGCAGTGATGTTTTGGGGCTGTCGCTGGGCAACACAGATTTTCAACTCCCTCCAAAGGTTTTCTATGGGGTTGAGATCGGGAAACTGGCTAGGCCACTCCAGGACCTTGAAATGCTTCTTACAAAGCCACTCCTTCGTTACCTGGGTGGTGTGTTGGGATCATTGTCATGCTGAAAGACCCAGCCATGTTTAATCTTCAATGCCCTTGCTGATGGAAGGAGGTTTGCACTCAAAATCTCACGATACATGGCCCCATTCATTCTTTCATGTACACGGAGCAGTCGTCCTGTTCCCTTTGCAGAAAAACAGCCCCAAAGCATGATCTTGCCACCCCCATGCTTCACAGTAGATATGGTGTTCTTTGGTTGCAACTCAGCACTCTCTCTCCTCCAAACACAACGAGTTGTGTTTCTACCAAACAGTTCTACTTTGGTTTCATCTGACCATTTGGCATTCTCCCATCCGCTTATGGATCATCCAAATGCTCTCTAGCATACTTCAGATGGGCCCGGACATGTACTGGCTTAAGCAGGGGGACACGCCTGGCACTGCAGGATCTGAGTCCCTGGCGGCATAGTGTGTTACTGATGGTAGCCTTTGTTATGTTAGTCCCAGCTCTCTGCAGGTCATTCACTAGGTACCCCCGTGTGGTACTGGGATGTTTGCTCACCATTCTTGTGATCATTTTGACCCCACGGGGTGAGATCTTGCGTGGAACCCCAGATCGAGGGAGATTATCAGTGGTCTTGTATGTCTTCCATTTTCTAATTATTGCTCCCACTGTTGAGTTCTTCACACCAAGCTGCTTGCCTATTGCATATTCAGTATTCCCAGCCTGGTACAGGTCTACAATTTTGTTTCTGGTGTCCTTCGACAGCTCTTTGGTCTTCACCATAGTGGAGTGAGGAGTGTGACTGTTTGAGGTTGTGGACAGGTGTCTTTTATACTGATAACAAGTTCAAATAGGTACAATTAATACAGGTAATGAGTGGAGGACAGAAGAACCTCTCAAAGAAGATGATACAGGTATGTGAGAACCAGAAATCTAGCTTGTTTGTAGGTGACCAAGTACTTATTTTCCACCATAATATGCAAATAAATTCTTTCCAAATCCAACAATGTGATTGTCTGGATTTGTTTCCACATTTTGTCTCTCATAGTTGAGGTATACCTATGTTGAAAATTACAGGCCTCTCTCATATTCTTAAGTGGGAGAACTTGCACAATTGGTGGCTGATTAAATACTTTTTTGCCCCACTGTATATATACACACATACACTTTGTATACAAACAAAAAAACATGTGTGTGTGTATATATATATATATATATATATATATATATATATATATACATACACTGTGTATACAAACAAATATATATATATATATATATATATATATATATATATATATATATATACTGGATAGATGATAGATAGATAGATAGATAGATAGATAGATAGATAGATAGATATGTGTAGTTTAAGTTCACTGGACCTTTCGATGTTAAATCAAAATTTTCATTAGGGAATTTAGTAAAGCTAAACATGGCTACAAGGTTGGTAGACCTAACCTTCAATCTGAGAGGGAGAAGGGCAGCGGAGCTTTATTCATGGCTAGAATTCTGAGAATTTTGTATTGGTATTTAAAGTGACAGGCACACACACAATGCACACATACTTTAAATGTACAACACACACCACATACACACAGCCTTAAAGGCACAGTTCACCTTACACTCAAACAATCTTAAAGGGATAGGCACACACATATTGCAATTAGTCTTTAATGAACTTCTCAAAGCATACACACTCTGGGCACAATTTATCAAATGCTGGGCGAACAATGTTCTCTCCCTTTTGCAGCCATGTCCCCTCTTCTTGCAAAACCAACAGCTCCAGAGCAGGGCTTATCAATCATCCAGATCAAATAGGGATGATTGAACTCAACCCTTGAGGTGGCAGAGAGGTTAAGTAGCTGCAGTCTTAACACTGCAACTACTTAACTAATATTTCAGGCTTACTTGCACAAGCCTGAAATTCTGAGGACCGATGCTGCATCCACAGTCTAATAAATGGGGCCCATAATATAAAAGTGGAAGTCACACTCATATAAAGCACACAGTCTTAAAGCACACTTAAAGGGACAGTCTAGTATAAATTAAATTTTCATTATTCAGATAGGACTTTTAATTGTCAACAACTTTCAAATTTACTTTTGTCATCAAATTTGCTTTTTTCTCTTGGTATTCTTAGTTTAAACTAAACATAGGTAGGCTCATATGCTGATTTCTAAGCCTTTGAGGGCTGCCTCTTATCACATGCTTTTTAAATCTCTTTTCAACACAAAGAGATAGAAAGTACACGTGGGCCATATAGATAACATTCGCCTAGATTTAGAGTTCTGGGTTAGCCGTCAAAACCAGCGTTAGGGGGTCCTAACCCTGGTTTTTACCGCCCGCTGGTATTTATAGTCAGTCATGAAAGGGTCTAACGCTCACTTTCCAGCCGCGACTTTTCCATACCGCAGATCCCCCTACGCCTATGGGATCTTTCTATCGCCGGTATTTAGAGTCTTGGCTGAAGTGAGCCTTAGAACTCTAACAACAAAACTCCAGCAGCAGAGAAAAGCCAGGAGTTAAGAGCTTTCTGGGCTTATGCCGGTTCATAAAGCTCTTAACTACTGTGCTCTAAAGTACACTAAAACCCATAAACTACCTATGTACCCCTAAACCGAGCCCCCCCCCACATCGCCGCCACTCTATTACTTTTTTTAACCCCTAATCTGCCGACCGCACACCGCCGCCACCTACATTATCCCTATGTACCCCTAATCTGCTGCCCCTAACACCGCCAACACCTATATTATATTTATTAACCCCTAATCTGCCCCCCCAACGTCGCCGCCACCTACCTACACTTCTTAAACCCTAATCTGCCGACCGGACCTCACCGCTACTCTAATAAATGTATTAACCCCTAAAGCTAAGTCTAAACCTAACCCTAACACCCCCCTAAATTAAATATAATTTAAATCTAACGAAATAAAATAATTCTTATTAAATAAATTAATCCTATTTAAAGCTAAATACTTACCTGTAAAATAAACCCTAATATAGCTACAATATATATAATAATTATATTGTAGCTATTTTAGGATTAATATTTATTTTACAGGCAACTTGGTATTTATTTTAACCAGGTACAATAGCTATTAAATAGTTAATAACTATTTAATAGCTACCTAGTTAACATAAATACAAAATTACCTGTAAAATAAATCCTAACCTAGGTTACAATTAAACCTAACACTACACTATCAATAAATTAATTAAATAAACTATCTACAATTATCTACAATTAAATCAACTAAACTACAAAAAAAACACTAAATTACAAAAAATATAAAAGATTACAAGAATTTTAAACTAATTACACCTACTCTAAGCCCCCTAAAAAATAACAAATCCACCCAAAATAAAAAATGCCCTACCCTAAAACAATTTAAAACAATAACAGTTCTATGGTAGATTGCCTCTTTAAATTGATATATCATAGCATACACAAGCAGCACACACAACCATAAAGTGAAAGCATACCCAACATGCGCAAAGCCTTAAAGGGATAGACACACTAATACAAGGAACACAACCTTTAAGCCCACCAAAAAAAGATTACAGCATTTGCAACCATGCATAAAGTCTTAAAAGGGATAGATCATCCTATACTCACACAGTCTTAAAGGGACAGGCACACGCAAGGTGAACACAGACTTGAATAGACAGATCAAACCACGTACACACAGTCTTAGAGGTACAATCACACAGATAGCACAAACATTTATAGAGGCATGTAATTCCACATGCACACCCAGGGTCAGCTCCAGAACGAATGAAATGGGGGGGCATTTTTTTTTCACGAGGGGGCACGCATTAAAAAGCATGTATGAGAGTCAAAATAAGAGCAGACCTACTGTGGCAGTCCAGGGGTTACATTTATCAGATCTCTGGCTGTGCAGGAGTTAGATTTGTTTATATTTCTGGAAGTGCAGCGGTTACATGTGTCATATCTCAAGGAGTATAGGGGTTACATTTATAAGATGTCTGGCAGTGCTGCAGCAGTTACATTTACCAGATTTATGGCAGCGCAGGGGTTACATTTGTCATATCTCAGGAATGTCTCCCACATATGACACAGCCAGTGGACACATACACATGGTATATATGTATATACACACATATATATATATACACACAAACAATATATATATATATATATATATATATACACAGTGTGTGTATTGTGTGTATGTATGTATGTGTGTATATATATATATATATATATATATATATATATATATATATATATATAATAAAACAACCTTGGGGACAAATAGGAGATGTTTTGAAATATGTAAATAATAAACATAAGGCTATTTCACTCATTGTCTCACAGCTACATTTGAAGTGTGTGTATTTGAGCACCTATAATCTGACACACATTTTACACTGATCACTGCAGATAAAGCAGGCACAATGCACACTTGTTTTGTGTGACCTGCAGTGGGGAAACCAAGGAATTCCCAATTTGCTTCTTTATCTGTGGCTGCCAGGATATAAAGCACAATAGGGAAGGGATACTACTCTCACACACACATTGGTTATACGGCTGTGTTTTCACAAACTTCTGCCTTCCCTCTCACTGACTGTTAGCTTCTCCCAGCACTTCCTGCAGAGGTCTGATGATGTCATCATCTCACTTCAGCTCTGTAGTAAGTGGGCTAGCAGGAGGAGGGGCATTGAAAGCCCTAGGTTAACTGTGAGAGCACCAGCAGGGAAATGCAACTTTATTTGTTATCTGGTTGTAAATAGAGGAGAGTAAAGAGATTAGCTGTGCCCTCCAGTGGAGGATCTCCAGGGTCCAGTGGCTGCAAATGGTTGATGCAACATTTGGGACCCTGGACGTTCCGTCACTTTTAAAATGTAAAAAAAAAAAAAAAAAAAAAAAAAATTTTTTTAAAAATCACTTCTTTTGCCCTGGGGGGCACAGCATTCCATTTGGGGGGGCATTGCCCCCCAAAGCCCCCCTTAGAGCCGACCCTGTGCACACCCAAACATATCCTTAAAGGGACAGATCGCAATACAGACAAACACTCACAATGCACCAAACCTTAAAGGGATGAGGACAGTTCAGGCCACATGCACATAAATCCCTTTAAAGGGGGAGACAGATTTCTGGAGGTGGGAGGAGCTGCTGTAGACGCTCAAACTTGGCATCCCTGGCTTGAAAGCTACGCCACAGCTACCCACCATTGGTGAAGGTTGGAACCCCACACTGAGCTGCTATTGAGTAGAGTGAGAGGAGTCAGTAGCCGAATCACAGAAGTTTGACTAAGCCACCCAGACTTAGTCGCTGGGGCCATGACCTGTACTACTTACCCCCTGGAGGACAGTATACTTTTGTTGTCCGGATCAGATCCAGCCGACGACACTGCTTGAAGTTAGGATCCTGGTCACCGTCAGAGTAAGCTCCTGCTGGGACTCTCCCAGGACCTCAGGTAACTAGAGTTTAGAGGAAGCGGGTTATACCGCATTTCTCAATAACTCGTCAGTAACTCGTCACCTTGGATAGGAGGAATTTTTCATCAATCCTTAGCAGACCAGCATCAACAGGCCATCTGAGCACTCCTGCACTACTGTACAGATGGCTAAGACAAGTCAGATCCTTTACCATACTATGGTGTTTGTTGTGATAGTATAATATATAATGCTTTCTTCCTAGTTTGTGCTCTGACTTGTAAATGTATATAATTGTTGCAAAGAAGCAGGGGCGGGGACAGTGTTGTTGGAGTGAGGAACCTTGAAATAAAGTGTGTAGTTAGTTGCTGTATAAATGGACTCTGTGTCAGATATATTTCTAAACCACCTGGATTTACAAACACTACACATACTTAGAGCTACGGCCGAGAAATGGGGAAAAGTTTCATTACATTACAGATAAGTACTTTGCAGTTAAACTTTATTCTGTACTTTACTACATGTTTGGAACTCTGTTTGCCAAGGCTTCAATCTAAGGGTTAAGAAGCATTTTTTCAAGAAACACAACCGCAAATAAATGTCATATGATCCCTTAAAAAATTTTTTAGGGACAGTCTATACAAGCATTATATGTAACAAGGCTACTGTGCCTTTCTCCACTCTGTGCAAGAGGTTGGAATTTTTTTTATGTGTAATTCGCATTACTAGTTCTTCCCTTATATATCTTTAAGTCTACCTGCATACTGAGGAATGAACCTTGCAGTAAAAATTAGTGCTTTGCTATATATATAGCTGGCTGAGCGATTAGGAGCCCTCTGGATTATCGTAAGGTGGAGATTCAAGATCCTGATTTCCTGCAGCAAGTACTAATTGAACTTATACCACTGGAACACTTACTGTCTTTCTCTGTTAAATCACAGTATTTAATCCTGACTCATGGGACTCAGAAAGAACCTATATCAAATTTGATTGTATGGTTAATTTAGATAGATAAGCCTGGTGTAAACTAAGCTATATAACCTAAGTGAATGTAACACTGTTATCTAACATCTGACTCAATAATACTGAAACCTTAGTTTTTTTTTTACATTTTAGTAATATACTGGTTCAGAGATTTTGAACATATTAGCTACGGGTATAGGAATATTCTTACTTAGATACTGGCTATATATTTCTATGCTTGTTCAAGTTAACAATTTATTTCTGCACATAAACATATAAGCCCTCCTGGTTTAGAAAGAGTTATCTACGAATAACATGAGCTTAATCTATTCTTCACCCACTGGGTTTGTGTTTTCCTGACCAAACTATAGCTATTTAAATCTGGTCCTGGGGCTCTACCAGGAAGCTCTTATAAAATCCTTTGACATGTTTTTTTTCCTTTCAGGTAAAATGTTCAATAGGTACTAAGATATGTCATGAAACAGAGGTCAAAATGCTATGCAGCTTTTGATTTAGCTACAGTGGGGCCAAAAAGTATTTAATCAGCCACCAATTGTGCAAGTTCTCCCACTTAAGAAGATGAGAGAGGCCTGTAATTTTCATCATAGGTATACCTCAACTATGAGAGACAAAATGTGGAAACAAATCCAGACAATCACATTGTCTGATTTGGAAAGAATTTATTTGCATATTATGGTGGAAAATAAGTATTTGGTCACCTACAAACAAGCAAGATTTCTGGCTCTCACATACCTGTATCTTCTTCTTTAAGAGGTTCCTCTGTCCTCCACTCATTACCTGTATTAATGGCACCTATTTGAACTTGTTATCAGTATAAAAGACACCTGTCCACAACTTCAAACAGTCACACTCCAAACTCCTCTATGGTGAAGACCAAAGAGCTGTTGAAGGACACCAGAAACAAAATTGTAGACCTGCACCAGGCTGGGAAGACTGAATCTGCAATAGGCAAGCAGCTTGGTGTGAAGAAATAAACTGTGGGAGCAATAATTAGAAAATGGAAGACATACAAGACCACTGATAATCGATCTGGGGCTCCACGCAAGATCTCACCCCGTGGGGTCAAAATGATCACAAGAACAGTGAGCAAACATCCCAGAACCACACGGGGGAACCTAGTGAATGACCTGCAGAGAGCTGGGAACAATGTAACAAAGGCTACCATCAGTAACACACTACGCCGCCAGGGAATCAGATCCTGCAGTGCCTGACGTGTCCCCCTGCTTAAGCCAGTATATGTCCGGGCCTGTCTGAAGTTTGCTAGAGAGCATTTGGATGATCCAGAAGTGGATTGGGAGAATGTCATATGGTCAGATGAAACCAAAGTAGAACTGTTTGGTAGAAACACAACTCGTCGTGTTTGGAGAAGAGAGAGTGCTGAGTTGCAACCATACCTATTGTGAAGCATGGGGGTGGCAAGATCATGCTTTGGGGCTGTTTCTCTGCAAAGGGAACAGGATGACTGCTCCGTGTACATGAAAGAATGAATGGGGCAATGTATCGTGAGATTTTGAGTGCAAACCTCCTTCAATCAGCAAGGGCATTGAAGATGAAACATGACTGGGTCTTTCAGCATGACAATGATCCCAAACACCACCTGGGTAATGAAGGAGTGGCTTCGTAAGAAGCATTTCAAGGTCCTGGAGTGGCCTAGCCAGTTTCCAGATCTCAACCCCATAGAAAATCTTTGGAGAGAGTTGAAAGTGTTGCCCAGCGACAGCCCCAAAACATCACTGCTCTAGAGGAGATCTGCATGCAGGAATGGGCCAACATACCAGCAACAGTTTGTGACAACCTTGTGAATACTTACAGAAAACTTTTGACCTCTGTCATTGCCAACAAAGGATATATAACAAAGTATTGAGATGAACTTTTTATATTGACCAAATACTTATTTTCCACCATAATTTGCAAATAAATTCTTTCCATATCAGACAATGTTATTGTCTGGAATTGTTTCCACATTTTGTCTCTCATAGTTGAGGTATACCTATGATGAAAATTACAGGCCTCTCTCATCTTCTTAAGTGGGAGAACTTGCACAATTGGTGGCTGACTAAATACTTTTTTTGCCCCACTGTATATAGAAATTACAAGTTTCTAAAGCCTAAACATATATCAGAAAGAGGTGGTGAATATTTAAGCACAAGGTCTGGAACATACAGAGCGATATATATATATATATATATATATATATATATATATATATTCATATTTATAAAATATATAAAAATTAGATAATTGTCTAAAAGGGTAAAACAGTGATACATAAGCTTCTAGGGTTGAGAAGGAGGTGCTTTATACACCAATTTTTTTGTGTTTTATCTCAAAACAAGATGTTTTTAAAGGCTCACATATAACATTAAGCTCCATTGGAATATCCTTACAAAAATCAAAAAATTAAATAAAGAGTATAATAGAGAACAAGTAATAACTCCCTACACCTATTCATCCATACATATTTAACTCACAACTATTTAGTTAATAGTCACATCTGCACCCCTTTTTCTTTTTTTTGTTTTTGCACTGATTATCACCAGTTAACCCCCCCCCCCAAGGTTAATCCAGCTTAACCAAAAAAACAAAAACAAAACACAAGCTACACTCACTTGTAGGGAATTCTTGTTCTCATACATCTAGTTAATGGACAAATACCTAGCCAGCAACAAAACTAACACTACTAACATGCCGTCAAAACAACAAAAAAACTAAAAGTCTCGTAATAGCCTAGGCACCCTAGACTTAGAATGTAGTGATAAAATACCTGCTATTACGAACCAAATTGACACAGACAGCTTGGTTAAACAAATATCTGATATCTTTCTTCCACAATTTGAAAACATAAATTGAGAGTTATCCATGAACTTAAACAATTTTCAAATAGATTGTCTGAGATTGAAACTAGAATCTCTGACACAGATGATCTACAATTTAGCCAACAATCTTCTCTAAACTCAAAAGCTAAATTGATACAGACTCTACAACTCTGAATAGATGAATCAGAAGATAGAGCCCGCAGAAATAAATTAAAAATTGTGAGAATTCCAGAATCTACTCAATATGGTGATATTATGAAACTAGTGTCTATTTCCTTACCCCAAACTTTGGGGTTCCCTTCTGATCAGCTTTCTTTGGCTATTCAAAGAGCCCGTAGACTAGGCTCAGTTAAGGGAAAAAGATAGCACATATACTCCAAAAAGACCAATTATGGTAAGATTATTGAACTTCCAGGACAAGCAAAGGTTTTTAACATCATATCGCAAGCAAAACTCGTTTCATTATAACAGTTTGCAAATCCTGAATTTTCAAGACTTTTCCGCAGAAACCTTAAACAAAAGAAGGGAAATTGCACCCCTGTGCACACAAAAGATAAATCTTGGGCTTAGAGCCACCATAATTTACCCGGCTAAATTGAAAATTTTCCATAAAATGTTATTTATAGATAATCTTGAAGAGGCTAAATAATTTATAAAAAAATGTTGTTATAACAAGGTATTGATATGTAATTTGACTATTCTTTTGTGTACTAGATCACAACAGGCTGTTTCTTTTTTATCTGAAGTCTTGTTTTTTTTTTAAAATAGGTGACTGTGTTTTTTCTTCCCCTCCTTCTCTCGTCCCTTCACTCTTTCTTTCCCCTCCTTTGGCTATGGGAGACTCTGGTAAATGAAAAATTCAATTAATATTCTTTCATGGAATGTGGGGGGTATCTCTTCTCCGTTTAAAAGGTAAATAATAGTCCAACATCTTAAAAAATATACTCCAGACATTGTGTTCCTACAAGAGATAGATTTAAACTGCCCAGAGGCAGATAAATTGAGAACAGGATGGGTCGGTTAGGTGATTTCGACTCCGGCAGTTGGAGGGAAGAGAGGGGTGGCATATGTTTTTAATAAGAATTTGGATTATGAGATCAAGTCACAGCTGATAGATAGGCTGTTTCAGATTCACACATACGGCGCCTCTTTCCTTGTGTTTTGATTTTAGATAAAGAAGGGAGGTTTTTAATCTTAAAAATATCTATGCAAGGCTCCAATGTGGACACTGAATAGCCTGAGGAAACAGCCCCTGAGAGGCTGAGAAATGTGTTGCTTTGTTTTTAAATAAAGATATATGTTTTTATGATACACTTGCTGTTGTCTGGGATATCTTCACACCGGTTTGTGGAGTTTAGTAAAGATCCTGTTTGCTAAGTGAGTGGTCTACTGGGCGACTGATAGCTCCCAGCTTGCTGTTACTGCACCTGGAGGTGCAGCACCTATTGTAAGTGTGACCTTATGTCATCTTTACACCTGTTTGTACTGCACTAGGCTATGGTAGCTCTTCTTTGTAACTCCACATAGGCACCTGTGATGAATCTGTGTTCAAGTTGTCATCTATGTGCCCAATGTGCCTATCTACATTGAGCTGGATCACTACAAAGTTCCAGTCTGCCCCACCAGCACTATTGGGTGCACTGCTTTTGTGAGTACTGTTAGGTGTTGTTTTCAGGAGGGGGGTGTCAGTTCAGAACTGGGCATCAGGCACACCGTACCAGCTGGAAATTAGTACTTATCTTTTCAGGATATCCAGGAGAATAGATTTCAGACCACGCAGCTATGATTCCAAAAACTATTCTGTTTATTGCAAGTTGTTAGACACTTTTATAGCCAAGAGTTACAGCATATATGTTTAACAAGTGACGTACAGGGAGTGCAGAATTATTAGGCAAATTAGTATTTTGACCACATCATCCTCTTTATGCATGTTGTCTTACTAAAAGCTGTATAGGCTCGAAAGCCTACTACCAATTAAGCATATTAGGTGATGTGCATCTCTGTAATGAGAAGGGGTGTGGTCTAATGACATCAACACCCTATATCAGGTGTGCATAATTATTAGGCAACTTCCTTTCCTTTGGCAAAATGGGTCAAAAGAAGGACTTGACAGGCTCAGAAAAGTCAAAAATAGTGAGATATCTTGCAGAGGGATGCAGCACTCTTAAAATTGCAAAGCTTCTGAAGCGTGATCATCGAACAATCAAGCGTTTCATTCAAAATAGTCAACAGGGTCGCAAGAAGCGTGTGGAAAAACCAAGGCGCAAAATAACTGCCCATGAACTGAGAAAAGTCAAGCGTGCAGCTGCCAAGATGCCACTTGCCACCAGTTTGGCCATATTTCAGAGCTGCAACATCACTGGAGTACCCAAAAGCACAAGGTGTGCAATACTCAGAGACATGGCCAAGGTAAGAAAGGCTGAAAGACGACCACCACTGAACAAGACACTCAAGCTGAAACGTCAAGACTGGGCCAAGAAATATCTCAAGACTGATTTTTCTAAGGTTTTATGGACTGATGGGCCAGATGGATGGGCCCGTGGCTGGATTGGTTAAAGGCAGAGAGCTCCAGTCCGACTCAGACGCCAGCAAGGTGGAGGTGGAGTACTGGTTTGGGCTGGTATCATCAAAGATGAGCTTGTGGGTCCTTTTCGGGTTGAGGATGGAGTCAAGCTCAACTCCCAGTCCTACTGCCAGTTTCTGGAAGACACCTTCTTCAAGCAGTGGTACAGGAAGAAGTCTGCATCCTTCAAGAAAAACATGATTTTCATGCAGGACAATGCTCCATCACACGCGTCCAAGTACTCCACAGCGTGGCTGGCAAGAAAGGGTATAAAAGAAGAAAATCTAATAACATGGCCTCCTTGTTCACCTGATCTGAACCCCATTGAGAACCTGTGGTCCATCATCAAATGTGAGATTTACAAGGAGGGAAAACAGTACACCTCTCTGAACAGTGTCTGGGAGGCTGTGGTTGCTGCTGCACGCAATGTTGATGGTGAACAGATCAAAACACTGACAGAATCCATGGATGGCAGGCTTTTGAGTGTCCTTGCAAAGAAAGGTGGCTATATTGGTCACTGATTTGTTTTTGTTTTGTTTTTGAATGTCAGAAATGTATATTTGTGAATGTTGAGATTTTATATTGGTTTCACTGGTAAAAATAAATAATTGAAATGGGTATATATTTGTTTTTTGTTAAGTTGCCTAATAATTATGCACAGTAATAGTCACCTGCACACACAGATATCCCCCTAAAATAGCTATAACTAAAAAACAAACTAAAAACTACTTCCAAAACTATTCAGCTTTGATATTAATGAGTTTTTTTGGGTTCATTGAGAACATGGTTGTTGTTCAATAATAAAATTAATCCTCAAAAACACAACTTGCCTAATAATTCTGCACTCCCTGTATTCATAATTACATCATCTTACATAGTATTTCTATAAGAACAAAGAAACTCATTTAAAATATAATTGGAAGAAAAGGAGTGTTAGGGAGTCATTTCTACAGAAATACCAAACTTCAGATAACAGTAACTGGGCATCCTAGCCCAGCACAAATCACAGCCATTTGACATCTTGTAGAGATAACAATGCATCCAAGCACATCATCATGGTCCTTCTCAGGGCTATTCTATCTATACAAGTCTCCCTAACATCAGCATATTTCTCACTACATAATAAACCATTATAATAAAAGATTCATTAGACAAGATGGATGCCTAAGACAAAATGGTGGCGAAGAACAAGATGGCGCTAGTCATGCTAACAATTCCTACCATACCACCCTTTTATTCTAACAGAATAACATAAAAATAGACAGGCGCAGAAAATTAGTAAAGCCTTTAACAACAGTATAAGCTTAATACTATGGTAACAGGACTCTATGGGGGGTAGTTATCAAGCCGTCAACCTCAAATACGCTGGAATTCCGCAGCGTATTTGTGGCGAGGCTGATTCGCCTTAGTTATCAAAGGCTAGAAACCGGCAAAAGTAGAATATTGTGACGTAAACTTCGATCCGCCGGACTCAGTCCGACACAGATCGATTCTTACGTCACTCCAGATGTTCCGCACACAAGTGCGGCACAATCTCACTACTTTTGCTAGTTATCAAATGACTATCAGGTACGCTCGGCACTTTTACGGCCCAGCGTACCTGGTTTTCAAACCGCCACCCCTGGAGGCGGCGGATCCCATAGGAATCAATGGGAGTCTGACCATAGCGAAAGTACAAGTTCGCTGCTGACAGACATCCCATTGATTTCTATGGGAGCTGTCTGCACCTAACACCCTAACATGTACCCCGAGTCTAAACACCACTAATCTGTCCCCCCCTACACCGCCGCAACTAAATAAAGTTATTACCCCCTAAACCGCCGTTCACGGAGCCCACCACAAGCTACTCTATACATATTAACCCCTAAACCACCGCTCCCGGAGCCCACCGAAACTATAATAAATGTCTTTACCCCTAAACCGCCGCTCACGGAGCCCACCGCCACCTACATTATACCTAGTAACCGATATCCTGCCCCCCCTATACCACCGCCCTCTATAATAAAGTTATTAACCCCTATCCTGCCAATCCCACACCTCACCGCAACTAAATAAATAGTTTAACCCCTAAACCGCCGCTCCCGGACCCCCGCAACCTATATTAAATTTATTAACCCCTATCCTGACCCCCCTACACCGTCGCCACCTATAATAAATTTATTAACCCCTATCCTGCCCCCCTACACCGTCGCCACCTATAATAAATTTATTAACCCCTATAATGCCCCCCACTATACCGCCGCCGCTGTAATAAAATTATTAACCCCTAAACCTAAGTCTAACCCTAACACTAACGCCCCCCTAACTTAAATATTAATTAAATAAATCTAAATAATATTTCTATTATTAACTAAGTTAATCCTATTTAAAACTAAATACTTACCTTTAAAATAAACCCTAATATAGTTACAATATAAATAATAATTATATTGTAGCTATCTTAGGATTTATTTTTATTTCACAGGTAACTTTCAATTTATTTTAACTAGGTACAATAGCTATTAAATAGTTATTAACTATTTAATAGCTTACCTAGCTAAAATAAGAGAAATTTACCTGTAAACTAAAAACTAACCTAAGTTACAATTACACCTAACACTACACTATACTTTAATAAAGTATTCCTATTTAAAACTAAATACTTACCTGTAAAATAAACCCTAAGATAGCTACAATATAATTAATAATTACATTGTAGCTATCTTAGGATTTATATTTATTTTACAGGTAAATTTGTATTTATTTTAGCTAGTTAGAATAGTTATTAAATAGTTATTAACTATTTAATAACTACCTAGCTAAAAGAAATACAAAATTACCTGTAAAATAAATCCTAACCTAAGTTACATTTAAATCTAACACTACACTATCATTAAATAAATTAAATAAACTACCTAAAAATAACTACAATTAAATACAATTACATAAACTAACTAAAGTACAAAAAATAAAAAATCTAAGTTACAAAAAATAAAAAAAATAAGTTACAAACATTTAAAAAAATATTACAACAATTTTAAGCTACTTACACCTAATCTAAGCCCCCTAATAAAATAAGAAACCCCCCAAAATAAAAAAATGCCCTACCCTATTCTACATTAAAAAAGTTCAAAGCTCTTTTACCTTACCAGCCCTTAAAAGGGCTTTTTGTGGGGGCATGCCCAAAAGAGTTCAGCTCTTTTGCCTGTAAAAGAAAAATACAACCCCCCCCAACATTAAAACCCACCACCCACATACCCCTAATCTAACCCAAACCCCCCTTAAAATAACCTAGCACTAATCCCCTGAAGATCATCCTACCTTTAGTCGTCTTCACTCAAACCGAGCCACCGATGGAACTGAAGAGGACATCCGGACTGGCAGAAGTGATCCTCCAAGGGGCGCTGAAGAAATCTTCCATCCGATGAAGTGATCCTCCAAGCGGCGCTGAAGAAATCTTCCATGCGGGCGATGTCATCTTTCAAGAGGCGCTGAAGAAGTCTTCTATCCGGGCGAGGTCATCTTCGAAGCCGGGTCTTGAATCTTCATCCCGCCGATGCGGAACATCCTTCTTTCCCGACGGACTACCGACGAATGAAGGCTCCTTTAAGGGACGTCATCCAAGATGGCGTCCCTTCAATTCCAATTGGCTGATAGGATTCTATCAGTCAATCGGAATTAAGGTAGGAAAAATCTGATTGGCTGATTGAATCAGCCAATCAGATTCAAGTTCAATCCGATTGGCTGATACAAATAAAAATTTACCTGTAAAATAAATATAAATCCTAAGATAGCTACAATGTAATTATTAATAATATTGTAGCTATCTTAGGGTTTATTTTACAGGTAAGTATTTAGTTATAAATAGGAATAAGTTATTAAAGTATAGTGTAATGTTAGGTGTAATTGTAACTTAGGTTAGTTTTTAGTTTACAGGTACATTTCTCTTTATTTTAGCTAGGTAAGCTATTAAATAGTTAATAACTATTTAATAGCTATTGTACCTAGTTAAAATAAATTGAAAGTTACCTGTAAAATAAAAATAAATCCTAAGATAGCTACAATATAATTATTATTTATATTGTAGCTATATTAGGGTTTATTTTAAAGGTAAGTATTTAGTTTTAAATAGGATTAACTTAGTTAATAAGAGAAATATTATTTAGATTTATTTAATTAATATTTAAGTTAGGGGGGCGTTAGGGTTAGGGTTAGACTTAGGTTTAGGGGTTAATAATTTTATTACAGTGGCGGCGGTGTAGTGGGGGGCAGGATAGGGGTTAATAAATTTATTATAGGTGGCAACGGTGTAGGGGGGGCAGGATAGGGGTTAATAAATTTATTATAGGTGGCGACAGTGTAGGGGGGGCAGGATAGGGGTTAATAAATTTAATATAGGTGGCGACGGTGTAGGGGGGCAGGATAGGGGTTAATAAATTTATTATAGGTGGCGACAGTGTAGGGGGGGCAGGATAGGGGTTAATAAATTTAATATAGGTTGCGGCGGGTTCAGGGAGCGGCGGTTTAGGGGTTAATACATTTATCACAGTTGCGGCAGGGTCTAGGAGCGGCGGTTTAGGGGTTAATACATTTATCACAGTTGCGGCGGGGTCTAGGAGCGGCGGTCTAGGGTTTAGTAACTTTATTGAGTTGCGGGAGGCTCCGGGGGCGCCGGTATAGGGATAGAACAGTGCAGTTTAGTGTGAGTGCTTAGTGACAGGCTAGCAATAAAGCTGGGAAAAAGCTGAAGAGCAGAGAGATCGGATGAGTGATAACTCTCACAGTCCGCTGCTCATCGCCCCGTACTTGGTGCGCGGCTTTTTGACAGCTTTATTTGATAACTTAGGCGAACGTATTCAGGTCTGTGGCGGCGAAGGTAGGCGAGCTTAGGTGGGCGTATTGGGCCGGCGAAGGCAGGAAAATTAGACACGTTGATAACTACCTCCCTATGTGAGAATACTATAGAGCAAAATATTCTTATGTTGTGTTATAATTTTATAGGCTAATAGGGCACAATTTGTCACTGCACATAGGTGCGGTCTCTCCAATACTCTCCGTCTACCTTCCAGCGTCCCCAAAACTACCGGTCTATCTGCACAAAGACCCAACCAGCCCCCCATCTACCCCCAAACAATGCTGCATCTCTTATTTCTCCACCTGCATTGCTAGCAACCCAATATTTCCAACAGCTCTGTACATTCTCCACAGTGAAGCATGACATGGGAACAGCACAAATGTCTCTATGTGGCCTCTGATCACTTTAAGAACAGTCTTTGTCCTCTTAGAGCACTCCACCTTCCTCAGACACTTTGCTTTAATAAAGTTCATTTGCAGTAGGGGGGCTTATCCAGTGTTCTTCCACAGGGAAATGCTGGAAATATGATGGTTTGTTCATGGGGTAGAAAAGGCGACCAGTGGATCACCATAGCAAGCAGACACTCAAGTCACAGGGAGTCTACGAAGGAAACAGAAACAGCACAAGATGAGTACACACCCCAATACAATCACAATTATGTCCAAATAAAACTTCTTTCATCTTTTTTGTAAGCATCACAATTCCTTTAGCTTAACTCATCCTATGTCATTTAAAACCAAGAAAAAACATTGTTGATATATAATACAAACTAAATACATTGATACTTTACAGAGAATAATTCACAGCTTCTCTATACAATTTAAACAATACTTCATGAATACTAAGCAAGTGAAAACTGCTAGACTTCATCAAGAGGCTGCATGGCTATACTAAAACTTATGCTAAGGCCTGCCCTGTAGCAAAAATGAAAAAATAAATAAAACAGTCAATAAAAATATTGTCTCTCAAATGAATTTCTTTACACGGTTACTTGGAACTACTAATAATTAAAAGAACCTAGTGTTGTTTTATTCTGCACAGCTACTATCTATAATGTTTATAATTCTCCAACTATGATCCTAATAGTTAACAAACTCATCTGATATAAACACTACTAGTTTACTAATTATTTTATGCAACCTAAATTCTCTCACACTCCTGTATGAGGAAAGAATGCAATCATAACATCATTTAAAACTTCAAACTCTTTTGAAGGTAAACACATCTTTATGGTAAGATAAATCCTCTCATTAACAAACATCTGGAATTACCAAATTTAAATTGCAGATACCATACCAAGTAATAAAAGGGAAAATACATTTGATTTCATAAACTATAATTATGCTGCTCCCTAAATAAATATTTCTCTGTATAATTAATATAAACTTCTAGCTGAAACATGTCCTCATTATGTTCTATAGGGAGGGTGCAGGGTCTACAATATTCTGATATATTGCAGCTTTAAACTATACAGGTGCAAACATATTCTGTATACTCAGTGGGCCATTCAATAGTACACAAGTTAAAACAATACTCCCCTAATTTAATTGGTTGACCCTGTAACAGCATAACAGGTCCTCCATATCAACCGGCAAGGCACAGTCCAGAGAAGGATAGTCTTTATGTTCTGACGACACACATCAGAGGAAACAGTCATTGATTACCCAGAGTCCAGTTCTGGGGCTGGTACCAGCATGCAAAGCAAAGAATGGATCCAAAGATAGTTCAGCAACTTTTACTGCAGTATGGTGGTTAAAACAAGCTTGACAAAAGATCTTTTATCTTCATTTTTTTCTCTTTAAAAGGTTTACATGCATTCAATCTTCAATCTTTTGAAGAGTGCACTTATGGAATTTTATCTGTACAGATTTTACCTAAATGTGGAAACTCAAAAATAATTCAGTTAGTGTCTTTAATCTCTGGATACAACTGCATGATCTCATCCTGCAAATACAAATATTGTGTTAAGAACAAAATCGAAAAATAAAAACATTTTAGGTTCACTTTCTTACTTAAAATACTTACAATAATAATCACCTAACTCGCATAAAGATACTCATCAATACTCATCAATATTTCCCCCTTGTTTGCGTGAAACATCCCATGTAGCACGCAAACACAATATAACAATAAACTAAAAGACAAATCATGCACTCCACTCTTTCATGCAGAATACTATTCACAATAGCAAGCCACATCAAATACACCTCACTATGCAATATGCCATTCATACAGCACGCGTCCACACGCAGTCACAAAAGAGAAAAACATAACAATCTCTTAGAAAACATTTAAAACCAATTGTCCATTCCACACAACAAAACATTAACTGCTGACACAAACTTTAAACAATCACAATTAACCTGAAATTCAACACATATACTGACATTCACTGAAACACAGCACTCGCAAAACATTACAAATAATTAAAATCCTAAAAGAACCATCTATACCCTGGTTCTGCAACTTCTACTATGCACAAGACTTTGATATCATACTAATGATGCAATCACCGCAGATGCTCATGCTCAATAAACTCCAGTTGCATATTTACCAATAAAATCCCTAACCATAAATTTACGAAAGAACACACAAACACCTAAGTATCCAATTTTGAGAATTATTAGATAATAATGATACAGCCACTGTTCTATATAGCTCCTGCTCGCATGTACCATGCAAATTCACTGTTAATGGGACGTTCTAGTATAAATTAAACTTTCATTATTCAGATAGGACTTTTAATTTTAATTTTAATCAACTTTACAATTTATTTTTATCATCAAATTTGCTTTTTTTTTCTCTCTGTATTCTTAGTTTAAACTAAACATAGGTAGGCTCATATGCTAATTTCTAAGCCTTTGAGGGCTGCCTCTTATCACAGGCTTTTTAAATCTCTTTTCAACACAAGGAGACAAAGTACACGTGGGCCACACAGACAACACTGTGCTCAGGCACAGGGGGCCATCCAAGATCCAGCACAAAACAATGGTAAATTTAAGACAATAGACAATAAACAGTCACAGTTATGTGACCAGGGGGCTGGAAGAAGGCCCCTAGACACAAGGCAACTACAGAGGCAAAAAGTATATTAATATAACTGTGTTGGTTATGCAACACTGGGGAATGGGTAATAAAGGGATTATCTATCTTTAAAACAATAAAAATTATATGGTAGACTGTCCCTTTAAATAAATCAGGTGTGGCACAAATAATTTGTGAAAAGCTGCTAGAATCCAGTCTATACTTTTACATAACCAAAATTTTAATAACAACGCAATTATTTAATTTAACTTTGTTTATAATTTTATATTCACCATTCTGCCGCTCTCTAGCCAAATGTAACAAATGTATATAACAAAAAAAAATAAGCTTTCTACTAAAGAATAATAATAAAATTTCCCCTTTAAATTGTTCCCAATGATCCATTGGCCTTACTTATAATAAAAATGTATACTGACGTTCATTAAATAGCCTAAGCAAGCCTAACCAGCATAAAAACACACTCACAGTGGGATGCAGGCTAGTTAAAGGGGCATTTTACCCAAATTTAAAAATGATCTTTAATTGAAACTGCTGACACAGTTAAATATACTAGTGTTAGGCTTACAGGAAACCTCATTGTCTTCTCTGTAAATATTTCCTTAAAATCCCAGATTTTATATCAGTTTGCCTGTATCCCTTTAAATACTTTCTCTTCTCTCTCTCTCTTTTTTTTTTTTTTAGTATCACAGATTACAACACCAAGAATGCAGGCAATTTATCTTTTCAGCTTGCATTACAGAGAGAATTAAGTTACACTGCATAAATATCTGCTATTTAAACGGCAAATTTAAAAGGAATCATACAAAGAAAGGTCTCAAAAAATATATTTTGCAAACTACTAATACAGTGTAATTGCTGCTCATGAACTCCTTTCACATGAGTGAACTGGTCCTTTAAATAATAAAATGACAATTTTCCATTGCTCTGTCTAAGCCCTAAGCTTCGATTTTACAGACAAATATAACACAATAAAATATACTTATTACCTGAAATTCAACCCAGTGCAATAACTGCGTCTTGAAAGCACAAAACTAGCTACTTAATCTACACAAACAAAAACTCGCAAATGCAATTCCTTTATATGTTAAACTATTCAGCTTGTATCACAAGACATTAAAAATACATTAATATAAAAAACAATTTTACAGTACACTGTCCCTTTCAGGACTAACCATTTATCATGTATATTAAAAAAAAAATTCCACTGAATTAATTTACTTGCAACAGAAAACGGACCCAAAATACTTTTAGATACATTTAATGATATACAGCCTATAACCTTTTATCTTGTCCACTAACTCCTTGCAAATACAACATACTTGAATCAAACATGCATATGACTTTAAAGTTGTAGCAATAAGACTTCAAAATACCTCATTACAACGTCATTTTTACAGCGATACACACACACACACACACAAGCTCAGATCATCTCGCGTACCAGCAATTCACTCCCCCTTTTTTTTTCTTTCCTTCTCAGGAAAACATATATTTATTAATTTTCCTTCAAATTTAAAAATGTATTTGAACGTGTCTGAATTTGTAAAGAATGGCCATTTCTCTACAGATTAAGAAAACATATTTCAAATAATACATTCTCCTTTGGTTTAGAGTAAATCTGTTACACGTAAATCTCCTTTTCATTACTGCAGAGAAAGTTTTACCAACGGAGCTGCTGTAACAATTTTGTCTGTTCTCTGATCTGTGTGTGTGCTCGGTGGCCCCCCTTCTTTGCCCTCCACATTCTTTAACACAGAGATTTTCTTTTCTTTGAATCTACACAGCAGTGCTTACTGACAGGCTTTTTTTATGATCCCCCTCCCTTTCTAGAGTGGTCTCTGCTTGAAATGTTTCTGTCTTTAACAGAAACTGTTAACCCTTTTGTAGACAATAAAAATGCAATAACATTTTCCTCTTCTCTGTGCATTATTAACAATATTTGGCTATGAGCAGACCCCACTTTTCTTTAACAACACAATAAGAGCAGCAGTAATAAAATGCACTTAATATTTTTTAAGCACAACACAGCACAGCAATTATATAACAATAAAAAGCAAGCAAGCAAATTAGTATCCAATTTCCAGTGGCCTAGATTTAGAGTTTGGCGTTAGCCGTGAAAACCAGCGTTAGAGGCTCCTAACGCTGGTTTTAGGCTACCGTCGGTATTTGGAGTCACTCAAAATAGGGTCTAACGCTCACTTTTCAGCCGCGACTTTTCCATACCGCAGATCCCCTTACGTCAATTGCGTATCCTATCTTTTCAATGGGATTTCTCTAACTCCGGTATTTAGAGTTGTTTCTGAAGTGAGCGTTAGACATCTAACGACAAAACTCCAGCCGCAGGAAAAAAGTGATCGGAACAGCCAATAGAATGCGAGCTCAATCTGATTGGCTGATCGGATCAGCCAATCGGATTGAACTTGATTCTGATTGGCTGATTCCATCAGCCAATCAGAATATTCCTACCTTAATTCCAATTGGCTGATAGAATCCTATCAGCCAATCGGAATTCGAGGGACGCCATCTTGGATGACGTCATTTAAAGGAACCGTCATTCGTCGTTCAGTCGTCGGCCAGGATGGATGTTCCGCGGTGGAGGTCTTCAGGATGCTGCCGCTTCGCTCCGGATGGATGCCGCTTGGATGAAGACTTCAATCGGATGGAAGACCTCTTCTGGCCCGCTTGGATGAAGACTTCAGCCGGATCATGGACCTCTTCAGCCCCCCGCTTGGGCTTGGATCAGGACATCGGAGGAGCTCTTCTGGACCGATCAGTGAACCTGGTATGGTGAAGACAAGGTAGGATGATCTTCAGGGGCTTAGTGTTAGGTTTATTTAAGGGGGGTTTGGGTTAGATTAGGGGTATGTGGGTGGTGGGTTGTAATGTGGGGGGGGGGTATTGTATGTGTTTTTTTACAGGCAAAAGAGCTGAATTTCTTGGGGCATGCCCCACAAAGGGCCCTGTTCAGGGCTGGTAAGGTAAAAGAGCTTTTAACTTTAGTCATTTAGAATAGGGTAGGGCATTTTTTTATTTTGGGGGGCTTTGTTATTTTATTAGGGGGCTTAGAGTAGGTGTAATTAGTTTAAAATTGTTGTAATATTTTTCTTATGTTTGTAAATATTTTTTTATTTTTTGTAACTTAGTTCTTTTTTATTTTTTGTACTTTAGCTAGTTTATTTAATTGTATTTATTTGTAGCAATTGTATTTAATTAATTTATTGATAGTGTAGTGTTAGGTTAATTGTAGGTAATTGTAGGTAGTTTATTTAATTAATTTATTGATAGTCTAGTGTTCGGTTTATTTGTAACTTAGGTTAGGATTTCTTTTACAGGTAAATTTGTAATTATTTTAACTATTTTAGCTATTAAATAGTTCTTAACTATTTAATAGCTATTGTACCTGGTTAAAATAAATACAAAGTTACCTGTAAAATAAATATAAATCCTAAAATAGCTCTAATATAATTATAATTTATATTGTAGCTATATTAGGATTTATTTTACAGGTAACTATTTAGCTTTAAATAGGAATAATTTATTTAATAAGAGTTAATTAATTTTGTTAGATTTAAATTATATTTAACTTAGGGGGGTGTTAGTATTAGGGTTAGACTTAGCTTTAGGGGTTAATACATTTATTAGAATAGCGGCGAGATTTGGTCGGCAGATTAGGGGTTAATAATTGAAGTTAGGTGTCGGCGATGTTAGGGAGGGCAGATTAGGGGTTAATACTATTTATGATAGGGTTAGTGAGGCGGGTTAGGGGTTAATAACTTTATTATAGTAGCGCTCAGGTCCGGTCGGCAGATTAGGGGTTAATAAGTGTAGGCAGGTGGAGGCGACGTTGTGGGGGGCAGATTAGGGGTTAATAAATATAATATAGGGGTCGGCGGTGTTAGGGGCAGCAGATTAGGGGTACATAGGGATAATGTAAGTAGCGGCGGTTTACGGAGCGGCAGATTAGGGGTTAATAATAATATGCAGGGGTCAGCGATAGCGGGGGCGGCATATTAGGGGTTAATAAGTGTAAGGTTAGGGGTGTTTAGACTCGGGGTACATGTTAGAGTGTTAAGTGCAGACGTAGGAAGGATTGCCGCATAGCAAACAATGGGGCTGCGTTAGGAGCTGAACGCGGCTTTTTTGCAGGTGTTTGTTTTTTTTTCAGCTCAAACAGCCCCATTGTTTCCTATGGGGGAATCGTGCACGAGCACGTTTTTGAGGCTGGCCGCGTCCGTAAGCAACTCTGGTATCGAGAGTTGAAGCTGCGTTAAAAATGCTCTACGCTCCTTTTTTGGAGCCTAACGCAGCCTTTATGTGGACTCTCGATACCAGAGTTATTTTTATGGTGCGGCCAGAAAAAAGCCGGCGTTAGTTTTTCGGGTCGTTACCGACAAAACTCCAAATCTAGGCCAGTGATAGGTAACAAAAAAATCTACTATAGAATGTATAGGCACAACTTCAACACAGTAATGCCAATTTGCCTGGGGAACTTAACTTAAAATCTTCCGTCAAATTGCATGCTAACCTTTATCTTGCGCACTTTAGACAGGACTGAAATACCTGTCTTTAACTAGCACAGGACTTTAACCTGTCTAGAGGGATTAACACACGTGCTGATAGGACTCAAGCCTTTTGCACAGACCCTGCTTCTTTCTTTACTGCAGGAATCCCTTTTAACCCTTTATCATATATTACCAACACCTATTACAAAAAATAAAACCAACTAAATTTAGGTTCAGATTCACAGAGGGAAAGCAGAGTAAATAAACACTGATCCACTGACCCCGTGTAAATCCCACAAGCTGACACCCAAAACTGTTAGGTGTTGTTTTCAGGAGGGGGGGTGTCAGTTCAGAACTGGGCATCAGGCACACCGTACCAGCTGGAAATTAGTACTTATCTGTTCAGGATATCCAGGAGAATAGATTTCAGACCACTCAGCTATGATTCCAAAAACTATTCTGTTTATTGCAAGTTGTCAGACACTTTTATAGCCAAGAGTTACAGCATATAGGTTTAATAAGTGACGTATTCATAATTACATCATCTTACATAGTATTTCTATAAGAACAAAGAAACTCATTTAAAATATAATTGGAAGAAAAGGAGTGTTAGGGAGTCATTTCTACAGAAATACCAAACTTCAGATAACAGTAACTGGGCCTCCTAGCCCAGCACAAATCACAGCCGTTTGACATCTTGTAGAGATAACAATGCATCCAAGCACATTGTCAGGGTAATTTTCAGGGCTATTCTATCTATGCCTAAGACAAAATGGCGGTGAAGAACAAGATGGCGCTAGTCATGCTAACAATTGCTAACAAGTACCCATTTTTCTTTACCCTAATATTCTTCTACCTGACGGTACTAGGCCATGTTGGCGCCTCTGTGTTTTTTCTTCTCCAGAATATTGCACCCCAGGTATTGTCAATCCTGTGTCAAAGAGCGGCCACACCATTGGAATCCAAAGACTTTCTTATTGTCTCGTTTTGTTAATATTTGTTTTGGGACATATTGTGTGTTTTTTTATTTTTTATTTCATTTTTCTAATGTCAATTTCATATTAATTATCATTCATTTCTATTGATTTTACTATTATATATACTTATTGATGCCTAGTTGCATTTCTCCTTAATATATATTTTTAAAAAATTAGTAGGTGTCCTAATCCTATATAATAAAAGGCCAAATGTGTTTGTCCGAAGCTGTCATGCACAGTAGAGACTGCCCACGAGGACAAAAACACTTGGCCTACCTCACCTGGCATCTGGTGTGGAGTGGGCATGGCCGGATGGGCATGATGGGGGTGGGGTCGGGTGTGATGTGGGCATGGCTGGGCGCTCTGTGACAGATAGAGAGCTCTAAAGAGGGGGGATAGAGAGAGCAGAAGAGACAGCAAAAGAGAGGGGGAGAGAGCAAAAGAGGGGCATAGAGAGAGCAAAAGAGAGGAGGGAGAGAGAGCAAAAAGAGGGGGGAAGAGAGAGAGCAAAAGAGAGAAAGAGAGACAGCAAAAGAAAGAGGGGCGAGAGCAGAAGAGGGGGAGAGAGCACAAAAGAGGGGGAGAGAGAGCACAAAAGAGGGGGAGAGAGAGAACGTCAAAGGGAGGGGGGACAGAGAGCGCAAAAGAGAAGGGGGAGAGAGAGCGCAAAAGAGAAGGGGGAGAGAGCACAAAAGAGAAGGGGGAGAGAGCGCAAAAGAGAAGGGGAGAGATCGCAAAAGAGAAGGCGAAGAGATCGCAAAAGAGACGGGTGAGGGAATGCTAAAGAGAGGGGGGAGAGAGAGCAAAAGAGGGTGGAGAGAGAGAGCAAAAGAGAGGGGGGAGAGAGCAAATGAAAGGGGGGAGAGAGCGCAAAAGAGGGGGAGAGAGAGCAAAAGAGGGAGGAGAGAGTGCAAAAGAGAGGGGAGACAGCGCAAAAGAGGGGGGGAGACAGCGCAAAAGAGGGGGGGAGAGAGCAAAAGAGGGGGGGGAGCAAAAGAGAGGGGGAGAGAGCGCAAAAGAGGGGGGAGAGAGTGCGGTACTTAAAAAAATTGGCCCGTGTACAGAGGTTTTAGGACTAGTTGGTAATAAAATAACTGTTCTATCTCTGTACGCAGACAATACCCTTTTTTATGTAGGCAATACTAAAAGAAATATACCCCTTATTATTGCTGAATTTAGAACATTTTCAGGCTATAAAATAAATCTAAATAAATCAGAAATTCTTTGGATCTTTAAAAAAAAAAAAAAAGACAACCAACTTTCAAATCATTTTAGGCTACCATATGGTAAAATCAAATACCTAGGAATACTCTTATCTAAAACTCCTGGTGAATGGTATGGCATGAATTTTGATCCAATATTGCAGAAATGTTCACTTTGCTTTAAAAAATGGGCTAAGCTTCCATTAACTCTCTCAGCTAGAATATCCCTTATTAAAATTATTCTCTTTCCTAAAATTCTATTTCTCCTACAAAATATTCCTGTGTTTATTACTAGTAAAGACATACAAAGATTTAACTTGCAATGTTCACAATTCCTATGGGGTAAAGGGAAGCCACTCTTTGCCCTTATTAAATTAATGCATCTTAAAGTGGACGGGGGCTTTGCTCTCCCCAATATTAAGTTTTACAACTGGAGCTGCATGGCCAAAGTGGCTATCGATTTGCTTACAGGCTCAGAGTATATTACTAATTATCAAAGCAAGGAGGCTTTAGCTATTTTTTTCTTAAAGGGACATGAAAGCCAATTTTTTTCTCTCTCATGATTTAGAAAGAGCATGCCATTTTAAACAACTCTCTAATTTGCTTCTATTATCTAATTTGCTTCATTCTCTTGATATCACTTGCTGAAAAGCATATCTAGATATGCTCAGTAGCTGCTGATTGGTTGCTGCACCTAGAGGCCTTTTGTGATTGGCTCACATATGTGCATTGCTATTTCTTCAAAAAGGATATCTAAAGAATTGAGCAAATGAGATAATAGAAGTAAATTGGAAAGTTGTTTAAAATTGTATGCCCTATCTGAATCATGAAAGTTTAATGTTGACTAGACTGTCCCTTTAAGGCTTTACTTTATCAAACTCACCTTAAATCTCTTGAAAAAATATCTTTTAAATATACCAGACACAATATTTTATTAGCTTGGCAGAAAACCTGCCAGAGTCTTCATATTGAATATAAATCTTCACGATTCCTCCCAATAAGAGGAAATCCTCAGTTTACAAGTGGTTCTGATACATACGCTTTTTATGACTGGTCTCAAAAAGGGCTTAACTATGTTACCTAATTAATCTACAGACCTTTGATTCTTTGGTCGCATTGCAGGCCTCCCCTCTCTTCCTTCAGTTAACATTGTTGGATCGAGACCCCTCACATTGGAGACATTGATAACTTAAATACTAAAGTCCAGTAGAAGATAGGGGAGAGGGGGAGGGTGGAGGAGGGGTGGAGAAAAGCAGGGTCCCTTTTTTTTTCTCTTCTACATTGCTTTTGTTTTGATTTGCTGTATTTAAAGTTAGATTGAAAATTCCCAATTCAGATTCAGAAAATTAGTAGGCTTATTAAAATATTAGACTGATGAGCCCTCTTTGCTCTTTTTTTGTTTTTCTTTCTCTCTTATGGTCTGTTATAATAACGGTACAGTACTAAAAGCCTATTTCTGTACTTCTGAGTAGAACATTAGAGTAACATGTTATCTATTATGATTTGTATGGTTCTTTACTCTGTATAAAGGCTATGTATAATTTATTGTCTTGAAGAACTTGGAAATGTATCATGAATTGGTTTCTCAATAAATTTATAAAAAAAAATCCCTTTAAAGGGACAACTCACACTATGGTCCCTATTTATGAAAGGTCTGTCGGACCTTATCTGACAGTGCGGATCAGGTCCGACAGACCTCGCTGAATGTGGAGAGCAATACTCTCTCCGTATTTAGCATTGCACCAGCAGCTCTTGTAAGTTGCTGGTGCAATGCTGCCCCCTGCAGATTCATAGCCAATCAGCCGCCAGCAGGGGCGTGTCCATGGCCGCCACTAGAAATTTTGGGGCCCCTGACTTAACCATTGATCAGCCCCCCCTTTTACATGTGCAATTTTTGACCAAGTGACTAAAACATATATGCACTGTGTCTATTTAAACTTGGAAATGATGTAAAGGTAGTAACATACAAACACACAGACACCCTCATACACTGAAACACACACTCACTCATAAGGATTCACATATAGACACTTTAGTAGACACACAAAGAAACACACTCAGACACAGACAACCAGACACTCAGCACTTGTTTACATTGACCTGACAAGTAATGAGGTAAAGACTACAGTTATTAAAAAAAGGAGATTTAGAAAACAAAATATAGAGTTCTGATTATCTTTTTGTAAAGGAAGATGCCAACTAAATGATGACAACAGCATGTTAGTGACTGAAAGGAAGGGCCCTGAACTGCCTAAACAATAATTTAAAGGTTAAATGGTGGATTAGGTGACTTCCGGAAAGGTCTCATTAATCTCAAAGTCTGTAGAAAGATGTGAATAATCAGCAGTAAGTTCAAAATGTCCTAAAAAGGAACTGACAATGGACGCACACACACACACACACACACACACACACAAACTCAAACTTGCACATACACCCAAGGAAACACCGACAGAGACAGCCTCAGAAAACACACAAAGACACACACACACAGACACCCACAGAAAACACACAAAGACATACACACACAGAGAGACAACCACATAAACACAGAAAGACATAAATACACACACCCTAGCTGAGACATCCACAGAAAACACACAAAGACATACACATACCCTCAAAGAGAGACCCACAGAAAACATACAACCTCACAGAGACATCCACAGAAAACACAGACATACACACCCACCCTCACAGAGGCATCCAGAAAAATGCACAAAGACAAACATGCACACACCCTCACAGACATCCACAGAAAATGCACAAAGACATACACACCCACCCTCACAGATAGAGCCACAGAAGAAAAATACATACACACTCATAGAGACACAAACCAAAGCACAAAGACATAAACACAGACACCCACAGAAACACTCACAGGAGGAAACATTTATGCACCTTGCATACCCTAAATCAACAGTGTGTGACATGCATGATAAAAAAAAATGCAGAAATTAAGAGATCCTTTTTAAATAATCATATTTGTAAATGTGCAAATAAAAATAATTCTGTGAATTCAAACATTAATGATCTGGGTAGATGGCTAGATGAAGAAAAGTACTTTTAAAAGGTTGACATATGTTTGTTTGTTTTTTCCCCATTTCCCCAACCAAGAACACCACTTCAAATATATTGTACAAATGTTCCCATCTGTCAGCTGTACTAATGGATTTTGGAAATGTTGTACTCTATATGATCTTGGTGGAACCATAAACTGTGGTACTCATACCATTAGATCTGGTTAAATGCAGGATTTAGGCTTGTTGGTATGTTTTTCAAAATTAAGTCAGATGTAGTGTAAACTGAACAGTTTTAAGTTAACCTGTCTCATTTCAAACACTGAGCAATCTCAGTCTGAGAGTATAACATTTTATGCAGATGCAAAAATCTTAGATAAAATGCCTCCTTGCATCTGGAAAGTCCTTGCATAAAGGGGCAGTAAAATGGAATGTAATTAATATATATATACTGTGTATAAATAAAAATGCATATCTGACAAAAGGGCACCTACCATTTGTGTATTGAGGAGGAAACATTTCTGCATGGTTTTAAATATAGACCTTCTACAGCATTGTCAAATAATCATAAATACACTGCTGCTAAAAAATGTGTTTTTATGGACCCCTGGCCCCACCATACAACTACTACCACACTGAAGTTACAATGCGAAATTGCACAAAGAAATAAAAACATATGCTAAGTAAGTCCTACCTCATCTGCAAATGAAAGGGATCTGCCGTCTAACTCACACACTGTACAAACAAAGTGCCAAGTCTGTCTCATACTGTGCATAGTGGTTTAGTGCACACTCAGAAATCCTCTCAAATGCTAATACTTTACTCCTTGTAATAACATTTCCCATGCTCAATTAGCACTCTGCTGTAGTACCCACTGGTGGCTGCCAACATTTTTTTTTTTAGTTTTTGCCTCATGGGGCCCCCTGGCCCTTTGGGCCCCTGACAGGAGTACCCCTGTCACCCCCTGATGGCTGCCCTGGGGGTCTCAATCAACCCGATCATACTCGATTGGGTTGAATTGTGGCGATGTCTGTCCGCCTACTCAGAGCAGGCAGACAGGTTATGGAGCAGCAGTCTTTAGACCGCTGCTTCATAACTGGTGTAAATGGGCTCCTATATGTACACAGCCTTAATGGTACAGATGCACATATACAGTGTACTTAGCATTATAGGAATGGCTCAAACCATGAGCAGATAATCTAAAAGTGACAGTCAAACTCACAGAAAATACACCACCTTAAAACACACTAAAAACACAAAGTAAAAAAGTCTTAGAGGACAGATTAAAGCATGCATACAGCTTTAACAGTAAAGCACTCCCAACACACACATAGTTTAAAGGGACAGGCAAACTAATAAAAAGAACACAGTCTTAAAGCATAGCCCAAAAAAATCTTAAAGGGAAAGTTGACCCTACACTTCCACAATATAAAAGGTACAGGCACAGAGATAACACAAACAACATTTAAAGTGATAGATCACTCCACACATATACCCAAAAACAGGATTCAATGAACAGATCACACCACAAACACACTCAATTCACACAGCTTTAAAGGGATGAGAGCAGCTCTAGTTACTTGCACATGACACACAACCTTAAAGGGGCAGCTCACATCACACACACACACACACTGTCTTATAGGGACTGGTCACAACATTCGTGTACAGGGAGTGCAGAATTATTAGGCAAGTTGTATTTTTGAGGATTAATTTTATTATTGAACAACAACCATGTTCTCAATGAACCCAAAAAACTCATTAATATCAAAGCTGAATAGTTTTGGAAGTAGTTTTTAGTTTGTTTTTAGTTATAGCTATTTTAGGGGGATATCTGTGTGTGCAGGTGACTATTACTGTGCATAATTATTAGGCAACTTAACAAAAAACAAATATATACCCATTTCAATTATTTATTTTTACCAGTGAAACCAATATAACATCTCAACATTCACAAATATACATTTCTGACATTCAAAAACAAAACAAAAACAAATCAGTGACCAATATAGCCACCTTTCTTTGCAAGGACACTCAAAAGCCTGCCATCCATGGATTCTGTCAGTGTTTTGATCTGTTCACCATCAACATTGCATGCAGCAGCAACCACAGCCTCCCAGACACTGTTCAGAGAGGTGTACTGTTTTCCCTCCTTGTAAATCTCACATTTGATGATGGACCACAGGTTCTCAATGGGGTTCAGATCAGGTGAACAAGGAGGCCATGTCATTAGATTTTCTTCTTTTATACCCTTTCTTGCCAGCCACGCTGTGGAGTACTTGGACGCGTGTGATGGAGCATTGTCCTGCATGAAAATCATGTTTTTCTTGAAGGATGCAGACTTCTTCCCGTACCACTGCTTGAAGAAGGTGTCTTCCAGAAACTGGCAGTAGGACTGGGAGTTGAGCTTGACTCCATCCTCAACCCGAAAAGGCCCCACAAGCTCATCTTTGATGATACCAGCCCAAACCAGTACTCCACCTCCACCTTGCTGGCGTCTGAGTCGGACTGGAGCTCTCTGCCCTTTACCAATCCAGCCACGGGCCCATCCATCTGGCCCATCAAGACTCACTCTCATTTCATCAGTCCATAAAACCTTAGAAAAATCAGTCTTGAGATATTTCTTGGCCCAGTCTTGACGTTTCAGCTTGTGTGTCTTGTTCAGTGGTGGTCGTCTTTCAGCCTTTCTTACCTTGGCCATGTCTCTGAGTATTGCACACCTTGTGCTTTTGGGCACTCCAGTGATGTTGCAGCTCTGAAATATGGCCAAACTGGTGGCAAGTGGCATCTTGGCAGCTGCACGCTTGACTTTTCTCAGTTCATGGGCAGTTATTTTGCGCCTTGGTTTTTCCACACGCTTCTTGCGACCCTGTTGACTATTTTGAATGAAACGCTTGATTGTTCGATGATCACGCCTCAGAAGCTTTGCAATTTTAAGAGTGCTGCATCCCTCTGCAAGATATCTCACTATTTTGGACTTTTCTGAGCCTGTCAAGTCCTTCTTTTGACCCATTTTGCCAAAGGAAAGGAAGTTGCCTAATAATTATGCACACCTGATATAGGGTGTTGATGTCATTAGACCACACCCCTTCTCATTACAGAGATGCACATCACCTAATATGCTTAATTGGTAGTAGGCTTTCAAGCCTATACAGCTTGGAGTAAGACAACATGCATAAAGAGGATGATGTGGTCAAAATACTCATTTGCCTAATAATTCTGCACTCCCTGTATAACCTTAAAGACATGACTTAAAGGTTTGTTTCATGGTAAAACACCATTAACGAGATTTCCCAGGGCCTTCATACATAGCCTTAAAGAGATGACTAATGGCATTCAAATATTACATCATCTTGGCATTAATGAAAGTATTTTTTCAATTGAATGTATATTTATAGATATGATAGTTTCCATTTTGAAAAAAAAGGTTTTTTTTTGTGCTTGTGTGGTATAAAATATGTGGCCAGTGGGCGTCAATCCCATGAACCAGTTCTACTTTATTGGCTAATAGGAAAATTTAGATCAAACCTGATGCTTTCAGTCTTATAATGTTTTTCTCAGTTTCTAAGTGAGACTTTTCAAATTATTAGACCTAAACAAGAATAACATTAAGAGTATTAATGACTCATACAACATTATTGCTGAAAGGCAGTGCAGTTTTATGTTTGTGGGAGTTTTAATAGTGAAGCAGGACTTCTGATCTGTGTTTATACATGAAATCAGTCAATTAATTGCATTATATAAAACCTATACTAGTATCAGACACTTATATTTGTTCAGAATTGCTGTTATACTCAGCTATTTGATATTAATTTTTATGCTATGGATTCTAATGCGATTAGCAATTTCCATTTTCTAACAAAATACCAATGTCAGCAAGGTTCATCAAGGCCGGACAGTAGCTCAGCAGGCCGGACAGTAGCTCAGCAGGCCGGACAGTAGCTCAGCATGCTAATGCACTGTGAATGAGCTCTGTAGCAACCCAAGGGTTGCAGGTTTGATCCCTGGCAAGGTCCACTCAGCCTTTCATCTTTCTGAGGTAGATAAAATGAGCAGTGCCTTGAGACCCTTATGGGTGATTATCCACACTTTACAAGTACCCAATACATACATACATCAATGCTGACAACTCTATCATCAGTGTCTTTAATTACTAACTGACCTTGCTTTCTTCTTCATGTCTCACATCTACTTTCTCTCTAAATGCTACTTCTGCATTTTGATGAATATTGTCCTCGCGTTTTATGACTCAAGAAACAAAATACATTTCTGTCTGCTCACTCATGTCTCAACTTATCTACTACAACTTCCTATTACTCAGCCTAGCCACTACAATCTAGTATTTCTGTTAAACTCATTAACTACATCCATCATTCTTCCACCACTGGTTAATGACTGAATTCAAATTATGACCCTCATCTGTAAATACAGCACACACATATATATATATATATATATATATATATATATATATATATATATATATATATATATATATAAATATATATATATAAATTAATATATATATATATATATATATATATATACAGTATATATGTATATATATATAAATATGTATCCACATTCCAACCCCCTTTGACATGGTTCTAGCCTACCTTTGTCAGCACCTTTTTTTCAGTTGCACATTCTTGACATTCAACACCTATCCAATAGATGTCTGGAAGTCTTTAATAGGTGTTAGTGATTTACAATTAGTTTCAGATGTAACTAATACAATTTAATGTTCTACGAAAGGTAAAAAACTTGACTGAAATATAATTGTCTAATAAAATTATGTCTTATGGTTTGGCTCACCCTTGTGGTATACAGTTTTATTCCAAAATAAATATAAAATGTATTCAGCAGTCTGTAGTGGATATACTGCAGCTGTGACTTTTGGCATAAAGTGGCATAAATTCATAAAATATTTGTATTTCATTACTTAGTCTAACAATCCTTTGAAAATGTTACATACTCTGAGTAAACTTACTCCAATATACATAGTTCCAATTGTTATGGTTTTGAGACTGAGAGTCCACTAAAATAGAATAAAAGTAACTTGAAAGATTATTTACTTACTAGGGAATCTAGTTAATTAACATCTATTTGTTTCAAAAATGTTTTGCAATATTTTGCAAAGTGATAGTAGTTTGTAAAGGCAACAAGGATGCATACAAATAAATAACATATGGTATGTGTGCTGTTTTGTTGTATTTTTTTCTCAATAGCAACTTTGCTTAGCAACAACATGCTACTAGGCAAGGACAATTATAAAGTTATAGTGGCAACTGCATAACTTACAAGTTAATGTGTTGAAGATATAATTTAGTATAATTTGTAAGCTATGCCAGTAATGTGTTAAGTAACTAATTAGAATTTTCTTATAACTCAATACTAGAACATCATTTTACAGCAATGTATTATACCCCCTGGATCTCTACATTATTTAAACCTTTCAGCTAAAGAAAAAAATATATTATTTGAATAGCAGTTTATTTTATAACCTAAATTATGTAAGGCTTGATGATTCGCAAGAGGATCATATGTGAATAAAAGCAATGCATTCTGTATAAAAGTGCTACAGCCAAATCTGGACACCAGCACAAATAGAATAGTATTCATTTGAATATTTATTTTGAACATTTGCAATACAAAATAAAAAAAAATAATTAATTCAAATCTGTGAGTTAAATTAACATTTAATTGTTAATTAAAAGGTAATAGATTAAATTTATTTTATAACTTTAGAAGTTTACATACCTTTTTGAGTATCTGCTCCTTGAAACATATTCATATAATCAAAGAAAACGTCAGATCCATGCTAAGGGACACATTTATAGAAAAAAAGGAATATATTTATTCTATTCTAAATAGGTTTTTATTAAAAATAATGGGCTAGATTCAAATATTATCACGAGGTTACGGAGGAACATCATTGTGAACTCAAGATCATGCATGAAATTAATTGTGCATCATTTCACCTATATTTTCTGTTGATTTAGGGCTAGATTTATTAAGCCCATACGGCAGCAAGTTCTCTCAAGAACTTGCTCGCCGTCATTTATCAAGCAGCGGTAACCAGACTGCTGCTTCCTGAGCCTCTTCGCCACCTCTAATCTGGCGAAATTCAATCTCCTCGGTCTAGTCAGACCGAGGAGATTGACAGCTCCTGCCCGCGCGTGATTGGCTGTGCGCGGGCAGGGGGCAGGATTGCACGCGAGCGCAAAATTGCGTTCGTGTGCAATGCCGAATACCTGCGGGTATTTTCGCCCCGCCACAGGAGAGCTGAGGCGTACAGGGGTGCGTATACGCGCCCCTGTACGCCTCAGCTTTAATAAATCTAGCCCTAAATAGGGGGGGGGGTTACTGCCATTATTCTGTTTTGTTTTGATGACATTTTGGTAATCTCAGTATCCACTTCAATGTTATGAGGAGTAAGTACAAATATTTAGGACACAAAAGAAAGGGATTGGGGGTAGCTGAGTTATATAATGGCAGGTAATTTCTTAGTATGACTGTGCTTGTATAATAAGTTTGTAACTTTAGAGTACCACTAGAATTATTACCTGTCGTTGAGACTAAACAAACAAAACATAACTAGCTAAACTAATTGTAAAAAAGGGTACAATTAAGTATAGAAAGATTAGCTCCACGATATGATATATCTGTTAACTCAGCGAAAACTGATTGGAATAAGTAGAAAAATATTATTCCATTGTAGTTCCATTTCATTCATACATAGTTATCTTTATTAGAAAAAAATCAGTCACAACCAGGAATAATCAATCATACAATAGCTTAAGCTACATTTTAAAAACACTTAAACCAGGTTTGTTTTGAATATAAATTTACCGCAAAAATACTCTCAAATAATCACTATCAGCCAACAGTTAAAAATGAAGTTGAATAAACTAAGCCCTTACAATCCGAGCAATAAATTAAGCTTTTAATTATATTTAGGATGTAACTTTAAGGCTGATCTAAATAGCAATGGTATATGGGTAAGCTAATATTTTACCATGGTAAGCAGTTAAAATAAACAACAAGGAGAGACAAAGCTACTCTTGTTGGACCCCTGATGCGCGTTTCACAAAGAACTCTTCCTCAGAGGTTTTTTTCAAATTTAGCTTAAGCTATTGTATGATTGATTTTTCCTGGTTGTGACTGAGATTTTTCTAATAAAGATAACTATGTATGAATGAAATGGAACTACAATGGAATAATATTTTTCTACTAATTCCAATCAGTTTTCGCTGAGTTAACAGATATATCATATCGTGGAGCTAATCCTTCTATACTTAATAGTACACTTTTTTGCAATTAGTTTAGCTAGTTGTAAGTGCAAATCTATTTTCTAGCTGTGGTGTTGCTGGTTGTTTTCCATGACATATTAGCTACATGAGAAGATTTTATTGAATTTAAGCAATGTCTAACTGTACTAAATGTTTTGTCTGTATACAGTTGTTGTCCAAGCATACGGTGTGAAGATGGGCAGGAATGCCAAACTAAAAAATGAAAACTGTAACAACTAAGTCCAAAAATGAGGAATTCATCACAAAGGTTCCAAAATAGTCAATATTATAATGAATTATGCAAGGAAGCTTAAGGTAATGTACATTATGTTTAGTTTATTCCTCCACTTCTAACATCTCAGAATTTGTTTAGGGTAATTTTATGTTCATGTGCACAAATTAAAGTGAGAACAGAATTAATATAAAACACCTTGAATTAAACAATTTATCTTGGATAAATAAGGATAATTAATTTCAGGATGACATACTCAATTCAATTTATTAGTGACCTAATAAAATATTGAAAGTTTGGACTTCTCAATTACTTCTTCCATGTTAATAGACAGATAATATTATGGTGTTGATCACAATCTATCAATTGAGGCCTTTTTTTGTCATTTTTCTGTCCAAAAGGGCTACTTTTAATTTCAATGTGACCACAATAGCCTATCTACAACTTTTTTTTCCTGCAGCACTATTTTTAACATGGAGCCAAAAAAGTTCTCAGAAATCACAATCCATTTTCAAAGTCCATTTGAACAGCTTTCTTTTTTTTTTTTAACTTTTTAATTTCAGCACCTTATACACTAGATTTTTCTTTGCATGAATGTTTGGTAGATGATCCATTTATATAGCCCATCTGGATGTGTTTTTGTAAAAATGTATAGATTTGCTTATTTGTAAATAACATTGTGCTGATTTTCAGACTCCTAACTAAGCGCCAAAGTTTTATATGTATACTGACTTCAGACTGCTTCTGTTTGTATAATGGGGTTTTTTCATATGCAGGGAGGGGGGAGGTTCTGCTATCAGTAGGGTGACCATAATGCCACTTTAAAAAGGGACACATATGAAAAATATACATGTCAGGGCTGTTTTCAGGGCTGTTTAAAGAAATGTTTTGTATAAGAACAATGTGATATGATATGTGTCCCTTTTTAAAGCGGCAATATGGTCACCCTAGCTATGAGCCCCTTTCAGTGGGTGTCCCAGGCTTATATCATCAACAGTGCTAAACAGTGCTAAGATGGCAGCTTCTAAGTAAGTTTTAAAAGATTTTACATTGGATTTTTATATCAGTATCAGTGCATATTCTTCTTTATAGTAGAGTCTATTACATGCATTTAAATGACAATTGGTGTTTACTTCCCATTTAAAGGAACATTAAACCCAAATTTTTTCTTTCATGATTCAGATAGAGAATACCATTTTAAACAACTTTCTAATTTACTTATATAATCTAATTTGCTTCATTCTCTTGATATTCTTTCCTGAAAAGCATATCTAGATATGCTCAGTAGCTTCTGATTGGTGGCTGCATGTATTTGCCTTATGTGATTGGTTCACGGATGTGCATTGCTATTTTTTAACAAAAAATATCTAAAGAATGAAGCAAATTAGATAATAGAAGTAAATCAGGATGTTGTTTAAAATTGTATTCTCTGTCTGACTCATGAAAGAAAAATTTGGGGTTTAATGTCCCTTTAAGGACATCATTGTAAGGATTCAGAGACTATTCAGAATCATTCTGTTATGTAACGTGTAAAACACTCTGAAATGGCAACAGGAGACATTTTAGAGGTGTATTAACATATAAGGTGTTGATTCATTAAAGCTCTATTCACCTCTATTGTACCGTCCATCTGCAGTTAATCTAATTTCATATGTTAATTACATATGTATATGTGCTGACTATGTGAAATCCTAAACAGCTAAGAGGATCTGGAGGAAATGTGAGATTAGGAACCTTAATAGTTATAAATGGCACTGAGCAATCTGTTTCAGTTAATGTTTGTTTCTAAATCACTCTCTCACGTACGTGATTGTCACTATTAGTACCGGCATCTAATTGAATAAAAGTATTGCTTTTTTTCAATATTTACATGTATCGATTTAAAAGCACTGTTTTTGGATTTGGCATGATCTACATCTGAAAACAAGAAGCTGACTACAGGTTTCTATTAGAACGACTTGACATCTTAAACTAGATTGTAGGTACAAAGAAGATGTTCAAACCATATTGGGCCTTCATGAATGTGTTTTTAAAAGGAAATGTGCCTTGGTGAATGGACTTTCACAGTGAGATTCTACGTTCATGGATACAAACGTGTTTTATAGTTCTTGTTCTACATTATTGAACTTCTGTTCACAAAAGAGCAATCCTGTTTAGAAGTTCAATAAAATAGGCCCAGCCACTGTAAAAGATTGGATACAGATGCTTCACAAACTCAGGACTGAATACTGGCACCGCAAAAACCAAGGCAGAATACTGGCACCTCAGGAACACTGACCATGATACTAGTAAGGCTGAGTGCAAATGTTGCTGAAACACGTCTGGTCAAGATCAAATCACTGTTAAAGGACCATAAGTCTTCATTGCAAAATAAACAACAAACAAACAAAAACAATGCTATAACATGTAGTCTGAATTTTAAATGTGTAGTAGATTTTTTTCTAACAAAAATGTTAAAGTCACTTCAATTTTGCTTGCACCCTGTATTATCTGAGAGCCATCAGCCACAATCACAAAATGAATATAGGCATATACTGGGAATTCTTGCACAAGCTCAATAGGGGCGCAATCCGATATACCGCGCAGGTTTCTGCGCAAGCGTGGAAACCTGCGCCACCCGTAGTTTTAGCTCGCACATCGAGCTATCCCATATACGGCGCCGGCATTTGCTAAAGTGCCGTGAGTCTGACAAACTAGCAATGTCCAGAAATCAGCGTAAGTACAAATTTCTGGAGTCGCCAGTGAGTTACGGCACTTTAGAAACTGCCACCTAAAAAAACTGACTAAAATATTAAATCTCCCGTTACTGTCTAACACGCCTCCCAAACATAGCCCGACACGTATACCCCTCTATCCTCAATCCACCTCTCACTCCTAACAATAAATGTATTAACCCCTAAACCACCACTCCCGACCCTGCCTCCAGCTACGTTAACTATATTACCCCCTAATCTGATCCCCCTACACCGCCGCCACATATTTTAACTATATTACCCCCTAATGTGAGCCCCCTACCCCGCCGTAACCGACATTAACTATATTACCCCCTAATCTAATCTCCCTACCCCGCCAACACCTATATTAACTATATTACCCCCTAATCTAATCCCCCTACCCCCCACCACCTATAATAAATGTATTACCCCCTAAAATACTAAAATGTCCCTACCCTAAACTAAATTACAAATAGCCCTGAAAAGGGTCTTTTGCGGTTCATTGCCCCAAAGTGACCAGCTCTATTACCAGCCCTTAAAAGGGCCTTTTGCGGGGCAATGCCCCAAAGTAACCATCTCTATTACCAGCCCTTAAAAGGGCCTTTTGTGGGGAATTGTCCCAAAGTAATCAGCTCTTTTACCTGCAATCTGACCCCCCTACACCGCCGCCACCTATATTAAATATATTAACCCCTAATCTAATCCCCCTACACCGCCGCCACCTATATTAAATATATTACCCCCTAATCTGACCCCCCAACACCGCCGCCACCTATATTAAATATATTAACCCCTAATCTGACCCCCCTACACCGCCGCCACCTATATTAACTATATTAACCCTAATTATATTAGGGTTAATATAGTTAATATAGTTATTATATTATATATATTTACTATATTAACCCTATCTAACCCTAACACCCCTAACTTAATTATTATAGCAATAAATCTAAATAATATTAATCTTATTAACTAAAATATTCCTATTAAAAACTAAATACTTACCTATAAAATAAACCCTAAGATATCTACCATATAATTAATAATTACATTGTAGTTATTGTAGGGTTTATATTTATTTTACAGGTAACTTGGTATTTATTTTAACTAGGTACAATAGCTATTAAATAGTTAATATCTATTTAATAGCTACCTAGTTAAAATAATTACCATTTTACCTGTAAAATAAATCCTAACCTAAGTTACAAATATACCTACACTATCAATAAATTAATTAAATAAACTACAATTATCTAAACTAAAATATAATTAAATACACTAAACTAAATTACAAAAAAAAACCACTAAATTACAAAAAAATAAAAAAGATTACAAGAATTTTAAGCTAATTACACTTAATCTAAGCCCCCTAATAAAATAACAAAGCCCCCAAAATAAAAAAATGTCCCTACCCTAAACTAAATTACAAAAAGTAATCAGCTCTATTACCAGCCCTTAAAAGGGCCTTTTGTGGGGCATTTCCCCAAAGTAATCAGCTCTTTTACCTGTGAAAAAAAGAACAACCCCCCCATTACAACCCACACACCCCTACTCTAAAACCCACCCTATCCCCCCTTAAAAAAACCTAAGTCTAACCCCCAAGTGCTCCTTACCTGTCCTGAAGACCGGCGGAGAAGGTCCTGTTCCAGGCGGAGAAGTCTTCTTCCAGGCGGCGACCTCTTCTTCTTCCAGGAACCAGCCAGCGCGCAGAGCGGAGGAGTTGAAGACCAATGACCGCGGAGCTGAAGACCGTCCTCTCTGGAACTGAAGACCCGCATGCAGGAACTGAAGATCGCGACGCTGGAACTGAAGGTCAGAGCCATGGAGCATGGAGGATCCTCTTCATACGATCGCCGTGGGTTTTAGAGTAGGGGTGTGTGGGTAGTGGGTTGTAATGGGGGGGTTGTTTTTTTTTCACAGGTAAAAGAACTGATTACTTTGGGGCAATGCCCCACAAAAGGCCCTTTTAAGGGCTGGTAATAGAGCTGATTACTTTTTGTAATTTAGTTTAGGGTAGGGACATTTATTTATTTTGGGGGCTTTTTTATTTTATTAGGGGGCTTAGATTAGGTGTAATTAGCTTAAAATTCTTGTAATCTTTTTTTATTTTTGCAATTTAGTGTTTGTTTTTTTTGTAATTTAGTTTAGTGTATTTAATTATATTTTAGTTTAGATAATTGTAGTTTATTTAATTAACTTATTGATAGTGTAGGTGTATTGGTAACTTAGGTTAGGATTTATTTTACAGGTAAATTGGTAATTATTTTAACTAGGTAGCTATTAAATAGTTATTAACTATTTAATAGCTATTGTACCTAGTTAAAATAAATATCAAGTTACCTGTAAAATAAATATAAACCCTAAAATAACTACAATGTAATTATTAATTATATTGTAGTATCTTAGGGTTTATTTTATAGGTAAGTATTTAGTTTTAAATAGGAATATTTTAGTTAATAAGATTAATAGTATTTAGATTTATTGCAATAATAATTAAGTTAGGGGTGTTAGGGTTAGATAGGGTTAATATAGTTAATATATATATAACATAATAACTATATTAACTATGTTAACCCTAATATAATTAGGGTTAATATAGTTAATATAGGTGGCGGTGGTGTAGGGGGGTCAGATTAGGGGTTAATATATTTAATATAGGTGGCGGCGGTGTAGGGGGATTAGATTATGGGTTCGCTTCTATAGAAACAGATAAAAAGCTTCTTTGATAAATGGCTTACTTTAATCTTAGAGCAATCTAATAATTTGCAATATGCATTAACCAAATGCTTTCATAAATCAGATTTTTTTGGAACTTTGACCTTGAATAATATATTTCCTCATTCCTGGTATTAATGTCATATTTCCATGCTGGTAAGATGGGTATGTGAAATGGGAGGCAATTGACCCTTTTCTCTTGTTCCTCTCTTCTTTCCCCCCCCCCCCTTTTTTTTTTTTTTTTTTTCGTTTCTCTTTCTTTTCTTTTATTTGTGTTTTTGTTTTTGCTATGTTATTTTAGGTAAATAGGAAAATGGCACAACTGTACAATAACAAAGAGTATGACTCAGGGAAGCATACGGTAGTAATCTCCTTAATATATGATTGTGTGGATTCTTCGAATTAAGAATAACTTAAGTAATGATTGCTAAATTCTGGTTGATATATTGTATCTTGATTGATAACTATTCTTTTTCCTTTCTGTTAAACAAGAAATCTACCTATGCGACAAATCTGTATTTGTTAAATTGTACTTTGTGCTTGGAAATAAACAAATGTTTAAAAAAAAAAAAAGATTATGGGTTAATATATTTAATATAGGTGGCGGCGGTGTAGGAGGGTCAGATTACAGGTAAAAGAGCTGATTACTCTGGGACAATGCCCCGCAAAAGGCCCTTTTAAGGGCTGGTAATAGAGCTGGTTACTTTGGGGCAATGCCCCGCAAAAGGCCCTTTTAAGGGCTGGTAATAGAGCTGGTTACTTTGGGGCAATGCCCTGCAAAAGGCCCTTTTCAGGGCTATTTGTAATTTAGTTTAGGGTAGGGATATTTTAGTATTTTAGGGGGTAATACATTTATTATAAGTGGCGGCGGTGTAGGGGGATTAGATTAGGGGTTAATCATTTTAATATAGGTGGCGGCGGGGTAGGGGGATTAGATTAGGGGGTAATATAGTTAAAATAGGTGGTGGCGGTGTAGGGGGATCATATTAGGCAGTAATATAGTTAATGTAGGTGGCGGAGGGGTAGGGGGCTCACATTAGGGGATAATTTAGTTAATGTAGGTGGCGGCGGTGTAGGGGGATTAGATTAGGGGGTAATGTAGTTAAAATAGGTGGTGGCGGGGTAGGGGGCTCACATTAGGGGGTAATAATTTTAATATAGATGGCGGCGGTGTAGGAGGATTACATTAGGGGTTAATAATTTTAATGTAGGTGGCGGCGGTGTAGGGGGATCACATTAGGGGGTTAGACATTTAGGGCTCCATGTACTAAGCCGTCAATTCATCCGTCATTTTAGACGCGGCTAAACTCGCCGTTACTCGCCGCGGGGCGAAATGGTGTCCGCTGTAGCTATGTAACTAATAATCCCACAATAAATTGACACGTCTAGCCCGCTGCGGGGAACAGTGGCGGAATATTGATAAATTTGACGCCTCGCTCGCCGCGAATAAGCTGATGTACTTAACTTTCAGTTCAATTGTCTGGCCAATTGTTACACGTGACATGTAAGGTGTCATGAACGTCATAGTAGTCGCGGGGAATAGAATTTTGCTCCTATAAATGGACAACTTTTCTAAACAAACTGTATTATTGTTTCAAATTTTTGGAGAGTAATTAACAAAGCGGCTCTTTTTTGTGATCTTTATTTACAATTTCGATATGGCTTCATCTGGATCTGAAACGCTTCAAAATCCAAGAATCCTCACTTTTCTCATCAGCAAACGTCGTTTTGATTGACATGATTATGACTCTTATGATTATTTGTTTGGATGTCGTGTCAAAACAGACAATTTTTTCTAGAAGGAAGCAGATCTGGCAAAGGATCACGACGCTGTTAGTGCCCAGGGTTCAGGAAAAAAGGATGTCGATCAGCTGAAGAAGCGTTACAACGACATTAAACGCTTCGCCAAAGCTAAATTGGCCAGAGGAAAAAATTCGGCACGTGCTACCGGAGGTGGACCAGCATATGTGGGCAGGACCTCAATGATTATGAGCAGAAGCTTGTTCAGCGTCTGGGACCAGAGATCATCACTGGCATAACGGATGATTGTGACAGTGATTTAAGAGGTAAATGTACAACATAGTTGACGTAAATGTTTTTTTTAAAGTTATGATAGGTCATTGTCTCCAATATATATTTCTTTAAAATAACATTATCTGACTTCTTACGCTTCAGTATCCTAATCTATATATGCCATCTAGGCCCCAAATACTGTAATCATTTATCTCGCATATATGTATAAGGGATTGTACAAGCCATTTAGGCCCCAAATACTGTAATCATTTATGTCGCATATATGTATAAGGGATTGTACAATAATAGTGTTGTTATACTGCCTTTTTTTTAATGGTCTAACGGAACTAAAGATTTGTTGATTATTAATATAGTGATCCCTAAAGATAACACCCATGTGTTTATTTTCAAACCAGTATTGCATAGAAACCTTAAAGAGATAATGACAATAGAAATAATGTAATTTGAAACTATTAAAATAATATTGTATGTCCGACATTAATCATGAGACTAACCCCAGATCACATGCCTTCTTAAATTTCTGATCTATTGACTTCCATGTTGCGTTATTTGACTATAGAATATTATTGTTAACATCTTTCCAAATTGTTCTCCGCTTTATAAACATATACTTTTTTCAGATATAGCTATGCACATAGTTGACGCAGTCCATGAACCATCTATGTGCATCAACCAATGATCATTTACTGTGCCTGTATAGATTTGATTTTCCTCAAAGTATAAAAATCCAATGAAGGCAAAAACATAATACAATTAAATATTTTTGAAAACGCATTTTCTTATGAATTTGTAAAGGGAATTATATTTGTTCATGTCCCTTTAAAGGGCCACTAAACCCAAAATCTTTTATTAATGATTCGGATAGAGAATTGAAATTTAAACAACATTACACATTACTTCCATTATTTCTTTGGCTTCATTTTCTAGATATTCTTAGTTGAAGAAAAATAAATACACATGTTGAGCCAATCACACGAGGCTTCTTTGTGCAGCAATCAAATGCTTTTCAACAAAGAATATCAAGAGAATAAAACAAATTAGATAATATAAGTAAATTGTAAAGATGTTTATAACTGCATTCTCTTTCCAAATCATAAAAAAAGGTGGTTGGCATGTCCCTTTAATGATTGAGCCTGCATTCACTGCTATAATTATTATTATTGACACTTTTAGCTTTCAGTTCCAACTAGAAACAAAAATAAACCTAATTTTTTTTTTATTTTTTTTTTAAAGCAACGCCAACTACACAAGCAGAGCCTGTGAGGAGTAACGAAGTGCCCACTTGTTCTACTTCATCCTCTGCGGTTTCAAGACCACCCAGTGCAGCTGTTTCCAGACCTTCGGCCAGTTTTACACATGGACAATTAATACGCTCAACATCTAATGTTACACACACAGCTTCCTCGACGGACACACTTCCTGATCTAAGGACCAGCACTCCACAAACTGGTGTTGGTAGAGCAACTGGTAAGTACTTTACAAATGAATAATTTCAATGTTGTGTTTTTTATCTCTTTTATATCTCAATTTTTTTTTTTATTATTTTTTTTTTAAATGTCAAATGTCATTATTGACATATTCTATTTTGAGATCTTTTACAGATGCAATGTAATTTGAAGGACAAATAGCAATGATCATAGATTTTCATGAAAGGGACACTGTACAAATTTTTTTAAATGAGGATTCGTGTAGAGCATGCATGCTATTTTAATCAACTTTCTAATGGTTTTAAAATTTATCATTATTTTATTTTTGAGAATTGATCATAGTATTAAATAAGAAAGTTGATAGAAATTACATGCAATATATCTTATTCTCAAAAAGATTATTTTTGCTTCGGTGTCCAGTTAATTGCAAAAAACATTTCCATTAATAATTTTAAATATATAGTTACATTGACAAAAAAACATTTTAATTTTATTTATTTATTTATTTATTTATTTATTTATTTATTTTATGTTATTTATTTTTTTATAGGTGATTTGGGACGTCTTTTCCAGCGATTGACTGGACATTCATCTCCATTATTTGATGGTATGTATCACATATGTATATATATAATATAACTTAAATTGGTGTATGACGGTTGTATCTGCTCTCTCCTTCTATTCTATTTCTGCAAGTGTTTTTATAACATTTTATTTTTATTTACTAACAATTTGTTATGTCTTGATGTAGAAGAAGAAAACTCATCAAGGGAGATCACTATCAATCTCATTCCGATAGTGGAAAATCCCATTCAAGATGAACCACCAGGAGGGCATGATGGAAGTGAGACTCCAGATATTCTTGAAGATTTGGGAGATGCGCAACCGGATGAAATTCACACACCAGAAAACATTGAGGAACCTGTTGAAACACAGGCACCACCAATTGCACTGCAAACAGGTGGTGTAAATATTGACAATACACCGGCCGAAGGACTATTGGGCGATGTTGCATTGAGGGAAATGTTGACACTTGCAAGGCAATACAGAGAGGACCACAGAGAAATGCAAAATATTATTAACACTAATATTGACCGCTGGGCTGCTCTTTCAGAAAAAAATGTTGAAATAGAAATGCAAAGGAATGAGATAGAAATGCAGAAATTACAGCTGCAAAGAGAGATGTTCCAGTGGCAGAGGCGGATGGATGAAGAGAAAAACCAGCAAATTAACAGAGCTTTAACCATCAGTGAAAGGACATTACAATCTCTGTTGGCTATTGTCAGTGAAAGGGAGGGTACAACAGACCCAAAGAGGCCACGTCTGGAGTGAACATTTATTGTATTATTTTTAACACTATATTAGTCACTGTTCATTTTTTTTCATCTATATATTGTTTAATAAGTTATTTTTTGTGTATTTTAAGTTTAAAATGTTATTATTTAATAAAGACAAATTTTTTTATGGCCAAAAAAAAGTTTATTTACATAAATTCAAACTCAATTTTGATTCTTCAACACAAAAGTTTTTCTCAGTTATTAATTGTCATTCTTCTGACAATCATCATGACAAAACAAAAAATGAAATCAAATAACATATTTACGGTATAAAAAATCTACTTGCTCCATTAACATTCCCAAAGTTGCCCTAATTTTAGAAAATTTTTGTTTAACATGATCTTCAAGACAACTCTGAGTACTTTTGTCTGCAGTTTCAATAGTTGATGTTGAAGATAAATCTGTAGAAAAATAAATGCAAAGCAAATTTTAATTCAATTTTCATATACATATTCAATGTATGATAGTGTTTTTCATCACAAATATTACCTCCTGATGTGCTGTTATCTACGTTATCTACTATATTAGCTTCTACACTTATGTCCACTCCTTTAAAGCTTTCATCTGAGCCAACTCCTATTTGAAATATACAATATGTATTAGTTAAAACTTGGATTTTCTTAGATTTAAGATTACTGAGTATGAAACATACCTTTATCTAACATCATTGTTGGTAAAACTTCTATCCTTGGTTGAGTATCATCTGAAGTCAATGCTTCAAATATTGTCACACTATCAGGATTTTGAAATTCTTCCATTTCCATACTAGTTTCCATGTCTTCCATGGTAATATCTATGAACGTAATTACAAAGATAAAGATAGAAAACTATTAAATCAAAAACCTAGGATATATTATTTAAAACAATAATAATAATAATCATTAAAAGGGACATAGAACCCAATTTCTAAGTTTCATGATTCAGATAGTGCATGCAATTTAAATAAACTTTCTATTTTACTTCATTCTTTTTGTATCTTTATTTGAAAAGCAAGAATCTAAGTTTAGATGCCAGCCCATTTTGGGTGAACCAACTGTGTTGTACTTGCTAATTGGACAGAACCAATCAAAGAGTGCTGTCCATGGTGCTCAACCAAAAATTGGCTGGCTCCTTAGCTTAGATGCCTTCTTTTTCAAATAAAGATAGAAAGTTAATGAGGAAAAAAATGATAATAGAAGTAAATTAGCAACTTGATTAATATTGCATGCTAAAACTTTTTAAGCCAAAACCTAAAATATATTTAAAATTTAAATAATAAGTCATTACCTGTCTGTGTCTTTTTATGACAAATTTCATATGGATTTGGAGATAATTCAATATCCAATAGTGTTATTGGCAAAGGTGGAGAAAGAGCTTCACTTCTGGGTGTTTGCACCAACATTGACCTTAGGTAGCGTGGTGGGTGTGCACACTTCATTCTCCTACTTCTCATATCTATAAACATATATATAAAAAAATTGGATTAAAAATGTTTTATTTAATTATTCCAAGTAATTTTTTCTTTTCAAAACATTCAGTTCTGCATGCTTACTTTTCTAACATGTTTCAATGTTATATAGTAATATATTTATATTTTATTCTACTAACTCAGTTCTGCATGTTTCAATGGTATATACTAATATAGTTATATTTTACTCTACTAACTCATTTTTGTATGCTAAGTTTTCTAACCTTTTAAGTGTATATAGTAATATAGAAGGGAACAAGGAAACTCCTCGGCACACCAGGATAGATAAAAAGCCAGTCTTTATTTACTAACGAGTAAAAACAAGATCCTCATACAGCAACATGGTAAAAACAATAATAGATGAACCGGAACAGGGGGAACAACACCTCCTGTGACATCATACGCGTTTCATGCCTCGGGGGCACTTGTTCACTGATAGAGAACAGGTGGTGTAGGTGCTCTTAATATACAAATTATTGTCCAATAACATAGCATCAATGAAGACACATTTCATTAACCCCTGAAGTTCCTGTCACAAACAAAAAATTACTAATCTATATAGCCTCTATGTGTAGTATCTATTACAAAAATAAGTGCATATATATACATTATATTATAACATATGTTTGATTCACAATATCACAATTTAAAATTTAATAATGACCATATATACCATTGTTTTTCTTTTGTATAGCAATGAAATATTGTAATATTAACAAGAAAAAATAATAAATTCAAGTATAAATGTAGGTATATATTCAAATTGGACATCAAGACCTAATCCTTACTGTGATGTGAATGACCAAACAGTTTATAATGCAATAGTTTGGAAAGTGTAATATTTAAAAGGACACTTTTTTTCTTTGTAACAATGCATTATAGTGTTTGGTCAACGTTGAACAAACATATTTACATCCATCCTGGAATTCAAACCCGTAGGTACCCTAGTTTTTAAGTGTAGAATCCAAAAAACCTCCCTTTCATCCAGTTTCTTTTCCCTGTCACCACCCCGGGGATGTCTAGGGATAAAGTCTATGCCCTGTACTTTCAACAGAGATTTATCAGAATTGTGAAAATTTCTAAAATGTTTGGCAATGGGCGTTCTTGAGTCAGGGTCCTCTATGGACCTAAGATGCTCCATGACTCGGTCCTTCAAGGACCGTTTGGTGCGTCCCACATATTGAATGTCGCACCCCTGACAAGTCAATAGATAAATTACATGTGTACTGTTGCAATTTATAAAATATCTTATATCACTTGTCTTGCCTAATGCTTCTGATCTACAGGTGTTACCCTGAACTATATGTGAGCATGTTTTGCATCGTGAGGCATTACATTTATAGCACCCCTTACGTTTTTGTAACCATGTGTCATTTACGACTCTAGGCAACATGGAGGGTGATAAAATATTTCTCAGTGTCTTGGCTTTACGTGAAACAAACTTGCAACCTCCCTCCAGGACTTGATTTAGTTTTTCATCACTCTCTAGAATTGGAAGACTCTTTTTAATTATCTTGCAGATCTTTCCATACTCCATACTGTATGGTGTAGCAAAGATTGGTACAGAAGTAAAAGGTTTCTCATTACTCTCCTTTATGCCCCTTCTGTCTTTTTTATATGTCAAAAGTTCTGACCTGGGGACCTTGTCCACTTCAGTTTTTGCTTGTGTCAAAATATTTTTGGGGTAACCTCGTGATTTTAATCGTTTAACGGTATCTGCAGCATGCTCTTCATAGGTTTTCGGATCAGTACAGTTCCGTTTCACCCGAATGAGTTGACTTTTAGGAATTGAGGCAAGAAGATGTGATGGATGGCAAGAGTCATATTTGAGAATACTATTGCCTGACGTGGGCTTACGGTATAGTTCAACCTGAATTTCTCCATCTACTGGTCTAATGGTTACATCCAAAAAATTTAAAGAATCTACACTGGATTCTATTGTAAAAATGAGATTTAACCTATTATTTGACACATATTGATGAAAGGAATGAATAGATTCATTGTCTCCATCCCAAATAAATACCAGGTCGTCTATATAGCGACCATAGTAAATAATAGATTGCCTGAAGGGGTTTGTATCTCCGAAGATGTGGAAGAGCTCCCACCAACCTAAAAATAGGTTGGCGTATGATGGCGCAAACTTGGCGCCCATGGCCGTTCCACATCTTTGGAGATAGAAACGTCCTTCAAAAAGAAAAAAGTTGTGAGTCAGCAAGTATTCGGTAGCTTGCAACAAGAAAGATATCGTTGCCTCGTCATAATTGGATCTATGTCTTAGAAAAAACTCTAGTGCCTCCAAACCTTTATCATGAGGTATTGACGTATATAATGAAGAAACGTCCATGGACATAAGAGTGTAACTAGATTTCCATGAAATCTCTTGTGTTTGTCTGATAAAAGATGTAGTGTCTTGAATGTAGCTTGGTAGTGCTAGAACTAGGGGCTGCAAATATATGTCCACCAATTCAGACAGTGGTTCGTTGAGGGACCCTATCCCCGCTACAATTGGGCGCCCCGGAGGATTTAGGGGATCTTTGTGTATTTTGGGAAAATAGTGAAACACGGCAGTTACCGGCCACTCGGGAATCAAATATTCTGACATATTGGCCGAAATAATACCATTGTCCATGCCGTATTTCACTATCTCCCCAATAAACCCTTGTATATTGCCGTAGGATTAGTGGCCAAAGTGCAATATGTATTGCGATCTGATAATTGGCGAGAGGCTTCCCGGACCCATATATCTTGCCTATTCAGGACTACTAGGTTTCCACCCTTATCCGGACTCTCGAATACAAGATTTTTATTTGTAAGTTAATTGTTTCAATGCTAATATTGTCAGATGCAGTGAAATTCTTATTAGAATGTTTGGTTTTGTTTGTTAGTAGTAAAGAGAGGATTTTTTAAATCACTGTCAAGTTTAATGAGTTTGGTTTTCAATGGTTTGTTTGGAAGATATCCAATGAAATTGCCTCTTGTTTGTAACTGGATAGAAAGTACTTTTGTTTTTTAGTCTTTGATATATTTATGTCCTGAACAGTACGGACCATGTCCTAGGGTGCCAATCAAGTATCTAAGAATTGTAATCCTTCCATATCTTGTATAAACATTTGTCTTGCGAATGTTAACCACCCTCAAAATCATTGATAGATTGTTTATGAGAAACATGTGTTTTCCCCGTCCGACATTAACTCTGTCTCAGACTCATCTTTGAGGAAATGTTTTTTAAGAGTGAGTGATCTCACAAATTTATTTAAATCCAAAATGGTCTGAAACAGATTAAAATGACAGGACGGAGAAAAACTCAGTCCTCGTGACAATACCCTTTCTTCCTCATAACTAAGATTGTAGTTTGATAAATTGATCACTTCTTTTGCAGATATCTGTGTGTTTGTTTCCTCCTCACTCTCTGTGGGTATCGTTTTGTTTTTTCTGTGTCTACGACGGTATCTATTTTGGCCCCCTCTACGTTTTCTTTTGGATGTAAAGGTTTTAGAATTGAGTGAGGTGGGCCTGATCCGTTTTTTGACATTGCTAATTGGGGAACAATAGGTGTACTGAGTGCTGATAACTGTTCTGAAGTGTCTTGTGTGTATCCTGCGGAATCACTGTCTGATGTATCGTAATCGTACTCTGTATCACTAAAGGTTACCTTTTTGTTCTGTTTTGATTTTTTGTATCTGAGTTTTTTGCTCTTATTATTGCTAACAGAGACCGATCCTATGTGTGACCATGAATAAACATTTTCAGTATCATAAGTCCATTTTATCTCTGTTAATTTTTTGTGGCCTTAAATTCCACAATTCTCTCCGAAATTTCTGCATATTTTCTTTAAATTGAGTATCATAGAGACCGAAATTCAGGTGGTTCTGTTTGTACCTGTTTTAATTCAGTTTGCTAATAATCTTGCAATTTGTTTGATCAGTGTCAATCTCTCGTTGTTTTTTGTAAGTTAATCAGAATTGTCATTAGTGTTTGTGAACATGTGGAAAGGGCTTTATTCCATTCCTCTATAAACTTTGAACAGTGATGACATGGAATGATGGAAACTTCTTAATCCTAAGCCCCCTAGGGATATGTTCTCTCTGTTGGTAAATAAGGAAGGTCTTGATGTCCAATTCTAGTCTAATGTTCAGTCTTTCTCAAACTGTCCTTATTGTACAAAATAAACTCTCAAGGTCATGTTGAACATCATCTAACCCAGACTGTAATGTGTCTGGCTGAAGGATCTAGTGTTTGGTGTAAGATCCCTCAAAAACAAAACCTTGTGTTTCTTGTGCTTCCATGGTATATATATAGATATGAACAAAAATAACACTTAAAATAGATGTATAACGTATATGTTAAACCACACTAAAAATCACCACTATGGTATTGGAAGTTATTTCTAGAAACAACAATTCATGTCAGTTGTACTATGTCTAAAAATACAGTGGTTGTTCAAATGATTGCTGATATATATTTGTTCAATAAGTGCCTGATCAATTAAAACTAATATCAAAATTGATAAATAATATAAATAGTATAAATAGGCACCTGCTGTCTCATACTTATAAATTAAACAAACAAATATTATATCACATACTCAATTTATACCAAAATAGTTAATAAATCTAGTAACCAAAATACTGACAGACACATATAATTGAGAATGATCTGCTAGAAAAGAATAATTAACCCTATATGTTAATTATAATCCATCCATAATTGAACACTTAATGAAAAAATTAGTTGATGAACACCAACAAAACAAGAGCCTGAACACACTTGCTATTCAATAATTAACGATGTCCAAATATTGTCGCCAGGGAAATTGATAAGTAAAGAAACAAAAAAATGTCATAAACAATACTCTCAAAACGGTTACCAATACTTCATTTGTGCTATCCACTATGCATATGATTAAGATGACAACCCGTTGTCCATAATAAAAATGGAAAAAGAGAAAGAGAATTGGTTTAGTATAGTCTATATTGCACAGTCCATCATGATAATAATATTGTAGTCGTACAGACTATCCACAATGTACTCCATTAAGTCGTTTTTGTCGATATTAGATAGTCCATGGACACATATATATACTGGGGTATCCAAATGTCCAAAAGACATATATCTTAAAGTTTATAGTTCCACAATATAGAGGCTAATGTGTGCTATTTACCAGTCACCGATATCGTGATGTAGGAGGTTGAAATTGAAAGGCTGATCTATCCTTCCGTTGGGCCCAAATATGTAAAAAAGGAGTAATCTTCAGGTAACGCTATGTGATGCGCTCGTGAGAAAACACTATTAATGTGTGTAAAATGCTATCATAAGCATCGGTTGATGAGCCACTTACCCAGAACAGAGAACGACACAGGAACAAAATAGGTAAGGGAAGGATGCTCCAATCAACTCCTTCTCACGGCGTTCTTCTGCGTTACCACGTGTCCTACTCCTCGGCCGCTACGGGTGCACGCAGGGATTACGTCTCTGTCCAGACGCTGCACATAGAAGGGAACAAGGAAACTCCTCGGCACACCAGGTATAGATAAAAAGCCAGTCTTTATTTACTAACGAGTAAAAACAGGATCCTCATACAGCAACATGGTAAAAGCAATAATAGATGAACCGGAACAGGGGGAACAACACCTCCTGTGACATCATACGCGTTTCATGCCTCTGGGGCACTTGTTCACTGATAGAGAACAGGTGGTGTAGGTGCTCTTAATAAACAAATTACTGTCCAATAACATAGGCATCAATGAAGACACATTTCATTAACCCTGAAGTCCTGTCACACAAACAAAAAATTACTAATCTATATAGCCTCTATGTGTAGTATCTATTACAAAAATAGTGCATATAATACATTATATTATAACTATGTTTGATTCACAATACACAATTTAACAATTTAATAATGACCATATATACCATTGTTTTTCTTTTGTGTATAGCAATGAAATATTGTAATATTAACAAGAAAAAATAATAAATTCAAGTATAAATGTAGGTATATATTCAAATTTGGACATCAAGACCTTAATCCTTACTTGTGATGTGAATGACAAAACAGTTTATAATGCGTTAGTTTGAAAAGTGTAATATTTAAAAGGACACTTTTTTCTTTGTAACAATGCATTATTGTGTTGGTCAACGTTGAACAAACATATTTACATCCATCCTGGAATTCAAACCCGTAGGTACCCTTGTTTTTAAATGTAGAATCCAAAAAAACCTCCCTTTCATCCAGTTTCTTTTCCCTGTCACCACCCCGGGGATGTCTAGGGATAAAGTCTATGCCTGTACTTTCAACAGAGATTTATCAGAATTGTGAAAAATTTCTAAAATGTTTGGCAATGGGCGTTCTTGAGTCAGGGTCCTCTATGGACCTAAGATGCTCCATGACTCGGTCCTTCAAGGACCGTTTAGTGCGTCCCACATATTGAATGTTGCACCCCTGACAAGTCCAATAGATAAATTACATGTGTACTGTTGCAATTTATAAAATATCTTATATCACTTGTCATTGCCTAATGATCTGATCTACAGGTGTTACCCTGAACTATATGTGAGCATGTTTTGCATCGTGAGGCCATTACATTTATAGCACCCCTTACGTTTTGTAACCATGTGTCATTTACGACTCTAGGCAACATGGAGGGTGATAAATGTTTCTCAGTGTCTTGGCTTTACGTGACACAAAACTTGCAACCTCCCGCCAGGACTTGATTTAGTTTTTCATCACTCTCTAGAATTGGAAGACTCTTTTTAATTATCTTGCAGATCTTTCCATACTCCATACTGTATGGTGTAGCAAAGATTGGTACAGAAGTAAAAGTTTCTCATTACTCTCCTTTATGCCCCTTCTGTCTTTTTTATATGTCAGAAGTTTCTGACCTGGGGACCTTGTCCACTTCAGTTTTTGCTTGTGTCAAAATATTTTTGGGGGTAACCTCGTGATTTTAATCGTTTAACGGTATCTGCAGCATGCTCTTCATAGGTTTTCGGATCAGTACAGTTCCGTTTCACCCCGAATGAGTTGACTTTTAGGAATTGAGGCAAGAAGATGTATGGATGGCAAGAGTCATATTTGAGAATACTATTGCCTGACGTGGGCTTTACGTATAGTTCAACCTGAATTTCTCCATCTACTGTCTAATGGTTACATCCAAAAAATTTAAAGAATCTACACTGGATTCTATTGTAAAAATGAGATTTAACCTATTATTTGACACATATTGATTAAAGGAATGAATAGATTCATTGTCTCCACTCCCAAATAAATACCAGGTCGTCTATATAGCGACCGATAGTAATAATAGATTGGCCTGAAGGGGTTTGTATCTCCGAAGATGTGGAAGAGCTCCCACCAACCTAAAAATAGGTTGGCGTATGATGGCGCAAACTTGGCGCCCATGGCCGTTTCTCACATCTTTGGAGATAGAAACGTCCTTCAAAAAGAAAAAAGTTGTGAGTCAGCAGTATTCGGTAGCTTGCAACAAGAAAGATATCGTTGCCTCGTCGATAATTGGATCTATGTCTAGAAAAAACTCTAGTGCCTCCAAACCTTTATCATGAGGTATTGACGTATATAATGAAGAAACGTCCATGGACATAAGAGTGTAACTAGATTTCCATGAAATCTCTTGTGTTTGTCTGATAAAAGATGTAGTGTCTTGAATGTAGCTTGGTAGTGCTAGAACTAGGGGCTGCAAATATATGTCCACCAATTCAGACAGTGGTTCGTTGAGGGACCCTATCCCCACTACAATTGGCGCCCCAGAGGATTTAGGGGATCTTTGTGTATTTTGGGAAAATAGTGAAACACGGCAGTTACCGGCCACTCGGGAATCAAAATATTCTGACATATTGGCCGAAATAATACCATTGTCCATGCCGTATTTCACTATCCTCCCCCAATAAACCCTTGTATATTGCCGTAGGATTAGTGGCCAAAGTGCAATATGTATTGCGATCTGATAATTGGCGAGAGGCTTCCCGGACATAATCTTGCCTATTCAGAGACTACTAGGTTTCCACCCTTATCAGACTCTCGAAATACAAGATTTTTATTTGTAGTTAATTGTTTCAATGCTAAATTGTCAGATGCAGTGAAATTCTTATTAGAATGTTTGGTTTTGTTTGTAGTAGTAAAGAGAGGATGTTTTAAATCACTGTCAAGTTTAATGAGTTTGGTTTTCAATGGTTTGTTGGAAGATATCCAACGAATTTGCCTCTTTGTTGTACTGGATAGAAAGTACTTTTGTTTTTTAGTCTTGATATATTTATGTCCTGAACAGACGGACCATGTCTAGTGCCATCAGTATCTAAGAATTGTAAATCTTCCATATCTTGTATACAACATTTGTCTTGGAATGTTAAACCACCCTCAAAATCATTGATAGATTGTTTATGAGAAACATTGTTTTCCCCGTCCGACATTAACTCTGTCTCAGACTCATCTTTGAGGAAATGTTTTTAAGAGTGAGTGATCTCACAAATTTATTTAAATCCAAAATGGTCTGAAACAGATTAAAATGACAGGACGGAGAAAAACTCAGTCCTCGTGACAATACCCTTTCTTCCTCATAACTAAGATTGTAGTTTGATAAATTGATCACTTCTTTTGCAGATATCTGTGTGTTTGTTTCCTCCTCACTCTCTGTGGGTATCGTTTTGTTTTTTTCTGTGTCTACGACGGTATCTATTTTGGCCCCCTCTACGTTTTCTTTTGGATGTAAAGGTTTTAGAATTGAGTGAGGTGGGCCTGATCCGTTTTTTGACATTGCTAATTGGGGAACAATAGGTGTACTGAGTGCTGATAACTGTTCTGAAGTGTCTTGTGTGTATCCTGCGGAATCACTGTCTGATGTATCGTAATCGTACTCTGTATCACTAAAGGTTACCTTTTGTTCTGTTTTGATTTTTTGTATCTGAGTTTTTTGCTCTTATTATTGCTAACAGAGACCGATCCTATGTGTGACCATGAATAAACATTTTCAGTATCATAGTCCATTTTATCTCTGTTAATTTTTTGTGCCTTAAATTCCCACAATTCTCTCCGAAATTTCTGCATATTTTCTTTAAATTGAGTATCATAGAGACCGAATTCAGGGTCTGTTTGTACCTGTTTTAATTCAGTTTGTAAATCTTGCATTTGTTTGATCAGCGTCAATCTCTGTTGTTATATTTTACTCTACTAACTCATTTTTGTATGCTAAGTTTTCTAACCTTTTAAGTGTATATAGTAATATAGTTAAATTTTAATCTACTAACTCAGTTCTGCATGCTTACTTTTGTAACTTTTTGCAATTGTATATACTAATATAGTCAAAGTAACACTCAGAAAATAATATTGTCCTGGATTCATCAATGATGACGCAGTTCAAAAATAAACCCTTTTTTTATATTATTAAAAATTATTTCATATATAATTTTGAAACTTACATGTCCTTATCAATCTTCGAATCGATTTATAGTACTTCAGTTCCTCTTCTCTTCAAATCACTATATTTTCTAAGACACTGTCGTCTTGTTTCTTTTAATTTTTGAAATACGATGCATTCTTCTCAGCATCTCGTATATAATTTTGTCTCTGCATTCCTGTCTCACTCCTCTCACACCCCACCAATCCATTTAGGGAAATATTTATCCATGGCATAAACTAATATCACCAATTTCTCCAGCACCAAAAGGTTCAGGACCGCGACATGTTAGACGATGACGTGATTAATCGTTATGTCAATCAGTAGCGCATTGATATAGATATGTATCCCCGAAAAATAGAGAAAAATAGAATTTATATGTAGATTAATGTATTTTATGAAGGTTGTAAATATCGATGTTTATAGTTATTACAAATGATATTTGTTTTCTATACATTTTCTTTGTTTCATATGTGTTGATATGTATTAAAATTTACTTTGGTTTACAATAGTTATTTTGTTTCTAAACATTTTATTTGTTTCAGATGTGTTTATATGTATTAAAATTTATTTTGGTTTACAATTTTTATTTTGTTTCTAAACATTTATTTTTTTTAAGATGTGATTATATGTATTAAAATGTACTTTGGTTTACAATTGTTATTTTTTTAAAAAAATTTCTTTGTTTCATATGTGTTTATATGTATTAGAATTTATTTTGGTTACAATTGTTAATATATAATGTTTAAAGATTCTAATTTTGTAATAAAATAATTTATTTTGCCATTATTTTCTATATGCCACTATTCTTTTAACAAATCTTGAATGCAAAAATATATTATAAAGGTTAAGAAAATAAGTGTTAAGAGTAAGCCCTTAAGGTATTTATTTGAATATGGGAAAGTAGCTGTTAAAAATAGAGGTTAGAATAAAACAAATAAAATTAGCAAGTCTTTTTTAACTCAAAAATCCAATCTGATAACATAAAGCACTGTTGAATATACTGTCGCTTGTTACAGCTACAATTCAATGACACAATACAATGAATTAGCATCAGCTATGGTGGGATTACATTACACTAATCACATTATGTAAAAGAGTGAGAGCAGCTGTAGACACTAGTGTGATGTCACAAAGACAATGTATTACCTATAATATATTGTCTGTAATAACTTTGATCATAAACTTTATTTATTTGAAACCTTTGATAATTGAAGAGCAACAACTGTTATGTATTTAACTGTTTATCATGAGTGATTTTTAATAACCTTAATTCTTAAAAAAAAATGGAGACAAGTTATAAAGAAAGTTTTTTATTGATCACTGAAACTTTAATCCTCAAAAACAAAATATTGTTCTGAAACCATGTCCCTTGTTGCATTTCCACGCCTATTAGCTTGTTCTACACATATTTCTTCTGGTAAATCATCAGCATCTATTGGATCTTCATCTTCTAATGGACAGCCTCTTTCAATTGCAATATTGTGCAGTATGCAGCAAACCAATATAATTTTTGCAACTTTCTCTGGTGCATACTGCATAGCACCACGAGAACGATCAAGACATCGAAACCGCATTTTCAAAATACCGAAAGTCCTCTCAATAATCCCCCTGGTAGATCGGTGAGCTTCATTGAAACGTACTTGACTTCTGGTCTGTGGGTTGTTATAGGGAGTCAACAGCCATTCCGTACATGAGTACCCTCCATCTCCTAATAGAAGATATAATAAATATTAATATAAGAATAATTATAAAGATTCAGAACTATACAATACAAATTTAAACTATACAGATTACAGTCGACAAATTGGGCGCAATTTTGGTACATTGAAATGAGAGACATATTAGACGCCAGTTATGCTTACCTAGAAGCCATCCGTCAGCATATTTCCGTCCTCGAACTTCCGGTATAACCCAGTCTGCCTTAAAATGTAAGATCATGACAAGAGTCAGGAAAGTTTGAACGGACACTGATAATCCTCATGTTGGGGTCACAGACCATCTGGACATTCAAGGAATGGAAATGCTTTCTATTCCTATAGATCTCCTCACGAGCTTGAAGTGGTCTTACAGCAACATGGGTACAGTCCTATGGCACCTAGGACATTGGGCATCCCAGCCATCCTATAGAAATTTGACTTGATAGATTGCCATTCTTCAGGGGTAGATGGCAAACAAACATATCGATGAAAATAACCATCATTGCCCCTATTACTTTGGATAAGTGGCGTGAAAAAGCAGATTGACTCATTCCATAATGACGCTAGAAACTGCCTGGAAAGGAGCCTGTTGCAAAAAAATGCAATGCAGCTAATAGTTTCAGAAGTCCCGGAATAGCTTGTGAACGAGCAGTCATCGGCTCCAAATGATCTTCAATCTCTCGATACAGGTGTATATCGATTCACGATCAAGCCGGAATCTTTGTATGATCTCTCTGTCAGAAAGGCCGTGCAAACCAACCCGTGGAAGGAATACACGGGGAACTCGAACTCTCCTTCTTCTAAACCAATCGATTAGCTACATTTCCAGTATTCTGTCTTCTAGACCGGATTTGCATCAAACGGAGAATAAACAAAAACAGAATTCTCTCCATAGCTGCTGAAATGAACAATGTAAGTAGAAATGCTGATATTACTACTGCCTTTTATATATGTATAGACTGGCGTCTAGAGTGGCTTTCCTATTGTTTTGTACCTTGCCCGCCACCTAAAAGCTGGCGAGGCAAAAATAATGAGGTGGGGGCGGAGATTGACGCGAGCGGACAAATAGATTTTTTAGTACATTCGTTTTTGGCGAGTTGGTGGTCAAATGTGTCTAATTACAGTAAAAAATGGAGAGGTAGCGAGGTATGGGCGGATAAGTACGCTCGCAATTTTAAAGATGCAAGTTTTTACTATTTGACGGCTTTGTACATATCAGTTTGCGAGTTTTGACGCGAGATTTGTTGCGGGTAGCTCGCTGACTGCTTAGTACATGGAGCCCTTAATGTAGGTGGTGGCAGGGTCCGGGAGCGGCGGTTTAGAGGTTAAACACTTTATTAGGGATTGCGGCAGGGGGTTGCGGTTGAGAGGTAGATAGACTTTTGCAGGCAGTTTAGGGAGCTACGGGGCTCCAATACTCAGCTTAAGGCCTACTATGTCTGCAATTTGTGGCGAGGTGAAAATGGAGTAAGATTTCTCCATTTTCGCCACGTAAGTCCTTACACTGTATATTGGATACCAAACTGTGCGGGTTTGGTATACCTGTCTATGGGCCAAAAAACTACAGCCGAAGGCAGAAATATACAAGCATAACTTCTATGTTACGCCGTATATGTGATACCAAACCAGCGCAAAATTTGGCGTCGCCGGCTTTTGCAGGCGAAGCTGCATATCAGATCGGGCCCTAGGTGCCTCAGAAAGATTGTGCACATTTTGACAAAGGAAGTAAACTGAAAACTTCTTGCTTGCTCTATCAGAGTCATAAAAGTTTAATTTTGAATTGTGTCCCTTTAACATTTTTAAATATGAAGTTAGCTTTAACCACCACTCTCAAAAACAATAACAACATTTTATTCTTATTTTTTTTATATGTAAAAGATTGTTATAGTGTTACAGCAATCTCCTGTATGTATTTTAATGTTAATAGTTGAAATCTCCATAATAATGCACATATATTCCTAGACATGTAAGAAGAACAGTATATTTTGCAATTAAGATAATACTAGTAAACACGGAACATGACTCAGCTCTGCCTGATAAAAGCAAACTTGGCGATTCAAATAAACCTTTCATTGTTTTATACTTCACTGTTTGTATCCCTATATCTTCTATCCAGTCTGTTCTTCAAACATCACTCACTCTTGGTGTAATGCTTGCTGAGGGAGTTATACAAACTAGTGAGAACTGAAAATTTTGGTAGGTTCACAGAATGCTTTTTTTCTTTCTTTCTTTCTTTTTTTTTTCTTTTCTTTTTTTTTTTTTTTTGAACTCATACCACCCACTGAGTAAAATAAAAAGCTCAACAGAAAGGAGTTTTTGCCAATAGGCAGGAGGGATTTTTGCCATTAAGAATCACAATTCCCTATCTCAGCTAGACCTCCACATAGAAAGTTGTTTACAGCTTTCAAATGCAGACTGAAAATGTTGAATCAAGTTATAAAAATAAGACAGTAAGTCATTTATTGTATTTTATTCAGTAGATGTAATTTAAAACCATCATTTGCTGAAGAAACTGATTTAGCCATATATATGAATATATTACTGCAATTCACATATAAGTTACTAACACGACTTAGTAAGTTCAATGTCATAATTTGCTCCACAGCATTTGCTATATTGTAATATTGTTTAGTATTCATATTGTGTGATGCATTTTATGGAGCTAAAAAGCTATTTACAGTATAATATAGGTAATAGTAACAATGCAACCACATTCACTAAAATACTAGTGTCATGTGGGTTCCTTACTAAAGGGAAAACAGATATGATGCTTGCAATGAGATCTATGTTTCATTTAACTCTACAGTAGTAGACTTTAACAATAATAACCCTAATATGATTAAAATCAGACAGTTATCTGTTAAAAAGTACACAGTTTTGCAAAATGATAACACTTTTTTTTCTACAGCAGTTACTAAGGTTGAATGTTCTACTTTAAACCACTCGTTATTCCATATAATGAATGCTGTGTTCAGTAATCTGCAGATCATATATCCAGAAGGATATTTGTAAACTAGAAACGAAAGGAGGGCTAATAAAATGGTATGTGGTCTGAACAATAAAACTTACAAGCAACAGCTTGACAACCTTAAAGGGACAGTAAACACCTTTATAAAAAAAAATCTATAGTATTACAATACGTTAATATAGCAGGTGAGTTTGATTTTTTTCAATGCATTAGCATATTGTTTGCTGCAATTGTTTTTCCATGGTTAAACTCCACCAAGCACTTGGCACTTATTTAGAGGAGCCATTGGAGTATAAAAGGTTTGTCACTCATTTTATTTGTAAAATCTAAATTGCTTTGCAGCAACTTATTTTATATTCTATGAAGACGCTAATTATGGACAGATGTTTAGCAGGGCAAGGTGTGTGCAATTCCAATTCTTAGTTTTCAGAATTAAAGGGATAGTCTAGTCAAAAATAAACTTTCATGATTCATATTGGGCATGTCATTTTAAACAACTTTCCAATTTACTTTTATCATCAATTTTGCTTTGTACTCTTGGTTTTCTTAGTTGAAAGCTAAACCTAAGTAGGTCATATGTAATATATTAGCCCCGTGAAGGCTGCCTCTTATCTGAATGCAATTTGACAGTTTTTCACAACTGGAGGGCGCTTTTTCATGTGTGCCATATAGATAACATTGTGCTCATGCACACGGAGTTACCTAGGAGTCTGCACTGATTGGCTAAAATGCATGTCTGTCAAAAGAACTAAAATAAGGGGGCAGTGTGCAGAGACTTAGATACAAGGTAATTACAGAAGTAAAAAAGTATATTAATATAACTGTGTTGGTTATGCAGAACTGGACAATGGGTAATAAAGGGATTATCTATCTTTTTAAACAATAAAAATTCTGGTGTAGAATGTCCCTTTAAAAATCAGGAAAGGGGAACAAAATAAATAATTAAATTATAATGAAAGAATATTTCAAAACTGCTTCACTTGTTTATTAAAAGGGGGAAAAGGGGGGGGGGGTTGTTGTTATCTTTATTATAGGTTAAATAAGATTCAGGCAATAGGTCCTTTAACCCATTATTAGTAGTAGATTTGTCTGCATGTTCCAAAGTGAATTAATTTCCCTTCCCCTTTATCATGCAACTGCCATCTAAATATCACAACAAAACATATATGTTTATACTGTGCACATGCTCAGTAGGAGCTGGTGCTTCAATGTGTGCACATTCTGATATTAGAAGTAAATTGGAATTTATATATTTTTTTTTAATAGATGATCTATCTGAATGCTGTGAAGAAGAGGCATGCTATCTCTGCAGGCACAAATTCACAGTTTTGGGCACTGTAAAACCAAGCATCTGTGATAGCATGTTCTAGATAGATAACATGCCCAAAATAATATGACAGAAACCTCTGGGAGAGTAAAAGCACTGTGAATAGATTAATGAAATACATTTACCAAAAAATCTAAACATTGCAGCCATGAATATACAGCCTCATGCAACTTAATTAAAAACAAATTCTTATTTCAGGATAAATAACATTTGGACTATAATGTGCCTTAATTAGAAAACTATATTTAGATTGATTTCTCCTCAAAAAGCATATCTAACAAAATGACTCTGGATACCTGTGTCTACTCCAGTAAAAAGTAAGTTTGGCTGCACCAAAAAAGGCAAGAAGTGGGTGGAGTTTGACCACTGAAAACAATTGCAGGAAGCTAGGTGTTAACACATTACAAAACTGTTCACACTCACTTCAGTCAGAAGTCAGCTTTGCCTCAATTTGTTTAAGTCTAATTATGATTACATGGCATATTTTAGACATGCTAGTATTTGGATACAGTAATATGGGCTGTTAGAGTGTACACTAGACATGGGCTTTTCCATATATCTGTTGCATTCATTTAAATATATATAAAAATATAAATAACCTTTTAACACAGTTAAAATTGTTAATTGAAAGGGTGGAAGGTTTTCTGCAGATGGGTATCTGTATCGTGCACCCAAACACCAAGCAAATGATACAGATGTCAAAAAGCCTCCACCATTATTGCTCTGTGAGTATGCACTGCTTCTGTCACGGGGTTTGAGAATAAATAAGCTCAAAAATGGCTGTGCCCAATATTATAAGGAGGTTGAGCTATAGCATCTGGCGCCTCTAAGGTAGTATCCATTCTATTGCAGTTGTGCTCAGAAGTTTAATGTCCCTTTAATTTGAATACCTAACTGCAAAACTTTTTCCACAACTTGCTAAAGTGAATAAATATCTAAGTGTGATTATTCTAAAGCAAACCATCAATATAGAGTTAAAAAAAAACAAAAAACATTTACCTCTTTTGTTAAATAATAGCTTATTGCTCTATGCACCCATTGGTGGATTACCACGCATATATACAAAAATAGGTAGAAAGAGCTGCCTTTTCAAAATGTCACTATACAGTATCTATGAGTAAAATAAAAAACAGAAAACCCTTGAATGCATCTTTAAAAGCATAAGAGTGTAACAATTTAAATATCAATGCAATTCTGAGGAGTTAAAATAATAGACTCCATTAACATACTTTAGAACATAAAATTAATTGATTGTCTTTAAAAAGAATTCAAGAACAAGTAATTCCAGTAGATGAGTTTGATAATGTTTCCAATTATATATGAGACCTTGAAAGTAAAAGGTATTGTCAGTTTTGTTTATTCCAGGAAGGCATATTTATGAATATTGAGAATAAAAACTTCATATATACCAGAAGTCAAATGGCAATGGCAAAAGAATAGTGAATCATGTTGTGCACTTCTAATTTTAAATAATGTTTAATTAACAACACGGCATATATAACTCAAATTTAGATTTTGACTTTGAAAAGTGATGAGAAATATTTTATTTTGTTAAGGCATAACACATAATAGATAACATATTTTAAAAGATATAAAATAAATCTTTAAAGAGATACTAAATCCCAAAATTTTCTTTCATGTTTTTACTTTCAGCATGCAATTTTAAGAAACTTTCTAATTTACTCATATTATCAATTTGTCTTCATTCTCTTGCTATCTTTATTTAAAAAGCAGGAATGTAAAGCTTAGGAGCCAGCCTATTGTTGGTTCAGAACCGGGGTTACCCTTGCCTATTGGTTGGCTTAATGTAGTCACCAATAATCAAGCGCTATCCAGGGTGCTGAACCTAAAATGGGCTGACTCCTAAGCTTTACATTCCTGGTTTTAAAATAAAGATAGCAAGAGAACGAAGAAAAATTGATAATAGTGGTACAAGAGAAAGTTGCTTAGAATTGCATGCTCTATCTGAATCATGAATTATTTTTTTGTTTAGTATCCCTTTAAAGCAAAAATAACATGCTCCAATTCATTATAGCACATAGTATTTGTATTACTGATATTAGCTAACTATGGGCTAGACAAGTTGAGTGCAGTTGATAACGCAAGGTGTGCTATTTTGTGTTCGTCCCTGCTCAATTAATAACATTTTATATGGTATTGAAAATTGTTAGTTAAAATGTTTAAGAAAAACACAAAAGATGTTGTAGAGCATTCATTTTGTGCATATTATAGGACATCTGTTAAATGTTTCTCTTGGCACAACACTACCAAGTTGTCTTTAAATGATTTTAAAAACTTGGTGTTAGCTATTATAACTTTCTGTTGTGCTCTCAAATACACATTTAAATGATTTATAAATACATTAATTGAAGTTTGATTTACAATTAATAGATGAATAACAAAGGGTTATTAAGAAAAAAGTTTGAAGTGTTGGGGAATATGACAAGGAGGTGGGAAAGTCAAGGGTTTATCTCTGTATATGACTGTGTAAGTGTGTATATATGTGTGTCTGAGTGATAAACAACTTTCCAATACTTAATTATTTAATTTGCTTAATTATCTTGGTATCCTTTGTTGAAAAGCATGCCTAGTTAGGCTCAGGAACTGGGAGCTATCTTCTGATTGGTGGCTGTACATATATGCCTCTTGTCAGTAGCTTAACAATGTGTTCTGCTAGCCCCCAGTAGTGCATTGCTACCCCATCAACAAAGGATACTAACAGTACAAAGCAAAATTGATAATAGAAGTAAATTGTAAATTGTTCGAAAATATATGCTCTGTTTAAATTATAAAAGGAAAAAAAAATAAAAAATGTATGCTTACCTGATACATTTCTTTCTTTCCGGATATGGTGAGTCCACGGCTTGAGTAATATTTATTGCGAATATCACTCCAGGCCAGCAGGAGGAGGAAAAGAGCACCACCATTAAACTGCTAAGCATCACTCCCTTACCCACAAGCCCCAGTCATTTGACTGAAGAGAAATAGAGAAAAAGGATTAACACAAAGTATAGAGGTGCCTAAGGTTATAGTCAAAAGAACAACTGTCTTAAAATAAAGGGTGGGGCCATGGACTCACCATATCCAGAAATAAATAAATTTTTCAGGTAAGCATAAATTTTGTTTTTCTTTCCTAAGATAGGGTGATTCCACGGCTTGAGTAATTACTGTTGGGAACCAATACCCAAGCTAGAGGACACGGATAAATAGGGAGGGACAAGACAGGCAGTCCTAAACAGAAGGCACCTCGCTTGAAGAACCTTTCTCCTAAAAGAAGCCTCAGCCGAGGCAAAAGTATCAAGTTTGTAAAATTTTGAAAAAAGTATGTAGAGAAGACCAAGTTGCAGTCTTGCAAATTTGTTCCACAGAAGCTTCATTTTTGAAAGCCCAAGAAGAGGAAACAGCTCTTGTGGAATGAGCCATAATTCTCTCAGGAGGCTGCTGTCCAGCAGTCTCATAAGCCAAATGATTTATACTTTGTAACCAAAAAGAAAGAGTAGTAGCAGTAGCTTTCTGACCTTTACGTTTCCTAGAGAAACAGACAAAGAGGGCAGAGGACTGGTGAAAATCCTTAGTTGCCTGTAAGTAGAATTTAAGAGCACATACAACATCCAAATTGTGTAACAAACGTTCTTTGGAAGAAGAAGGATTAGGACACAGAGAGGGAACAACAATTTCCTGATTGATATTTCTATTAGAAACAACCTTAGGAAGGAAACCTAACTTAGTACGAAGAACCGCCTTATCACCATCAGAAATAAGATAAGGGAATTACACTGCAGAGCTGAGAGTTCTGAGACTCTTCGAGCAGAAGAGATAGCAACAAAAATCAAAACCTTCCAAGATAACCACTTAATGTCTATGGAATGCAACAGTTAAAATGGAGCCAGCTGTAAAACTTTAAGAACAAGGTTAAGGCTCCAAGGAGGAGCAACAGACTTAAAGACATGCCTGATTTTGACCAAGGCCTGACGAAAAAATTGCACATCTGGCACATCTGCCAAACGTTTATGAAGTAAAACTGATTAAGCAGAAATCTGACCCTTCAGGGTAATGACTGACAATCCCTTCTCCAGGCCTTTCTGAAGAAAAGATACAATTCTAGGAATTCTAATTCTACTCCAAGAGTATCCCTTGGATTCACACCAATAAAGATATTTATGCCATTTCTTATGGTAAATCTTTCTAGTAACAGGCTTGCAAGCCTGAATCATGGTCTCAATGACCGACTCAGAAAAACCACGCTTAGACAGAATTAAGCTTCAATCTCCAAGCAGTCAGCTTCAGAGAAACTAGATTTAAATGAAGGAAGGGACCCTGAATCAGGAGGTCCTTCCTCAGTGGTAGTCTCCAAGGTGGGAGAGATGACATCTCCACTAGGTCTGCAAACCAGATCCTGCAAGGCCACACATGGGCTATTAGAATCACTGGTGCCCTCTCCCATCTGATACGATCAATAACTCATGGAAGGAGAGCAAATGGATGAAACAGGTATGCCAACCTGAAAACCCAAGGAATTGCCAGAGCATCTATCAGAACGGCCTGTGGATCTCTTGACCTTGAACCATACCTTGGAAGCTAGGTGTTCTGATGGGACACCATCAGATCTAACTCTGGCACCCCCCATTTGAGGACTAAGCTGGGAAACACCTTCGGATGGAGTTCCCACTCCCCAAGATGAAAAGTCTGTCTGCTCAGAAAAACAGATTTCCAGTTGTCTACTCCTGGAATGTGGATGGCAGATAGACAGCAATTGTGGGTCTCTGCCCACTGAAGAATCCAAATAACTTCCTTCATGGCTAAGAAACTCCAAGTTCCTATCTGGTGACTGATGTAAGCCACAGAGGTTATGTTGTCTCACTGAAACCTGATAAACTGGGCTGAGGACAACTGAGGCCAAGCCAATAGAGCATTGTAAATCACCCTCAACTCCAAGATGTTGATGAGAAGAGCAGACTCCTCCCGAGTCCAAAGGCCCTGAACTGTTAATGAGTTCCAGACTGCTCCCCAGCCCAGCAGGCTGGCATCCATGGTCACGATCACCCAGGAAGGTCTCCGAAAGCATGTGCCCTGAGAAAGATGTTCCTGAGATATCCACCATGGGAGAGAATACCTTGATGACTGATCTAACTCTTTTCTCTGAGATAGATTTGCATGGTCGCCATTCCATTGTCTGATCATGTACAACTGGGGAGCTCTCAAATGGAATTGAGCAAAAGGAATGATGTCCATGGAAGCCACCATCAGACCGATTACCTCCATACATTGAGCCACTGAAGGATGAGCAGAAGCCTGAAGAGAGAGGCAAGAGGAAATGATTTTGTTTTTCCTGACCTCTGTCAGAAAAATCTTTATCAATAGAGAATCTATTATGGTCCCTAAGAACACTACTCTTGGAGCAGGGGAAAGGGAGCTTTTTTCCAGATTCACATTCCATCCATGGGAACGAAGAAAATACAACAACATCTCTGTGTGAGATTTTGCTAGTTGAAAAGATGGTGCCTGAACCAATATGCCTAATGAGGTTGTTTTGCAGGTTGGTATCAGACCAGCTCACAGATAGTGCAGAAACCCCTGGTTTCTCCCATTCCTGTGAGACAATCTCCCTAGCAGGGTCCGGCACAGGTAAAACCTCTGAAGTGGAAGGTTCATCAAAGAAACTATTAAGTTTACTAGATTTCTTAGGAGTGACAATGAAAGGGGTATCAGAGTAATATAAAGTAGCTAAAACCTCCTTTAACAATACAAAAAGGTGTTCAAGCTTAAATCTGAAGGATACCACCTCAGTCTCAGAAGAAGGACTTATACTGTTCGAATCTGAGATTTCACTCTCAGAAAGTCCCGATGTATCTTCCTCATCAGACTTATGAGAAAGGGCAACTTGGGAAGCAGAAGTGAGAACAGACACCTTAATTTCTGAATTTCTAGATTTCATCTTGCATTTTCCCTGTAATCTGGGAATGGCAGCAAATGCTGCAGATACTGCTGAAGATACCTGGGGAGCAATTCCTGCTTTAAAAAAAAACTCCACTAGGAGTTATAGAGGAACCACAGGGCATTGCATGTGACACCATTGAGGCTTGGCACGTAGCAGGAGAAAGCTGAGGTATTATTTTAACAAAATCATCATAACAGACATTAGGCTCAAAAATTTTACCTTTATTTTGCAAGGTTTTTTTGACACATGAAGAACAAAATTGCATAGGAGCTGCCATTTGTGCATCTAAACATAATAAGCAATTAATTCATGAGAGCAGGCTCTTGCTCCATATCAGACATTTTGTGAAACAGTAAATAAACCTGTACAGATAAGTTTCAAATATTTTAATATTCATATAAAATAAACAAAGGAAAAAAATCACTTTAAATTTTATACCAAATTAGAATCGATCCCCAGCTAAAATTATGTGAGAAAAGTTAAGAAAAAACATTTAATAAACAACTTTTTCCTCAGAAATGTTATGAAGTAAAGCCGGTCATGTGACCTCAACTGCCAAACTCAAATTACTGCTGCAACACAGAGGCACTAAAAATAGCTTACAAAAGTAGAAAAGGCAGCACTCCAACAATCCTTGTAGTTAAAAAATATAAAGGTTTATTCAACAATGTTAAAAGAACATGCACAACGCAACAATTGCAATAGGATCCTATGATTAAGTGCTGCACGGCACAAAACATGTCGGGACTCCGCCTCCTCCTCTGATTGCAATTGTTGCGTTGTGAATGTTCTTTTAACTTTGTCGAATAAACCTTTATATTTTTTACCTACAATTATTGTTGGAGTGCTGCCTTTTCTACTTTTGTAACATTTTGGTGCTGGCTCGACTCATCTTTGTCTTGGCTGGCACCCGCCAACAGTGCACATTTTAGCTTGCTGGAAATCACTGGCTTGGATTGGACCACAGCACCCACACCTCCCGGGCTGTAGCAACGTCATCACCCTTGCACTAAAAATAGCTTCCTGTTACACTGAGTACCAGAAATAATTGTTTTTTCAAGCCGGGCAGTTTAAAATGTTGCATCGGTTTATTTTAAAACAAAGGGGAAATGAATAAGCTGCTGAAATAGAAAATGCAGCCTTACTTTCAGTTTAAACTTGTATTGTTTATCAAGTAAATATGTGTCAGAAAATAAAGCATAATAAAAACATGTACCCTTTCTTTTTAAAAGTGTTTAAATGTTAGTCTCACACATGCTACAGTGCCTGCTCATGTCCTAGTGTAACCTATACAACAGGATTATCTATGTCCCAATAAAAAAGAATTGTCTTTTAATTTGTTAAACATAAACCCTAAGTCTAAACACCCCTAATCTGCTGCCCCCTACATCGCCACCACCTTCATAATGTTATTAACCCCTAATCTGCCACTCCCGATATCACCGCCACCTAAATAAATCTATTAACCCCTAATCTACCACTCCCGATAGCGCCGCCACTCTACTAAAGTTATTAACCCCTATTCCTTCACACCCCAACATCGCCCACACTATAATAAATCTATTAACCCCTATTCTGCCGCTCCCCAACATCGTCGCAACTAAATAAAGTTATTTACCCCTAAACCTTTGGCCTCCCACATCACTACCATTAAATAAACCTATTAACCCATAAACCGACAGCCCCCCACATCGCAACAACCTAAATTAAACTATTAACCCCTAAACCTAACCCTAACGTAACCTTAATACCCCTAACCTTAACATAATTAAAATAAAGCTAAATTAAACTCACATTTATTAACTAAATAATACCTATATAAAACTAAATACATACCTGTGAAATAAAACCTAAACTAGCTACAATATAACTAATAGTTATATTGTTGCTCGCTTAGGTGTTATTTTTATTTCAGAAGTAAGTTTGTATTAACTTTAACTAGGTAGACTAGTTAGTAAATAGTTAAACAAGAAAAAAAGAACCCAGCACATAAAAGGTAGGATCCAAATGATGAATAAAAGTTCCAGTGAAAAAAGGATAATAAAACGTAGCCTTTATTCAAGTCAGTAAGACTTATACATAAAACCTGCAAAAACACATCTGACCGGTTCCGGCGTGGATAGCCGTAATCCTAGATGTACAATTAGTCACACCTGAGCACCTTTTTATGCACAGGAGTACCTCCCTTTGGGAGTGGTTAAAAACAGCAGAACCAGGATAGTGTAAACTATTTGGACATCACTCTGTCTGCAGACAATCTCTCTGGTAGTGTTTCTTCATCCCTATACAGGAAGCCAATTTCTGGCAATACACTATTGCATGCCCGGAGAAGTCACCCCGGACATGTCTTTAGGGGTATAGCCAAAAGCCAGTTCTTGCGAATAAAGCGAAATTGTTCCTCAGATAGAGACTTCCAATCAGAGAGTAATGACTTAAAGAAAAGATTCCATGCCAGAGGCTATTCAAAAACTATTATTAAAAGGGCCTATTGGGAAGTAAACCAAACTGACAGAAAGAAACTTCTTGAACCTAAAACATCGAATGCCAAGTTACAAACATTGGACAGGTCCAGGCCCACTCTTATCACGGCCTATTCAAACCAATATCATCAAGTTTGTCAAATAGTTAAAAGAAACCTTCCAATCCTACGTGGAGACACAGTCTTACATAAGACTTTATTGGATGGTTGTAATTTTGTATACAAATGCAATCTTTCATTAGGCAACATGCTTTCACCAAGCTTGTTGCCCAAATCAGAAAGTGGCAGTTCTTGGCTTACTGTCAAGGGTACCTACAGATGTGGCAAAAGATGTTGTACATCATGTGACCATATTCAAGTGTCAAAAACATTTATTTTAGCTACCACACAGGAAAAAAAAGAGGCTGTATCAAATGCGGCAGTAAATATGTTGTTTATCTAATTGAGTGCACACAATGCATTAGACAGTATGTTGGTTAGACCTCACGTAAAGTTGGAAAACGTATTAGAGATTTAGAGAACATCTGTCCTATGTATCTCAAGACAGAGCAGTATCGGCATTAGCCAGACATTTTCTTGAAGTTCATGAGGGAAGAGTTGACACCTTCAGGTGGCAGGCTATCGAGCAAATTATCACACCACGTCGTGGTGGTGATAAGTCACAAATACTCCAAAGACAAGAAATATATTGGATACACAAGCTCGGTAGCCTGCTACCTGGGGGTTTCAACTAGTGATGTCGCGAATTGTTCGCCGGCTAATAGTTCCCGGCGAACATAGCTTCATTTTAGATTCATTCTGATCCTGCATTCTTAGTGAGAGGAGGGATAGTGTAGCTGCTACTGATTTTATAGGAAAATTGATAGCTAGGCTAGTGTATTCAGTGTCCACTACAGTTCTGAAGGACTCATCTGATCTCTGCTGTAAGGACAGCACCCCAAAAAGCCCTTTTTAGGGCTAGAACATCAGTCTTTTTTTTTTTTTTGCCTGTGTAATTTTGACTGTGAAACATCAGTCTGCTAGTGTAATCTAATTGCAGTTGCCTGCCTGCAGTGCCACCACTCATATCTGTTGTAACAGTAGTGTAAATTTAAAAAAAAAACTTTTTTGACTGTGAAACATCAGTCTGCTAGTGTAATCTAATAGCAGTTGCCTGCCTGCCAGCGTGTGTGCCAGGCCCACTTGCCAACTAGTGCCACCACTCATATCTGTTGTAACAGTAGTGTAAATTTTTTTAAAAAAAAATTTTTTGACTGTGAAACATCAGTCTGCTAGTGTAATCTAATTGCAGTTGCCTGCCTGCCAGCGTGTGTGCCAGCCCCACTTGCCAACTTGTGCCACCACTCATATCTGTTGTAACAGTAGTGTAAATTTAAAAAAAAAAAAACTTTTTTGACTGTGAAACATCAGTCTGCTAGTGTAATCTAATTGTAGTTGCCTGCCTGCCATCATGTGTGCCAGGCCCACTTGCCAACTAGTGCCACCACTCATATCTGTCGTAACAGTAGTGTAAATTTTTTTAAAAAACTTTTGACTGTGAAACATCAGTCTGCTAGTGTAATCTAATAGCAGTTGCCTGCCTGCCTGCCAGCGTGTGTGCCAGGCCCACTTGCCAACTAGTGCCACCACTCATATCTGGTGCCACAGTATATTGCATGCGCAGTGCCCGAAATTTGAAGTAGGAGGACCGACCAAGCATCTTTTTCCATCTCCCGGTTCCTAAAATCCAAGCCATATACACGTCCCCTGGCGCCGCAACTGCCTCTGGGAACCTTACCATGGGTCCCAGCCCGCACGTCTTGTAATTCTCTGTCTGGGAAATTATATATCTATCAAATCTATCTATTTATCTATCAAATCTATCTATCTATCTATCTATCTATCTATCTATCTATCTATCTATCATATCTATGAAATATATATTGCATCTATTGATCTATCTATCTAATCTATGTATCTATCAAATCTATCTATCTCGTGGTTGTGCAAATGGACTGTTTGCGGTTGTTTGCGGTGCGTTAAACGGGGAATTTGGTCTGTCACTGTGAAGCAGCTGTAACCCTTACACTACCTGATTGATACAACATCATACCTGATGTTTTAAAGCACGTTATTCCAAACAATTTAGGAATGTTAGGTGATTTATGCCCTTTATGGATTAAAACCAGACTCTGCATCAACTATGTAATTTTCCGTGGGAGCTTTGCCATGGATCCCCCTCCGGCATGCCACAGTCCAGGTGTTAGTCCCCTTGAAACAACTTTTCCATCACTATTGTGGCCAGAAAGAGTCCCTGTGGGTTTTAAAATTCGCCTGCCTATTGAAGTCAATGGCGGTTCGCCCGGTTCGCGAACGGAAAATTTTAAGTTCGCGACATCACTAGTTTCAACTCAGAGTTCGATATAATCAATTACTGGCATAGATGAACTTATGATCGTTCAATAAATATATTTCATACCAATATACATTTCACACCTATGTCCCCTCATATAGTCTGATTTTATTTAATATGTAATAGATGTATTGGGACCTTAAAGGGACATTATACACTCATTTTTTCTTTGCATAAATGTTTTGTAGATGATCTATTTATATAGCCCATAAAGTTTTTTTTTTAGATAAATGTATAGTTTTGCTTATTTTTAAATAACATTGCTCTGATTTTCAGACTCCTAACCAAGCCCCAAAGTTTTATGTGAATACCGTCAGCTACCTTCTCCAGCTTGCTCCTGTTTGTGTAAAGGGTCTTTTCATATGCAAAAGAAGGGGGAGGGGGAGTGTCTTATTTCCCACTTGCAGTGGGCTTTCCAGCTACCTTTTCAACAGAGCTAAACTGACAGCTTCTAAGTAAGTTTTTTAAACAGTTTTATACTGGATTTTTATATCAGTATCTGTGCATATTATTCTTTATAGTAGTGTCTTTTACATGCAGTTATATGAAAATGAGTGTATACTGTCCCTTTAACACATTTTGGCTACCATATATCTTTTTCTACAATGCGCTTATAATCTCTTTATATGTATACACTGAAAATGATCGATAAACTGTTAACATGTAAATATATATAGTCATTGCTTTCATGGTAGTTTCATTTAACATGTGGCTCCTTTGTTATGATTCTACTATGTGTTTAACAAAAATATATTTTTCTAACGTGATTATAATCTCTTTATATGTATGCACTGAATAAGATTGTTATATTGTTAACATGTAATCATATATAGTTATTGCCTTCATGGTAGTTTAATTTAACATGTGGCTCTTGTGTTATGATCCTACCATGTGTTTAACAAAAATTGCATTTTTGAATAAGTTTTGAATAAGATCGTTATACTGTTAACATGTAATCATATATAGTCATTGCCTTCATGGTAGTTTCATTTAACATGTGGCTCCTTTGTTATGATCCTACCATGTGTTTAACACAAATATATTTTTCTATTGTGTGTATGCATTGAATAAGATCGCTATATTGTTAACATGTAATCATATATAGTTATTGCCTCCATGGTAGTTTCATTTAACATGTGGATCCTTTGTTATGATCCTACCATGTGTTTAACACAAATATCTTTTTCTATTGTGTGTATGCATTGAATAAGATCGCTATATTGTTAATATGTAATCATATATAGTTATTGCCTCTATGGTAGTTTCATTTAACGTGTGGCTCCTTTGTTATGATCCTACCATGTGTTTAACACAAATATATTTTTCTATTGTGTGTATGCATTGAATAAGATCGCTATATTGTTAACATGTAATCATATATAGTTATTGCCTCCATGGTAGTTTCATTTTGTGGCTCCTTTGTTATGATCCTACTATGTGTTTAACTTGAATTTTTTTTAAATTGAATTTTTGTATTCACTACTATCTAGACATCTTTTTAGCAGCCAAATTTTGAGAATATGTATATATACCCTCAGTCTGCTATGCATTACTCCTAGCCTGCCATTAATTTGCTCACTTTATATTCATATTTATATGTTTATTGAATTCATTGCTCAAATTTAATTAATAAGAATATAGCTGTTCATAGTTGTTTAATACATATTTTTTCATTCATGGTTTATCCAGATCTGTTTCAAAGTTTATACATACATAGTTTAGTCAGCCAAATAGTATTAAGGTTTTTGCAACCGTACTCATTGGCTACACTATTATTCTGGTTATATGTATGCATATGTAATTTTTTTTACACCTGCTTCTGTTCTGCTGTTTTTTACCACTCCCAAAGGAAGGTACTCCTGTGCATGAAAAGGTGCTCAGGTGTGACTAATTGTACATCTAGGATTATGGCTATCCACGCCGAAACCGGTCAGATGTGTTTTTGCAGGTTTTATGTATAAGTCTTACTGACTTGAATAAAGGCTACGTTTTTTTATCCTTTTTTCACTGGAACTTTTATTCATCATGTGGATCCTACCTTTTATGTGCTGGGTTCTTTTTTTCTTGTTTCATTACATAAGGAAATCAGGGATTCCTTACAGGATTGTTTGGTTGCTCAGGACGCTTGACACGTCACTACTTGCTTGGGAGGCATTGGACTGTTAGTGAGGAGCCGCTCAGAGTGATTATATGAATAATTATTGTGACTCCAGCCAATTATGAACTGCTTACACCGGACTACACCCACACAAGAGAAGAGGCACTGAAATTATATGGTAATGTTTAACACAGCAATTTCTCATGCATTCTTTTGAATTATTGTCAACATTGTGTTTAAGGCTGTGAATTACCTGCAGACAGTGCTTTTTTTGACAGCTGACTTTGGATACGTCATGCAGCAACTTTAGCTGATACAGCCTGGATATTTAAAGCGGTATACACGCAATCATATAAGTCACTGAAGTGTGGCTATTATTACTTTCATGCATGTTGTGTCTCCATTTTGACTTGCAATATCATCCTTACTTTAGAGTTTTACCGTATTAGGACCAGTGTGCCATTATTATTGTGTGGGACATAACAGTTTTATTTTATTTTGGCTTGGTAGTTGAAATCCTGAATGAACAGTGTTTATTTCTCATACACTCCCTGCCAGTTGTGCATGGTAACAGCTCCCCCTAGTCTGTTTCACTCTGTGAACTGTTTTTTCTTATTTTGTTAGTAAATAGTTATTAACTATTTACTAACTACCTAGTTAAAATAAATATAAACGTATTTGTGAAATAAAACCTAAGCTGCCTTACAATAAAACCTACCATTACACAAATAAAAAGCCTACCATTACAAAAAATAACAAAGAAAATTATCCAAAATAATAAATATTATTCCTATTCCAATACCCTTTTAAAAAAAATAAAAAGCCGCCCCAAAATAAAAAAGCCTAATCTAAAATAAACTACCAAGGGCCCTTAAAAGGGCCTTTTTGTGGGCATTTAAAAGGGCTTTTTGTAGGGCATTGCACTAAAGTTAACAGCTCTTTTGCTACAAAACAAAACAAACCCCACCTAACAGTATACAATCCCCCACCCCTCAAAATAAAAAATAAAGTAAAACCTAGTCTACCCATTGCCCTGAAAAGGGCATTTGTATGGGCATTGCCCTTAAAAGGGCATTTAGCTCTTTTTCCTGCCCTTAAAAGAGCATTCAGCTCTTTTATGAAATGCCCTAGCCCTAATCTAAAAATAAAAACCTACCCCAAAACGAAAAAAATACATTACACAAAATAACAACAAATAATTAAAAATATTCCTATTCTAATACCCATTTAAGAAAAAAAAAAACACCCCAAAATAAAAAACCTAATCTAGAATAAACTACCAACAGCCCTTAAAAAGGCCTTTTGTAGGGCATTGCCCTAAGTTAAACAGCTCTTTTACCTGGAAAAAAAAAAATACAAAGACCCATTAACATTACAAATCCCCACCTCCCCAAACCCACAAAATAAAAACAACTATCTAAAAAAACTAAGCTAACCATTGCTCTGAAAAGGGCATTTGTATGGGCATTGCCCTTAAAAGGGCATTTAGCTCTTTTGCATTGCCCTGAAAAAGGAATTTAGCTCTTTTAAGAATTGCCCATCCCTAAAACCTATCACTTACCCCTCCGAAGATCCCCTTACAGTTTTTGAAGTACCACTTGAACAATCTTCCTCCAGGCAGCGAAGTCCTTATCCAGGCAGAGAGAAGTCTTCATCCAGGCAGCCTCTTCTATCTTCATCCAAGCGGCGAAGTCCTCATCCAGGCAGTGAGAAGTCTTCATCCACATGGCCTCTTCTATCTTCATCTAGGCGGCATCTTCTATCTTCATCCCGGCAGCGCGGAGCAGGTCCATCCTGAAGCATCCTCTTCATACAGTCGCCGCCGTATACTGAATCTTCAATGCAAGGGAGGTGTTTCAAAATGGCATCCCTTGCATTCCTATTGGCTGTTTTGATCTTGGAAATTCAAATCAGCCAATAGAATGAGAGCTACTGAAATCCTATTGGCTGTTCAAAACAGCCAATAGGATGAGAGCTTCAGAAATTCTTTTTTATTTTTGACAATTTTGTTTGTTATTTTTCGTAATTTAGTCTTTTTTATTTCTTGTAATTAGATACTTAATTGGTAGTTAGTTTAATATTAGTTAAATCGTTATATCAGTTTAATTATTAGTTTAAACTTTTTTTTAATTTGACAGGTAAGTTTTAATGTAACTTAAGATAGGGAAATTGTAATTTTAATATAAAGTTAGGGGAGCGTTAGGTTTAGGGGTTACTAATTTAAATTAGTTTATTGCGATGTGGGGGCTTTCAGTTTAGGGGTTAATAGGTTTATTTAGTATATTTTGTTGTGGGGGGGTTGCGGTTTAGGGGTTAATAGGTCTATTTTAGTGGCGGCAGAATTAAGGGTTAATAACTTTAGTATAGTGGGGAAAATGTGGGCGGACGGCAGATTAGGGGTTAATTATATTTCAATATTGTTTGCAATGTGGGAGGGTGGAGGTTTAGCAGTTAATAACTTTAGTTTAGTGGCGGCAATGTCGGGGAGTGACGGAATAGGGGTTAATAATTTTTAATAGTGGCGGCGATGTCGGGAGCAGCAGATTAGGAGTTAATAATATTTAAATAGTGTTTGCGCTGCAGGAGTGCCTCGGTTTAGGGGTTAATAGGTAGTTTATGGGTGTTAGTGCACTTTGTAACACTTTAGTTATGAGTTTTATGTATGTTTTGTTGCGTAAAACTCAAAACTGCTGCTATTAGATTGCAAAACGGATCTTGTCAGTATAGGCTGGAACGCAAGCTTTTAAGCCTCACAAAAAAACTCATAACAGCAGCGCTATGGAAGTCCCATGAAAAACTTAATTTTTACGAGTGCTATACAGCTATACCGACAAGACTTGTAATGACTGCAGTGCTGTTTAAACGCTGAAATTACCATTTTTTCAGCATTAAAACCTAAACGCAAAACTTGTAATCTAGCTGATAGAGAATAATAGGTCTTATATACTTCATCCTGTATAGACAGGTCATAAGTAGCACTGGTATTACAAGTTGAAGTAAAAAGTTAGTATGCAAGTGAAAGACTCATGTGTGCTGACTTGTGGGCTTTGGATATGGCGACCGTGCTAACTCCCTCTCCCCATAGACTTCTATGGGGCATGCTACACAAAGCCTTTTCATTTAAAGTCAAATATTTCTACAAATACAGTATGTATGTGTGTGTATATATATATATATATATATATATATATATATATATATATATATATATATATATAATTAATTAGACATGTGCAGGAGGCTTACACTTTTCGGCTCACAGGACCTGCACTAAAGTTAGTGCTGGTCTTGGGAACCTGGAGAGTTAAGAAAGGTGTTAGCGTGGCCGTGGCTCTGGCAAGAAGAGGACCAGAGCGAGCTAAGGTAAGTATTTTATAGCTACGGGTGAACTTTTCAACTGTATCTTCACAACGTTTACATTCGTTTAACAAAAACAAATGTAAATGTTTAATGAAAATTTGATTTTCATTTCATCTTAAACTAAATGAAAGCTGATTAGAGCAGGCAACAAATATTCTGGTCTGCAAATATATATAAGGTGACCTATTTCTTTTAAAAATATAAAGACATGTTAAAACTGTTTAAAAATTATATTGCATATTTAATGGTAGATATATATATTTATATATATATGTGTGTGTGTCTTTTTATATGTATACTGCATTTACTACATTTACTACATTAAAATCTGCTACTATAAAAATTTCTAGTCCACTTTATTGTACTTAATTTAATTTAAGCTTAATAGTTTTAAAATTAATGTTTTGTGACATTTAGGAAAACAAATGTAAATAGTTATAATTTACATTTCTATTACATACATACAAAAAAAGGTTTACAATTAAAACCACTAATTAAATTTCTGCTTTATTGCTCTACAACATTTACCCCTTCTAATCTAGAAATAGCAAGAACACACTTATGTCTAGATGACAAGTGGTGCTCTAATGTTAGCGTGGGACGCTATAAGCAATATTGCAACCGAGCTAATATTTGATCTCACCAGATGAGCGTGACTGAAGACCTAGTTGAAGACCTAGCATAAAGTGTAAAGTTAAAAAAATGTGTTCACCAAACACATCATAAATACATTTAAATACATTTTACAGTCATATATTCACTTTCTGATAAAAAATATTTTATATAAATATTAATAAAAATGTTTATTAAAGGGTTACAAGGGCTACAGTATATGGCAATGTATTTGAGCTATAAAGTAAATATCTATCTATTTCTCATATATATATATATATATATATATATATATATATATATATATATATATATATATATATATATATATATATATATATATATACGTGTTTGTGTATGTATATACATATATACTGTATGTGTGTGTGTGTGTGTGTATATATATATATATATATATATATATATATATATATTCTTGATATTCAAGGATCCAAATATGAGGGCACTCACAGGATTTAATTCATTAAAGTTTATTCAACATTTGGTTCATAATCCAACAGTTTCCATCTGTTAAATGTCGACGTTTCGTCTTATAATTCAAGCCTTTTTCAAGATAAGCTATAATACAAATAATTATATTACAATAGTAGCAAAGACCTATAGGAAAATGGCATAATAAATGTGCCATACACTTTTAAATACATATGGATATACAAAAAAAACCTTACTAACCCCACACCTGTATATCAAATATCCTCTAATGACCAATAAAGGGGGATAAAAATTAAAATGTATAAGCGATATCAGTGTTTATAAAATCTACAAATGAGCTTCCCAATGGATTTTAATCCCATTTTGTCTTAACCAGTGATTCAAGCTTCACAGCTAGTAGTGGTCAATTTTTAGTTAACGTTTTTTTAATATGGACTGACATTTGCGGTTGGGATCATGTAACACTACTTAAGAAACCAAAAACATTTAAGGAACCCCAACATGCTTTAAACTTGATCACCACCTACTCCCCAATTAGCAACCATATTAAAAAAATGTTAACTAAATATTGGCCACTACTAGCTGAAGACCCCACATTACCGTTTACCAACATGAAGCCACCAAGAATGGTCTTCAAAAAGGAACAAAGTCAGAGATCTATGCTTGTTAGGAATGACATTAGCTTGGAACAAAGAATCTGGTTACCTAAGGGTAAACCAGGTTGCTTCAAATGCGGTAATTGTGTCACTTGTAACACACTATACTCAGGGACCACATTCAGTCATCCCTTTAAAACAAAAAAGTACACTATCAGACACAGACTCACATGCAGTTCTTTACTTGCCCATGTGGAAAATATTATATTGGTAAATCGAGTACCCCCTTCAAGGAGAGACTAGCTAATCACAAAAGCGCTATAAGATCAGCTCTAAAGGAGGGTAAAAGTGATCAACCAGTTGTCAGCCACTTTTTAACAATGGGACATCCAGTGGCTATGCTATGAGCAATGATAATAGATAGAATACCTCCCCTTAGAACAGGAATGAGGAGCTCCTCAAGATAGAAACACAGTGGATTTATAGACTAGGGACCCTAACACTAACATAGACTATTCAATATTTTTCTGAAACAATTTTTAATTTTGTTTTTGTTTCCCTCCTTATATATGTAGATGTAGTACCTACGTAGATGCATGGTTTGTACAGCCTAGCATATATGGTTTACTAAAATAAACACAATGAGTAGGGTGGGTTTATACTATCCCTTAATATGTGAACCTGTTACTGGTAAATCAATTTGCACTACCAATGTCAGTATGATGTAAATATAATGTATACGATGTGCAAGAACAGAATTGCTATAGATATGGTTGAAGGTTACTAATATGGCCCTAAAGAAAATGTGGGGGAGGGATAGCGCTAACGAATAGCTGAGAGCCAAAATATCTAAAAAACTCTAATGAGATAGTGCATTACTAGTATAAATAATAAAAATCGAATTAAAATTAGCGTGTCTACGTAGCCAAAAAAAGGATTGGATATATATGTACAAATAAATCAATATTTATTATAACAATATAAGATAAATTCTAACATAAATTCCAACAGATAACTCCTATAAAAGATGCCGGCATCAGGTAAAAAATGAGTGTATCTAAAAGACTGCAATGAGAGTGACCATCTGAGGCTCTCAAACAAACAAAATCATTAGCAGCATATATGACTAAACAGAATTATTAGCAGCATGCATAACCAACCAGAATTATTGGCAGCCTATATGACAAAAACAGATAAAATAACTATAAAGTCTATTAAAAATGCTTAATATCAGTATTCCCAAAATGGAGCTGATCCGTGGGTGATAATGTTTACCAGTGTGATCCGTGGGTGGTAATGTTTACCAGTGTGATCTCCTTAGGGGGTAATGTTACCAGTGTGTCAATTCAAAGACCGGGTAAAAACGGAGTGATGTGAGAAGTAACTTTATCTTCTTTCTGTATGGCTTTCCTCCGTTTTTTAGCCTGTTTTTAGCCAGTATCTGTCCGTCCTCTGCAGCAGGTATCCAGCGTGTGGAAATGGTCCCAGAGGGGTCAAGTTCCGGGTTAAAGTTCAGTTCAGATTTCCAAATAGTAAAGCGCCGTTGTGCAATATTTCAGCCTATGAATGATAGACCTTTAAAAAGCACTCTGGGTTCGTTTTCTGTGGGTCCTGGGGCAGGAATTACACATGCAGAGACGGCTCACCTGTGATCAGTGACCGCTCAATGTACCTGTCCTATCCACCAACGATACCTCAGCTAGTAAAGAGATATAAAATGTATCAAGGTATAGTAAGCAAGCTCTACGCGTTTCAGCCTCCAGGGGCCTTTATCAAGATGCTTACTAAATGTTTAGGCCATTTTAAATAGCCCTCTCTCTTTTCTCATTGGATAATACCCAGCCAATAGTGAATAAGCTATTGGAGATATGTGAATCATTGTGTTACAAACACTTTAGTCAAAAACGTTACATTGTTTTGTTAATTCATATGTTTACACTTGATTTTAAGTATCTTTTATTTGATTCATTTGATACAATAAATCCAATCTTGGCAACCTCTTATTGAATATGGAAACAATATAAAAAATATAAAAAATATAAAAAAGTTATTAAAATATATACGGAAAAAATATATAAAAATATATGTGTGTATATAAACAACAAATATTTGAGATGATTCTGTCTCTACTAAGTTTCTAAATGGTTTTGGTAGTTAATTAGGAATTAGTTTAAAATAAAAATAATAATATATACACATGTATTATAAAATATAAAATCATACACGTGTATAAAAAGATTATTTAAAATTATTTAAAGATTATTACACGTGTATGATTTTATATTTTATAATACATGTGTATATATTATTATTTTTATTTTAAACTAATTCCTAATTTTGCACAAACTTCATGAAATTGTTATTACTTTGTACAAATGTTCGATATCTCTAACACCACCACATTAACACACACATATAACTACCAAAACCATTTAGAAACTTAGTAGAGACAGAATCATCTCAAATATTTGTTGTTTATATACACACATATATTTTTATATATTTTTTCCGTATATATTTTAATAACTTTTTTATATTTTTTATATTTTTTATATTGTTTCCATATTCAATAAGAGGTTGCCAAGATTGGATTTATTGTATCAAATGAATCAAATAAAAGATACTTAAAATCAAGTGTAAACATATGAATTAACAAAACAATGTAACGTTTTTGACTAAAGTGTTTGTAACACAATGATTCACATATCTCCAATAGCTTATTCACTATTGGCTGGGTATTATCCAATGAGAAAAGAGAGAGGGCTATTTAAAATGGCCTAAACATTTAGTAAGCATCTTGATAAAGGCCCCTGGAGGCTGAAACGCGTAGAGCTTGCTTACTATACCTTGATACATTTTATATCTCTTTACTAGCTGAGGTATCGTTGGTGGATAGGACAGGTACATTGAGCGGTCACTGATCACAGGTGAGCCGTCTCTGCATGTGTAATTCCTGCCCCAGGACCCACAGAAAACGAACCCAGAGTGCTTTTTAAAGGTCTATCATTCATAGGCTGAAATATTGCACAACGGCGCTTTACTATTTGGAAATCTGAACTGAACTTTAACCCGGAACTTGACCCCTCTGGGACCATTTCCACACGCTGGATACCTGCTGCAGAGGACGGACAGATACTGGCTAAAAACAGGCTAAAAAACGGAGGAAAGCCATACAGAAAGAAGATAAAGTTACTTCTCACATCACTCCGTTTTTACCCGGTCTTTGAATTGACACACTGGTAACATTACCCCCTAAGGAGATCACACTGGTAAACATTACCACCCACGGATCACACTGGTAAACATTATCACCCACGGATCAGCTCCATTTTGGGAATACTGATATTAAGCATTTTTAATAGACTTTATAGTTATTTTATCTGTTTTTGTCATATAGGCTGCCAATAATTCTGGTTGGTTATGCATGCTGCTAATAATTCTGTTTAGTCATATATGCTGCTAATGATTTTGTTTGTTTGAGAGCCTCAGATGGTCACTCTCATTGCAGTCTTTTAGATACACTCATTTTTTACCTGATGCCGGCATCTTTTATAGGAGTTATCTGTTGGAATTTATGTTAGAATTTATCTTATATTGTTATAATAAATATTGATTTATTTGTACATATATATCCAATCCTTTTTTTGGCTACGTAGACACGCTAATTTTAATTCGATTTTTATTATTTATACTAGTAATGCACTATCTCATTAGAGTTTTTTAGATATTTTGGCTCTCAGCTATTCGTTAGCGCTATCCCTCCCCCACATTTTCTTTTTGAACTAAGGGTGTACTTTATGAGGTTAGCACACTTCATATTGGGATTAGCTAGGAGAGCAGAAGTGTAGTATCCCTAATCACACTCTACATTTTTACTAATATGGCCCTGTATGATATATATATATATATATATATATATATATATATATATATATATAATCTGATACAAGTGAATGATCTCTATTTAAGTTTCTGATGTTGCAAATGTTCTATTTATAGATACTGCAACAGCTGTTTTGAATACATTGTATCCTTTGTAATGAACACAGTTTCAAGGGCAGATACTCGATTAGCAATAGGACACAACCTCACTTCCTCTAAAGCGTCATATGACGCAGCCCAATAGGATGGTGCCGGCTAATTTAAATAACTGCAACCGCTCCCTAGTAAACATACAGCTACACGATGGCATTACACATGCTGAGTGTTTACTTCTAACCAGGAAAGGTATGTAATATGATGATGTTTAATTACATTTTAAGCTGATGGCTTTTATATACTTTGTGAAGCTTGAATCACGGATTAAGACAAAATGGGATTAAAAACCATTGGGTAGATTTTATAAACACTGATGTCGCTTATACATTTTAATTTTTATCCCCCTATATTGGTCATTAGGGAATATTTGATATACAGGTGTGGGGTTTTAGTAAGGTGTTTTTTGTATATACATATGTATTTAAAGGTGTATGGCACATTTACTATGCCGTTTTCCTATAGGTCTTTGCTACTATTATAATATAATTATTTGCATTATAGATTGTCTTGAAAAAGGCTTGAATTATAAGCGGAAACGTCGACATTTAACAGATGGAAACTGTTGGATTATGAAAAAATGTTGAATAAACTTTAATGAATTAAATCCTGTGAGTGCCATTAAATTTGGATCCATATATATATATATATATATATATATATATATATATATATATATATATATATATATATATATATATATGATATATATGATATATATGTGTAAATATGCATATATACACAAAATTTATTTGAAAAACCACTGAGCACTAATATTGAGCAATGCAGCTTCTGCAAAAATGTCCAGCTCCTGCTCTGTATCATGCACCCTTATCTGAAGCACATTATATGGCTGTCAAAAAGTTGACAACCTCATTGATATGTAAATGCACACTTTCACAGTGTGTGAAAATATCTGAGCTCCAAGATGGAGGTGCCCAGTGTGAAAAGGCAGAGAGCTCCAAGATGGTGGTGCCTAGTATGAAGAGGTGGAGCTTCAGTATATGGCACTTTAAGCTTTTAAAACAGGAGGCCGGATTTGAAAAGAGCATGGACAAGATGAAATACCATAACATGGTGAGTAGTTACTATTTTTTGTAGTTGTGCTCAGCAGTTTAATGTCCCTTTAAAGGGACAGTCTACTTGAAAATTGTTATTGCTTAAAAAGATAGATAATCCTTTTATTATCCATTCCCCAGTTGTACATAACCAACACTGTTATATTAATACACTTTTTACCTCTGTGATCACCTTGTACCTAAAACTCTGTAGACTGACCCTTATCTCAGTGCTTTTTACAAATTTGCATTTTAGTTGATTAGTGCTGACTAATGCTAACTCCACAGAAATGAGCACAATGTTATCAATATGGCACACATGAACTAGTACTATCTGTGAAATGCTAATACCAAAATTTAGCTTTCAACAAAGAATACCAGGAGAACAACGCAAATTTGAGGATAAAGTTTACATTGGAAAGTTGTTTAAAATTACTTGCCCTATCTGAATCATGACATTTAATTTCGACTTTACTGTCTCTTTAATGAAGACCATGTATGTGTTATGCAATTGGATAGAGTGGTATTAATGATAATTTTAAATAATATGAATGTAATTTGTATATGGGCATGATGAGTATTCTGTGCATATTTGATCAAATATGTTTTTAAAACTTTTAATATGTTAAAAGTGTTGTTGTTGTTTTTTTGCTATTGCCAAGAGAGCCCCATTCTTAAAGTTGAGAATACTGTACTTTACAACTCCCCAAATTATAAGTATGAAATAAAAACAAAGATATTCAGAACATGATTGCTATATGCCATTTCTCTATGCTGCAGTCCTGATTTCTCTTGTGTTTCCTGATGATCTTGTTAGCTATTCGATATATAACGTACCTGTCTATTAAATACATAAACATACAGTAGGTAACTATATTTCGCTTACAGTACTGAGGGGCTATAAAACAGTGCTGAATAGGTTTAATAAATCTAGACCATATTTTGATCTATTTATCTAAAATGGCATATGTGACCATTTCAGATTGTTTTACACATACACAAGATAATATAATTATTCCAAATTGTCTTGGAATAATGTCATAAAAGTCCAGAACACCCTCTGTGTGTGGAATCTGATGTGTCCATTTTGTCCTTGAAATAAAATGCAAAACCTGCTATTGTGAGGATTCTGATAACCATTGCTGTGCAAGTATCTTATGGGTAATTTCCCTGCTATCTGCTTGGATCCAATATGAACTTTTTCCAGTGCATAAATGTTATCGCTTGAATTATTATCACTCAGAATCTGAAAAACATGGATCAGGAGCTGAAAAAAGGCAGATAACATATATTGGAAGGAGTGGAATCAACCCAATGTTTTTAATTGCCACAAAAAAAGTAAAATAAATAGTTAAAAGCAGTGCTGCTGTGCCAATCAAAAGCTGGACATACACCTTTAAAGCTGCAGAGGCAATTAAGTTAATGTTACTCATTTTGCTTTAATAAAATGCTCCACTGAGTACAGAATATTAGTTCTGAGCATTTCTTTCCAACATTTGGAGTCCTGTTTCAGAAACAAGGTTGAAATGTGTGGACTGACTAAATATAAGGGGACCAAATTAAAGATTAGGGATCAGCCATCATCTTAGATATGATAAACTAAACAGGATTTAGGGTAGGGTCTTGCTAGCCTAGGATGCAAGAGGGTTACACAGTAATTAAACCTTTTACATGCACATAATAAGGCATCCAAGAGATCCCCATACTGCAAAAAGGGAAAATGAGACTTCAGTTCCTTTCCCCATTCCTGTCAGTTTTCTAAATGCCCTGTGATGTCACCATTGGTATCTGTGGTAAAATCACAAGGGGTGGGGCTACCTGCTGAAACAGGTTGTGTGAGACAGCTAGCAAGAGGTCTGAGGAAGAGGGCTTGGAACCCAGTATCTCAGCTCCTAGGCCACCTAAATGGACAAGTGACCCTCTCATTTCAAAAAGCGGAGTCTACCCCTGTAAGTTGCAGGTAATTGCCTTAAAAATACCTGCTGCAGCTTTAAAAAATTTGTTTAGCCAGAGGGGGAGGGAGCTCTAATGGAGCCCCTGTCTCCCTTCCTGTTTGGACTATAGGGACAACTGACCCATCATTCTTTCTAATGAGGGGTCACTTGTCCCCCTAGGATGCAGCTGATCCCCAATAAAATGGTCGTAACCTGCCCCACTAGAAACAAAGTGATTTTTAGTAGTCAGAGGCTACATTAGAGCCCCAATCTCCCCATTTTGTTAACTAGATGGGAATGAGATGCCTCATATTGAAGAGGGTATCCCCCTTCCTTTAATTGAGGCATGATACTCCCCTCTAATGTTCAGTTTATCACCATGGTAATGATGATCACCTGCCCCAAGTAGACAGCTGTACTGTGTTTGAGGAGGGGCAGGGGTACTTTTAGAGCCCCAACTCCCCCTCATAAAACACAAAGGTGTATAAGACCCCAAATTAAAAAAGGGTAACCCCTCTTTTCAGTATGGGGTCTTACACCCTTAATATTAGTGGGTGATTACCATTTTTGTGCCAGTCACTGACCTAATGTATTTACAGTGGCCACAAAGGTGCCCTATCCCTATTTAATTGCAAGTAGGAATAGGGGAAGAGATGGATAAGAAAGGGTTAAAGAGCACTTATTCCTAATAGGAGGTACAATAAAGCTGAAATTACTCAGCTAAAGTATGGTGATAGTTAATGTTAAATTGTTAATGTTAAAAAACAACTTTATTATAAACTGTAAAAAAAAAAAAAAGAAACTATATACTATGATGAAGGTGAAACCTAGTCACCAGTGGCTACCAAATCCCATAGAAGGCTGAAAACAATATAACTAGATACACCATTAACTACCCCCCTGTGTTCCTGGCTGATAGCTGGAAACGTCGGCTTCAGGTGCCATGGGTAGCTTAGACAGTGGTCTAGAATAGTCTACAAACAACTATTAGGGAATAAACTTTAAAATCAACACAAATGCGTTTCGGCCGTTACAACCTGGTCTTTTTCAATGTTAGTTGCTCTAAGTGGATCTGCTGTATTGATTCTCTGTTAAAGTAAGATTTTCTAAGGCTAATCAAGTAAATTATTTAATTGCTTTGCAAGGGATGCATTTTAAAAAAAGAAAAACATTTTATTTCTTCCATTCCATTTTTTTGTTGTTTTTTTGTTTCCTGTGTGAGTAATTAGGGGTGGGGTTATTTTCACCTGTGTGGGCCTTGCAAGCCTATAAATTTAGCACAGTAACTCTGCTGAGCTTGCTCTAAGTGGGTCTGCTGTATTGATTCTCTGTTATAGTAAGATTGTCTGTTTAAGTATAATAGTTAGCTAACCAAGGTAGTTAGGTAAAAAAGGATTTGGAATAAGCAAGGGGAAATATAATTATTTTATATTTTTAAGTTAAACCCTTTATTAAGAATGTGTGAGAATCTCATTCATTGTACAGCTTGCCACATGTTTGCATCACTGGAGCAGCCGCTTCAGGGATTATATGTTTGTGGCAAGTGTGAGCATATTGTCTCTTTAGAAACTCGTATTGGAGATCTGGAGGAACAAATTGCAACACTGCATGAAATTCAGACACTTTAAACGGTAATGGATAGGACTGAGCTGGTTGTTAATGGTTCTAGCAGTGGGAATGGGGAGGATTCAGATGAGGAGACTCCAGGATGTAGCTGGGTCACAGTTAGAGGGCAAAGTAAAGGTAAGCGGAAGAGGCAGGCCAGTTCTGAGCTGGTACACCCCAATAGATTTGCCAGATTAAGTGAAGATGTTGGGGATATCAGTTTGGGGGTGGCAGTGTCAGAGAGGACTGGTTTGCCTAGTATAGTGAACAGTCCTTTAGTCGTGAAAGAGGAGCATACTTTGGTGGGCAGTCCTTCAGACATGATAGAGGGGCATACTATAGTTAACAGTCCTTCAGTCATGGAAGAGGGGTATACAATTCAGGGCCTGAGGCAGATGTTGGCGGTAGGAGACTCTATTATTAGGAAGGTTGATAGGGTAATTTGTCAGCCAGACCCTTTAAATAGAACAGTTTGCTGTCTGATAGGGGCTCGTGTTAGGCATATTGTGGAGCGTATTGATAGATTGTTAGAGGGATGTGGGTCTGATCCTGCAGTCATGGTGCATATTGGTACTAATGAAGGAATCGGCGGGAGATGAAGAGTCCTAAAAAATGATTTCAGGGAGTTAGGTAGCAAGCTTAAAGCAAGGACCTCCAAAGTAATATTTTCTGAGATATTACCAGTGCCGTGTGCTAACTCAGACCTAGATTTGGAGTTTGGCGTTAGCCGTGAAAACCAGCGTTAGAGGCTCCTAACGCTGGTTTTAGGCTACCGCCGGTATTTGGAGTCACTCAAAATAGGGTCTAACGCTCACTTTTCAGCCGCGACTTTTCCATACCGCAGATCCCCTTACGTAAATTGCGTATCCTATCTTTTCAATGGGATTTTTATAACTCCGGTATTTAGAGTCGTTTCTGAAGAGAGCGTTAGACATCTAACGACAAAACTCCAGCCGCAGGAAAAAAGTCAGTAGTTAAGAGCTTTCTGGGCTAACGCCGGTTTCTAAAGCTCTTAACTAAACTGAGGTCCCCCCACATCGCCGACACTCGAATAAATTTTTTTAACCCCTAATCTGTCGACCGCCACCTACGTTATCCTTATGTACCCCTAATCTGCTCCCCCTAACACCGCCGACCCCTGTATTATATTTATTAACTGTTTACAGAAAGAGATGGAGAGGGCGCCACATAGCGTAATATTGTTTCAAAAGGGATAATACAACAAGCAGAGAGGTAATGCGCTTACCAATGACTGTGGTACTGTGCTGTGACCAGTACTATCTCGCCTGCTAGCACTTTAATCAGTGGCTAGTACACTGTCGGATAAGATCCTTCCCGGGGCTTTTCCTTGGGATAGGGAATTGTGCTGTGAGTGTTTCTTGATTCAGCAACTTCGATATATTGTTCAATTAGGTTTTGTTTCGAAAGAGATGCACAACTTCCAAGGTTTAAAAGAATTTTAAAAAGGCTTTATTATAACGCGTTTCTCAACCACCAAGGGTCGTTTCTTCAGATACCAAAGCGAATAAGATATGTTACAAATCATCAAACAATTATTATCAGAATCACGCAGATAATCATTATAATTATTCCAACTATCCAGATAATAAGAACATTCTGCAGCATTCTAGAACACCACACACTGGCCATAATAATAGAAACTTTTGGACTAACAACAGAGGATATAACAACACACCCAACCACACATACCAACACAAACAACATGCACAACAATACGGTTCCCCACAATACCAACCACACCCCAACAACAATTACAATAGACCTCACGGTTCACATTCTTCCTCTTTTCCTTCATATCAATCCTACCAAACTCAACGACACCACCAACAAGAACCCCAGCATATACACCAATCTGAAAGAACACACTACAATCCCAGAAACCGAGCACTAGAAACATCCAACTATTCTGTTGATCGATACTCGCTATCAGACCAATACTCACCTAGTTACAATTTTCAGAAATCCCATCATATGGGACCAAGGATTAATAATCCTAATACCCAACATACTAATATACAATCAAAAGGACAACAGGAATACTATGAACATCCTAATAGGTTTAGTGTTCTGTCTTCAGAACCCAGAAGTTCAGCTATAGACTCCGAAAACTCCCAGTACTAGTAATAACTCCGCTCATTTTTTAGGGTCAGGTCCCAACACAAGAAACGAGAGCCCAATAATAAGAGCAGGCAAAAGACCCCACATTACAGAAAGCGAGGCTCTAGAGGTAGAGCCCTTGCCACCAAGGAAAAGAAATTATCCAGGCTAGATCAAGGGATCTTTAATTTGTCATCCTATGAATTATCTATTCCTGAAAAAAGAGTTCTAAAGCAAGGTTTATCTTTTTGCCCACCAAATACACCCAAAATGTTCGATATTTTTGTAGACCTCAATCATTTCACACGCAAATTGACGTTACAAAAATATTTTGCCAATAAAAAATTAAAATCGAGCAAAATAGCTAACCCCAACATACAAGTTATACTAACTGATCCTATGCCATCTAATAACAACATAACATGCATATATTCACAAACTGAGGATCTTACTACTCATCTATTTGATGAATACATACATACCGATGTTAAAAATAAATCAAACTTCAATCCTACCAATGTGAAAAAAGATTACATTGAACTCTTCCAAAATATGGTTTTGGAAGATTTCGACAAAATATTACACTCTAAAAAACAAAAGAAAAATTACTCTTACCTAAGCCACAAAAAAGCTATTCAAAGTTTACAGAATAATCCCAACATCATTATCCGCGATGCCAATAAAGGCGGCGGAATAATCATTCAAAATTTAGAAGATTATATTAAAGAGGCAAATAGGATATTGGGGGACAACAATTACTACAAGATTTTACACCAAGATCCAACAAACATATACCTACAATCATATACCAAACTTATAGACAAAGGCTTTTCTTTAAAGATACTAAACAAGAACGAAAAAGATTTTTTAAAAACACAAAATCCCAGCATAGCCCATTATTACCATTTACCAAAAATACACAAAAACAAAAATAATCCACCAGGGCATCCGATTATTGCTGGAATAGGCAACCTCACATACAATCTGTCATATTACGTGGACCAATACCTTCAAAAACTTGTAATAACATTGCCCTCATACATCAAGGACAGCTCCCATTTGCTACAGCTTCTGAATAACATCAGTATAGAAGATAAAGATTTATTGTGGATAACATGCGACGTCAGTTCGCTATACTCTAACATCTCACATACATTAGGTTTACAAGCTATTGAACATTTTCTCAAGAAAGACATTTATTTACCGGATCAACAATGTGATTTTATTTTAGAAAGTATTTTATTTATACTCCAACACAATTATTTCATATACCAAGATATTTTTTATTTACAGACTAAAGGCACGGCCATGGGGACCAGGTTTGCTCCAAGTTTTGCCAACCTATTTATGGGACTATTTGAAGAAAAGTACATCTATTCGGCAAACTTGGGGACAAACCTGGTCTTCTATGGCCGTTATATAGACGACCTGATTTTTCTTTGGGGGGACGACAACACCACAGCAGTTAATTTCATAGAATACCTTAATCAAAACGACATGGGGATTGAATTTACAGCCAATATTCAAACATCCAACATCGAATATTTGGATCTGTATCTAAGTATTGACAATAATCAAATTAAATCAAAAACTTATTTCAAAGACGTAGATAGCAATAGCTTTCTCAACTATAACAGCAACCACCACAAAAAGTGGATACATAATATCCCCTATAGCCAATTTCGAAGGATCAGACGAAACTGCACAGACCACAACACTTTTTTGGAACAAAGTAAGATCTTATACAACAGGTTTTTAAAAAAAAGAATACCCCCGATATATCTACTCGACAGGTCTTTAGAAAGAGCATCACTATTAAATAGAAACGATATTCTAATCAACAAAAAAGATAATAGTCAATCACATAACACAATGATGAGAGAGACGCTTTTCATAACACAATTCAATTCTGACTTTCAACAATTAGAACATATATTACATAAACATTGGCATATTATTCAAAGAGATCCTATATTAAAACATCTGGTAAAAGACAAACCGAAAATAGTTTATAGGAGAGCTCCTACATTAAGAAGCAAATTAGCTCCAAGCAAAAAAGTCAAACATGTTCAGAGGACAAACAAAAATCACATCCAAACACGAAACAAAGGTTTGTTTGGCATATGTGGGTTGTACAAATGTGGCAAATCGGGCTGTGGGACATGCAAAATCATTAAATCTGGTATAAAGAATTTTAAATCCACAGTTACAGGAGAAAATTTTCAGATTCCCATTTTTTTCAATTGCGAATCCGCCTATACAGTATACCTCATGGAGTGCATATGTGGCCTCCAGTATGTAGGTCGTACATCAAGGAGACTACGTACGAGGTGGGGGGAACATCATCGTAATTGTAAAAATTGTAAGAAAAAGAACATTAAACATAGTATACCCCATCATTGCTTGACAAAACATAATGGAAATCCCTATATTTATAATTACATCCCGATCGATTTCGTTCCAAAAAATAATGACTATAATAGACTACTTAAATTGAGACAACGCGAAACATTCTGGATATACCGTTTAAGGACACTATATCCATTGGGGCTGAATGCCAATTTAGATCTGGCAGCCTTCAATTGATTGATATTACCCCTACAGTAAACCAACCTATCCTTCAGCTTTCAAATACCTACATACCCCTTACTGCAACTTTTTCCTTACAATACATCAACATTTCTTTTTCTCCCATCCATGTCTACATGTTGCCATTATTGAAAAATAGATCAACACATTCACATGTCCATCATTACAGATACACTTTTTCACTATTTTGCGCACATCACATATTATGGGCAAACTAACACCAGTTCACTCACACGATACCACACACACAGATTGATCATTTTTACATAACAATATATATCAATATTATTTGTTACACACATTGCAAACACATGATACAGCCCCACAACAAACCGTGGAACACCTTTGGGTGACACATATTGTTTTTTAACACATGCATACATATCACATCCTTCAACAATACTAAGGTTTAGTTATCTTCCATGTCATCTATGTTACACACATTTCAAATATTTATCCCTCATATTATCTTTCAAATATAATCACAGAAATCAGAAATTTGCATATATTACTATTGCTCTTCTGATAACATTTATACAATTTATATATATTTATATGAATACACACACTTAAACCATCTTTTCATAGGTGACTATCCAATAAATTTGTCCAAACAATCTTAGGTGTATATTAACAATTTTGATACCGCACTAGAACACTATCATAAGTCAAATACAAATAACAAAGATTAATAACCATCCTGAACATTTTCGTCCAACTATTTGATTATCCTTTCTTACATATATTGAGGTCATAACCAATAATACACCACAGTAACAGACCACTTGAGTGGATTGTAGACAGAGGTATCAAACATATACTTAATAAAGTTTAAAGCGATATGATACTCAAGAATATATTATAGTCAGCTCAAAAATAAAATGGAGACAATTTTTAGGCATTATGCATAACAATAAATAGCACTTAACAAAAGATGTTTATGGGTTACTTCGTTAGCACTTAATATAAGATGTCTATGGGTTACTTCGTTAACTTCTTCCTCGCAACTAATCAACATATAGATTTTAGCCATACTATGTTTTATATTTTATTACATAATGGCCGTTAGTTTACATCATTTCTGCACAATTTACATACAAGTTTACATTCAGCATTATCATCTAGAATTAAAGTTCACAAAGCGCTGATATACATCTTTTTCATTGCCTGTTGCAGATATCCCTTTAATATGCAACACAGCATTTAGGCCTATCATTTATTATGCAACGGCCTTTATTTTATATTAATTTTGTGCAATTTTTTTAAAACAATTTACATCCATCATAATTATTTTAAATTGAAGTCTTCAAATTGTGGTTATATATCTTTCGTGTGTTTTCTTTTTAATATGCAATGTTGGTAAATCTAAGCCTTTTTCTGGCTGAAGTTTACAGCTGTTCCAATTTCAAATAATCATGACCATCCAATGCTGTTTAAACTCACACTAATTGTAACACCTGTCAAGCCCTTTTTCTCGGCTTTTCAGTTGAATCTTGTAAGGTATTTCATTGGTTTGAAACTTTTGTGACAACTTCCTTTTTAATCATACAAATGTGTATAAAATGTCAAAATTTGTAACATATCCTATTCGCTTTGGTATCTGAAGAAACGACCCTTGGTGGTTGAGAAACGCGTTATAATAAAGCCTTTTTAAAATTCTTTTAAACCTTGGAAGTTGTGCATCTCTTTCGAAACAAAACCTAATTGAACAATATATCGAAGTTGCTGAATCAAGAAACGCTCACAGCACAATTCCCTATCCCAAAGAAAAGCCCCGGGAAGGATCTTATCCGACAGTGTACTAGCCACTGATTAAAGTGCTAGCAGGCGAGATAGTACTGGTCACAGCACAGTACCACAGTCATTGGTAAGCGCATTACCTCTCTGCTTGTTGTATTATCCCTTTTGAAACAATATTACGCTATGTGGCGCCCTCTCCATCTCTTTCTCTAAACAGTTACATCCCTGCTCTCTGGGAACAAGAGGAGCTGCCTACACAGAAACATCGACGAACAGGATTACCGTACTCAAACGGACTGCCATTATTTTTCCAGAGCCGTCGGCCGAGTAAGATACACTCGATAAAGACGGAGTAACTATTTGTGGGAACATTACATGTTTGGGCTCATATTTCAATTTTTATTGCTTGTCTTATATGTTTATAACAGCGCGCCTTTTTATCTCCTTGTGAGATACTATACTATATTTATTAACCCCTAATCTGCCCCCCCTCAACATCGCCTCCATCTGCCTACACTTATTAACCCCTAATCTGCCGACCGCAAAGCGCCGCCACCTACGTTATCCTTATGTACCCCTAATCTGCTGCCCCTAACACCGTCGACCCCTATATTATATTTATTAACCCCTAATCTGCCCCCCACAACGTCGCCTCCACCTGCCTACACTTATTAACCCCTAATCTGCCGAGCGGACCTGAGTGCTACTATAATAAAGTTATTAACCCCTAATCCGCATCACTAACCCTATAATAAATAGTATTAACCCCTAATCTGCCCTCCCTAACATCGCCGACACCTAACTTCAATTATTAACCCCTAATCTGCCGACTGGAGCTCACCGCTACTCTAATAAATGTATTAACCCCTAAAGCTAAGTCTAACCCTAACACTAACACCCCCCTAAGTTAAATATAATTTACATCTAACGAAATTAATTAACTCTTATTAAATAAATTATTCCTATTTAAAGATAAATACTTACCTGTAAAATAAATCCTAATATAGCTACAATATAAATTATAATTATATTATAGCTATTTTAGGATTAATATTTATTTTACAGGTAACTTTGTATTTATTTTAACCAGGTACAATAGCTATTAAATAGTTAAGAACTATTTAATAGCTAAAATAGTTAAAATAATTACAAAATTACCTGTAAAATAAATACTAACCTAAGTTACAATTAAACCTAACACTACACTATCAATAAATTAATTAAATAAACTACCTACAATTACCTACAATTAACCTAACACTACACTATCTATAAATTAATTAAATACAATTCCTACAAATAAATACAATTAAATAAACTAGCTAAAGTACAAAAAATAAAAAAGAACTAAGTTACAAAAAATAAAAAAATATTTACAAACATAAGAAAAATATTACAAAAATGTTAAACTAATTACACCTACTCTAAGCCCCCTAATAAAACAACAAAGCCCCCCAAAATGAAAAATGCCCTACCCTATTCTAAATGACTAAAGTTAAAAGCTCTTTTACCTTACCAGCCCTGAACAGGGCCCTTTGCGGGGCATGCCCCAAGAAGTTCAGCTCTTTTGCCTGTAAAAAAAAACATACAATACCCCCCCCCAACATTACAACCCACCACCCACATACCCCTAATCTAACCCAAACCCCCCTTAAATAAACCTAACACTAAGCACCTGAAGATCTTCCTACCTTGTCTTCACCTCACCGGGTTTCACCGATCGGTCCTGGCTCCGATATCTTCATCCAACCCAAGCGGGGGCTAGACATCCACTGAAGAAGTCCAGAAGAGGGTCCAAAGTCTTCATCCTATCCGGGAAGAAGAGGCGATCCGGACCGGCAACCATCTTGATCCAAGTGGCATCTTCTATCTTCATCCGATGATGACCGGCTCCATCCTGAAGACCTCCACCGCAGACCCATCTTCTTCCGGCGACGTCCAACTGAAGAATGACGGTTCCTTTAAGGGACGTCATCCAAGATGGCGTCCCTCAAATTCCGATTGGCTGATAGGATTCTATCAGCCAATCGGAATTAAGGTAGGAATATTCTGATTGGCTGATGGAATCAGCCAATCAGAATCAAGATCAATCCGATTGGCTGATCCAATCAGCCAATCAGATTGAGCTCGCATTCTATTGGCTGATCGGAACAGCCAATAGAATGCGAGCTCAATCTGATTGGCTGATTGGATCAGCCAATCGGATTGAACTTGATTCTGATTGGCTGATTCCATCAGCCAATCAGAATATTCCTACCTTAATTCCGATTGGCTGATAGAATCCTATCAGCCAATCGGAATTCGAGGGACGCCATCTTGGATGACGTCCCTTAAAGGAACCGTCATTCTTCAGTTGGACGTCGCCGGAAGAAGATGAGTCCGCGGTGGAGGTCTTCAGGATGGAGCCGGTCGTCATCGGATGAAGATAGAAGATGCCGCTTGGATCAAGATGGTTGCCGGTCCAGATCGCCTCTTCTTCCCGGATAGGATGAAGACTTTGGACCCTCTTCTGGACTTCTTCAGTGGATGTCTAGCCCCCGCTTGGGTTTGATGAAGATATCGGAGCCAGGACCGATCGGTGATACCCGATGAGGTGAAGACAAGGTAGGAAGATCTTCAGGGGCTTAGTGTTAGGTTTATTTAAGGGGGGTTTGGGTTAGATTAGGGGTATGTGGGTGGTGGGTTGTAATGTTGGGGGGGGGTATTGTATGTTTTTTTTTACTGGCAAAGAGCTGAACTTCTTGGGGCATGCCCCGCAAAGGGCCCTGTTCAGGGCTGGTAAGGTAAAAGAGCTTTTAACTTTAGTCATTTAGAATAGGGTAGGGCATTTTTTATTTTGGGGGGCTTTGTTGTTTTATTAGGGGGCTTAGAGTAGGTGTAATTAGTTTAAAATTGTTGTAATATTTTTCTTATGTTTGTAAATATTTTTTTATTTTTTGTAACTTAGTTTTTTTTTATTTTTTGTACTTTAGCTAGTTTATTTAATTGTATTTATTTTTAGGAATTGTATTTAATTAATTTATTGATAGTGTAGTGTTAGGTTAATTGTAGGTAATTGTAGGTAGTTTATTTAATTAATTTATTGATAGTGTAGTGTTAGGTTTAATTGTAACTTAGGTTAGTATTTATTTTACAGGTAATTTTGTAATTATTTTAACTATTTTAGCTATTAAATAGTTCTTAACTATTTAATAGCTATTGTACCTGGTTAAAATAAATACAAAGTTACCTGTAAAATAAATATTAATCCTAAAATAGCTATAATATAATTATAATTTATATTGTAGCTATATTAGGATTTATTTTACAGGTAAGTATTTAGCTTTAAATAGTAATAATTTATTTAATAAGAGTTAATTAATTTCGTTAGATGTAAATTATATTTAACTTAGGGGGGTGTTAGTGTTAGGGTTAGACTTAGCTTTAGGGGTTAATACATTTATTAGAATAGCGGTGAGCTCCGGTCAGCAGATTAGGGGTTAATAAGTGTAGGCAGGTGGAGGCGACGTTGAGGGGGGCAGATTAGGGGTTAATAAATATAATACAGGGGTCGGCGGTGTTAGGGGCAGCAGATTAGGGGTACATAAGGATAACGTAGGTGGCGGCGCTTTGCGGTTGGCAGATTAGGGGTTAATTATTGTAGTTAGCTGGCTGCGACATTGTGGGGGGCAGATTAGGGGTTAATAAATATAATATAGGGGTTGGCGGTGTTAGGGGCAGCAGATTAGGAGTACATAGGGATAATGTAAGTAGCGGCGGTTTACGGAGCGGCAGATTAGGGGTTAAAAATAAAATGCAGGTGTCAGCGATAGCGGGGGCGGCAGATTAGGGGTTAATAAGTGTAAGGCTAGGGGTGTTTAGACTCGGGGTACATGTTAGGGTGTTAGGTGCAGACGTAGGAAGTGTTTCCCCATAGCAAACAATGGGGCTGCGTTAAGAGCTGAACGCGGCTTTTTTGCAGGTGTTAGGTTTTTTTTCAGCTCAAACAGCCCCATTGTTTCCTATGGGGGAATCGTGCACGAGCACGTTTTTGAGGCTGGCCGCGTCCGTAAGCAACTCTGGTATTGAGAGTTGAAGCTGCGTTAAAAATGCTCTACGCTCCTTTTTTGGAGCCTAACGCAGCCTTTATGTGGACTCTCAATACCAGAGTTATTTTTATGGTGCGGCCAGAAAAAAGCGGCCGTTAGTTTTTCGGGTCGTTACCGACAAAACTCCAAATCTAGCCGTCAGTAAGGCAGAAGGAGCTAGGGTCTGTTAATTCAAGGTTAAAAACATGGTGTAAAAATGAGGGGTTTGACTTTTTAGAGCACTGGGCTGATTTTTCATTAGGGTAAAATTTGTACAGTAAGGATGGATTGCACCTGAATGACATGGGTGCTGTAGTGTTGGGGGGAAAGGATGGTAGCACGTTTAGAGAACATTTTAAACTAGGCAAAGGGGGGGAGGGTCAGTTAGAACACAACAGAACAGAGAGCTCAGTCTGTGAATATGTCACTCCTTTAATATCTCAAGGAAGGGATGATTTAAGAAATGTCACATTAGAAAGTATAGAGGAAAGCACACCAAGTAGCAGCAGAAAGCACATGAAAATAAAATGTATGACAACAAATGCAAGAAGCATGACAGGTTCAATGGGGGAGCTGACACTCTTAGTTGCAGAAGAGGACTATGATGTTATCACAATCCTAAAAAAATATTACTAGGTACATTCTACAAGCCCCCTAACATTAGTGACCTGGAGGAAACTCAACTACTAATGCAAATAGGTAAGGCTGCATATAACAGTGCTGTAATTATGGGAGATTTTAACTACCCTTATATAAACTGGGCCAATGAAACTAGTAATTCAGCTAAGGGGATATATTTTTAAATGTTCTCAGGGATAACTTCTTGTCACAATTAATAGAGGAGCCAACTAGGAGTAAAGCTATATTGGATTTAGTGCTATCAAATAATACAGATATAATATCAAACATTTGGGTAACAGTGATCATAACATGGTCACATTTGAAATATCTTTTCATATGCAGTGTCTTAAAGGTTTAACTAAGACTTTTAACTTCAAAAAAGCAAAATTCAATGATTTAAGGAAATCATTAAATATAATTTGGAACAATGTATTCTCTAATAAAAATACAGAGGATAAATGGATAATATTTAAAACTTTGTTAAATAAATATACATATCAACAAATACCATATGGTAAGTCTAACTAAAATGTTCTTTAAGAACATAAATAGCAAAAAATCTAAGAAGATAATATAGGTACATTAAAATGGGTGGAGGGTAGCATGATAAATAATGACAGGGAGAAGGCTGAGGTACTAAACCAGTTTTTTTTTCTTCAGTACACACAAGAGAGGAACCATTGGATGCTACTTTGGAACAAAATAGAACATGCCAATCCATACCATTAACTGGGTTATGTCTAGAGGATATAAGGAAAAAACTGGATAATATTAAGGTAAATAAAACTCCCGGTCCAGATGGAATACACCCAAGGGTGTTAAGGGAATTTAGCACTGTTATAGACAAACCTCTACTCTTAATTTTTCAAGACTCATTATCCTCAGGCATGGTACCCCAGGACTGGCGTAAAGCTGATGTGGTGCCACTCTTCAAAAAGGGAAGCAGGGATGATCCAGGAAGCTATAGACCAGTTAGTCTGACATCAATAGTGGGGAAGCTTTTTGAAGGGATTATAAAGGATTATATTGATGAGCATATTCGTGTAAACAAGATTATGAGTTTTAATCAGCATGGTTTTAGGAGAAATAGATCATGTTAAACTAATCTAATTAGATTTTACGAGGAAGTAAGTAAAAATACAGATAAAGGGGAATCAGTTGATGTGATATACTTAAATTTTGCAAAGGCATTTGATACAGTGCCACATGAGAGATTAATGCACAAAATTAAGGGACTGGGAATAGCTAAAAATGTTAGCTCATGGATAAATAACTGGATAAAAGATAGGGAGCAACGAGTAGTAGTAAATGGATCATACTCGGATTGGACAAAGGTAATCAGTGGAGTCCCCCAGGGATCAGTACTGGGCTCCATTCTTTTTAATATTTTTATAAATGACTGGGAGCAAGAATTAAATAGTGACATCTCTATTTTTGCAGATGATACTAAGTTAAGTAAGGTCATTAGGTCAGAGCAGGATGAACTTTCATTACAAAGGGATCTGCAAAAATTAGAAGTATGGGCGAGTAAATGGAAAATGAGATTTAATACTGAAAAATGCAAGCTTCTACATTTTGGAAGTAAAAATAAGCAGGAAGCTTATTTTTTAAATGGGACAAGACTTAGTCAAACAGAGGAGGAAAGGGATTTGGGAGTAGTAATAGATAACAAGCTAAAGATGGGTGCACAATGCAGGGCAGAGGCTTCAAAGGCTAATAAGATACTAGCATGTATTAAAAGATGCATTGATTCAAGGGAGGAAAGCATAATTCTGTCACTATATAAAGCCCTGGTAAAACCTCACCTTGAGTATGGAGTGCAGTTCTGGGGACCGATCGCAAAAAAAAATATTGCAGAACTAGAAAAAGTTCAGAGAAGGGCCACAAAGCTAATAAGGGATTGGAGAAATTAACCTATAAGGAGAGGCTAGCCAAACTGGGTCTGTTTTCTTTAGAAAAATGGCGCTTGAGAGGTGACATCATTACTTTATATAAATATATTCAAGGCCCATATTCAGAGTGGCAGAAGCTCTGTTTAAGAAAATTGTTTCTGACAAGAGGTCACAATTTAAGGTTGGAGGAAAGGAGATTTAATCTCCTGCAATGGAAACGTTTTTTTCACTGTAAGGAGCAATACCATTGTGGAACTCATTACCAAAGGAGGTAGTGAATGCCAATACCCTAGATACATTTAAAAATAGTCTGGATACATTTCTGTATATAAACAAAATTCATGGATATGATTGCTAGTATTAAATGAGTCACCTTTTAGTGGGGTTATTTAAGCTTAACAGGAGCTTTTTGTAAGTATTTTAGATTTGTATAGGTTGAACGCGATTGACTTCAGTCTTTTTTCAACCTTATCTACTATGTTACTATGTTAGTTGAAAAGATTTGACAAACCGAGCCTTTAAAACTTGCATTGCCATCATTGGACCAATGGCGTGTCGATTCACATACACGCCTCCCTATTGACCGATCATAGTGAGTTCATATGCAGACATGTTATCAACCTTTGTACATGATGATTGGTTTGTATAATAGTTTGTATAACCAATCCACCATAACTTGATCGTACACTCCTTTTTGTTATCTTACTGTGATTGGTAGCAGTATTTTCTTAGTGCTACTTAAAAGGGATATAGATATTATAATTTTATCATCACAAAACAGCTATTAAGTTGAAAAGATGTGTGCCAGATAAAAACTCAGACGTGCACTTTTAAGAGGCATTAAACTTCATACTTTAATGCTTTGTTGTAATACAGCTCCAGTTCAAAATTTAGTGAAGAGTATGTATCGTAGCCTAAAAAAAAGACACTAAATAAATAAGGAAATAATACTTCAGTCAAACACCTGTTAACCCTGTATTTATGTGTAATACATAAAACAGTTAATCCTTGTTTATGACTAATATTAACGCTATATTAGAAGTGTCTATGTATGGATTACATTCACCCTTCACATCTTCTGGGTGCACATCTGGGTTGGGCTTTTATCATAGACAGTTATTTTAAATTATTGATATATACAGAGAAGGGTTAACCTGTAATTAGATAGAAGTTAGTCCTGGTTGTTTACATCTATTCCAAATAAGATCTAACGTTATAAGGAACATCCTAAGGCAAATAAACCTATTATCCTAGTCTTAACCGATTGTGCTTATGGATCACAGTATAATCACACAGTGACTCATCAATGATTTATGTTTAATATAAGCTACAACCTTACATCATGTTAGGGTAACTGTTTATATATCCCTTATTCTTATTGTCTCATAAAAAAAAAAATGTTGTTTTCATTCATGCCGTAGGGCATAACAGAATTTAATTTAAAGATCCATTTGGCTTCCTTTTTTAATAACGCTTGTTCAACGTCCACTCCTCTTATACCAGGTCTTAGAGTTTCCAGACCCCAACATTTGAAGGCACTAGTGTTGCCATCGTGATATTGTAGAAAATGTCTGGCAAAGCTTGTAATTTTTTTGCCCTTTTCTTTGTCCTTACCAGCATTTCTAATATTTCTGAGATGTCCAGTCATTCTCCTGCCCATACATCTAGTAGTCATACCTACATAGTGTAAATTACAACTGCATGATACACAATATATTACATTAGTGCTTTTGCAGGTAATATGATTGTTAATCGTCCATTTACTCTGGAATCTGTCCACAATGTTTTTTTTCTTCACCATATGTGGGCATACCTTGCAATTGCCACATGCTATAGAGCCCCATACAGGGGTAGTTTCTTAGCGTTTCTATTAAAATGACTAGTTATTAGGCAATCGCTAAGGTTGCTAGCTCTCCTGTAGGTAAACAAAGGTTTGTCAGGAATAATTGACTGTAGTTGTTCATCAGCTTGTAGAACATGCCAATGTTTATTCAAATTGTTGGAAATTTGGTCACTCTGGCTTGTAAAGGTTGATATAAATCTGAGGGGGTTAGAGTTTTGGACATGTTTGGGCATTAAAAGCTACTGTCTATCTCTGTTCAAGGCCTTATTGTAAGCTCTAGCTAAAGCTTTTCTGGAATAACCCCTCTGTAGAAGTCTGTTTCTGAGTTCAAGTGCTGCCTTATTAAATGATTCCAGTGAGGAACTATTTCTGTGTATCCTTAAATATTCGCCTATGGGTAAACTTTTGATAGTGTTTGGATGATGATGGCTACCAGCACACAAGATATCATTAGTGGCCGTTTGCTTCCTATAAGTATCTGATTCCTGATGATTATTGACTTTCTTAATTGTCAAATCAAGGAATTCTATTTGTATGTCATCTGTTACCATACTTAGATATAGGCTCAATTTAATAATATAAGGACTGGTGAGGCTAGCAAGATTGAAGACACTGGAGGGAGCCGAACAAAAAACATAACGCAAGTGCGCTGTTGTCAGCGTGCGACTTGTAATTTAAGTGATTGTTTGCTATGCTAAGTGATTTTGGACAGGAATAGGAACATGCATACAGTTTCAAAATTTTTCAAACCACCCCTCTGGGAATTCAGAAATGTGTGTTATTTTAAATTTATGGGATATTTGTATGTTTAGACATTTTATACCTACTCATTTTCTGCATAAATTGCAAGATGGGGAATAGTGACAAAAATAATTGTTCTCTTTTTCTGATTCTTAATTGTTCATTTTTATTGAACCATAAAGTACAAAATCATAAATTTAGCTGTTTTGGAAAAGTAAACCAATGCTTAATGTGGGACAATAACATTTGTGTTTGAAATATGTAGGAAATAATGACTCTAATGCTGCTATTTATATACTATGAACACCACAAAACATGACACACAAATGTAACACAAATTTTGCATTTAATATGGTGGCTTTTTCTCATATTAGAAGAATATTCTGCAAAATAAAGTTATTTTCTAAAAATTATTGATCAGCTGAAAAATGTGAGGTAGAAGTTGAGTGGGTACCTCACAGAAAAAAAAGTTAAAATGTATGTGTAAATGCAATGAAGGCCAAACAACTAAAAAGGGGTCTAGAACTGTTATGTGAAAATGTATCAGCAACTAAAGGGTTAAAGAAATTTACACCAAAAGTCACCTTAATTGGATCTTCCCACCCACCTCTCTTTTGATTTTATTGTAAAAGACTTGTGTGCACCATGGCACTTTTGCTTGTTTTAGTTTTGAAGGTGCAGTGTTGGCACTGAAATTGGAAAGCCATGAGGTATGTATGGTGCATAGTTTCTTTAGTGCCAGGGCTGATGAATAGCCAATTGGTCCTTGTGTTAAGTTCAAGACACGTGATTTTATTTGTCTTGACTTCTAAGGACTAGTAAGCTGTTAATATTTTATAGCATGACCACTAATTTTAAAAAGCTGTGGAGAAAAGTCCAAACAGTCTGAGACCACCTGTTTACAGGGTCCAGATACCAAGGTGTTGAAAGATATATTTTAAGAGTGTGTGGCAGGCACCATGGTTGGATGATGTCCCTTTGGTGAACCTATGAGGGTGAGTTTGTTGAATAGTCTATTACTGTCTCAGTGCACAGTGCCACAATGAGATGGGAACAATAATCGGCATGCCTTCTAGTTGTGGTTTAGTGACTCTACTGCCTTTCAAAATGTTAAATGTTGTTTGAATAAAAATGAAGAGTTCATTCCACAAAGATTTGTGTTGGTATTTATTTAACGTTTTAAACTGCACAATAAAATGCATCTAAACCTTCTATACTAACAGAGGAAACCAATTTATTACTCAAGCAACATTTTGCTGTCAGATTCTTATATGATTGCAGCATGAAATGTAAATAGGATCTTAAATCTTGTGAGACCAAGCTGTCATTTTTGCCATATTAGAATGAAGACAAAAGTCTGTTGGAAACAAAAAGAAAAAAAAGCTTAGACTATGGACATTTAAATATTACACAAAAAAATACTACATTAAACTCTGTCAGTAGATTTTTAATTTCAAAAATCTCTCGAATGCCCTTTATTGAAGATACAAAAACTGCCAAAACAAAGACACGGTAGGAGGAACAAGCTACTGCCATCACATTTTAAAAGCTATTTTCTTCACACTTTTAAATCTAAACACAAATCTATTCAGAAAATCAATTAAGTCAAATTATGGCTTTTTCTAAAAGAAAATTCCTTTGTGTTTCTTCAAATGTTAACGTCATACATTGCAATTTGTAGAAACCTACAGAAAATCTCTCATATTTACCTGCTTTTAATGTCATATCATTTTTTTTTCCAGAAATTATAAAACTGCATAAAATATTTTCACACTATAGATGAAATACCAATTTTGCAGTCTAAATAGAATAAAATATATCTTATGACATAATTAGCTTGAATGTTAGCATAGCAACTATATTTTATTTAAACCCCCGCAGATTTGTTAAGAAGGAATGACTTGAGAAAAATTCTCACATATACAACTGTTAATCAAAATTATTCCTGACAAAGAGACATTATAAACATGGTGCACAACAATATACTAAAACATTGAACGGTAGTGATCTTATAGAAATTTACAGAATTATTCATATTTTACAGCTTTTTATTGCTTCTTTGTTATCACATTAAAATGAAAATGCAAATGCTGTTTGGCCTCATGTTGTTTGAGAAAAAAAAAAGTTTGGATCTTTTAGTGTATATTTATTTATCTTGTTTTTGTCAGGACAGCTTTACAGCATCAATTCAATCTAACAAATAATATTCCATTGTATTCCTATGTGCTGTTGCACCTCACTCCTATGGCTTTATAGCTTATAGAAACAAATACAATCTGAAAAACTACTGCACAAAAAATATTTTGCTTAAAGAGACAGTATAACTGGCTGACTGTAGACGTGACTGCCCTGTATACCTCAATACCCCATGAAAAGGGAATTCTTGCTATAAGATACTTTTTAGCCAAATTCACCAATCATACTTCTGAGTTTCAGGATGTTGTAGGAAAAGTAACTTGTTTCTCTTTACACACAATTACTTTGAGTTTGAGGGATGTTTCTTTTTGCAGAAATGTGGGACAGCTATGAGGGCCAAGTTTGCCCCCTCTTACACTAACCTATATTTGGGTTGGGTCCCACATATATGCACCTGAGAATCTCTTAAAAACTAAATATTCAGATATTTCAATGCTATATAGATGACCTGATAATGAATTGGATAGGGGATCACTTTAAAATCCAACAATTTATGGAATGGATTAATATCAATGACTATAATCTCAATTTCACCTTTTCCTCCCATCCTGAAATTGTCAACTTTTTGGATGTGACTCTGTCAGGTCTGCCTTGTGGAGACATTACCACACAAGTTTACAGAAAACCTATTACTGGCAACACATTGTTGTATGCAAAAAGTTGTCACCCGAGGCATGTCCCCTATGCTGTAGCAAAAGGGCAGTTTATTTGTTTAAAACAAAACTGCTCTACTCAAGAACTGGACACACAAGAAGCGCAATCACTTACACAATTATTAGAAGCTAGGGGTTATATGTCTTCTTTTATTAAGAAGGCTAATTCAGATGTTGATTGTATTGAGAGAAGAGATCTTTTACAGGATAAATAAAAATGTAAGAAAAAATAATTTCAGGGTGTCACTTTTTGTAACTGACTATAGCACTCAATACGATTAAGTATGTAAAATAGATTTTGGCCACTGACGACAAACTTGACACAGTTGTGGAAGATGGAATAAGATGTTCTTATAGGAAGGGTTGGTCTTTGGGCAATAATCGGTCTCCCTCACTTTTAAGATCTGACCCTGCACTACAAAGTTCATGGTTAACACATTTGGGCATGTACAGATGTGCATGTACTAGATGCCAGGCATGTGACTTTGTTGAGATTGATGATAGATTCACCTCTAAGGTTACAAATAGGATTTATCCTATCAAGAAATGTTTGAACTGTACCTCAACCTATGTCATCTACCGTGTATAACATGTGATGTCCAATATATAGGCCTTACTACCCGTGATGTAAAAACATGCATCAGGGGACATTTCTCCATTTCTATTGGCACTTCCACCACACCCCTAGTGCAACATTTTGCTAAGAAACATGGTTGTAGTGAAATACTTTTAGATGGAAGGCCATAGAAAGGGTTGATATACCCAAACAGGGTGGGGGAGGGGTTATAGGGATACAATCCTACATAAGAGACAAATGTATTGGATATTCCAACTACGCACCAGGGTATCCTTGGGTCTTAATAGTGAATATGACCTGATTAACTTTTGGGAATAAAATGTACGATCGGCTTTACATTTTTCACTCATTTATCTATTGCAATATATATATATATATATATATATATATATATATATATATATATTAATTTTATCAATTTATCCATTCACTTATTTATGCGTGATATACATATTTTTAATATATATTATGACAGCTAAGGCACTTTTTTTTAATCAAATATAACATTCCCAGTATGTGAAGGATTGTCAAGTGTACAATTTTAATATTTGATCTAAATGCACTTAGCAATATTCTACAATATATTGTTTCTGTATATTATAATCTTTTTTCAATTCTTATGCATAAATGAGTTTATAATAGGTACATTATTGCAATGAATATCATCATTATTATTAACAATACCAAAGCTACTATGTATCTACTTGTCTAAATCTCTGTGCTTGTATCAATGTATAATGTTGGTAACATAACTAGTGGTGATTCTAAGAAATAATGAACACCCTGTTTTTTTGGTTTGTAAATATGCTTACTATTCCTTATTTGCCTTGCTTTTCTACATATTCCTTTAACATGCCATACATCCTGGAAAGAGGGTATTCCTCTTTAAACAGTGATGTCATAGTTTTAATGACCCAATGAGTGTATTGTATTACCTTTTTAAATTAAGGCTGTGATAGCAGATTCTTAATCCATGACTATGGCACTATGCTGAAAAGCGTAGGCTTTTTATGGCACACTGTACTGCTTTGTGGTGTCCACCTTTATTTATTATGGTTGATAGTAAAAGTTACGTTTTACTTAGCAACATTTTCTCGCTGAACTTTCTACTTTATTCATTAAAGGGACAGTATACACACATTTTCATTTGCAGGTAATAGACACTACTATAAGGAATAATATGCACAGATACTGATAGACAAATCCAGTATAAAACCTTTTAAAAACTTACTTAAAAGCTCCCAATTTAGCACTGTTGATAAGTTTAGGCAGGGACACTGAAAGGGGCTAATAGCAAACCTTTCCCCTCTCCTGCATATGCAAAGACCCATTATACAAAGAGAATTCATTTATAGTCTGTATACATCAGTATACATCTAAATCTTTATGGCTTGGTTAGGAGTCAGAAAATAAGCACAATGTTATTTAAAAATAAGCAAAGCTATTAATTTTTACAAAAACACACCCAGATGGGCTATATAAATGGATCATCTACAAAACATTTATGCAAAGAAAAATCTAGTGTACAATGTCCCTTTAAAGGTCAAATTTGAATTCAAGCAGAAAAAAGTATGTAAAATATACATATGCAATGTCCATTTAAATATACAATGTCAAAATAAAACTCCTAAGAGCTAATGTGATAAAAAATGATCCAAGGAGTTCCCAAGTCCTCTAGCTGTGCACTCATAATGTATGTAGATGTGCAACAAAAGTGGTGCAAAGTATTTAAAAGAGACTATTTACAAGATAACAATGACACAGCAATGCACCATATCCAGTCTCCTTTGGTGGATCCGAGCCTCAAAGCATATATCCCTGGGTTGTATCAAGTAATTTTCACCTGTAGTATCTCTACAGCCAGTGGTTACTACATCCAAATAGTATAAAGGATACAGTTCAAAAGTGCCTTAAAACTCTATGGATTGCTTCTCCATTGTGGCACATATTATTGAATTGTACATGTCCATGGTGTCTATAGGATACTTTGTATAATTTTTTGAATAATCTCTGGACTACTTTATATGTGTATTGTATATTTTATATGGGCATTGTATGCAAATAATGTTATATATAGTTATATTTATAAATAGTTATGTTAATTGTTTTATTTTATGGTGTTTGGATTAAAAGATGACCTTTAAACAAATTATAATTTGGTAGATTCTAGATTGTATTTTGAGCTAAACACACTATTGTGAAACAAACATACATTTTCTGTTGCTTAAGTCATTTACATTTCTTAGTTATTTATATTTTATTTATTTTTTTTGTTTCTTTTTGGTTAATTTCCAGATGTAATACACACCCGCATCACCAAAAGTCAACTTCATAATATATTGTACTCTAAGGAAAATCTCAATAAAGCTACATGAAATGTAAAAAAACAAACAGTCAGGAAATATTAAAAGTTGTAAACACTTGCATTAGTTAGAAGGTATGTTTTTTAAAGCATCTCCAAACATGAGTGACATTACAACAGGAGTCACTTATTCAACAAAGTTTTATAGCTACAACTGTAACCTTCAAAGTATAGAAATATCCACATTGTTATCTACCATTGTCATATCTATATAAATCCTTTACGATTTTTTGGGATGACAATATGATGCTATAGAAAAGACAGAAAGATAATATTTTACGTGGAAATATTTTGCATCTTACATTTAGCTATTTTTGGGATAAATTAATTACTTTAAGAGAGGTTAGAATTGCCTGTTCCTGACGAGGAACTTCTTAAGAAATGCTGCTACAGAGAACAAAACTGCTTTGTAGCACATTTCTTTGTATTTGAAAAATCTATATTGCAGCAATTTATGCCACTGTAATGGGGCCTTGGTTTTAGTTATGCTGAAGGAAAATATATTTATCATAAAAAATACACAGAGTTTTGTTTTTCATTACTAATCAGATGACTGTGAAAACAGCATGGCCTTTCATGAAATTATTACTTATGCTCACATGTTTCAGTTTTAAACATTTTCTGTGCTACTAGCTATATTTCTTATTGTTTAAAACATAATTAATTTACCCAAAAGCAATAAAAGTAATTATCCATGCAGAATTTGGCATGAATCCTCCTAGCCTTGTTTAATTACAGGTGCAATGTATTAAATAATCTCATGACATATATTAATAACTTCATCATACACATTACAACCACCAAAGGCTAGAAATGATTGCCCAAAAATGAAAAATAATCCTATACATACCATATTAAAGGGTCTATTAATTTCTTTTGCCTGTAAAATAGGTTGACAGATAATTGCAAAGTGTATGATATTTCTTTTTCGTAATAGTATTGCATCTTTAACATTTTCATTGCCAATCTGCAGGGTAGACATTTTTTTATTCAAGGCAGATTTTATATTGAAAATTTTTACTGCAATAATATTCAATGATAATAATAATTTATCTAAGAATATAGGTCAATATAAAAATCAAACAATTATAAAGAAAAAAAGAAAGATTATTGTGTGTGTCCTTTTTTCAGTAGGCAGCTATGCAAAAGTCCATTAATGGGGCAATCCAGCTTGATGCTAGTCAAAAGCACTGAAATATCTTGTGGCTAACAAAAATTGTCATGACAGAAGGACTTATGGTACTAGATATTAAAGGGACAGTCAACAGCTAAATTGTTATTGTTTAAAAATATAGATAACACCTTTACTACCCATTCCCCAGCTTTGCACAACCAACGTCGTTGTATTAATATACTTTATAACATTTAAACCTCTAAATTTCTGCCTGCTTTTAAGTCACTACAGACAGCCTCTTATCATATGTTTTTTTATTAGCTTTTTACAACAAAAGACTGCTAATCCACATGGGCCATATAGATCAAATTGAGCTCTTTTCCATGGGCTGTGGATGACACTGCACTAATTGGCTAAAATGCAAGTCAATACTTAATAAATAAATATCCATGTGATCAGGTGTCCGTCAAAAGAGCCTTGGATATAAGGTAATCACAGAGGTAAAAAGTATATGAATATAACCATGTTGGCTGTGCAAAACTGGGGAAAACTGGGGAATGGGTAATAAAGGGATTATCTATTTTTTAAAACAATACAAATTTTGGAGTTGACTGTCCCTTTAAGGGCCAGATTAAAAGTGAAACGCTATTTAAGACTCCCACACACACGCCAGGTTGCTCTTGTATTATAAGTTGAAAGTAAACTGTTTTTGCTCACGCTGTAACCTGATGAGCGCAAAAATTCAAACTTAGAATATCGAATGTGCAATCACATATTTCCCCATATAAATCAATGGAGAAAAAAAGTGAGCGAAAAAACACCCTGCTCTTGCGCAAAACATATTGCAATATGAATATTTCACATCCCATTTCAATGTATTCATAAATAAATATTTCTTCATATATCTGATGTTTTTTTTTATACCATATCTATACCTATATATATGTGTGTATATATATATATATATATATATATATATACACAGATGTATATAGTAATATCTATTTAGAAGTACTTAGAACATATTCTGCTATGTGCAGAACATTAGAATGTGAAATATTTACAGTGAATACATATTTAAAACATTTATGAAATATGAATATTGCATAAATATGCTTTTACATGTTTTTCATCTACTTAACTGCAAAGTCCTCCAAAGCACACACACACACATATATATATATATATATATATATATATATATATATATATATATATATATATATATATACATGTGGTGCCTTCAGCGGTATTTAAAAGTGAACAGTTACCGCTGCACACATACCTCTGAGGAAGAAAGGATTTTATTCATTATCACCCTTTGAAACGCGTGACTGAGGCATAACAGACTGCTGGAATATGTCTCTTTTGGACCATCACAAAGGAGTTTGAATCTGGCAGTCCTGTTCCATACTCTGAGAGGTGCCAAGTGCTTTACCGATACAAATTTTCCTTACCTCATATGGATTGAGGACCTTTGAAGTAAGTTTATATCTGCGTGGGGGCTGTATTTGAAGAGACATTTACCAGTGATCATCACTTTCTCTCTCAAGCTATTTGTTATTAACTCTCTTCTTGGACTCTATACATACATGACATATTGTCTTGTATTGCATTATATTTGGTCACATGTGTATGTTTATTATGTATGCATAGTATCTTTCGTATAGCACCATCCTGCTTCTTTTTGTATTTCATTTTGTGTTTAGGACAGGCTGCTATTCTTTGATATTATCATCACTAATAGTAACTATTTCCATACATTTTTTCATATAGTATTAGGTGTGAATGCTCCTAATATTTTAGGTGTCCCTATAAGAAGCACTAGTGGGGCCTGTTAGCGGATTTATCCCCTGACATTCTATCTATACTGTGTTTTATATATATATATATATATATATATATATATATATATATATATATATATATATATATATATATATATATATGTGTGTGTGTGTGTCTATATATGCATACATAAGTATTTATGTGTTTATATGTGTATATGTCTGTAAATACATATATACACATAGAAATAAATAAATACATATTTATACATATATATCTATATACATATACATATTTAGACATGTATATGTATGTATCTCTATGTTAAAGCCCTTTGCTTGACTTTTATTTTCTTGAGATCTCATCTTTAAGCCCTTATAACTTTTGTGTGCAATATTTTTTTAAAAATAATTGTATTAGATAGTGTTATTATATGTGTAACTATACTTTGTATTGTATTTTTTATGTGTTTTGTGCAACTTTTTAGTTTTGCAAAACAGTTAACCAGAGCTCTGAAGTTGCGGTAATTATTCTAGTGTAAATCTTGATTGCGCTTAATCGATCACATTTACTTTCAACTCGTAATATGAGTGGTAAGCCCAACAAGCACAAAAACCTGCCATAAACCCATTATCATTAGCAGGCGAATGTTTGCGCTCCACTCATAATCTGGCCCTAGTACTCTTGCTTCTGGGGCAGTTTATATTCAAGTATGCTGCCTAAGGGTGTCATGGACTATTAGACACCAATAACTATTTCAATCTCTACAGAATGCAGTAGTCTTCCAGACAAGAGTTTGACAGAATTCTGTTATAATATTAAAATGCCGACAACAACATGACAAATATCAGCATCCATCTGTCACAGTTAGAACAGTAAATGTAGGTTTCTCAGCTTCAGAACTGAAAGGGTTAATTTCTTGTGATGCTAGAATGCAGTGGTGGACTGATTAATTCAGATATATAAAGTAGAACTTACTACTTACTGATGATATACATGTAATGATATGTATACATATATACATGTGGTGATATGTTACAATGTAACTACAGGACCCACCATTGGGACATTGTACACATGTATACATGTAATGATATGTTACAATGTAACTACAGGACCCACCATTGGGACATTGTACACATGTATACATGTAATGATATGTTACAATGTAACTACAGGACTCACCATTGTGACATTGTACACATGTATACATGTGGTGATATGTTACAATGTAACTACAGGACTCACCATTGTGACATTGTACACATGTATACATGTAATGATATGTTACAATGTAACTACAGGACCCACCATTGGGACATTGTACACATGTATACATGTGGTGATATGTTACAATGTAACTACAGGACCCACCATTGGGACATTGTACACATGTATACTTGTGGTGATATGTTACAATGTAACTACAGGACTCACCATTGGGACATTGTACACATGTATACATGTGGTGATATGTTACAATGTAACTACAGGACTCACCATTGTGACATGCTAAAAGAACTAAACTGGCTGTCGCTGGAATCCAGACGCACCTTCCATCTTTCCTGCCTTGTGTTTAAGAGCTTTTCTGGGAAGCTCCCACCTTACCTGAGCAGAATGCTCTCCCCTGCTATTCCCACCTCCTATAACCTCTGATCCAGTACCAGCACATTATTTAGTTTGCCTCAATACAAAAAGAAAGCAGCTCGATCCTCCTTTTCCTACAGAGCACCACAATTATGGAACGACTTCCCGCACACTTTCAAACCATCCCCAAGCCTAAAATCCTTTAAGAGATCGCTCTCTACATATCTCAAAACAGAATGCACCTTTCATGGTTGATTATATATTTCCTACCTGTTCTATGTTAAATTTTGCATATGTTATGTATTATTATTGTTTTTGTATTTTATTGTACCCTATTGTATCAATGCAATGTTTTGTGGACCCAGGACATACTTAAAAACGAGAGAAATCTCAATGTATCCTTCCTGGTAAAATATTTTATAAAAAAATAAATAAATATATGGGAAAGTTCCCCTGCTTCTCACTCTGGCTCTACACCATGCACAATTCTATGTTACTAGTCCTTGATATTGTCTTTCCTTTGCTACTGCAAATCTACTCCACCATTGCTGACCTGCTTGCTAGCAGTCTATTTTCATTATAATTGCCTCTGCCAATCTCATCTTCCTTATTCATCATTTCTTATCTAATGCATTTGTCTGTCAATCTGTCCACCCAACCCAAACTTTTTCTAACATACAAAGCCTAACATTCCACACCTACACCTTCTATATTCCTGCCCTTCCATGCAAATATTCACAAACCATCTTCCATTATTCTGCTTTAAACTTACTTCTCAACTTCTTTCTCATTTACCTATCATCAAATCTATGGAACATTTTTCAAATGTTACCCACTATATGGAACTCCTTGCTTTATACTCTGAGACTTGCTTCAAGCATGAGAGTTTAAAATTGAAAACACATTTATTAGGGACCCGTAAATCTATCTTATGTTTTTTTCTCTCTAGTTTTTCATCTTTTTTATCTTAACTTTTCAAATGCATTTCTTTATTAGTCAAGCTCATAAGCCCACATATCCTGCAGAACACTATAAGTAAGTTTTCTTTAAACCATATATGGTAATTTATGGACAGGACAGTTTAATGCTCTGCAGTCTGTTCAACTGTATCATTGCTAATCTTATGTAATCAAATAATGATTGCATCAAAATTTTGCAAATTGGGAGCAAGCTATTATAATGAACTTTTTCATGCTGTTTTTTGGCAACTGGATTATAGTCAAATAGTTTAATTATAGTGACAGAGTTCCAGCTCTAGGTACATGTTACAGGTAGTGACTGCCAACTTTTAGAAATAAAACAAACGTTTAAAAATAATAAAAAAAATAAATCAAACATCATGCATAGTGCAACAACAATACCATAGCTGTTATTGAATAATTGTGTTGCAATCTACCTGTGGTCAGTTTTAGCAGGCAAGACATAGATGAAAGATTTGAACTAGGTTTAGGTGGTATATGCACATTCTCCTTAAAGGGACAGTCAACACCAGAATGTTTGTTGTTTTAAAAGATAGATAATCCCTTTATTACCCACTAGTACTAAAGCCCGTGTACACGGGCCAATTTGTGCAGTACAGTGGTCCCACCCCTTGCTCTCACCCCCTCTCTATTGCTCTATCTCCCCCTCTCTTTTGCTTTCTCTCCCCCCTCTCCTTTGCACTCTACCCTCTTTTGCTCTCTCTCTCCCCTCTTTGGCTCTCTCTGCCCCCTCTTTTGTTCTCTCCCCCATCTTTGGCTCTCTCTCCCCCCTCTTTGGCTCTCTCCCCCCTTTCTTTTGCTCTCTCTGCCCCCTCTTTTGTTCTCTCCCCTCTCTTTGGCTCTCTCTCCCCCCTCTTTGGTTCTCTCTCCCCCCTCTTTGTCTCTCTCTGCCCCCTCTTTGTCTCTCTCTGCCCCCTCATTGGCTCTCTCTGCCCCCTGTTTGGCTCTCTCTCCCCCTCTATTGTTCTCTCCCCCCTCTTTGGCTCTCCCTCCCCCCTCTTTGGATCTCCCCCCTCTATTTGGCTCTCTCCCCCATAAATTTGGCTCTCTCCCCCCTCTCCTTTGCACTCTACCCTCTTTTGCTCTCTCTCTCCCCTCTTTGGCTCTCTCTGCCCCCTCTTTTGTTCTCTCCCCCATCTTTGGCTCTCTCTCCCCCCTCTTTGGCTCTCTCCCCCCTTTCTTTTGCTCTCTCTGCCCCCTCTTTTGTTCTCTCCCCTCTCTTTGGCTCTCTCTCCCCCCTCTTTGGTTCTCTCTCCCCCCTCTTTGTCTCTCTCTGCCCCCTCTTTGTCTCTCTCTGCCCCCTCATTGGCTCTCTCTGCCCCCTGTTTGGCTCTCTCTCCCCCTCTATTGTTCTCTCCCCCCTCTTTGGCTCTCCCTCCCCCCTCTTTGGCTCTCCCCCCTCTATTTGGCTCTCTCCCCCATAAATTTGGCTCTCTCCCCCCTTCTTTGGGCCTTCTCCCCCCTCTCTTGCTCCCTCTCTTGCCACGCCCACATCGCGGCACCCCACCCGACCACGCCCCCTCACGGTGACACCCGTCCGACCACACCCCCTCACAGTGACACCCGCCCGGCCACGCCCCCTCACAGCGACACCCGTCCGGCCACGCCCATCGCGGTGATACCCGCCCGGCCACGCCCATCGCTGCACTCTGTCCGGTCACGCCCATCGCGGTGACACCTGCCGGCCATGCCCCTCGCCGCACCCGGCCACGCCCCCTGACACTCTGCTTCAGCCTTACTCTGTGCTGAGTGCTTAGTGTTAGGATTCAAATGGCCAGGTATGTTTGTCACGTGCAGTCTCTACTGCGCATGACTGCATCTGACAAACATACTTGGCCATTTATTATATAGGATTCCCCAGTTTTGCATAACCAACACTATTCTATTAATATACGTTTTACCTCTGTGATTAAAAGGACAGTCTAGTCAAAATTAAACTTTCATTTATCAGATAGGAGATATAATTTTAATCAACTTTCCAATTTACTTTTTTTTAACAAATTTGCTTTGTTCTTTTGTTATTCTTAATTGAAACTAAACCTAGGTAGGCTCATATGCTAATTTCTAAGCCCTTGAGGGCTGCCTCTTATCACATGTTTTTTAAATTGCTTTTAACAACAAGAGACTGCAGGCCATATAGATAACACTGTGTTCAAGTACAGGGAGTTATTTAAGAGTTTGCACAACACAATGTTAAATGCACTCAATAGATTTTATATAGTCACTTTCATGTGATCAGGGGGCTGTCAGAAGGTTTTTAGATACAAGGTAATCACAGAGGTAAAAAGTGTATTAATATAACAGTGTTGGTTATGCAAAACTGGGGGCTGGGTAATAAAGGGAATATCTACCTTTTAAAACAACAACATTTCTATTGTAGACTGTCCCTTTAACTTGTATCTAAGCATCTTGTGATAGCCACCTGATCACATGACATTTTATTTATTATCTATTGACTTTCATGTTAGCCAGTTAGTGCAGTGTCTGCCACAATCCATGGGCGTGGTCACAATGTTATCTATAGGGTTTACATGAACTAGCTCTCCCCTGTTGTGAAAAACAAATACAAAATAATGTGATAAGAGGAGGCCTTCAATTGCTTAGAAATTATCATATGAGCCTTCCTTAGCTTTCAACTAAGAATAACAAGAGAAAAAAGCAAAATTGGTGATAAAAGTAAATTGGAAAGTTGTTTAAAATTTCATGCCCTATTTGAAGCATGAATTTTTTTTTACTTGACTGTCCCTTTAATATGTACAAATATAGGCCTAGATTATGAGTGGAGTGCAAATTGGGCTTTTACGCTTCATTCAGTAATACCAGCGCACGCAGATTTGGTATTTACAAATTAAGTGCAATGCCAGTGCAACCTTACGTTCGCATTGCCTGAAAGCCTTTCTCTCACTAGAGCACGCTTTCATAGGCTCCAATGAGAGCCCCGTTCTTATGCCATAATGCACGACAAAGAACCTAGCACAGCAGGGTGTAAGTCGTGCAGCTTTGGGCAGAATATTACAAATATATATATGTATATGCTTATATACTAGACATGTGCGTTTCGTTTCAGACGAATTCGGAATTTGGACGAATTTTGGCCGATTCGGTGATTCAGATGCATCCAAATTGCCAAATCGGCACATCCCTAAAAATTCTGAAAAATTCCGAAAATGAATAAATATGTTTCCAAATTTTTGGATCCATTATTCATATTCGGAATTTTTAAATGTTTCTTCCTAAACCGCAGTTCCCCAACACTAAGTATAACCCCTAAACCACCGTTCCCCAACATCGCTGAAACTAACTAAACCTATTAACCCCAAAACCGCACCCCCCACATCGCCAACACGTACTAAACCTATTAACCCCTAAACCGCACCCCCACATCGCCAACACATACTAAACCTATTAACTCCTAAACCGCACCCCCCCACATATCGCCAACACTAACTAAAGCTATTAACCCCTAAACCGCCATTCACAAACATCGCCAATACTAACTAAACATATTAACCCCTAAACCATCGGCCCCCACATCGCAACAACCTAATTTAAACTATATTAACCTCTAAACCTAACACTCCCTAACTTTAACATATTTAAAATATAACTAAATTAAAGTTACAATTATTAACTAATAATACCTAATAGAAAGTAACTTACCTATATTAACCCCTAAACCTAACACCCCCTAAGCCTAACCCTAACCCTAAACTTAACCCCCCCTAACTTTAAAATAATTAAAATATAACTAAATTAAACTTACAATTATTAACTAATAATACCTATTTAAATCTAAATACAAAGCAACTTACCTATATTAACCCCTAAACCTAACCCTAAACCTAACACCCCCTAACTTTAACATAATTAAAATATAACTAAATTAAAGTTACAATTATTAACTAATAATACCTATTTAAATCTAAATACAAAGTAACTTACCTATATTAACCCCTAAACCTAAAACCCCTTAACCCTAAACCTAACACCCCTAACTTTAACATAATTAAAATATAACTAAATAAAAGATACAATTATTAACTAATAATACCTATTTAAATCTAAATACAAAGTAACTTACCTATATTAACCCCTAAACCTAACACCCCCTAACCCTAAACCTAACCCTAATCCTAAACCTAACCTTAAAGGGACAGTCTACACCAGAATTTCTATTAATTTAAAAGATAGATAATCCCTTTATTACCCATTCCCCAGTTTTGCATAACCAACAGTTATATTAATATACTTTTAACCTCTGTGATTATCTTGTATCTAAGCCTCTGCAAACTGCCCCTTTATTTCAGTTCTTTTGACAGACTTGCAGTTTAGCCAATCAGTGCCTGCTCCCAGATAACTTCACGTGCACGAGCACAGTGTTATCTATATGAAACACGTGAACTAACACCCTCTTGTGGTGAAAAACTGTTAAAATGCATTCTGAAAAGAGGTGGCCTTCAAGGTCTAAGAAATTAGCATATGAACCTCCTAGGTTTAGCTTTCAACTAAGAATACCAAGAGAACAAAGCAAAATTGGTGATAAAAGTAAATTGGAAAATTGTTTAAAATGACATGCCCTATCTGAATCATTAAAGTTTATTTTGGCCTAGACTGTCCTTTTAACCCTAACCGTAAACCTAACACCCCCTAACTTTAACATAATACAAAATATAACCAAATTAAAGTTACAATTATTAACTAATAATACCTATTTAAATCTAAATACAAAGTAACTTACCTATATTAACCCCTAAACCTAACATTCCCTAACCCTAAACCTAACCCTAACCCTAAAACCTAACACCCCCTAACTTTAAAATAATTAAAATATAACTTAATTAAAGTTACAATTATTATCTAATAATACCTATTTAAATCTAAATACAAAGTAACTTACCTATATTAACCCCTAAACCTAAAACCCCTTAACCCTAAACCTAACACCCCTAACTTTAACATAATTAAAATATAACTAAATAAAAGATACAATTATTAACTAATAATACCTATTTAAATCTAAATACAAAGTAACTTACCTATATTAACCCCTAAACCTAACACCCCCTAACCCTAAACCTAACCCTAATCCTAAACCTAACCTTAAAGGGACAGTCTACACCAGAATTTCTATTAATTTAAAAGATAGATAATCCCTTTATTACCCATTCCCCAGTTTTGCATAACCAACAGTTATATTAATATACTTTTAACCTCTGTGATTATCTTGTATCTAAGCCTCTGCAAACTGCCCCTTTATTTCAGTTCTTTTGACAGACTTGCAGTTTAGCCAATCAGTGCCTGCTCCCAGATAACTTCACGTGCACGAGCACAGTGTTATCTATATGAAACACGTGAACTAACACCCTCTTGTGGTGAAAAACTGTTAACATGCATTCTGAAAAGAGGTGGCCTTCAAGGTCTAAGAAATTAGCATATGAACCTCCTAGGTTTAGCTTTCAACTAAGAATACCAAGAGAACAAAGCAAAATTGGTGATAAAAGTAAATTGGAAAATTGTTTAAAATGACATGCCCTATCTGAATCATTAACGTTTATTTTGGCCTAGACTGTCCTTTTAACCCTAACCGTAAACCTAACACCCCCTAACTTTAACATAATACAAAATATAACCAAATTAAAGTTACAATTATTAACTAATAATACCTATTTAAATCTAAATACAAAGTAACTTACCTATATTAACCCCTAAACCTAACATCCCCTAACCCTAAACCTAACCCTAAAACCTAACACCCCCTAACTTTAAAATAATTAAAATATAACTTAATTAAAGTTACAATTATTATCTAATAATACCTATTTAAATCTAAATACAAAGTAAATTACCTATATTAACCCCTAAACCTAACACTCTGTAACCCTAAACCTGACCCTAACCCTAAACCTAACACCTCCTAACTTTAACATAATTAAAATAAATATAACTAAATTAAAGTTACAATTATTAACTAATATACCTATTTAAATCTAAATACAAAGTAACTTACCTATATTAAACAACAACAGGCAGGTAAGTAGCACTCTAATTAATCATAGAAATTATACAGGTGCATCCTAGAATAATGAATAGTAACAGCATAAAGAAGAAAGTAGAGACTTCAAAATCCGAAGTTTCTAAAAGTCTAGGCAAAAAATTGCACAACTGTAAAAATAAAGATATTCAAGGGATTCTTAAAGTACAAAAAGTTTAATAAAACATAGCATCATACATCCAAGCATTCAATTCACATACATACAGGGGATCCCCGGATGGCATATTAGGAGATACACTGGCCGTGAATAAGTCTGGTGCACCAGTATTCAACAGGATTAAATGTCATTGAGGTGTAACATATAATTGTAATCCAGAAAGAGAGGAACCATCCCCAATTAGTCTCAAAGCCAGGTGAGTAAAGTCTATACCCCTATACGAAACAACAGTATAACTATGTTAGAGCGTCTGAAACCAGGGGGAGCTGTGCGTCGCCGCATCTTTTTCACAGGTATACTTGTGTACCAAACAATTGTGTGATAGATAGCAGTTCACATCGGTACCTGTCTTTTTCACGCGGTCGCTCTTCCCTTAGGGTTTGCTCCCATAACTAGCATCTTCTGGGGTAGACTGGGGGCAAGCCAAGGATCCGCTGGAAGGTGCTGCAAACCGACGAGTCTTAAAGCTTGTTTCACTCCTTTCCTTGAAGCAGCATGGAGCTTCTTCCGGGTGCTGACGTCACGTCAGTTACAGGGCCATTTTATTGGTAATTAACCTCGTGAGATCTTGCTGCAATTCGTTGAAAAGTCTGTCAATCATAACGGCTTCAATGCCAAACATGTTAGATACTTTTAGCAACAAGTTATTCTCTTAGTAAACGGAAAAATAACTACCAGAGAAATCATTTGTATAAATACAATTTAATTGTACTTGCTCATTCATTCATTCATTCATTCAATTAAAACAATTTTCATTCAATATTTTTATTAATTTATATATCCATATTTATATATCCATTTTGTTTCAGTTATATCCATTTTGTTTCTTTTCGTAGCAGGATATTATCAATATCCCCGCCACGCATACTCAGTTTAACTGATTCCATTCCGATGAAGTTAAGATCATCGGTTTTTGACTCATGAAATTGAGCGAAATGTCTCGCTACTGGGCTGTCAATATTACAGTCTTTAATGTCGTCCCTATGTTCTGTAATTCGAGAATGTAGTTCTCTGAAAGTTTTCCCAACGTAAAAACTTTTACAAGAGCAATAGAGTAAGTAAATTACCCCTTTAGTGGAACAATTGATAAAGGAATTAATTTTATATATGTATCCTGTATTTGTGCTGAAAGTTTTAGTCCTCTGCATGAACTGACAACACACACAGTGGCCGCATGGTGAACTGCCTACAATTTTTTGAGCATTTTTTTTCAAACCAATTATATGTTGGAACTTTATTAAATTCACTTTTAACAAGGATGTCTTTTAAATTACTACATCGACTCGTAGTCATTTGAGGATAATCTCCCACATATTGGTGAAGTGTTGTATCATTAGTTAGTAAATGCCAGTTTCTATTTAAAGTATCTTTCACTTTACTCCAGTGGGCATTATACTTTGTTATAAACCTGATCTTATTTTCTTCAGTTTTGTCATCTGTGTTTTTTCTTTTATATAAGAGATCTTTTCTTTGGTGTTGGGAGGCTCTGTAGAGTGCTCTCTTTACACACCCTTTTGAATAGCTTCTTTCATGGAATCGGGCCGCCATCTCTTTTGCTTGTGTTCTAAAGGTTTTATCATCAGAGCATATTCTGCGTAACCGCAGGAATTACCCATAATGGATACCTTTTTTCAAATTATCGGGGTGGTGGCTCGATCCCAGGAGGAGGCCATTGGTTGCCGTGGATTTTCGGAAAACTTCTGTCTCTATTTTCCCATCTTTTTTGCTAATTTTCAAATCTAAAAAGTTAATTGAATTTAAGTCATAGTTACAGGTAAGGAAAATATTGCGATCATTACTATTTAAAAGGGAAATGAATTTGAGCAGTTCTTCTTCAGTGCCATCCCATAACAGTAAAATATCATCTACATATCTAATCCAGAGAGCTACATGTGCGCCAACCACATCTGCATGTTCACCAAAAACAATCTGGTCCTCCCATCCACCTAGGTGTAAGCAGGCGTAGGTTGGCGCACATTTAGCCTCCATTGCTGTACCCTGTCTCTGTTTGTAGCACTTCCCATCAAAGATGAAGATGTTGTTCTCCAAAACAAATTTCAAAAGATCAATGTTAAACTTAGTGTGTTTTTTATAACCTAGACCTCGTGTGTTTAAAAAATTCTCAGATGTTGTGAGGCCAACAGAGTGCGAAATAGAAGAGTATAGGGATTCAACGTCCAGGGACACTAAAAAAGTGTCCTCATGAACGTTAATCCCATCAAGTTTTTTTATTACATCTGTTGAATCTTGTACAAAAGTACGTAAATCATTAACAAAGGGCTGCAAAAATCTATCAACATATTTACTAATTCCTTCAGTAGGACCCCCTATCCCAGAAATTATGGGACGTCCCGGAGGATTTTCAATAGACTTGTGAAGCTTAGGTGTCCAGTAGAACACTGGTATTTTGGGTTTATGGTTGTACAAAAAAACAAATTCTTGACTAGTGATTAAATTGTTCCTTCGTGCATCATTCAGCATAAAGAGCAATTCATTGGGACTTGTAAAATTCTTCAGTTGAAGATTTTGCATATTGTTTTTGATCTAATAATTGTCTCATCGCTTCTTTAATGTAATAGTCCTGGTTAAGAATAACAACATTTCTGACCTTATCAGCCGGCTTTATGACTAGTTCAGGGTGTCTTGTAAGCTCATTAAGTGCTCTACGCTCAGATTTAGTAAGGCTATCATTTACGATACCTGTAGTCTCAATTTTCATTAAATCAAGGGTAACATTTTGTACAAAAACCGAAATATTAGGAATTGAGGAAAAAGAGGGCATGTAAGTAGATTTTTTCTTTAAATCTGTCTTTGGATAAATATCAATAGTTTCATTACTTTGTTCAGAAAATATTGTTTCAAGGTTATGGAGAGCTTCATTCTCTTGTCTACAGGTAAGGTCAATTTGAATTTTTGGTGTCATAATCTTTTTTAAAGCAAGTTTCCTTGCAAAAAGATGTAAATCTTTTGTGACTTCAAATAAGTCTAAACCATTTGTAGGACAAAAGCTAAGTCCTTTTTCTAATACCTTAATGTGTTCAGAATTTAACGGGAAAGAGGAAAGATTGACTATACTCATTTTTTGAGAGTGTGGATGTGTGCCTAATAATGACTCACTTCCTTCTTCTAATTGAATCTCAGGCGATTTCTTGTCATCATGTATTGACTTTGATGTCGTCTGTTCTCCCTCCCTCTCACTTCTCTCCTTTCTTGAGGCCTTCCCGTGCCTCTTCTTCCCTCCTCGTCTGGTCCTACCCCTAAAGGGTGTACCTGTAGGGTGTTATCATTACTATTCTTGTTTTCTCCATCAGAGACCATGTCTGAATTATCTGTACCCGAATCATAATAGTTTTGGGAGTTAATTTGATTTCTGTATATGTAGATTTTATTTTTCTTGTAATCTTCCTGGTCTCTTATTAGTTACCTTCTTTTACGTGATTTTATTTCACTCTGTAATTTCTCAATACATTTTGTGTTTATTCAACTTATCAAAAGTTGAATCATTTTCAAATTTATGTAGGCATTCATAAATATCATCTACATCTTTCTTACATTTTTCAAGTTTTTTTGCATCTTCTTCTATTATTAGTGAAATAAGGTCTAATGAACATTTAGTTAGTATTTCATTCCACTTAATTATGAAGTCATTGTCTGCATCCAAACCTCTTAAATTAATACCAGGGTCTAAACGTATCCTAAGACCTCTTGGGATTATTTCCATTTTTAAATAATTACTGAGACTTTGATGCTCCCATTTAATTTTTATCTGTTTAGTTAGTCTTTTTTTATAGAGTTTGAATGCAGAAATAACATCATGTATTGCATCATCCTCTGCCTCTATCTGCACATCTCCTGTCAATGTAAATGCTTCATTTATATCTGTAGACCATCGTTCATCTGATAGTTTAAATGCCATATTTAAGTATAGTATCAAAAGACAAAAAGACAAAGAATCAGTTCAAAGGTGACTATGTAATAATCAAATTTTATAATAATAAGATTTTAAAAGTTAAATAACTTGATAATTTCAAAAAAGGTGCATACTAAGAAACTCCAAGGTAAAAAGCTTACTCTTATTTGGAGCTGATAATTGTAATAAACAACAACAGGCAGGTAAGTAGAACTCTAATTAATCATAGAAATTATACAGGTGCATCTTAGAATAATGAATAGTAACAGCATAAAGAAGAAAGTAGAGACTTCAAAATCCGAAGTTTCTAAAAGTCTAGGCAAAAAATTGCACAACTGTAAAAATAAAGATATTCAAGGGATTCTTAAAGTACAAAAAGTTTAATAAAACATAGCATCATACATTCAAGCATTCAATTCACATACATACAGGGGATCCCCGGATGGCATATTAGGAGATACACTGACCGTGAATAAGTCTGGTGCACCAGTATTCAACAGGATTAAATGTCATTGAGGTGTAACATATAATTGTAATCCAGAAAGAGAGGAACCATCCCCAAATAGTCTCAAAACCAGGTGAGTAAAGTCTATACCCCTATATAAAACAACAGTATAACTACGTTAGAGCGTCTGAAACCAGGGGGAGCTGTGCGTCGCCGCGTCTTTTTCACAGGAATTCTTGTGTACCAAACACGCGGTCGCTCTTCCCTTAGGGTTTGCTCCCATAACGTAGCATCTTCTGGGGTAGACTGGGGGCAAGCCAAGGATCCGCTGGAAGGTGCTGCAAACCGATGAGTCTTAAAGCTTGTTTCACTCCTTTCCTTGAAGCAGCATGGAGCTTCTTCCGGGTGCTAACATCACGTCAGTTACAGGGCCATTTTATTGGTAATTAGCCTCGTGAGATCTTGCTGCAATTCGTTGAAAAGTCTGTCAATCATAACGGCTTCAATGCCAAACATGTTAGATACTTTTAGCAACAAGTTATTCATTCACACATATATATATTCTTTGTGGTTTTTATTAATGTAAGGGTTTTTACCCTATGAATGAAAATATTGTATAGATAGGATTCTGTTCAATATGTATATTTGTTTAGTATAAGTAATGGTCACACCATTGGTACAATGATCATTTATATGAACATATATGTGATTTTTACTGTTTTATATATTTTAATATTATTCACGCCTCCATTGGCAGGTATTTGATGTGTCAAAAAATTGGGCAATTAGGCACAGAAGCATCACTATAGGTATGTTAGGCAATTATGGGCAATATGATATTTAGATATCATTCTCATGAACACACACACTAGTTCATAAGAACACAAAGGATTACATTTTATTTATTGTTATAGTTTTGGTCACACTGGACACTTAATCAGATTCATAGGCACATTCTGCACATGCCTGAGAACACAAATCACAGTCATCATATGGATGAACACACCTTATTGTTCTCGTTATATACAGGACACTATAATTCACAATTGTATATAGACACTCATTTAGAATTTCAAAAGCATCACGCTTCTCTTAATTATTTATAGATATCTATAGCAATTTAGAAGCATATAGGCTGCATATTTACATTTTCAACTCTTTGTCCAACTTTTTGAAATTTCCAAATTTGAGCATATCTCAAGAATTTAAATATGACTCTCCACGCATAACCAATAATAATATTGGTGTAATTTTACATATATGCAAGTCAAGATCACACTTAGTTAAATAGGGTGCTATTTGATCACATTATTTAGTTTACAGCAGAGTCTGCATACGCAATTCCCATAACTATACCGTATTGTAAACAGTTTGGTATTTATGGGAGTATACTTATATCGGGTACCTTGTCCATTTTTAGGAATACAGGGGCACATTAAGATCACATCGCGCTCAATAGGTGTTACCTTCACAGTATATATTAGATCGATAGCAAGTCAGTTGGCCACCTGTTATCAGGGTTTATATACCCCTTTACCTATCCCGATGGTTCCAGTAACCCCGCTAGCCATTCAGGTCTATGACGCGATATACGCACTGATGGGGGTGTTGCCATAACATTAGGTCACATAAGAGTTTGATTGGTTTATTAACACACACCTACAATGGAGGCGTGTTTTAGTTTTGACTGGTAGTGGCAGCAATAAAAAAACCGGTTTTAAACATTTTCAGTATGCCTGATGAAACGGCCAGGAGAGCCGAGAAACGCGTTGCAAGACTGATACTATTATATCCTTGCTTGTTTTAATAACATTGTTATATTCCAAGGCTTGTATGCTATTCAACAATATTAAAGTGTTATTTGGTTTTACACAAAATACTTTTTGCCTTGTATATACACACTGATAACAAGCAAGCCACTACCAGGAGCTGGAGGAGTGCTGTATACCGGAGAAGAGCCAGCTGGTTTGCTCTGATTACCAGCCCGTTTCCACAAGTACATTGGTGTGCTCGTATACTGTGTGAGTACCCTGTGCATATTATACCAGCAGTTCATTGTATCCAGTTAATACAGATACACACATTTGTGCGCCTCTTTCTCACCCTTATCTATCGAAGTCCTACTCCCAGCTGGGGACAGTATTTGGAGAGTGCAGCCAAAAATATTGGAGCCCGACTACATCTTTTTTGGGGACATTTCTGAAATATCATACCTCCTATTGGAACTATCTAGGATTATTATGGACGATCCAATGGAGTTTGGCAACATTTAATGAGATTCCCCTTTCCATTTATATACACGCTCATTAGTATCACTTTATTTGTTGTTTTATATTGTTGTTTATTTGTTATTTACATTTTACATTGCGACTAGTACATTGCTTTGCACTAGTTTATTTATGTTAATAATACACTTAGCGCCCTCTGGGGACTTAGGTCTCTTTTAGTGTTCTTTCTCTCATAAATTCACACTGCCACAGTACTTGCAGGATGCAGGCTTGCTCATAGGTGAGTTGCGTAGGTTATTTTTGTGCAGAAACTTGTGCTGGTGGTTCTTCAAGCTTAGCTGTTGCTTGGAGGCTGCATTGATACTGTCAGTCTGTTTATCCTGCTCCATAGCTCTCATATGTTTGTCAGTAAGTTCTGCAGTGCGACATATCTCAGTTGCTTCTTGTAGGTTTAAATCATGTTCCCTCAATAGGAGGTGGCGTGTGCTTTCACTATTAATACCTAGAACTATTTTGTCTTGAATAAGTTCATCTCTCAGAAAACCATACTCACAATTTGCAGCTTTTTCTCTTAGCCGGTGTGACAAAATTATCTATTGCTTCAACTTCTTCTTGCTTGCAGCTGCCAAATATATATCTTTCATATATGACATTTTTAGAAGGTCTGAAAAAAGCTTCTAATGCATCTAGGATGGCTTTTGTGTCCCTCTTTTGCTCCTCTGTGAGGTTTAAATTATGCTTGTAAACATGGTGGCATTCACTGCCCATCACCCTCCTCAGTGTGGCTGCTTACACTGCTGCAGGCTTCTCATTTAACCCTGTGGCTAGGGAGTAATCCTCAAACTCAGCTCTGAAGTTGTCCCAGTTGCTGCTGCAATCCCCACTTACCCTCATTGCCTCAGGCAGTTGAATGCTGTTAGCAGCTGCCATGGTGCTGGTTTTCTTGCTTCCAGTGCTCAGCTTTCAGCACAGGACTGCAATTGCTACAGAAGGCACAATTAGCTCTAAAGTATCTCACTGCAAGACTGGCAAATTCTTAGCATCAGATGTATAGACACAGTGCAGATTCAGATCCTTCTGACACCATGTTTCATGTGGTGTAAATAATGACAGTACAAGGCATTAGTGTACAGAAGCCATGATCTTAGCAGAGAACCAACAGGAACAGGAAATGCCAAACAGGAAACAAGTGCAATAGAAATTAATCATAGAGTTGCATATAAGCTAAACATAACACCCATAACATGGCTGTTATAGATAATAACGATATTTGACGTTAGATAACATTTAACATCACTGGTAATCTGGTCATCTAGGCTTTGCACTTTTAGCCTTAATAAAATTTGTAGTATTTATCATCTCTTTATACACTATCTTGAAACATTAAGCCTCTGATCATAAGTGCTAGTAATCCAATTTAAACATTTGCCCAATGTATGGTACTGTTTAAGGAGATATTACATTAATCTCCACTTGCTAGTTTATAAGTGTCTACAGGGCACTTCACTAATCTCATATTAGGTGAAGTACCTACCAGCATGTTGATTCAACGTTAAACATCTACTTAGTATTAAGATACTGATACTTGGCTTTACTGTTTGCACCAAACACTATTATAATGTCTGATTAAACAGTCTCATATACTTTTGAGCTATTAACCAATAGGAACCGGATTACACATAGATGACCTTGGTGTATCCCAAAATACAACTGACTAGTTTATACTATAATTTATCCTGGTTCAATTAATTCCAGGCAAGTTCACACTGAACAACCATCCAGTTCTCTAGCTGTTTTTAAAGAGTGCCCATTTTTAACTATATATATTAAAGTTTGATGTTTTAATAAATCCGTATATTTTTTCATACACACACCACGCTATACTTACAATAATTATTGTGGGATTAGAGTGCTGCAAGTGTACACTTTTTTGCAACTGTCTTTGGTTGTACAGTATATGTAAATAAAAGTTTATATGTACACAGCACCTATGGGCTACAATTATTGTCTATAAGGCCAGATGTATACCATTATCAGCCTATCGAAGTATATCACTAACTAGTAGTGCCATCACCTTCTATTTTTTTTTGAGTCTTCAGATTCGCCAGAAACACAAGTTATGGAGCAGCGGTCTAAAGACCGCTGCTCCATAACCCTGTCCGCCTGCTCTGATGAGGAGGACAGGAATCGCCGGAAATCAACCCGATCGAGTACGATCAGGTTGATTGACACCCCCTGCTGGCGGCCGATTGGCCGCGAGTCTGAAGGGGGTGGCATTGCAGCAGCAGCTCACAAGAGCTGCTGGTACAATGCTGAATACGGAGAGCGTATTGCTCTCCGCATTCAGCGATGTCTGTCGGACCTGATCCGCAGTGTCGGGTCAGGTCCGACAGAAATATGATAAATAGTCCCCTATAGGTGAACCTTTTTCACCTGTAGCAAAGGAAAATTTACATTTAACGAAAACAATTGTAAATGTTCCACAAATATTTAGCATTCATTTTGTTTAAAATAAAATGCATACCAAATAGCAAAAACAACGAATATTCAGAAAACTTAGATTTTTGAATATTCATTATGAGAGATTCATCCGAATTAATTTTTTTGCCAATGCACTATGATTGCTGCATGTTTCCTCTGACACAATACTTTGTAGACTTGCACAATCCTTACTTTATGTGTGTTTTGCTGCTGATTATTGCAATAAAGTTAGAAGTCAACATATTGTAAACCCTTCTGTGTTGCAATTAATGATTCATACAACTCATAATGATAAATATTAGGCTTGGACAGGGCTAAATAATTTGTTTTGAACAAATAGTCTCAGAAAAATTGGTTTAAAACTAACCGAATACTAAACATTTGTTAACATTAATATTTGTTTTTATTAAAACTAACGTGTGTTCTCTACTTTTGTCACCTTACCAGAATAATCCTCTTCTTCACAGACTCCAGGAATGACCTAATAAAAGTTAAAGGTACATTAGTACATCAGATACCTTCTTCTTTAGTGCGGGGGAGGGTGGGCGCTGATCAAATTTAGATTTTTAACTTTCTCAAATAATATTGCTTTCCCTTTTCTACCTTGTATGTTTTAATGGTAGGATTTTATAATATTTTGCTAGTACCAGGCTACAGTAGATTATCCACTTGTTGACATTTAAAAATGTAGGCAAGTTCCTTTTATTTGTTACATAACACGCAATTACGTTTATTTCCTGTTTCAACTAGAAAAGTCAGGGACAAAGTTATGTATAATGTAATGTTATTTTCTGAGTTGCTATTAACAGGAGACAAGATATAATATCATAAATGTTGATAACATTACAAATTATTAAATATGTTTGCTCCAGGCAGTCGTTTGACAGTGACATAATATATACTAATACTTTAGAACTAGACCTCAGAAAACAGACTAAAGGGGGTGCAGTGATTTGCATTCAAAAGTAAAAAGTGATATGATGTTAAATCACAAAGTACTGTCATCAATTCAATTTACTGTTCTTTTGAAATACTACCATGGAGAGTACAGCACTGGAAAGTAGCCATCCAATTACTTAACACACACCATAAAAAAGTTAATTACAGTAAACTCAAGATCACCTGAAGGGAAATATTTGTGACATTTTGTCCATATAAAATACATTTATTAACTGCTTATTGAAATGTGGCAGTATTCTTTAAAGTTGGGGTGAGATATAATGATCAAGTAAATACAGAAATGATAAAAACACTAGCCATTTTCTATTAGCAAGGATTCTTCTGGACCCTAAAAACTGATTTGTTACCATAAAGCTACATATCAAATATTGTGGCAAAAACATTTTATACTTGTTATTCGTTATGTTAAATACCCCTTCCCACTCATTTATCTTTCTTTTTGTGTGGTTTGGAGATGTAAAAAAAAAAAAAAGATTGCTTTCCAAAGTTTATTACTGTTAACACAAAATATTGTGGGCACTCCAATAATGACTGGGGAGTTGTAACTGTCCAAAGTGGAATCTCCAGAAACTACATATTGAGGGACACTTTTTGGAAGCCCTCCAGTGTTCTGTGGTTGGCATGGGACTGGGCTTGCACAATTGAAGGGATTGGACTGGTTGTACTGTGGGCTGGACCTGCTGTTGTTAGAGGGTTTGGACAGGGTGGTGGTGTGAAATCTAAGGATGATCAAAGTTGGGGTTCACATCCCCCGGCAATGCCACTGCCCCCCATTCCCAACATTATCTCTGGATAAATTCAAGTTAACTGATTATTAGTCCATATCAACTAAGTGACCTTAATGTCATGAAAGCTCTAAGGAGTCAATCAAATTCCTAGCCATTATTCGTTAGATTTTGCATGAAATCTACAGTTTTTGTTTCAACTTTCTTTTACCTAGTGTTGCAATCCAGTAGAAATCAACTGTTTGCATTTCTGCATATAATTAAAAACATCTGATTTTCTCACATTCACTCACACAAAAAAAAAAAAAAAAAGATTTTCTAAGGCTTTTTGCTGTGTTTTCACATGCCTCCATGGAAGCAAATTATGTTCAGCCAGTGTGAAATTAAAACATGCAGATCGATTCAGTATTGATGATGACTGCTTCTTGCACATCAATCTAGATTTTTCACTTGATTATTATAATTTATTATTATTTATTTGTAAAGCCCTGCCAAATTCCATAGCCTTTGTGTCAGGGCGCCAGGAATCAGACTGAGACGAGAAGTGCAAAAATAATCACACCTTTATTAATAGCAAAAAATAATAAAAAGACCACAAGTCAAATAACAAGCCAGGAGTCAAAACTAGAGCTGGTAGTCAGACAAGCCGAGTCAGGAGCCAAAGCGAGTAGTCAGACGAGCCGGAATCAGGAACAAGGAGAACAGCAGAGTCAGGAACAAGACAGGGATCAGGAACCAGGAGGAACGTCAGACAGCCAGGTAATAGACAGGAGTTCTCACAAACAGGTCTGAGACAATGCAAGGGCAAAGCATACTGAACAAAGGCCATTTAAATAATAAGTGATGACATCACAATTCTGAGACTGCATCCTGTCTCACATGGATGATGTAAACCAGTCTGGCCATAAAAGGAAGTGCAGGAAGTGAGCAGCACCTCCTAGAATGCACCAAAGTCAGCAAGAGAGGTGAGTAAAATGGCTGCCAGCAGCACATGGCAAACAAGTCAGGAAAAAACCCTGAGAGTACCCTCCCCTCAACGACCCTTCCTCCGCAGGAGGACAAAAGGCTTATTGGGGAAACGGGCATGGAAGGCAGTTTGTCCATTGGTCTTCAGTGAAGACGAATAACAGCGCCTCAGAAACAGCTGTTAAAAAATTCAAATCTTTAGCAAATAGTTCTTTTAGAACCCTGTGTTGTATACTTCAGGTTAAAGTTTATAGTGGGGTAATTCAATTCTTCCACACTATATTTCACAGTCAAGTTTGCATGATAAGTGTTGCTAAAAATTGACCCGGGTGTTTAGCAATAATGATGTAGCTGAGGACAGTTATTTCAAAGCTGTCAAGTCACATAAAACCATTGACGCGTTTCGCCCTCTTATGGGCTTTATCAAGATATTTTTTTAGCAACACTTACATTCTGATTGGCTGATAGAATTCTATCAGCCAATAGGATTTAAAGGGGAAAAGATCCTATTGGCTGTTGCAATCAGCCAATAGAATTGAGCTTTCATCCTATTGGCTAATCCAATTAACCAATAGGATTGAGCTTTCATTCTATTGGCTTTATTTTAATTATATTTAAATTAGGGGGTGCTAGGGTTAGGGTTACATTCGGGTTAGGGTTAGATGTAGGCTTAGGGTTACATTAGGGTTAGGTTTAGGGGTTAATATATTTATGTAGTGATACGAGAGGGCGGTGGTTTAGGGGTTAATAGGTTTATTATAGCGACAGTGTGGGCGGACGGCAGATTAGGGGTTAATAATATTTAAATAGTGTTTGCGATGTGGGAGGGTGGTGGTTTAGGGGTTAATAGGTTTATTATAGTGGCGACGTTGTTGGGGAGCAGCGGAATAGGGGTTAATACATTTTTTAAGTGGCGACGATGTCCAACGCGGCAGATTAGGGGTTATTTAATTTATTATAGTGTTTGCAATGCGGGAAGGCCTCTGTTTAGGGGTTAATAGGTAGTTTATGGGTGTTAGTGTACTTTTTAACACTTTAGTTATGAGTTTTATGCTACAGCTTTGTAACATAAAACTCATAACTACTGAATTTAGCTGGCAATACAAATCTTGTGGTTATAGAGTGTACCGCTCACTTTTTGGCCTCCCAGGCAAACTTGTAATACCAGCGCTATGGAAGTCCCATTGAAAAAGGACTTTTTAAAAAGTGCGGTACTGATGTTGCATGACAACCAAAAAGGTGTGCGGTACACCTATAACTACAAGACTTGTAATATCGGCATTAGGGAAAAAGCAGCGTTATGAAGCATAACAATGCTTTTTCACTCATAACGCCAAACTCATAATCTAGCTGTATATGTTTACTCCTCATGATGTTATTGTTAAAACTTTGTACATTTGTGCAGTGTTTTCGCTGTGAATGAACATACTTATTATGCTGTCAATACTAAAAATCTCAATAAAAGATTATTTAAAAAAAAAAAATATATATATATATATATATATATATATATATATATATATATATATATATATTTGAAACTACATTGTCATTGTCGGCAAGTTTTTAAGTGTCTATGAATATTAACTATAGATGTCGCAATTCAGGTATGCATACTTAAGATGCAAGTATTTATCTACTGTCAGCATCAAAGTATAAACATGAGCACAATATTGTGTACACTGTGATTCTGTTTTCTCTGTGTTATTGTTATATATTGCATAGACTGGAAGAGCACTTGCCTTTAAAATAAAGTAGAAATATGGGTCAGACAATGTTATGATGTTAGAAAGATAATAATGAGGCCATCATTTGTTTTATTTTTAGTTTAATCTTGCATACATGTCTGGTACTGTATTTGTTACTATTGCTTCTATTGGAGAAAGTTCGGACTAATGGGAGGATAGGAAGCCCTTTAAAAAGGGTGGTCTGTTTTTAAATTTTTATCAGCTTAGATTACGGCCACAAGCTGAAACGCGTCGGCTGTCTACCTATCCTCCCATTGGATTTCCCAACAATTTGCTGTCTGTTTGCATGCCAATGTGATTCAGGTTGCCATGAACCATATTTGCTATTTTGAGCTTTTTTATGCTGTAGAGTTTTATATTTTGAATAAATGCTACTTGACTTCATCATAGCTCGGTGCTCCTATCTACTTATTTTTTTTATATACTCTAGATATCCAATGTAATTGATTCTTTATTAGTGTGCTCTACAGTTTGCACTATGTCCTAGTGTTTTCTTTTCTTCTTTAGTTTACATATATATGTAAGGCATGAGAAGACTATCGTACTCTGATACTTGAATCGTATTGATCAACCAGAACTATGTGGAAGCTAACTATTACTAAAAAAAAAAAATACTTAAACAGTGGCCCTAAAATAACTGTATAATGAAAACTATATTGTTTCTATTTAATGGCTGAAAAGGAGTTTGAATATTAGATGTGAAAAGGTAGTTTGCCAAGTAGATAGTATCTATCATCAAATACTTTATTTAAAATATGCTATAGGTAAAATATATTTGTTTAATTGTGGTAATATAAATGAATTATGTCCCCTGGACACCATTAGGAGGGGGATATATAAGAGATCTTTATCATTCACACTGTTTTACTCCAATTACAATCAATCTGACATTTTGTGCAATATTTGAAAATGATGACATTTTTTTTCTCTGCCTGAAGGAACTATTTTTCTTTCAAGACAAAATCTAATTTGGACATACTTTATTATTAGTTTTTGCAGATTGTTCTATATACTTCAGTATGTTATGCTTTTCACATGAAAATTAAATATTTTTATCTGAAAGATAAACAATATAAATGATTTAATTATTTTCCATCTCGTACGGAAATTTTTTAGATTTAGGGGACAAACAAATGTTTTGATATATTTTTATGTGAAAGGTGCTGAAAATGTTTAATTAACTTGATTTTAATGCATACCAGATTCTAGACATAGCACATCCTGAGCTGACACAAATATTATTTGTCAGAGGGAAAGCCTGGAACATTGAAATGATGCTTTGTTGAATGAGTTAGAAGCACATTTAGTTATGTATGAAAATAACAATTTTAATAATAATAATAATAATAATAATAATAATAATAATAATAACAACAACTTGACCACACATCCCTATTGTATATACCAATGAATATCTGGAAAGGGATGTCTGGTCCACAAGGATTAGAATGGAGATAGTGATTGGAATGTTCAAGTTTAAAACATTTTGTTTATCTGAAGGAACATTGCACTCAAATGGAAGGAGAAGGCCTTCAACAGTAGTTTTTAAAAAGTTCTGCCAATTTTGACTGTTTGTGGACAGTGAAGTAAGGGGATACTGCCCTGGCTTATGGTGAAGGAGGAGGACTTAAGGCTACATTACAAGTGGAGAGCTAAATATCGTGCAAGCGATATTAGCGTTCCACTTTGTAATACCAGCGCATGCATAGTTTACGGTAGTAGTTGATTGGGTTATTGTGTCTTACAAAGACTTATTAATTACAATGTGCAAACAGACCTTCTCGGTTCATTGGGGATACAAGCCCTCTAGGAACACACTAGACAGAGTAAGGAATCATCTCATGTGGCAATAGGTATGGCATGTTATCTGCTTATTAGTTATGATGCACATATAGGGGCCCATTTATCAAGCTACGTAAGGAGCTTGTGGGCCCGCGTTTCATAAGAGCAGTTAAGAAGCAGCAGTCACAAAGACCGCTGCTCCATAACCCTGTCCGCCTGCTCTGAGCAGACGGACAGGAATCGCCGGAATTCAACCCTGCGGCTTTGCACCAGAAGCTCTTGTGAGCTGCTGGTGCAATGCTGAATACGGAAAGCGTATTGCTCTCCGCATTCAGTGAGGTCTTGCGGACCTGATCCGCACTGTCAAATCAGTTCCACAAGACCTTTAGTAAATAGGCCTCCTAACTCTAAAGCATGCACGTGCATACTCCTAAATATGCATTTATTCAAATACATTTTTCATGGCCAAAAAATAAGCTTTTGAAAAATATTGTTGTAACATCAACTGCACCAACAATTTTTAGCCATTTAAAAACTGTTTAATTGTTTAACGTTCAATTTGTTGAAACATATTTTTTTTTAGAAATATAAAAGACAAAATTAGAGATAAGGAATGATAATATTATAGAAATCAAGAAACAAGTGTTAGAGGTTAATGTGCGATAGCAGACTTTCCTAGAAGTTTTAGTTTGGATTGTAAGCATTTTTGCAATATACTTGTATGAGGAAATATGCTTCTAGCAAAAGTTATTGTTTTACGGGCATATGTACATATGTTATACGTGCCAAGTTTATATTCATTCAAACACTGTGCTTGGTTAGAAAGCCAGCAGACTCAATTTGATTCATGAAACCACCACCCACTCTCTAAAGGAGTGTGATGTTTTAATTTAGGTGCACTGTGCATTAGCGGCAAATGTACAAATGTTCTTGAAACAGTAGTAACTTTTACTAAAAACATTTACATTTTGAGAAGTAATCTGCCCCTTTGTTACGCATTGTAGTTTAATTTTGTAAGGCTGAAAGATTGTAATTTATAAGCCATAATGAAAAGGGGTTTCTCTTTATTTCATTATGAATAAATACACTTTTATGTTATCCAAATAAACTATAAAGATTGATTTGGAATAATTAGGAAATGCTTAATATGTAATTCTACTGGTTGTGATGGCCGTAAAAAGATTCTTCCCACTTGACAGAATAAGCTGATATGTGATTCATTTTTCCAACGCCATTAAACATGTGCACACATTTGCTATTTATCAACTATATTTCCAAGAACATCTGGATTTCCTTAAACTAAGGTCATATTAGAGTAGGAATGCAGTGTTCCAAGCAATATTACATTACACATTAAACACAAGTGCTAGTGTTACAAGCTGAAGGGATTAAATATTCATAACCCTACTATTAAAGGGATACTCAAGTCAAAATAAACTTGTATGATTCAGAAAGAACATGCAGTTTTATGACACTTTCCAATTTACTTCAATTATCAAATTTTGCTCAGTCTTTTCATATGCACAGTTTCTGGGGAACAAGATCCTGCTGAGCATGTGCACAAGCTGACAGGTTAAATGTATACTAGTCTGTGATTGGCTGAAGTTGGTCACATGATACAGGAGGCAGAAAAATGGGAGAAACAAATAAACTTGTCAGACAAAAATCTACTGCTTATATGAAAATGAGATTAGGTGTTATTGCATTGTATTTTTATTATGCACGTGTTAATTATGCTATTCGACTGCATTGAGTGGTCCTTTAACCTCTGCATAACTGCAAGAACTCAAAACCTAAATAACCATTAAGCTACCAGCATTTACTTACCACAAGACCTCCCGACTTAATTAACCTTTAATTTGCTATCAACAAAACAGCTATAAAAGCCTATACATGCAGATATACTTTCCTACACATGATATTTGTCACATAGAAGGAGTAGTTAAAAACTGGGCAGATAAGGTTGAACATAAGGTATGGTTAAGGGTAGGAGTTAATTGGGTTATTGGGTCTTACAATGATGTCTAAAGATTATTTTAGAGTTCATTTATTTGGATGGGGTGCTTTGGGAAATGTTGTCATTTGATAGCTTTCTACACATTATTGGTCACTGATATTATAACAGGTTATGCTTTATTTAGATCACAGGTAGAAATTGACTGTTTTGTTTTATAACAAAACTGTTGTTTCTTTGATTCACAGACATCACCAGTTGGCCGCCATTTTAATGTAAGAGTGTGGCTATTATTCTAGAGGAACAGCAAGAGGATGGTGAAGATAGATGGATTGACCAAGTGAAAAACACCTGATTCCCCTGTTTACTCTTTGACTAATTATTATTATTATTATTCTTTATTTATAAAGCGCCAACAGATTCAGCAGCCAATAATTTTCAAAAAGATCAGAAAAATGATCTCTGAAATATCAAATAGTCAACAAACCTACACAATATATCTCTCAAAATATAAACATGTGAAGTTACAAAGTTAGTGATAAACAATTTGACATAGAAAGAAATGGCTGAAGTTGCAAACCAATCAAATGCTACTACAGCTATTTCGCAAACCCATACAAAAATATTTACAAATGAGGGCAGGTCACCAACTAATTAAAATGATAGAAATAAAACATATGCTGGTAAAAAAGTCACATATATGATTACACAACTGCATTTATGATTTGTTCACAAATATGATTGAAAAATCACTGCAGAAATCAGAAATAATGCAAATAAACTCTTCATAACTACTGCAGATTATACAAACCCCCTTTCAGACCAAGCTGCTAGAATTACAATTCTATTGGAGATAGTCTTCACTAAAGGTGCATCAACCACCTTCTAAAGTTCAGTTTTGTAGGCTTTCCAGCCCCTTCAAGCTAGAGTTTTGGAAGGTGAAGCTTTACTTGTATAGCTTGGATGCTAAATGCTCCTTTAATGGCAAAAACTAACACCTGAAGCGCGGAATGAAAAGCTCCATAGTGCAGCCCCATTGATGTCTATAGGGAAAAAAATCTACATTTAAACCTAACACCCTAACGTAAACCCCACGTCCAAACACCCCTAATCTGCTGCCCCCGGCATCGCTGCCACTAATAAAATGTATTAACCCCTATTCCGCCGCTCCCCGACATCATCGCCACTATACTAAAGTTATTACCACTATTCTCCTGCACCCCAACATTGCCCAAACTATAATAAATATATTACCCCTACTCTGCCACTCCCTGACATTGCCGCCACTAAATAAAGTTATTAACCCTTAAACCTCTGGCCTCCCACCTCACTACCACTAAATAAACCTATTAACCCCTAAACCACCAGCCCCCGACATGGCAACAACCCAAATTAAACTATATTAATCCCTAAACCTAACCATAACCCTAAACCTAACCCTAACCGTAACCCTAAACCTAACCATAACCGTAACCCTAACCCTAAACCTAACACCCCCTAACTTTAATATATTTAAAATAGAGCTAAATAAAAGTTACAATTATTAACTAACGAGAAAAAAGATAATCCAAGACTTTGTCCAGGAAAAGGGAAAAACTTTGCCCTCAAGTCCAAAACGTAAAAAAGCCTTTATTAGACAAACATAGGATAAAACAGGTCACAAAATTATCTCTGCATAGAGATCTAGTACAAAAGGTCTGACCGGTTTCGGCTCAGAGTGGCCGTAGTCATAGACTGATAACAGGTGTTCAACACAGAGCACCTGATATACCTGTTAACCACTCCCCCAGTGGGAGTGGTGAAAAAAATAAAACCAGGTTAAAAACAAACTAGTATCCCAAAGCAGTGCAGATGAAGGAATTAACATATATGTATAATACATAATATATGTGCATGAGTATAAGAGGAGAATTATATAGGGAAATAAGTTAAACACATAAGTAACAAGAGCAATATGCTAAAATGTTACTACGAATATCGGCAGAGTTATCTTATACAGATATTTATATACAAGTGGGAATGCACATACATAGTGTGATAGTGAAAATAAATGTTGACAGATACATAACTAAATAATCAAATATTGAGACTTCCATAAAAATAAAGTACATAAGTAATAAAAATACATATTTTAAATTACTAAAGCACTAAATGAAATAGGTGGTTACTCATAAATTAAATACATAATATAACCTGAAAAAATATTTCCACATAATCTAAAGCCAACAGTAGCACCCACAGTAGACTGATATAGGCAACTCTATGCAAGTTAAATAACTAAATAAGATAGTAGAGCATAGCCACTATCTATGCCAAAAATTGATGATGTCAAATTCGGAATTGAAACCCTCAGGCAACAGGCTACCAAGCCTATGTATCCAATAAATCTCCTGTCTAGAGAGAATATGGAACAAATTGCCCCCTCTTGGTGGTCTGGACACTTGTTCTATAGCCTGCCACCTGAGGGTTCCAACATCTCCCGAATGAACTTCCAAAAAATGCTTAGATAAAGCAGAGACAGCCCTTTCCTGTGAGACATAAGAGAGATGCTCCCTAATTCGCTTGCCCACAGGTCTAGTGGTTCTGCCCACGTATTGCTTGTTATACTCAGTGCACTCAATAAGGTATATGACATATTTGCTGCCACACTTAATGCAACCTCTAGTGTCAAACACTTCAGACGTTCGGGCTGAGGTAAATGTTTTGGAAACATACATGTGGTCACATGATTTACATGGAGGAGGAGTGTGCTACTGTGAGAGGCTGAGCAGTGTTTATCCGGCAATAAGCTGTTTGTGCTGCACCCGGCGTTGAGGACTACAACCTGAAACTATTCACTCTCCAGATCCCCGGTATTGTGAGTACATAATCTACAGTATTGGCTCTGTTGTTTTTTGCCCCAGGACTGTTGTCTTATTTGGCTTTTTTGGAGCTTGGGACCCGGCAGTATCCTATCCGCTTACCGCTAACAGCTTTACAGCACACATAATAGCTGCCAGGAAGTTTTAATATATATATCTACCTTCCTGTTGATATCTTACGGTAGCGGTTTACTTTGGAGGTTTTACTGCATGTGATGTCTTTATACTCTCACCCCTATGCTATCGATTGCTGAAGTGGGAAGCTGACAGTGAGTGAAAAAGTAACTGACATAGAGATCTCTGTCTTGGGACATGCAGTTACCAATTGACTTCACACAATGAGCGCTGCTTTAACAGTTATCAGAAAATGTCTCTTTGCCTATGAGCTCTAAGTCTGTGCAAATTATACAGAAAGCATCTCTATCCTGGGTCTATTTGGGGACTATCTTGGATGTGTTTATACATTGAGGATCCTATAACACTGCATGCCGCGAAGGTGGCAGCCTCCCTTAGCACACTATACACACCTGAACTCTTTATTCGTGAGCACAGTCAGTTGCTCAATTCCTCCTTTTGTTCAATTATTAACTAAATAATACCTATTTAAAACTAAATACATACTTACCTGTGAAATGAAACCTAAGCTAGCTACAATATAACTAATAGTTACATTGTAGCTAGCTTAGGTTTTATTTTTATTTCACAGGTAAGTTTGTATTTATTTAAACTAGGTAGACTAGTTAGTAAATAGTTGTTAACTATTTTCTAACTACCTAGTTAAAATAAATACAAACTTACCAGTGAAATAAAACCTAAGCTGTCTTACACTAAAACCTAACATTACAAAAAATAAAAAACACTAAAATTACAACAACAAAAAACTACCATTACAAAAAATACCAAACAAAATTATCCAAAACATTAAAAATTATTCCTATTCTAATACCCGTTTACAAAAAAAACAACCCCCTTAATATTATACAAACTCACACCCCCCAAACCCACAAAGTAAAAATAAAGTAAAACCTAATCTATCCATTGCCCTAAAAAGGGCATTTGTATGGGCATTGCCCTTAAAAGGGCATTCAGCTCTTTTGCTGCTCATAAAAAAAAAAAAATGGCTATTCTAAAAAAAAAAACCACCCCAAGTCTAAAAAAAAAAACCTAACACAAAATAACAAACACTCAAACAGGGGTTGGAGATGGTGCCAGAGGCTGTCTGGTTGAGAATATTGAAATGTGAAAATCACAAAAAAAAAATATAAGAATATATGAAAAAATATGTGAAAAAATATAAGATCATATACATATATAGATGTAACTAAAAAGTATAATTTAAACACTCATGGTAATAACGCAATCCACTGTTAAAATAAATTTAATAGAATAATCAATTAATCATACAACAGTTAATACACTTCTCTTTACTCATAAAAACCATGTCTAAAATTAAAATAGCATTAGTAATTTACTTAAACATTCAGTGACATTCAAATACTCTATGTTAAAATGCAATTGATAAAAAGCTTAACACAATGGCTAATTAAATTCGCAATATACTACTTGGGAACCGGGTTGAATAAACCAGAATGACACAGTCTATGACTGTTCTCAATAAACACTAGACTTTTAAATAGGCACAGTCTTTTAAACTCAGTAGATTAGGGAACAGGATTCAAATTGATGAATAATCATTTGAATAAGGAATTTGTCATCTTGACAAAGGCTCCTTGGTGAGCTGAAACGCGTAGACCATACCAGTATCCGGCTTGTTTTGGAAAAGACACAGACACGATAAGCTCCCACGCCAGAACTAAGTTGATTGACCAAAGTACTGAGCGAAACGGTAGGAGCATTATTCAGAGGAGGATCTGAAGTGTGCACACTTTGAAGTGAAACTTTTTTGGAGTTTACATAAGGCCACTACCAACGGAACAGGTGTACAAGGTGTGTTACAGGTGAGCGGAGTGAAGAGGTCCGCCCATAACACCGGAACACCGGGTAAGTGGTACCTGCCTACTTCTGACTGTTTAATTTGAGAGATCCTCAGTATTGAGGGAGAAGACACAAAGTTATAAGTTCTGTTTGCACCGTAAGGACATTTTCGTATAAATCACCAATTCCTTATTCGAATGATTATTCATCAATTTGAATCCTGTTCCCTAATCTACTGAATTTAAAAGACTGTGCCTATTTAAAAGTCTAGTGTTTATTGAGAACAGTCATAGACTGTGTCATTCTGGTTTATTCAACCCGGTTCCCAAGTAGTATATTGTGAATTTAATTAGCCATTGTGTTAAGCTTTTTATCGATTGCATTTTAACATAGAGTATTTGAATGTCACTGAATGTTTAAGTAAATTACTAATGCTATTTTAATTTAGACACCGGTGTCCCATGGTTTTTATGAGTAAAGAGAAGTGTATTAACTGTTGTATGATTAATTGATTATTCTATTAAATTTATTTTATTTATTTCAAACAGTGGATTGCGTTATTACCACGATTGTTTAACCTCTTAAGGACATATGACAGAATTTTTCCGTCATAAAACAATTGAGCAAACAGAAAGCTGTGTCCTTAAAGGGTTAAATTATACTTTTTAGTTACATCTATATATGTATATGGTCTTATATTTTTTCACATATTTTTTCATATATTCTTATATATTTTTTGTGTGATTTTCACATTTCAATATTCTCAACCAGACAGCCTCTGGCGCCATCTCCAACCCCTTTTTGAGTGTTGAATTTCCCTAGATTTGATTGCACACGTTGTGAGAAGTGCAATTAGGAGATTGGCCATTCTGGTTCAGCTTTATATCAGCTCACACACCCCCTTTTTTTAGTTGGTATTCTACAAAATAACAAACAACTTATCCAAAATAATAACAATTATTCCTATTCTAATACCCATTTTTTTTAAAAAAAAACACCCCAAAATAAAAGAAATCAGCTCTTTTTTCTAAACAAAAATACAAAGTCCCACTAACATTACAAACCCCCACAATAAAAAAAAAACTATCTAAAAAAACCTAATCTACCCATTCCCCTGAAAAGGGCATTTGTATGGGCATTGCCCTTAAAAGGTCATTCAGCTCTTTTTCTTGCCCTTAAAAGAACATTTAACTATTTTTAAGAAATGCCCAAACCCTGATCTAAAAAAAAAAACACCCAAAAAAACTAACTCCTCTTTAGGTACACACAGTTGCTGAAGTTCTGCTTGAACAATCTTCTCCCAGCGGCTCCATCTTCATCCAGACGGCTCCATCTTCATCCAGGCGGCACCATCTTCATCCATCACGGCACTGGCATCTTCTTCATCCCTGCGGAGGTGGAGCGGTTGATGCGCGGAGGCAGAAGTCCAGGCGAAGGTCCAAGGCGGAGGTCCAGGCGGAGGTCCAATGCGGAGGTCCAGACGGAGGTCCATTGATCCAACGTGGAGGTCCTCTCCATGCAATAATACGCTGCACACTGAGGATTCAAATGCAAGGTACCCCTTTTATACTGGGGGTACCATTGCATTCCTATTGGCTGAAAATTTTAAATTCAAAGTAGCCAATAGGAATGAGAGCTTCATAAATCCTATTGGCTGATTTGAACAGCCAATAGGATTTTAGCAGCCCTAACTCCTATTGGCTGATTTAAAAATTTCAGCCAATAGGAATGCAATGGTACTGTCATGGTTTTGCTGCATATACTATGTCCCTTTAATTCATCACTATAAAACTCTCCTCCCCCTTACCTACCTTGCTTAGTAATTTGGATCAACAGGTGTGATCTTCAGCCTACAAAATCCTGCAGAAACTCTAAGTCTTTCAAGGAAACTACTACAGCTGCAGCTTATACTGTTCCTCTCACAGATTTCAAGCTAAGTATTGCCTGCTTTGCATACTTGTATGTTCCAGTCTTCTCTGCTACTTTTGTCTCAAGTTTCACTTCAATTCCTCTGCTGTTTAATGAACTTAACTCTGCCACATAAGGATTGCATTTTCTTTTGGCACTAGTCAGTCTACAGTTACCTATTTGTCACAGAACTGAGGTGTGTTACTGCCAGCTCATCAGCAAACAACTCCTACAGCAGCTGCAGTCAGTAAGTGAAATCTACATCACCAGCTATCAACTATTCAAGTAAGATTCTCTAAATACACATTTCAGTCTGCTCTGTGATTTTGCTATGCTAAGTCCCTGCTTGTATTTAACTTACTGAACATATTTACTTACCTGACCTGACCTATATTCTAATTGAAGTCATACTGTTTAAATCATTCCTCAAATGCATCTGCTGTGTCTGTACCTGTAAAGCAAGTTAAAGCAAAACAGGATCAAGCTTCTCAAGAGTCTTTTCTTTTCAAGATTTGATTTTATGATCACTTATAGACCCGGTAGCAAAAACGGGAAGGCAGATTCTTTGTCCAGAATGTGAACTGTGAACAAAAAAACACAGCGCAACCCCCGATCCAAATTTAATATTTTAATATGTGATCACACGCATATATAAAAACATACTTACAAAAAGTATGTACTTAAAAAGCACATAAATAATTATCCACATTGAAGTCCACAAACGTAGTGTCTGACAGTCCCTCTGTGTATAGCAGTTATAAGATGGAAACAATCTGCCTCTGTCAGCATATACTTGAAAAAAGTTCAAACGTCCTGCTTTCTCTCACAGAGTACTCTCTCTCTTGCTGACTCTGGTGCATAGTGTGTGAGATCTTATAACCGCTATACACAGTGGGACTGTCAGACACTACGTTTGTGGACTTCAGTGTGGATAATTATTTATGTGCTTTTTAAGTACATACTTTTTGTAAGTATGTTTTTATATATCCATGTGATCACATATTAAAATATTACATTTGAATCATGGGTTGCGCTGTGTTTTTTTGTTCACAGTTCACGTTTTGGATCCAAACCTGTTGGAGATGCTCAGGTTTTCATTACAGCAGCACCCTCCTTGCTTCCAATTGACAACACTTTGTGGAACTTTCAATATTTGTCGACAAATTGCTTGGAACATTGCAAGTACCATATATACTTTTTACTCTACGTGGAACTATTATACGTATCAGCTTCATTGTTTATTTTTTCTTTTTACGCTCTAATTGGTGACAATGTTGTTTATTAAATTGTGAATTGTGAATTTGTGCCATATGTATGATATCTTGATTGTTTATTATTATTTATTTTTGTGTTAACAGAACATTTGAACTGTTTATCATATGAGTATGTGGGATTTCTAGCGCTGCTTTATTTTTATGTTCTTTATCTCTGTCCAGAAAAGATCCAAGACCTGACTATCCATCCATCACCAAGGCAGTCATACCATCTGACAGATTCATCGATTTTTCTACTGAAGTTATAATACTATTTCGTAACTCCCAAGAAAAAGATCAAGATTTACCAACAGAGTTACTTAAGAAAGGGGAAGATGGGTTACTCTATTATCAAAAAGGTTATATGTTGCAGAGGATTTACGTGAAGAAATAACTTTAACGGCTCATGACTCCCTAGTATCGGGACACACAGGCTTCCACAGGACATGTGAGATCCTCCAAAGAGATTTCTGGTGGCCTAAAATGACTGCTTATGTCTCTAATTACATAAAAACCTGCCTAACTTGAACTATAAATAAACCTATGAAAAACAAACCATTTGGTCTTTGGATGTCCTTACCTATTCCTAACAGACCCTGGAAAGATATAGCCATCGATTTCATCATTGAGCTGCCTCCCTCTAATAACTATACTGTTATAGTTGTTGTGGTGGATCACTTCACTAAAATGGCAGATTTCATTCCTTCACATTCCTTACCAACAGCAGCTGAAACAGCAACACTCTTTCTTCATAACATTGTAAAATATCATGGCCTTCCAGACACAATAACCTCTGATAGAGGCTCTCAATTTACCTCTCACTTGTGGACCCAATTATGTTCTGTATTAAAAAAAAATTTAAGGCTTAGTACAGCTTACCATCTCCAAAAAATGGGAAGACTGAGCGAACAAACCAAACATTAAAGCAATACCTTCAATGTCATTTTACTTAATTGGTTTTCACTTCTCCCTACAGCAGAGTTTACATACAACAATTCAGTTAATGCTTCCACTAAAGTTTCACCTTTCTACACCAATTATGAATTCCATCCTAGATACCATCTATATCCTAGACAAGAGACTTTTTCTCCACTTGTGAATGATACTGTTAATGAACTCGCGCAAGGTTTCACTCTTATTCAACAAAACCTACTGAATGCTCAAGGTATCAAGAAAAGATACTATGACCTTAGAAGGCGACAAGTCCCGCAGTACAAGGTTGGAGACTATGTGTTGCTCTCTTCAAAACATCTCAACTGTCGAGTCCCAAGTAAGAAATTTTCTGCACTGTTTGTGGGTCCATACCAAATCATCAAGGTCAATAACCCAAATGCAGTTACCTTGGATCTCCCCTCTTCTTTGTGCATACGCCCAACTTTTCACATTTCTCTGCTCAAACCATATACTCCACTCAGGTCTACAGCTGTCAGGCCTCTTGAGTCCCACTCTGAGTCTCATTTCTCTGAATATGAAGTTCAGGCTATATTGGATTCCAAATACTATTGTAATGTCCTCCCGTACCTGATCCGTTGGAAAAGTTACAGTCATGAGGAGGATTCGTGGGAGCTCCAGACTCGTCTCTTTATTCCACCGAAGGCATCCGGATTGGCCTAAGCCTTGAGCCACGGAGTGGTTTTGCTGCATATACTCTGTCCCTTTAATGCATCACTATAAAACTCTCCTCCCCCTTACCTACCTTGCTTAGTAATTTGGATCAACAGGTGTGATCTTCAGCCTACAGAATCCTGCAGAAACTCTAAGCCTTTCAAGGGAACTACTACAGCTGCAGCTCATACTGTTCCTCTCACAGATTTCAAGCTAAGTATTCCCTGCTTTGCATACTGTATGTTCCAGTCTTCTCTGCTGCTTTTGTCTCAAGTTTCACTTCAATTCCTCTACTGTTTAATGAACTTAACTCTGCCACATAAGGATTGCATTTACTTTTGGCACTAGTCAGTATACAGTTACCTATTTGTCACAGAACTGAGGTGTGTTACTGCTAGCTCATCAGCAAACAACTCTTTTACAGCAGCTGCAGTCAGTCAGTAAGTAAAATCTACATCACCAGCTATCAACTATCCAAGTAAGATTCTCTAAATACACATTTCAGTCTGCTCTGTGATTTTGCTATGCTAAGTTCCTGTTTGTATTTTACTTACTGAACATATTTACTTACCTGACCTGACCTATATTCTAATTGAAGTCATACTGTTTAAATCATTCCTCAAATGCATCTGCTGTGTCTGTACCTGTAAAGCAAGTTAAAGCAAAACAGGATCAAGCTTAATCCTATGTCTGTGCTGCTTATTCTCCGTTTGTGATATATGAACATATGAATTGAACATCCATCTTACAAAACTCGTACTTAAAGAGACAGTAACCTCTATTATTTTCTTGCAAGATTTACAGCCATTTGGTTAACTATAATTCTTACATAGTTTCCTATAAATAGAAACTGTATAATTCAACCTCTGTTGACCCACAGTATATGAGCAGAACAGGGATTACATTTTTAATTGATCCCGATTATTTGTGATACTGTGTGGAAAGCATATTTAGATATTCCTATTCATCCTACACCTTACAGGTACCCCCAGTATAAAAGGGGTTCCTTGCATTTGAATCCTCAGTGTGCGGCAGATGATCGCATGAAGAGGACCTCCACGTCGAAACGATGGACCTCCGTCTGGACCTCCACCTCGCACCTCCGCCTGGACCTCCACCTTAGATCTCCGCCTGGACCTCTACCTTAGACCTTCGCCTGGACCTCCACCTTGGACCTTCGCCTGGACCGCTGCCTTGGACCTTCGCCTGGACCTCCGCCTCTGCGCATTAACCGCTCTGCCTCCACAGGAATGAAAAAGATGCCAATCCCGCAATGAATGAAGATGGAGCCATCTGGATGAAGATGGAGCCACCGGGATTAAGATCGTTCATGCAGGACTTCAGCAACTGTGAGTACCTAAAGAGGGGGGGGGTTAGATTAGGGTTTAGGCATTTCTTAAAAGAGCTGAATGCCCTTAAGGGCAAAAAAGAGCCGAATACCCTTTTAAGGGGAATGCCCATACAAATGCCCTTTTCAGGGCAATGGGTAGATTATTTTTTTTAGATAGTTTTTTTTTTTTATTTTGTGGGTTTGGGGGGCTGGGGGCTTGTAATGTTAGTGGTTCTTTGTATTTTTTCTTAGAAAAAGAGTTGATTTCTTTAGGACAATAACCTAACAAAAGGCCCTTTTTTTAAATGGGTATTAGAATATGAATAATTGTTATTATTTTGGATAATTTGTTTGTTATATTGTGTAATGTTTTTTTTTTTCGTTTTGGGGTGGTTTTTTTTTTTAGAATAGCCAATTTTTATTTTTAATGGTTAGCAAAAGAGCTTAATGCCCTGGCAATGCCCATACAAATGCCCTTTTCAGGGCAATGGGTAAATTAGGTTTTACTTTATTTTTATTTTGTGGGTTTGGGGGGTTGTATACTATTAGGGGGTGTTTGTTTTTCTTTTGTAGAAAAAGAGCTGATTTTTTTAGGGCAAGGCCCTACAAAAGGCCCTTTTAAGGGCCCTTGGTAGTTTATTATAGATTAGGGTTTTTTATTTTGGGTTGTTTTGTTTGTTTTTTTAAAACAGGGTATTAGAATCGGAATACTTTTTATTGTTTTGGATAATTTTGTTTGTTATTATTTGTAATTTTAGTGTTTATTTTTTGCAATGTTAGGTTTTAGTGTAAGGCAGCTTAGGTTTTATTTCACAGGAAAATTTGTATTTATTTTAACTATGTAGTTAGTAAATAGTTAATAACTATTTACTAACTAGTCTACATAGTTTAAATAAATACAAACTTACCTGTAAAATAAAAATAAAACCTAAGGTAGCTACAATGTAACTATTAGTTATATTGTAGCTAGCTTAGGTTTTATTTCACAGGTAAGTGTGTATTTAGTTTTAAATAGGTATTATTTAGTTAACAATTGTAACTTTAATTTAGCTCTATTTTAAATATGTTAAAATTAGGGGGTGTTAGGTTTAGGGTAAGGGTTACGGTTATGGTTAGGTTTAGGATTATGGTTATGTTTAAGGGATAATATAGTTTAATTTAGGTTGTTGTCATGTGGGGGGTTGGTGGTTTAGGGGTTAATAGGTTTATTTAGTGGTAGTGACGTGGGAGGCCAGAGGTTTAAGGGTTAATAACTTTATTTAGTGGTGGCGATGTCGGGGAGTGGCAGAGTAGGGGTTAATATATTTATTATAGTTTGGGCAATGTTGGGGTGCAGGAGAATAGGGGTAATAAATTTAGTATAGTGGCAACGATGTTGGGGAGCGGCGGAATAGGGGTTAATAAATTTTATTAGTGGTGGTGATATCGGGAGTGGCAGATTAGGGATTAATAACTTTAAAATAGTGTTTGTGATGTGTGAGGGCCTCGATTTAGGGGTTAATAGGTAGTTTATGGGTGTTAGTGTACTTTGTAACAGTTTAGTTATGAGTTTTATGAAACAGTTTTATTGCAAAAAAATCAAAAATACTGGTCTCAGATGGCGGTACGGAACTTGTCGTTATAGGCTGTAACACAAGCTTTTTAGCCTCACTGCAAAGCTTATAATAGCAGCGCTATGGGACCCCATGAAAAAAAATCGTAATTTTGCAGTATAGATATACCGACAAGACTCGTAATGGCTGCGTTGCTGTTTTAACGCTGAAATTGCCATTTTTTCAGCGTTAAAACACGAACGCACATCTCATAATCTACCTGAATATGTTTTGTTTGTTTAATTAATTAGGGATCTTCTAAAATAATAATGCAAATAATAGATAGCTTTGTTCTTCCTCTTTGCTTATTTGTTTTGCTTAGTTAGCTTCTTTTGCATATCAAATAAATCAGAAGTAAAACTGGGCGGGCTTTTCACCATACCCAGAATTTCCAAATTGAACTAGTTAAAGGGATAGTAAACACCAAAAATCTTATTGTTTAAAAAGTTAGATAATCTCTTTATTTGCCATTCCCAGTTTTGCATAACCAACATGGTTATAGAAATATACTTTTTACCTCTGTAATTACCTTGTATCTAAGCTTCAGCAGACTGTCTCCTTATCGCAGATCTTTTGACAGACTAGCCTTTCAGGCAATTAGTGCATGAGGACAATGTTATTTCTATGAAACACATGAACTAACACCCTCTAGCTGTGGAACAACTGTCAAATGCATTTAAATAAGAGGCAGCCATCAAGGGCTTAGAAATTAGCAAATGAGCCTACCTTGGCTTAGCTTTCAGCTAGAAATATTAAGAGAACAAAGCAAATTTGATAATACAAGAAAATTAGAAAGTTGTTTAAATTTCCATACCCTATCTGAATCATGAAAGTTTAATTTGGACTTTACTATCCCTTTAAAGGGACAGTTTACTTAAAAAATGTCTCCTTTTAAATGTGTTCCCACTTTACCTGCTGGATTGTATTACATTGTTTACAAGTAGCTCATTTACCCTTATATTGGCATTTGAAATAGTTGAATTAGCCTGGGGTAGCCCCACCTATTCTGAAAGTTTTTGGCCTTAGGGCCAAGCTATAAATACGTTGTGTAAATGCAGCCAGTAGAAGAAATTACACTCTTAGTGGGGTATAGAAGAGATAAGGTAATAAAATGTTAATTTTCCATTGTTCTCTCCAAGTATTGGTGATTGATTTATGGACAGATATAAGATAAAGATGCAGGTATATGTACACAATGTGTTAAAGTATTGAGATCTGATTATATCTACAAGCTCAGGTCAGCTGTAATGTTACAACCTATTGTATAGTCATATATATATGAGCTGAATCCCTATACCATATGTGGTATGACTGTACTACTATAAAGCCAAAAGTTATCTGTTTTCAAGGAATTTTCTGACCAAAATGCCTGTATACGTGCAAGTTCCTCAGAAAAGGGCACTGAGACCCAAACCTTAGAAAATAATGAAGTAGCTTTCAGAAGTTAGAAAATTAATTTCTCCCAACGAGCGGTTTCTCTCAAAGAACAGTTTAAAAATACAAAAAGTGTATATTAATAAAAAGTTTAATATCTATACAAGATAATTCAAAGTCATAAACACTATTTGAAAAAAAGTCATTTTAAAATTGATGCCGGCATCCAGAATATGTTACTTAATCAGTAAAATATGCAGTAAAATATGCAATACACACACAAACTGCGCACAAACTATAGCTTATATAGTAATTTTTACTTATTTTACTGATTAAGTAACATATTCTGGATGCCGGCATCAATTTTAAAATTACTTCTTAAACTTTTTTTGCAAAAAGTGTTTATGACTTTGAATTATCTTGTATAGATATTAAACTTTTTATTAATGTACGCTTTTTGTATTTTTAAACTGTTCTTTGAGAGAAACCACTCTTTGAGAGAAATTAATTTTCTAACTTCTGAAAGCTACTTCATTATTTTCTAAGGTTTGGGTCTCAGTGCCCTTTTCTGAGGAACTTGCACGTATACAGGCATTTTGGTCAGGAAATTCCTTGAAAACAGATAACTTTTGGCTTTATAGTAGTACAGTCATACCACATATGGTATAGGGATTCAGCTCATATATATATATATATATGACTATACAATAGGTTGTAACATTACAGCTGAGCTTAGACTACTATCCATCAACATTGACACATTAGTAATATAATACATTAGTCTCTAGAGCTTTTTAAGCGCTATCCCACCCCCCCATTTTTCCATTTTTAACCTAGGTGGTTTTTTGAGGTTATACCACCTATCTTGGGACTAGCATAGAGATCTGAGTGTAGTATCTTTGAATGAGCTTTCACCTTCTTTCTATATCTACAAGCTCAACCATTTTATTAGGTTGTGGCTTCAAAACAATAAACCTTAAAAAGTAAATTCTCATATATTTTATACTCTGCAACTGGTAAAAAAAGTAATTGGCAACACAAATATTTTATTGGTCACTAAATGTAAGAATTTGTTCATGTTAAAAACATATATTGTGCGACAAGTTTTTGTTATAGCTAATTCAGCTAAATGAACATGAAAGTCAAAATTAAACGATTCCGGGGGGCGGGGCCGACGAGCAAACTGAACAGACGCACTTTTATGAAGCTCCTCATCTATGGCATTATTTAGTGAAATTATATATCTTTGTGAGATCTCTTGTCAGAAATTATCTTGAGCTTACACCAAGACTATATTGCCTTATGTACGGCGAGAGTGCTAATTGAGAATATAACAGTGAAGCAGCCCTTAAACCCGGTACCAAGGTCTCTGCTGCAAAGATGCGAATCGCCATCTTAGCTCAGAATGCAGTTCCTGGATCGATGGGAAAAGAAGACGGAACACTCTCTTCAAATATATTATCATGAGCTAAAGCGAGACCTTACTGCTATAAGAGATAAGTTTGCAGCCCTGCTTTCTAACCAGCCATTAGAACGGGAGATATATGAGATCACTGTCTATCCGTCTTCACACAGCACCAACTGTGATACACCAGACAGCACAGATGGGCTCTCTTTTGGATTTGATTTGGAGGTCCCTCCTAACAACTCAAGGACTGGCATATTAGGCTCCAGTGCACAGAGGGCATCTAAAGCAACTTCACTCACCCAGTCTGAATACAGGCTTGAACATTCAGCGCAATCTGAGCAGCTCTGCTACACTGCCCCTGAGTCCACAGTTTTCTATTGGGTACATAGTGAAGAGTCGAGCGGACACCAGCTCGCTATCCAGGCAAGACACTTTACTCGCACTTTGGGCAGACCCAGGGCGGAGAGATGCGGCTGGCCCTCTATGGTGGAAAGGAAACTCTACACAACCACGGAGACAGCTCAATAAAGAGGATGCCTGGGGAAACCGTCTGAGGCACGGAGGTCAGTTACTCCCTGCAACCGCAACTACTTCTACATGGGGTGAAAATACCTACCCATATACTTTGCGGAATTTGATGAAGCATATGCCAGAAGGACTTCGAGTTGGAGTGGGGTAAATTTATAATGACTGCTTCACTACTGCAGGTGCCCAACTCTTTCTGGTTTGTTGTGGGACTTACAGCAATAATATGGTCTCTTGTGGGACTAATGCTAAATACCTGCGAGAATCTTTTTCATTTGACGTTAGATTGCCGTACTTTCAGTTTCTAAGTATGTTTGCACTATGATGTTTAACCCCACTTTGTGTAATTTGTGTAATTTTTGTGACGTCCATTTCCCGCAATAAATAGCTCCCAGGTTGTTGATCGTTATATAGGGGCTCATTGCAGAGAGACTTCCTTACCCCATCCGAGTGTCCATAGTCAGGGCATATTAAGCAATTGTGACCCCATTAGCCCGTCTTTCAAGGAAGGGGTCAGGTTTAAATGGTTAGATGATCGTGTTATTTCATTTCTCCTTCTCTCAAGTTTTTAACTAAGCGCTTCTCTAGATGCTATAGGGCGTCATTAGGTCTGCTAGACGAGGTTTATTACACACAATATATAACTGGGTGCATAAAAGCGAACTAAGATGGCTGTTATATTATCCCATTACTCAGCTCTATAATAAAGGGTGCCTTAAAGGATCCCAGCTATGCACTGAGGACCGTTGTTACAATGTGTGTATAGGGATGTTTTTGATGTATGTTGTTATGTATAACATATATGTGTGACTGTTTAACTTTGATTATGTTCCATTGTAATTAGACATATCTATGAGACTATTACAGTTGGCTGCTATAGGCTGCTGAGCTGGATTTGAATGTCGTATTGTATACACATATGCAGCCACTATTTATGGTAGATTCTGTTTAGCACCCAGTAATAGGATTTAAGCTCATACCACTCACTGTCTGCTGATAACTCTAATGTTGTATGCATAAACTGTTATTTTTAAGTCCTACCTATGCATAAGAAGATAGCTGTTTATATCTAAGGATCTGACTACTGGCACCCCAGACGATATTATTTGTTATTAGATATAAGGGTTGTTATGTTTAAAGGTTATATTTTTTGTGTGTGTTTAACCATATATATATACCTATGGCACACCAATAATCTATATAGTTACGGAAGGAAGCATATCTGGATATTTTACTCCTAAAGATAAGCCCCAATATCATCATTAGGAAGTTATTTGCATATTGAAAAGTTTATCACCCTCTGTCTCCGTGCAGCCTACAATAAATAGGTACACTATATTCTGTGTATTTAGATAATGAGCCCCTGAGATATTGCTACCCTTGCCACTGAAGATGGGTAAAATATTTATCTGTGCCCTATTAAATCTGTTATAATTAGATTACCTTAAGGATCAGGGTTATATATGTACATTTTCATAGTTCTTTGTAAGAATATATGTGTGGTTGTCATCTTTAGTTTCTCTATAGCTCTGTCCACACCTTGCCTATGATAGAAGCTCCTCTGTAATGTTCATGCGCAGATTTTGCACCTTTATTTTACATTTTAGGAGATAGAGCTTTAATATTCCCCCCCTGAACTCAACTATCTCTCATCGATAAGGAGTGCTATCACTATACTTATAGATACTCCTCATTTTTGCTACACTTTACTTATTCTAATTGTATTTACTGATTTATACTGTACTAGTATCTTATAATTAACTTTGTTATGTTTATTGCAAGCTCTTCTAAGGCTAGGTATGAGTAACCCTTCCATATCTTCACTGAAGCATAGCTATATCATAGACTAATAACTAATGTTGCAGTTCAGCCTTAGATAGTGTGGTTGTTATCGACCGTTTGAATCTTGTGCCACAGCATATGGTTATATATTTCTGTTACCTATTCCCCATGCCCTCTCTCTTTAATTCTAAACAAATTATATTAGCACGGCTATTTCTCCCCCCTTTATTAAGAAAACTAACATAATTTCTGCCCTACTCCATATATTTATTATTAACAGATGCCCCAGACTTCCCTCAATATTTAAAAATGCACTACTTAGATACTTCCAAACAACATCATTTTATTTAGTAGTGGATTTCAAAGCTCTGAGCTCTCAGTGCATTTACAAATTCGGTGTGCTAACTGGCTCCGCCCTCCACCCCTCCCCCCAACTCTATTTTAAGCGGCTCTTGCCCGCTGCATCCCCCTTCCCCATAAAACTATAGAGCTACTACCTCCCTAGTCCCAACTTTGTCTAAATAGATACCTTACTCTTCTTTTTATATAACTGGGAGAGGACCATTTTTTGTTTACATTACATTTATGATTCTCTATAATAAAACCGAAGTCTTTCTATATGATGGCCCACATTTTCTAGGAACGCTTGAGATATTTGAATACCTTACGCTTTTGTTTATTCTGTGTATACATTTATATGTAAATGCTTTGGGTCATACCCCATATATTGTATCTGTTTATGACTTCAATAAAAATTATTTAAAAAAAAAAAAAAAAAAAATTAAACGATTCAGATAGAGCATGCCATTAAAAACATGTCAATTAACTTCTATCAAATTTACATAGTTTTTCTCTTAGTAGTCTTCATTGAAGATCATACCTAGGTAGGCTCAGTAAATTATATAAAAAAAGTAAATTAGAAAGTTTTTTTTTCTTTAAATATAGCCTAGAAAGAATGATGCTCTCATGTTGTGCATTTTTACTAAGATGCATTTCCTATATTTCAGGCTACAAAAGTAAGACAAATGCAGTACAATATGGTACTTAATGGCATAAATTCAGTAAAAGCCATTTGTGAAACTAATATCTTGAGAAAAGAAAAACTTCCTGCAACATTACAACTTGAAAATTGTGGAATTAAAAGAGATTTTAACCTGTTCCTTATTACAGACACAACATAATGGTTAGGGGATTAATAATGTTGGAGTTCAGGAGTTTATTGGTTAGTTTAGTTTTTTGGGGGGTTTAAGTTACCTTGCACAATCAGATAAGGGGCTTTAAGCAATCAGTTGTGCTCCATGTGGTGTTTTAAGCCTCTGGTTAAAAAATGCAACCACAATATTTATTTTGTGTGAAGCAGTAAATTTAACACATCCCATAATTAGAAGGAAGCGCTCATTAGCACTCTGGCCACATTTACATGAGCTGAGCTTTGCATACCCAATACACATCAATTAACTTGGAATAACACTTTTTAAAAGTTGTTGTAAACTATTACAGTGAATGATAACAGTTCACACCACCACTAAACCCAGTATAAAAAAACACTACATCACCATTTCCCCCAAAGCAAATAACCAATTACAATATTAGCCCCAAAACCGCCACTACCCCAGTGAAAAACCCGTATGGCATTAACACTCTAACCGCAACTACCATATTCTAAAAAAAACTTCACCATAAACCTCCTAACCTCAGCTACCACCAACGTTAAACTCCTCCACTATTAACCCCAAACTACTAATATCACCAAATGGCAAGACCATCTAAACTAAATTCCCAACTGCACAAAATCCCCTCAACATAGACCACTGGTTTTCAAACCTGCCCTCAGGCCTCTCTACCAGGTCACATTTTGGGGATATCTGAACTATAGCATAGGTAAAATAATCAGCTGATTAGTAAATATAGTTATTTTACCTGCTCTCATCCCAGGTAATCCTGAAAATCTGGCCCGTTGGGGATGCCTCAGGATAGGTTTGAAAACCTGCTGTCCATAATCCTCCTTCAGTAATTTTCTTTCATATAAGTGAGTAGTAGTATAATGGATACAATTTAACAACTTTTGGCCTAGATTTAGAGTTCGGCGGTAGCCGTCAAAACCAGCGTTAGAGGCTCCTAACGCTGGTTTTGGGCGCCCGCTGGTATTTGGAGTCAGTGATTAAAGGGTCTAACACTCACTTTTCAGCCGCGACTTTTCCATACCGCAGATCCCCCTACGCCATTTGCGTAGCCTATCTTTTCAATGGGATCTTTCTAACGCCGGTATTTAGAGTCGTTTCTGCAGTGAGCGTTAGAGCTCTAACGACAAGATTCCAGCCGCCTGAAAATAGCAGGAGTTAAGAGCTTTCTGGCTAACGCCGGTTTATAAAGCTCTTAACTACTGTACCCTAAAGTACACTAACACCCATAAACTACCTATGTACCCCTAAACCGAGCTCCCCCCACACCGCCGCCACTCGATTAAAATTTTTAACCCCTAATCTGCCGACCGCCACCTACGTTATACTTATGTACCCCTAATCTGCTGCCCCTAACCCCGCCGACCCCTGTATTATATTTATTCACCCCTAACCTGCCCCCCACAACGTCGCCGCCAGCTACTTACAATAATTAACCCCTAATCTTCCGACCGCAAATCGCCGCCACCTACGTTATCCCTATGTACCCCTAATCTGCTGCCCCTAACACCGCCGACCCCTATATTATATTTATTAACCCCTAATCTGCCCCCCTCAACGTCGCCGACACCTGCCTACACTTATTAACCCCTAATCTGCCGAGCGGACCTGAGCGCTACTATAATAAAGTTATTAACCCCTAATCCGCCTCACTAACCCTATCATAAATAGTATTAACCCCTAATCTGCCCTCCCTAACATCGCCGACACCTACCTTCAATTATTAACCCCTAAACTTCCGATCGGAGCTCACCGCTATTCTAATAAATGGATTAACCCCTAAAGCTAAGTCTAACCCTAACACTAACACCCCCCTAAGTTAAATATAATTTTTATCTAACGAAATAAATTAACTCTTATTAAATAACTTATTCCTATTTAAAGCTAAATACTTACCTGTAAAATAAATCCTAATATAGCTACAATATAAATTATAATTATATTATAGCTATTTTAGGATTAATATTTATTTTACAGGCAACTTTGTAATTATTTTAACCAGGTACAATAGCTATTAAATAGTTAAGAACTATTTAATAGTTACCTAGTTAAAATAATAACAAATTTACCTGTAAAATAAATCCTAACCTAAGTTATAATTAAACCTAACACTACCCTATCAATAAAATAATTAAATAAACTACCTACAATTACCTACAATTAACCTAACACTACACTATCAATAAATAAAATAAACACAATTGCTACAAATAAATACAATTAAATAAACTAGCTAAAGTACAAAAAATAAAAAAGAACTGTTACAGAAAATAAAAAAATATTTACAAACATAAGAAAAATATTACAACAATTTTAAACTAATTACACCTACTCTAAGCCCCCTAATAAAATAACAAAGCCCCCCAAAATAAAAAATTCCCTACCCTATTCTAAATTAAAAAAGTTACAAGCTCTTTTACCTTACCAGCCCTGAACAGGGCCCTTTGCGGGGCATGCCCCAAGAATTTCAGCTCTTTTGCCTGTAAAAGAATAAATACAATACCCCCCCCCCCCAACATTACAACCCACCACCCACATACCCCTAATCTAACCCAAACCCCCCTTAAATAAACCTAACACTAAGCCCCTGAAGATCTTCCTACCTTGTCTTCACCATCCAGGTATCACCGATCCGTCCTGGCTCCAAGATCTTCATCCAACCCAAGCGGGGGTTGGCGATCCATAATCCGGTCCAGAAGAGGCTCCAAAGTCTTCCTCCTATCCGGCAAGAAGAGGACATCCGGACCGGCAAACATCTTCTCCAAGCGGCATCTTCGATCTTCTTCCATCCGGTGCGGAGCGGGTCCATCTTGAAGCAGGCGACGCGGATCCATCCTCTTCTTCCGATGTCGCCCGACTAATGACGGTTCCTTTAAGGGACGTCATCCAAGATGGCGTCCCTCGAATTCCGATTGGCTGATAGGATTCTATCAGCCAATCGGAATTAAGGTAGGAATTTTCTGATTGGCTGATGGAATCAGCCAATCAGAATCAAGTTCAATCCGATTGGCCGATCCCATCAGCCAATCAGATTGAGCTCGCATTCTATTGGCTGATCGGAACAGCCAATAGAATGCGAGCTCAATCTGATTGGCTGATTGGATCAGCCAATCGGATTGAACTTGATTCTGATTGGCTGATTCCATCAGCCAATCAGAAAATTCCTACCTTAATTCCGATTGGCTGATAGAATCCTATCAGCCAATCGGAATTCGAGGGACGCCATCTTGGATGACGTCCCTTAAAGGAACCGTCATTAGTCGGGAGACATCGGAAGAAGAGGATGGATCCGCGTCGCCTGCTTCAAGATGGACCCGCTCCGCACCGGATGGAAGAAGATCGAAGATGCCGCTTGGAGAAGATGTTTGCCGGTCCGGATGTCCTCTTCTTGCCGGATAGGAGGAAGACTTTGGAGCCTCTTCTGGACCGGATTATGGATCGCCAACCCCCGCTTGGGTTGGATGAAGATCTTGGAGCCAGGACGGATCGGTGATACCTGGATGGTGAAGACAAGGTAGGAAGATCTTCAGGGGCTTAGTGTTAGGTTTATTTAAGGGGGGTTTGGGTTAGATTAGGGGTATGTGGGTGGTGGGTTGTAATGTTGGGGGGGGGGGTATTGTATTTATTCTTTGACAGGCAAAAGAGCTGAAATTCTTGGGGCATGCCCCGCAAAGGGCCCTGTTCAGGGCTGGTAAGGTAAAAGAGCTTGTAACTTTTTTAATTTAGAATAGGGTAGGGAATTTTTTATTTTGGGGGGCTTTGTTATTTTATTAGGGGGCTTAGAGTAGGTGTAATTAGTTTAAAATTGTTGTAATATTTTTCTTATGTTTGTAAATATTTTTTTATTTTCTGTAACTTAGTTCTTTTTTATTTTTTGTACTTTAGCTAGTTTATTTAATTGTATTTATTTGTAGCAATTGTGTTTAATTTATTTATTGATAGTGTAGTGTTAGGTTAATTGTAGGTAATTGTAGGTAGTTTATTTAATTATTTTATTGATAGGGTAGTGTTAGGTTTAATTATAACTTAGGTTAGGATTTATTTTACAGGTAAATTTGTAATTATTTTAACTAGGTAACTATTAAATAGTTCTTAACTATTTAATAGCTATTGTACCTGGTTAAAATAATTACAAAGTTGCCTGTAAAATAAATATTAATCCTAAAATAGCTATAATATAATTATAATTTATATTGTAGCTATATTAGGGTTTATTTTACAGGTAAGTATTTAGCTTTAAATAGGAATAAGTTATTTAATAAGAGTTAATTAATTTCGTTAGATAAAAATTATATTTAACTTAGGGGGGTGTTAGTGTTAGGGTTAGACTTAGCTTTAGGGGTTAATCCATTTATTAGAATAGCGGTGAGCTCCGATCGGAAGTTTAGGGGTTAATAATTGAAGGTAGGTGTCGGCGATGTTAGGGAGGGCAGATTAGGGGTTAATACTATTTATGATAGGGTTAGTGAGGCGGATTAGGGGTTAATAACTTTATTATAGTAGCGCTCAGGTCCGCTCGGCAGATTAGGGGTTAATAAGTGTAGGCAGGTGGAGGCGACGTTGTGGGGGGCAGATTAGGGGTTAATAAATATAACATAGGGGTCGGCGATGTTAGGGCAGCAGATTAGGGGTACATAGGGATAACGTAGGTGGCGGCGTTTTACGGAGCGGCAGATTAGGGGTTAAAAAAAATATGCAGGGGTCAGCGATAGCGGGGGCGGCAGATTAGGGGTTAATAAGTGTAAGATTAGGGGTGTTTAGACTCGGGGTACATGTTAGGGTGTTAGGTGCAGACGTAGGAAGTGTTTCCCCATAGGAATCAATGGGGCTGCGTTAGGAGCTGAACGCTGCTTTTTTGCAGGTGTTAGGTTTTTTTTCAGCTCAAACAGCCCCATTGTTTCCTATGGGAGAATCGTGCACGAGCACGTTTTTGAGGCCGGCCGCGTCCGTAAGCAACTCTGGTATCGAGAGTTGCTTTTGCGGTAAAAATGCTCTACGCTCCTTTTTTGGAGCCTAACGCAGCATTTGTTTTAACTCTCGATACCAGAGTTAAATTTATGGTGCGGCCAGAAAAAAGCCCGCGGAGCGTTAACAGCCCTTTTACCGCCGAACTCCAAATCTAGGCCTTTGCAAATTCAAAACACTTTTAATTAGTACTAGTCGATAAGCCTGCCCAGAGTGCAGTCTAATTATTTTTAAGCTACAGATGTAGAAACAACCTATTTTGTAACTCATCTTTTATATAAATATTTATGCTACAGGTGTAGCAATACTATAATGTTAATAGACTACTATCTTAAATATATAAATAATATTTTCTATATAATAAACTACAGATATAGCCACACCCTATTTGGACAAACTACTGTCCTAAATAAATACAACATTGCTCCTCTTTAAATTATGTCTACTTTAAGTATATTTCTTTATATACAACATTTTTAGTAAAACAGGCATCACTTCCAGTTATTAATTTCCCTTGTTCTTGTCCGTCTATGACCTTAACTTTTTCATCTGCAGAGCGTTTTACATGTGAAAAGCAACATGGCTAAAAACAAATAGATGCCAACTCTGGCTAAAAACAAATAAATGCCAACTCTTTCTAAAGTTTGTTCCTGAGCTTTGTTAATGGTCATAGCGAATGCTAATTTAACGGGGAATTGTCTTTTTCGTAATACAAAAGCAAGTTCAGTATTACTTGGGGCTAAGTCTATTTGGGGAATAAAAACATTTTGCCCTTCAGCTGTACCTGTTAATACTTGTGCAATAATTAAATTTTCCCGCAATGCTTTCACAACTAATCTGGTGCCATTACAAAGACCTCTTTTGGTGTTAAGATTACACAAAAGCATAATAATACTACCTATTTTAAGAATGAGCTTATGAACTGGCATTCCAGAAGGAGCCAATTCATTTAAAAACTCAACTGGGTAATTATCCCTATCTTCCTGTGATTCATCATCATTATTATTATTATTATTATTATCAGGTATTTGTAGAGCGCCAACAGATTCCGCACCGCTGAATTCCATCATCAATGGAATCTGTACTTAAGTAACTAGAGGTTTCACCTTCTAACAAACTCAGTACTTCCTTATTGATTTTATCAACATAACTATTTTTTGGACATAAAATGGTCATTTTTTAAAACTTAAAAGCATCAGAATCACAAACTCAGTACTTCCTTATTGATTTTATCAACATCACTATTTTTTGGACATAAAATGGTTATTTTTTAAAACTTTAAAGCATCAGAATCATTTAACTCTTCACCAAAAATCTCCTTTACAATGGAGTCTTTGCAGATCATTTGGAATGGAATTTCAAAGCTATCTTCATGAAAATCATGCTCGTTTGTCAGTAGTCCATCTCCAAGCTTTAAAAGCCAAAAGCTAAATTCTGGATCAACAGATCTTACATTATTAGTCAGCTTCAAAAGTGTAAACTTATGCCAGAGTGGATACAATTTTATGTTGACTTCAACTATAGCTGATCTACTTCCATGTGCAACAACAGGAAGAGTTTGTCTGAAAATTTTCCATGTTGTTGTCTTTTGATGGAAAACAAAATGCTGAGGAATATCCGTGTAAAGATATGCATGAGCTGACGCATCTTCTTTTTTTAATTTAAACCAGGCAGTCAAAGTTTTATCTCTATGTGTTCTTTCTACTGCAGTTTCAATATTGTCTTCAGTAAAATATACTGACTGTTCTCCAGGAAAGGTGAACTTGTAATCACACAATTGTATGCGATTGATGGTGCATATGAAAGCCAAAAAGCCACCATGCTGCTTCTGGAGCACTAACATATCTAGAATTCATAAATGAAGTTATCTCATCATGAAGAAGTGTTTCATGTTCTTTAATTGCAATATTTGCACAGTCATGTCCTTTATAAATATATTTAACTATGTACTTTACACTTTTTATAGAAGCACAGTTTTCAATATTAACCCCTTAACGACACATGTCGTACAGGGTACGTCGCATACAACCTGGTCTTTAAAGACCAGCGACGTACCCTGTACGACATCAGGGTTTAAAGCGGCTGGAAGCAATCCTGATCGCTTCCAGCCGCTTTCAAGGTATTGCTGTGATGCCTCGACATTGAGGCATCACTGCAATACCTTTTTTCCAAAACCAATGCAGAGAGAGCCACTCTGTGGCCCTCTCTGCACCGGTAGCGATGGGGCCGATCGTTGGTGGGTGGGAGCAGCTGCAGGTTTCCCATCGCTACCCGGCATCCGGTTCCTGAATGTGCAATGTGCACGCCGGGTGCCAGGAGCATGCAGGGGCCTGCAGGGAGCGCGCATGCACGCGCATATGTGCGCGAGATCGCGTAACAGCCACTGCCACCAATGAATTTATGAATGGGAGAGAGGGAGAGGGAGGGGGGGAAATAATTTTCAAAAGGATCTGGGAGGGGGAGAGGGAGGAGGGTATTAGGGGGGGCAGCTACACTACAGAAAACATTTAATTACATGCAAAAAAGTAAAAGAAAACATTTTTTGGAGGCAAATTGGGTACTGGCAGACAGCTGCCAGTACCCAAGATGGCAGCAAATAGGATGTGTGCAAGTGTTATAGAGCTGTTTGGGGGGGATCAGAGTAGTTAGGGGCTAAGGGGGGGGGTCCATCACAGCTAAACAGATAAAAAAATTTTTTTTTTTAAAAAATCATAAAAAAAAAAGCCTTTTATTTTAGTACTGGCAGAGTTTCTGCCAGTACTTAAGATGGCGGGGACAATTGTGGGGTGGGGGAGGGAAGAGAGATGTTTGGGAGGGATCAGGGGGTGGGATCTCTCAGGTGGGAGGCTGATCTCTACACTAAAGCTAAAATTAACCCTGCAAGCTCCCTACAAGCTATCTAATTAACCCCTGCACTGCTGGGCGTAATACACGTGTGATGCGCAGCAGCATTTAGCAGCCTTCTAATTACCAAAAAGCAACACAAAAGCCATATATGTCTGCTATTTCTGAACAAAGGGGATCCCAGAGAAGCATTTACAACCATTTATGCCATAATTGCATAAGTTGTTTGTAAATAATTTCAGTGAGAAACCTAAAATTGTAAAAAATTTAACATTTTTTTTTTATTTGATCGCATTTGGCGGTGACATGGTGGCATGAAATATACCAAGATGGGCCTAGATCAATACTTGGGGTTGTCTACTACACTACACTAAAGCTAAAATTAACCCTAGAAGCTCCCTACATGCTCCCTAATTAACCCCTTCACTGCTGGGCATAATACATGTGTGGTGCGCAGTGGCATTTAGCGGCCTTCTAATTACCAAAAATCAATGCCAAAGCCATATATGTCTGCTATTTATGAACAAAGGGGATCCCAGAGAAGCGTTTACAACCACTTATGCCATAATTGCACAAGTTGTTTGCAAATAATTTCAGTGAGAAACCTAAAGTTTGTGAAAAAAATTATGAAAAAGTGAATTTTTTCTTTATTTGATCTCATTTGGTGGTGAAATGGTGGCATGAAATATACCAAAATGGGCCTAGATCATTACTTTGGGATGTCTTCTAAAAAAACATATATACATGTCAAGGGATATTCAGGGATTCCCGAAAAATATCAGTGTCCCAATGTAACTAGCGCTAATTTTGAAAAAAAGTGGTTTGGAAATAGCAAAGTGCTACTTGTACTTATTGCCCTATAACTTGCGAAAAACGCAAAGAACATGTAAATATTGGGTATTTCAAAACTCAGGACAAAATTTAGAAACTATTTAGCATGGGTGTTTTTTGGTGGTTGTAGATGTGTAACAGATTTTGGGGGTTAAAGTTAGAAAAAGTGTGTTTTTTTCCATTTTTTCCTCATATTTTATAATTTTTTTTATAGTAAATTATAAGATATGATGAAAATAATGGTATCTTTAGAAAGTCCATTTTATGGCGAGAAAAACAGTATATAATATGTGTGGGTACAGTAAATGAGTAAGAGGAAAATTACAGCTAAACACAAACACCGCAGAAATGTAAAAATAGCCCTGGTCCTTAAGGGGAAGAAATTGAAAAATGGCCGTGTCCTTAAGGGGTTAATATGGCAGTTGTATTTTAATGCAAAGTATGGGTTGTATGGTACAACCCAAGAGTTATCAATTTTTTTACCATTTATTTCAATTGAAAGACTTTTTTACTTCTCTTGTAACGTGGATAACCATCTACATTGATTAAAGTTTCTTCTTGGAAAGATTTTGGAAATTGCTTAGATCAAACCCCATCAACTATACATGGAGATCTTAGATTATGCTCACCACAGGGCCCATGTATCATGTGTTTGGTAACAATTGCATGTAACCATGGATTGACTTCAATGTCAGGTATTTCAGCACAAATAAAACTATCAATTACTTGTGCATTTTTAGGCTTATTGTTGAGAATCAATTTGAATGGAACGCAACTGTAGACCTATAATGTGGTTTGTATCACTGTTGCCTCTGTATTCCCTGAATATGCTGGAGATACAGAATATGGCGGTGAGTGAAATTATTGGTAAAGATCTTGAGAGTATACTACTGATCAAATAGCTGCTGAGTAGTATGCAGAGATCAAATATAAGGCTTTAGATTAGTAGGAAATAATTCATACATTAATTGGGAGAGTATTTAGTAAGCTCATGTCCCCTTTAAGAGATGTAAGATGAGCGTGTCTATTTGAGAATTCACCTTAGAGTGAATAGCCTGAGAGCTTGTCCCTTTAAGAGAAGAGAGCTGAATGATATTGTGGTTAATTTGAGCTGTTTGCAGCTAACAGGTAGATGGAGCAACAAAACATAAAGTCTTTGGCAGCTCTGACTCAACTCCAAGTTAGTGTAGAAGGAGGAGCGGTACTTTTGTGCTCATGCTGAAAACACTATGGCTGGAGGCAGTTCATGTGGCAAAACAGCTGATCGCCTGAAGTGCTGTGGAGAGCCGCGGTCATGTGTCCCCTCTTGGTGTCGGCTGAGGATCTCTGGTTGCGGTGATCAGAGAGGAAGAGGAGTGGTACATGCTCCGAGAATCAGCCCAGGTTAGAGGAATTTGTTATGCAGGGGTAAAGGCAGACAGGCTACACGCTGTTCAATAATTGCCGTGAAGCAAAAGGAAAGGAAGTCCCGGTTAAGCTCAGAAAGGTTTTCACTTAAGTTGCAAAGTTTCAAAGTTCCAAAATGTTGTTACTTCTCAGGTAGAGGTTTGGTAGTAACAATAAGCCCAAATACGAAGTATTAGGATCCTTGGGGACCAAGTATTGAAAAAACAGTGTGCTTGATAGGCAGAAGTGACAATCCTGCTCAGCTCACAGATAGCTAAACTATGCAAATTACTAAGCACTTGTCTGCAGCTGAGGGATAGCTTTTAAAGGTGAAGGGGGAAAGGCCAAATAGAAATCCTGACATGACCCCCCTTTCAAGCAAGCTGTCCCACAGCTTGAGGTCGGGGACAATCCGGATTCCGTCTATGGAACATAGAGACAAGCCTTGGTGCATGGATGTTCGTAGAGGGTTCCCAAGAGTCTTCCTTGCTGGAATAGCCCTTCCACCGAATGAGATATAGCAGTTGACCTTTGTGGTATCTGGAGTCAACAATGAGCGAACCTCGTATTCATCAGGTAGGTCAGCAAGAGGAGTCGGTGCTAGAAACAAGGTAGAGTCCCTCATGTCTCTTGCTGGCTTGAGTAAAGAGACATGGAATGTCGGGTGAATGCGTGGTAAATCCAATTTAACTGAATTTTCATTGATTATTCTATTGATAGCAAAGGGTCCGATGAATTTCATGAATAACTTTTTGGTCTGAATGTGTAACCTAATTTTTTTTGTGGAAAGCCAAACCTTTTGACCTACGGTATATTTTGGGGGTTCTCTTCTTCTTAGATCATAATGCCTCTTTTGATTGGCATGTGCATCTCTGATGTTCTCCTGGAGTACCTTGAAAGTTTCCAATAATGAATTGATCATTGAGTCAACCTGGGGAGAAGTAGTGACAACCCCTTGAGCAAAGGTTATCGCTGGGTGGTATCCGTAAATTGCGAAGAATGGTGACATGTTAGTGGTAGAATTCATGACATCATTAAAAGTGAATTCAGCCATGGGTAAGTATCATACCCAATCTGTTTGGTGATGAGAGCAATAACAGCGGAGGTACTGTTCCAAACACTGATTTATGCGTTCCACTTGCCCGTTAGTTTGGGGGTGGTATGATGTTGAGAAGCAATGATCGATTTGTAGCATCCTACAGAGTTGTCTCCAGAAGTGTGATGTGAATTGGGATCCCCTGTCGGAGACGAGGATGTGTGGGAGTCCATGCAGCCTGGCTATATGTTTCACAAAGAGTTCTGCCTTCTCAGAGAATGTTGGGAGCTTGTGATACGGAATGAAGTGGGCCATCTTCGTGAAGTGGTCTACGACAACTAAAATGGTATTCTGATGTTGTTATTCAAGGATTTCTACAATGAAATCCATGCCGACCTGTTGCCAAGGTTGATTGGGAACTTCCAGAGGCATCAGAAGTCCGTATGGATGTTGAGTCTCCAATTTACAGGTGGTGCAGACAGTGCAGCATCGGATATACTCTTTCACCGAAGACTGTAGTCCCAGCCACCAGTAAGCCCTTGAAATCTTCTCAGAGGTACGTTTTACCCCCTGATGTCCAGATACTGGAGAGTCATGGAAAAGCTGCAGTATGCGTGATCTGAGGTTTCTTGGAATGTACAACCTATCGTTGTAGTAGTAAAATCCATCCTGTTTAAGCTTGACTGCGTTGTGAGGTATCTCTGAGTCATTCCTTAGAGATTTTGTTAACTCCCTACTTAGGTCAGTTGATATACCCAAGAAACGTACCTGAGGTATAATATTCCAACTCACTTCTGGTTAAATTGGTACAGGCTCTTTACAAGATAAGACGTCTGCCTTACGATTTTTGTTGGCAGGTCTGTACAATATGTTGAAGTTGAATCTTGCAAAAAATAAGCTCCACCTTACTTGTCTAGCGGATAGCGTTTTATTACTTTGTAAGTACTCTAGGTTCTTATGATAAGTGTAGATGATTGTTGGAAGTTTAGTACCCTCTAACAAATCTTTCCATTGTTCCAGGGAACATTTTATCGCCAGAAGCTCTTTATCACCGAGCGAATAATTTTGTTCGGCAGGAGATAGAATCTTTGAGAAAAAAGCTACAGGATGGAGAGGTGTAGTCGGTGTCTCCCATTGTGAAAGTATGGCTCCAATGGCGTAGTCAGAAGAGTCTACTTCCAATACATACTGGAGTTTTGGATTAGGGAAATGTAGTATGGGTGCCTTTGTGAATGGACTTTTAACTCCGTGAAAGCCTTATTGGCATCTTCATTCCATTTGAAGGGCACTGAACCAGTAAGAATGGTAAGAGGTTTAACTACCTTAGAATTTTTTTTATACATTTTCCAGTAATAATTAGTGAAGCCAAGGAAGTGTTGAAGTTCTTTTTTTGTTGTTGGTTGGATCCAGTCTTTGACAGCTTGCACCTTGTTCTCTTCCATCTGTATTCCTGCAGAACTTATGTGATACCCTAAAAAGGAGATGTTATCTGTGTGGAAAACACACTTCTCCGGTTTGGCATACAACTGGTGTGTACGGAGTCTGGAGAGTACCCATCTGACGTGTGTGATGTGCTGAGGTAAATCTATGGAATATATGAGAATATCGTCAAGATAGATGACGATGCAAACATCTAGAAGATCCCTGAACACATCATTTATAAAGTACTGGAAGGTCACAGGGGCATTACATAGCCCGAATGGCATTACCCGATACACATATAAGCCATACCATGTCCGAAATGTGGTAAGCCACTCGTCTCCTTTGCAAATTCTTACCAGATTGTAAGCCCCTCGAAGATCCAGTTTGGTGAAGATCTTTGCATGCCGTAGTCTTTCAATAAGTTCCAGGATAAGTGGAAGGGGGTACCTGTTTTCATGGTTCTCTTGTTAAGTTCTCTATAGTCTATAATCAGTCTAAGTGAGGAATCCTTGTTCCTAACGAATAACATCCCAGCTCCTGCAGGGGATGTAGAGGGTCTTATAAAGCCTTTTTGGAAATTCTCGTCAAGGTAGGTTTTTAAATGTTGTAACTCAGGCTGGCTGAGAGGGTACAGGTGTACGACAGCTCCAGGCTGGAGATCGATGGGGCAGTTGTATATGTGATGTGGTGGTAGAGTTTCTGCCTCTTTCTTACTAAACACGTCTGAAAAATCTCTGTAGGCTTCCGGGAGAGTGAATTCTGACTCTGAGACTTGGAGTACGTGTACCTGGGGGTAACAGGTAGTTTTACAGAAATCAGATGATAGATCTATTGATAAATCCTTCCAATCCATTGAGGGTTGATGTTGTTGTAGCCAGCTGAGACCTAATACTATAGGAAACAGAGGTGAAGCTGTGTACATCAAACGCTATGTACTCAGTATGTCCAGTGGGTGTTTGTACCTAGAGGTACTGTTTCATGTGTGATTGGACCTGTGAGGATTTTGGAATCATCAATTACACGTATGACAACTGGTTGATGCTTACACACAATTGGAATTTTTTTTATTGCTATTTACAATATCTTTATCTACATAGTTCCCATATGCACCGGAATCTACAATGGCATCAGTCTTCAGTCTGTTTTGATCCCACTGTAAAGTTAAAGGGAGACGACAGTAAGTATGTATATGTATGCACTTACTTCTCTTGTTCTTTAGTAGTAGTGGGCAGTCCTTCACACTATGATTCGGGTTCGCACAGTACATACACAGCATCTGAGTCTTTCTGTGGATGCGTTCTTTCATAGTGAGTGGTCCTCGGATTATACCTATATCCATAGGTTCAGGGGGAGTTTTAAGTACCGGATTCTCTCGGTTTGTAGAGGGTGCTTGGTGTGGGATTTCCTGGATTCCCCCTTTCTGTTCTCCTTTCGCGGAGTCGTCGATCAATTTGGATTGTGAGCCTCATAAGACTTTCTAGGGTTTCAGGTAAGTCGATACAGGCCAATTCATCTTTAATTGCGACCGATAACCCAATCCTAAACTGTTTTTTCAGTGCAACTGTGTTCCATGGTGAGTCTGTGGAGTATTGTTTAAACTCTGTAATGTAGTCCTCTACTTGTCGTCTTCCTTATTTAAGGCTTCTCATGTTTGTCTCAGCCATTAATTGTAGGTTGGTGTCCTGGTAAAGTTCATCCATTGATAGGATGAATTGGTCTAGAGATGAAAGAATGGGGTTATTCGTCTCATACAGAGTATCCGCCCATGCCCTGGGTTCACCTCTCAGGAAGGAGATCATTGTTAAGACTTTGATTTTAACGGTGTTATAAGTCTTAGATTTTAAAAAGTAAAGTACAGGAGTTTTTGAACTGTCTGTACAGTCTGCAGTTTCCTGAGAAAGTATCAGGTAGAGAGACCTGAGGTTCTGGCTGTATGTCAGGTACAGGGGATTTAGTCGACATTGTATCCTTTATGATGTCATGTAAAGTTTGGTTATCGAGTAGAAGTTCCCTAAGGCCTTGTCTGAGCTGATCGACCCTTTGGGAGAGGCTATATACCACTTGGGGTAGGTCTAATGGTTCCATAGTTTGGCTTAGTAATATGTTGAGAATCAATTTGAATGGAACACAACTGTAGACCTATAATGTGGTTTGTATCACTGTAGCCTCTGTATTCCCTGAATATGCTGGAGATACAGAATATGGCGGTGAGTTAAATTATTGGTAAAGATCCTGAGAGTATACTACTGATCAAATAGCTGCTGAGTAGTATGCAGAGATCAAATATAAGGCTTTAGATTAGTAGGAAATAATTCATACATTAATTGGGAGAGTATTTAGTAAGCTCATGTCCCCTTTAAGAGATGTAAGATGAGCGTGTCTATTTGAGAATTCACCTTAGAGTGAATAGCCTGAGAGCTTGTCCCTTTAAGAGTAGAGAGCTGAATGATATTGTGGTTAATTTGAGCTGTTTGCAGCTAACAGGTAGATGGAGCAACAAAACGTAAAGTCTTTGGCAGCTCTGACTCAACTCCAAGTTAGTGTAGAAGGAGGAGTGGTACTTTTGTGCTCACGCTGAAAACACTACGGCTGGAGGCAGTTCATGTGGCAAAACAGCTGATTGCCTGAAGTGCTGTGGAGAGCCGCGGTCATGTGACCCCTCTTGGTGTCGGCTGAGGATCTCCGGTTGCGGCGGTCAAAGAGGAAGAGGAGTGGTACACGCTCCGAGAATCAGCCCAGGTTAGAGGAATTTGTTATGCAGGGGTAAAGGCAGACAGGCTACACGGTGTTCAGTAATTGCCGTGAAGTAAAAGGAAAGTAAGTCCCGGTTAAGCTTAGGAAGGTTTTCACTTAAGTTGCAAAGTTTCACAGTTCCAAAATGTTGTTACTTCTCAGGTAGAGGTTTGGTAGAAACAATAAGCCCAAACACAAAGTATTAGGATCCTTGGGGACCAAGTATTGAAAGAAACAGTGTGCTTGATAGGCAGAAGTAACAATCCTGCTCTGGCTCAGCTCACAGATAGCGAAACTATGCAAATTACTAAGCACTTGTCTGCAGCTGAGGGATAGCTTTTAAAGGTGAAGGGGGAAGGGCCAAATGGAAATCCTGACACTTATCTTCTGAACATAATATAAGCAAAATATTTGCATGAGGTAGTCCACATTTTGAAATTCATTTGCATGAACTTTGGCAGCTGGTTTAAACAAAACATGTTTTTTTGTGATGTCATCAAGAAATTCTTGAAGTTTTAAATGAAAAACTCTTGCCACTAAATCAGGTCGAAATTCAACTACTTGACCTTCTTTTAGATTTAAAACAATTTTAGACCATTTTGGGTTACATGTCATAGTTATGAAAAAATCAGGCTTCCTATACTTTCTTACAATCGCCATGGCATCTTGGTAATGTTGTACCATGTTTCTGAGACTACCTAAAAATGTAGATGGAAGTATAACTACTTTGCCTGGAAGTAAGCACTGCTACACTTTGAAGATGGTCCATGAGACCTGTTTACTTTTCAACCCTTAATTTTAAGTGATTTTGTCTTACATAGTTTAAATAATTACCTTCTGTTTTAACATATGCATCTACAAAGTACTGCTGAGTCAATTTGCCAGCACTCAGAAATTGGTTAAACTTGTGATGGATGAAATGTATATATCCATAAAATTGCATTTGTGTGACCCTTTCTCTTGGCTTTGCTATGGATTCAATCCATGAATTTACTTGCATTCAATGGCACCAATATGCTCGCCTCACATCGCCTAACATTGCGGCCGCGGACCTGAATATGCTCTCCATATTTATAGAAAAAGCTGTCAAAAAGCCACGCACCAAGTACGGGGCATTGAGCAGCGAACTGTTGTTAACTAACAGTCATCGATCTCGCTGCTCTTTGGCTTTTTCACAGCTTTATTTGTATACAATCACTAAACACTGCCACTATACCAAAATGTTTAACTCCTATCCCGCCACTCCCGGACCCCGCCGCAACTAAATAAAGTTATTAACCCCTATCCCGCCGCTCCCGGACCCCGCCGCAACTAACTAAAGGTATTAACCCCTAAACCTCTGACCTCCCACATCACTACCACTTACTAAACCTATTAACCCCTAAACCGCCAGCCCTCCACATCGCCATAAACTAAATTAAACTATTAACCCCTAAACCTAACAACCCGCTAACTTTATATTAAATATTATCTCATCCATATCATATAATAAATTTAAACTTACCTTTAGATTTAAATTAAACTATTTTAAACTATTTAATAATCTACCTTAACTATTATACTAAAATTACATTAAACTATATTAAACTATTAATTAACCTACCCTAACTATTATACTAAGATTACATTAAACTATATTAAACTATTAATTAATCTACCCTAAATGTTATACTAAAATTACATCAAACTAAATTAAACTATTAACCCCTTAATGACCGAGGACGTGCAGGGTACGTCCTCAAAAAAAAGGCAGTTAACGTCTGAGGACGTACCCTGCACGTCCTCGGTGTGGAAAGCAGCTGGAAGCGATCCTGCTCACTTCCAGCTGCTTTCCAGTTATTGCAGTGATGCCTCGATATGGAGGCATCCTGCAATAACCTTACATGGCCATCCGATGCAGAGAGAGACACTCTGTGGCCCTCTCTGCACCGGACATCGATGGCCGGTATCGTTGGTGGGTGGGAGCCGACTTGGGAGGCGGGTGGGCGGCCATCGGTGTATCCTGTGTCATCAAGGGTGGGCGGGATCGGAGGCGGGACCGTTATGGGGCGCGCGCAGGGTTGCACGCGTGTATGGAGGTTGGCGGGTGGGCGGGTGCACGGGGCGGGAGCGGGTGGGAACCGCTACACTACGGTAAATATTGTTAAGAAAAAATGCCCTAATCTTGTTTGTGCAAAAGCACAAAAAGAGATCGTGGAGGGGTGGGGGGTTGGTTTTGTGTGGGGGGAAGCTACACTACAGAAAATGTTAATAAAAATTAAAAAAAAAACATGTTTTCTTCTAAACTGAGTACTGGCAGACAGCTGCCAGTACCCAAGATGGCGCAGATTAAGTTAGAGTGGGAGGATTATAGAGCTGTTTGGGGGGGATCAGTGAGGTTGGGGGCTAAGGGTGGGATAGTAAACAGCAGCATATGTAAATATGCTTTTTAAAAACACAAAAAAACAACAAATATAGCTTTTATTTTAGTACTGGCAGACTTTCTGCCAGTACTTAAGATGGCGGGGACAATTGTGGGGTGGGGGTGGGAAGAGAGCTGTTTGGGAGGGATCAGGGGGTCTGATGTTTCAGGTGGGAGGCTGAAACATCAGCGGCCTTCTAAATACCAAAAAGCAACGCCAAAGCCATATATATCTGCTATTTCTGAACAAAGGGGATCCCAGAGAAGCATTTACAACCATTTGTGCCATAATTGCACAAGCTGTTTGTAAATGATTTCAGTGAGAAACCAAAAATTGTGAAAAATTAATGTTTTTTTTAATTTGATCGCATTTGGCGGTGAAATGGTGGCATGAAATATACCAAAATGGGCCTAGATCAATACTTGGGGTTGTCTACTACACTACACTAAAGCTAAAATTACCCCAAAAAGCTCCCTACATGCTCCCTAATTAACCCCTTCACTGCTGGGCATAATACACGTGTGGTGCGCAGTGGCATTTAGTGGCATTCTAATTACCAAAAAGCAACACCAAAGCCATATAAGTCTGCTATTTCTGAACAAAGGGGACCCCAGAGAAGAATTTACAACCATTTGTGCCATAATTGCACAAGCTGTTTGTAAATAAGTTCAGTGAGAATCCTAAAGTTTGTGAAAAAAATTGTGAAAAAGTGAACAATTTTTTTTATTTGATCGCATTTGGCGGTGAAATGGTGGCATGAAATATACCAAAATGGGCCTAGATCAATACTTTGGGTTGTCTACTAAAAAAAAATATATACATGTCAATGGATATTCAGAGATTCCTGAAAGATATCAGTGTTCTAATGTAACGCTAATTTTGAAAAAAAAATGGTTTGGAAATAGCAAAGTGCTATTTGTATTTATGGCCCTATAACTTGCAAAAAAAGCAAAGAACATGTAAACATTGGGTATTTCTAAACTCAGGACAAAATTTAGAAACTATTTAGCATAGGTGTTTTTTGGTGATTGTAGATGTAGATGTGTAACAGATTTTGGGGGTCAAAGTTAGAAAAAGTGTATTTTTTTTTCAATTTTTCCTCATATTTTATAATTTTTATATAGTAAATTATAAGATATGATGAAAATAATGGTATCTTTAGAAAGTCCATTTAATGGCGAGAAAAACGGTATATAATATGTGTGGGTACAGTAAATGAGTAAGAGGAAAATTACAGCTAAACACAAACACCGCAAAAATGTAAAAATAGCCTTGGTCCCAAACGGACAGAAAATGGAAAAGTGCTGTGGTCATTAAGGGGTTAATTAACCTACTCTAACTATTATACTAAAATTACATTAAACTACAAATTAAATTAACTATTCTATATATTTAAACACCTAACCCTACTCAAATAATTTAAATCTACAATAAAACATGACAAAGTTACAAAAAATAACAAACACTAAGTTACAAAAAAAATAAACACTAAGTTACACAAAATAAAAAATAAATTATCAAATATTTAAACTAATTACACCTAAGCTAAGAGCCCTATGAAAATAAAAAAGCCCCCCCAAAATAAAAAACCCCTAACCTACAATAAACTACAAATAGCCCTTAAAAGGGCCTTTTGCGAGGCATTCCCCCAAATAAATCAGCTCTTTTACCTGTAAATAAAAAATATGAATAACCCTCCAACAGTGAAACCCACTACCCACCCCCCCAAATAAAAACCTAACTAAAAAAACTTAAGCTCCCCATTGCCCTGAAAAGGGCATTTGGATGGGCATTTCCCTTAAATGGGCATTTAGCTCTATTGCTGCCCAAACCCTAATCTAAAACTAAAACCCACGCAATAAACCCTTAAAAAAACCTAACACTAACCCCCGAAGATCCACTTACAGTTTTGAAGATCCGACATCCATCCTCAAAGAAGGCGGGAGAAGTCCTCATCGAAGCCGGCAGAAGTCTTCATCCAAGCAGCCGAAGTCTTCATCCAAGCCTGCAGAAGTCTTCACCTAGATGGCATCTTCTATCTTCATCCATCCGGCGCGGAGTGGCTCCATCTACAAGACATCCGAATTCCTTTGGCATTGCGCTGCAACATTCCATTAAGGATGCGTGCGTAACTGCCGATGGCGATGGACATTACAAACGCATTTATAGTATAGATAATTGTGACTCTCTCCACCACAATTAACCCTTTATGCAACCATCCCTACTTCTACAGACCCCATTTTAGCTTACACAGCCCCTAAACCAAATATCTCCTACAAAATGCAACAATCCAACATTAAAATTAATTAAACCCTCCCATACATTAGAACTTTCATCAAAGGGGCAGTTATTGTGGGTGGTCACTATTATGATTAGTTGCCATTTGAGGGTGTCACAGAAGGTTACATTTAGCTGCTGTTGGGACTATTTAGTGCAGAGTATTATAGATTTTTGACTGGTCCTCTGTGATAGCTAGAAACTGTATGGTTGGTTAAATAGACCACATATAATCTTGTTATTACATGTGAGCTGTTGCTATGATAGAGATGTAGAACATTTGTGTGATGACTGTCTCACTACTATTGATAGCAACTGGTTTGTCAGTATGCTGTGGCTCTGCATCTAGCAATAATCACAGGAGCTACTCTATCTTAATAGTGAATACAAATGCTTTTAATAATAAAACAAGAGGAGGAAAATGGTATGAATCCTAAAATGTTTGTTTAATAATTCAGAGCCTACAATTTTAAACAGCTTTCCAATTTACTTCTGTTATTAATGGTTGCTTCATTGGTGTCTATTGTTGAAGGAGTGGCAATACTGGGAGCTAGCTTAACACATGATGTAATAATGACAAGATGCATATATGTGCAGACACCAATCAGCAGCTAGATCCCAGTAGTGCATTGTTGCAGCCTACCTAGGATTACTTGTCAACAAACTATATCCAGAGAAATAAGTAAAATAGATATTGAAAGTAAATAGGAAAGTTATTTAAAATTGTATACTCTATTTGAATCATGAAGTTTAATGTTGACTCATTGTTCCTTTAATAAAGAAGATGTTTCAGAACACTTTAACTTCTTACAAACAGCCCAATTAAATTAGTGCAGTTTGTTTTTGCTTTTGCATGTTAATTTACATTTCCAATAATGACAGGCATGTAAGTAGAAATATTAGAGGCATAAACTTTACATAGCAAAGTAATAGATAGATAGATAGATAGATAGATAGATAGATAGATAGATAGATAGATGGATAGATGATAGATGGTTGGACGGATGAATGGATAGATAGATGATAGATAGATAGATAGATAGATAGATAGATAGATGGAAGCAGAAAGACAGACATACAGATAGATAGATAGATAGATAGATAGATAGATAGATAGATAATATAGAGACCGAAAGACAGATAGATAGAGACAGAGAGATAGATAATAGACATATAGATAGATGATAGATAGATAGATAGATAGATAGATAGATAGATAGATAGATAAAAAAAAAGTAAAGCTTGATTTTTAAAAACTGTATATGTACATACATTCAAAAGCATGATATTTGTAAAAATAGAAAAAAATGGAAATATAGTGCACTATTTCATATTTTTAAACTAGAAAAGCAGTTTTTCCACCTCTAATTACATGTACTCTTGGCTTGTGAATAGGTTTGAAAAAGATCACATATTAGTAATTGGTTGCAAATAAGATCCACTTGAATTCTGTCCAAAAACTATTAAACCCAGCAGGGCACTGAATCTGATATTGCCTGCACACACAATAGAATTATTGTACATTTATGAGAGTTTGAGTTTTTAACTACCCAGTTTATTTTGATTGAAGAGTGAGAGTTAAAGGTTATGCATACTACTCTTATGTAGATATCATTAGGTACTTGAAACATTATAGCTAGTAATAGTTTAATTGCATCTAATTGTGTACTTAACTGTGCCTTCTCTTGTTTTATTTTATCAGTTACAACTTACATTTCCATTTCCTGCACTTTGGAAACTGAAATCCGTGTACGAGGACGTAAAATTAAAACAATCACACAAAAAAAATATTTTTAATAACATGGTGTGTTCTTCTTAATATGTTACTAACAAATTGGATTAATTGAAAACAATAAAAAAAGCCTGCTTATAAAAGTATATAATATTTGTGCAGAACAAAATAAGAATTAAAAAAATTACGGAAAACATGACCAACAAAGAGAGGTTGATCAAGCAGGTACTAACGCCCCCTAGAAGGAATGAACCCCTAAACTGCCTGCTGTTGCTTCTTCACCAAACAAAAAACAGGAATAAGAGCTGTTCTCCTTAAAGACTCTAGCCTAGATTTAGAGTTTGGCGGCCAAAGGGGTGCGTTAGCTACGCATGCTTTTTTTCCCCCGCACCTTTTAAATACCGCTGGTATTTAGAGTTCACAGAATGGCCGGGTTTTCAGTGCGTTAGGCTCCAAAAAGGGAGCGTAGAGCATAATTTAACGCCACTGCAACTCTAGATACCAGCAGTGCTTACGGACGCGGCCAGCTTAAAAAAAACGTGCTTGTGCACGATTCCCCCATAGAAAACAATGGGGCCATTTGAACTGAAAAAAAACCTAACACCTGCAAAAAAGCAGCGTTCAGCTCCTAACGCAGCCCCATTGTTTACTATGGGGAAACACTTCCTACGTCTGCACCTAACACCCTAACATGTACCCCGAGTCTAAACACCCCTAACCTTACACTTATTAACCCCTAATCTTCCGCCCCCGCTATCGCTGACACCTGCATATTTTTTTTAACCCCTAATCTGCCGCTCCGTAAACCGCCGCTACCTACATTATCCCTATTTACCCCTAATCTGCTGCCCCTAACACCTCCAACCCCTATATTATATTTATTAACCCCTAATCTGCCCCCCTCAATGTTGCCTCCACCTGCCTACACTTATTAACCCCTAATCTGCCGAGCGGACCGCACCGTTACTATAATAAAGTTATTAACCCCTAATCCGCCTCAATCCCGCCTCAATAACCCTATAATAAATAGTATTAACCCCTAATCTGCCCTCCCTAACATCGCCGACACCTAACTTCAATTATTAACCCCTAATCTGCCGACCGAATCTCGCTGCTACTGTAATAAATGGATTAACCCCTAAAGCTAAGTCTAACCCTAACCCTAACACCCCCTAAATTAAATATAATTTAAATCTAACGAAATAAATTAAATCTTATTAAATAAATTATTCCTATTTAAAGCTAAATACTTACCTGTAAAATGAACCCTAATATAGCTACAATATAAATTATAATTATATTATAGCTATTTTAGGATTTATATTTATTTTACAGGTAACTTTGTATTTATTTTAACCAGGTACAATAGCTATTAAATAGTTAAGAACTATTTAATAGCTACCTAGTTAAAATAATTACAAAATTACCTGTAAAATAAATCCTAACCTAAGTTACAATTAAACCTAACACTACACTATCAATAAATAAATTAAATACAATTCCTACAAATAAATACAATTAAATAAACTAACTAAAGTACAAAAAATAAAAAAGAACTAAGTTACAAAAAATAAAAAAATATTTACAAACATTAGAAAAAAATTACACCAATTTTAAACTAATTACACCTACTCTAAGCCCCCTAATAAAATAACAAAGACCCCCAAAATAAAAAAATATCCTACCCTATTCTAAATTACAAAAGTTCAAAGCTCTTTTACCTTACCAGCCCCGAAAAGGGCCATTTGCGGGGCATGCCCCAAACAATTCAGCTCTTTTGCCTGTAAAAAAAAACATACAATGTTTTAAAATCGTTGTAATTTTTTTCTAATGTTTGTAAATATTTTTTATTTTTTGTAACTTAGTTCTTTTTTATTTTTTGTACTTTAGCTAGTTTATTTAATTGTATTTATTTGTAGGAATTGTATTTAATTTATTTATTGATAGTGTAGTGTTAGGTTTAATTGTAGATCATTGTAGGTAGTTTATTTAATTTATTTATTGATAGTGTAGTGTTAGGTTTAATTGTAACTTAGGTTAGGATTTATTTTACAGGTAATTTTGTAATTATTTTAACTAGGTAGCTATTAAATAGTTATTAACTATTTAATAGCTATTGTACCTGGTTAAAATAATTACAAAAATTTTTTTCCAACACCTCTGAGTGAAAAAATAAAGCCCAATAGTTGAAAAAACAGTAAGGCTGATGAAATAAGTGTTAAAACTTCACCTTTTATTGAAATTCCGTGAGTAAAAAGACAAAGGCACAGCACACAGACTAGACTACCGCTGACGCGTTTCCTGCCCTATTGGGCACTTCATCAGAGCTACCTAACAGGTGTGTAAGGACTCCTTAAAAACAGGATATGAGCCCTACACACCTGCTGCATAATTAATTATAACAACAAAAAATAGTATTGTGAAATAAACATCCGATCAAATGTGAAATATAATAATAAACATTATGCATAACAAATAAACTTGAAAATATCGATCATAAACAAAAAAATATATACATTATTACATACTAAGACATATGCTTTCATATAAAATTGTATCATTTGGTAAGCACATTAAAAACGATAGTACAATTCTGCTTGTGGGCGATAACGATTCTTACTATAACTTAATACATGAATATCTGTCAAATACTTCCCAGTTTACTGTGGTTGGTATACACATGTTGAGAACAATTAATATGAAAATATAAAAATATAAAGAGGGATTTGATATTCTAATAAACCTTAGTTAAAGCAGGATGTAAAATATATTCATGTATTGAGAAAAACACAGAGAGCAAAAGCAGTTACATGTGCCAACGTGTATTATATTATATAAAAGTCAAATGCCACAGAGTATAAACACATTGCAAAGACATAAAACTGCCTGCTCACCGTGAAACCAAACATGAATGATATATCACTATGCATTTGTATGATCTAGGCTATTTAGATCTATTGTAAAATCCAGATCCTAGATGTATATATAGAAAAAAATAAATGAATATTGAAAAAATGAGGGCATTAAAAAAATGAGGGCATTAAAAAAAACAAGAAGATATAATACTAAGGATACATGATTCCATGCTCTACGTATTATCAATAAACAGTTTGATGTCACTTATTTTATTAATACCAAAAGGAGCACCAGTTTTCAAGGTATGTATCCAATAGACTTCTCGTTTACTGAGTGCTGCATATCTATTCCCACCTCTGGGTCCTAGTTTAACCACCTCAATCCCTTGAAATGTAAAACCAGCTGAACTAATTCCATGTGAAGCAAAGTGCTTAGCCACAGGGGTTTTAGGAATTTCTGCCTCCAGAGAAAGTAAGTGCTCTCTTATACGATCTTTGAGCATTCTTGATGTTAACCCTGTATATTGAAAATTACAGGACCTACAGGTCAAAAGATATATGACAAAAGTGGAAGTGCAAGAAATATGCTCTTTAATCTTGAATGTTTGACCTGTACAGGTAGAGGTAAAAGTATCCCCACATGTGACATATCCGCAACTCTTACAAGGTCTAACATTGCATTTATAGAAACCTGGTTTTGATGTTAACCAACTTGTCGACTGTATAGAATGTGAGCTCTTCTTGCTAAAATCCTTTCTAACCATATCACCTATGGTTTTAGCTTTGCGAGAGATAAAATTACATTTGCTAGAGATGTGTTTTAGATCTGAATCCCTATCTAAAATAGGTAATTTATTCCTAATAATATTACTGATGTTATCAAATTGTCTGCTGTAAGATGTAATAAAATTCACACCATCTTTTATTCCGATATCTTTAACCTTATCTTTCAATAAACTATTTCTATCAAAGTTACTCACTTGTTCCGATATCTTCAACAAACTTTGTTCATCATAGCCTCTCTCTTTTAGTCTAACAGTCAGATCTGCTGCATGTTCCTTATAACTCTCTATATTGCTACAGTTCCTCCGTAATCTGATATATTGACCCTTTGGTATCCCCTTTTTTAAATGAAATGGATGGCAAGAGTCTGCTCTGAGAATAGTATTCCCCGAGATCTCTTTCCTAAAGACCTCAGTGACAATGCCCCCCGTACTGTGACTAAGTCTAACATCTAAAAATGGTATGCCATCCTTGGAATGACTAAATGTAAATTTTAGGTTAGCATCATTCTGATTTAAATATTCCACAAATTCATCTAGGATTTTATTGTCTCCACTCCATAATAAAAGCATATCATCTATAAAACGTGTATAATAGGTGATATGCTTTTTAAAAGGATTTGCAACATTGAATAATTTTTTATCCTCAAATTCAGCTAAATAGAGATTAGCATACGACGGGGCAAATTTAGCCCCCATCGCAGTGCCTCTCTGCTGTAAAAAATACATGCCATCAAAAATAAAATAATTATGATGTAGCAAGAAACTGGTTACTTGTAACATAAAGTCAATAAGGCCTGAATCATAATTCGAGTATTTTGACAGCATAGCTTTCATAGCTAATAAGCCTTGATCATGTGGTATACATGAATACAAAGATACAGCGTCTATCGTTACAAAGTTACAATCTGTATCACATTTGCATTCATGTAGAGACCTGATCAGGTGTTTGGTGTCACGTAAGAAACCTGGCAAAGACTGGACAACTGGCTGTAAAATAATTACAAAGTTGCCTGTAAAATAAATATTAATCCTAAAATAGCTAAGATATAATTATAATTTATATTGTAGCTATATTAGGATTTATTTTACAGGTATTTAGATTTAAATAGGATTAATTTATTTAATAAGACTTAATTTATTTTGTTAGATAAAAATTATATTTAGGGGGTGTTAGTGTTAGGGTTAGAATTAGCTTAAGGGGTTAAACAATTTATTAGAGTAGCGGTGAGCTCCGATCGGCAGATTAGAGGTTAATACTTTAAATTAGCTGTCGGCGATGTTAGGGAGGGCAGATTAGGGGTTAATACTATTTATTATAGGGTTATTGAGGCGGGAGTGAAGCGGATTAGGGGTTAATACATTTATTATATTAGCGGTGAGCTCCGGTCGGCAGATTAGGGGTTAATATTTGTAGGTAGCTGGCGGCGACGTTGTGGGGGGCAGATTAGGGGTTAATAAATATAATATAGGGGTCGGCGGTGTTAGGGGCAGCAGATTAGGGGTACATAGGGATAACGTAGTTGGCGGTGGTATACAGAGCGGCAGATTAGGGGTTAAAAAATTTAAATATAGAGGCGGCGATGTGAGGGGACCTCAGTTTAGGGGTACATAGGTAGTTTATGGGTGTTAGTGTACTTTAGAGCACAGTAGTCAAGAGCTTTATGAACCGGCGTTAGCCCAGAAAGCTCTTAACTACTGACTTTTTTCTGCGGCTGGAGTTTTGTCGTTAGAGTTCTAACGCTCACTTCAGCCACGACTCTAAATACCAGCGTTAGAAAGATCCTATTGAAAAGATAGGATACGCAATTGACGTAAGGGGATCTGCGGTATGGAAAAGTCGCGGCTGGAAAGTGAGCGTTAGACCCTTTAATGACTGGCTCCAAATACCAGCGGGCGGTAAAAACCAGCGTTAGGAGCCTCTAACGCTGGTTTTGATGGCTACCGCCCAACTCTAAATCTAGGCCTCTGAGTCTTCTTCCAATCTGCATAATCCCATTCCCCAGACATTTTTTCCCCTTAGGTTTGATCTCTCATGTTAATATTAATGATAAATTAAATAAAATAAACGTTTATTTATAATATGCTGGATTGAAGATTTGTTATAACTTTGTATATAATTCTTAAATGTGTTTTGCTTAGACTATATTAATTAGAAAATTATTTTATAATTCGGTATAAAATTCTTTATATGTGGGAATATGATTATTTGTTAAATAATGGTTACAGTTTTGGATGTTTCATTATATCAGATAAAGGGATTGATTCCAATCCTTTAAATCCTGTTAATTGATAGTTTTTTGGCTCCCGCTTTGTTATCACAATCCAAACCATAACACTATTTCTGTGCCTAGGGGAAATTGTCCATACAATACATGCAATGACTTCGGTGATCACAGTCTTTATAAACACAAATTAGCGAACACATATAAAGAACAAAATGGATTCATCAAATCCAAATTGAAAAGCAGAAGAAATTTCACTGCCAGTGGGAGGTAGGATAGATAAGCAATAAAATGTTAATTTTCAATTGTTCTTGCTAAATCTTAGGGGGCTTTTTTTAGAATTATATTGCAATATATGTTTCTCTCCTTTACATCCATAACCCTGCAAAGCTAGATAAACAGCTTTCAGACAAAAATTTGCCTCACAGGACTAACACGACATCATACCAGAGCAAAGAGCTTAAAATTATCGGATCTTAAGTATTAGGCTTTGTATTACAGACAGAGATAATAGAGATAAAGATACATGTGTGTGTATAGAAAGAGATAAAATAAGCAGATCTGATTTCCTTGCAAGCTCAACCCATTTTAATTGGTAGTGGTTTGAAAGAACAAAAACAGATATTTCATATAGAAAAATAAACCTAATCGCCATATATTTTATGCTCTGCAGCTGGTATAAGATGTCATTGGAAACACATTAAGGGGAAAACTATGTATAGTACCCATTTAAATTATATGGAAAGTAACAAAGCATGGAAACAAGAAATCAGATAAGCCAAAATTGAAAACTGAAGTGTAATTGAAAAAGACTGTAAATCAAATCCTAAAATATGTTTTAAGTATTAAAATGGCAAACAAATCTAAGAAGGAAAATATAGGTACATTAAAATGTGAGAAGAGTGGCATGATTAATAGTGACCAGGGGAAAGCTGAAGTTCTAAACAATTTATTTTCTTCAGTATACACAACAGAGGAACCAGGGAGAGACATTGAAACAATTTAGAACATAGAAGCCCATACCAATATCTGGGCCATCTCTAGATGACATCAGTTAAAAAAAAAAAAAAAAAAAAAAGGATAATGTCAAGGAAAATAAAACTCCAGGTCCAGATGGAATACACCCAAGGGAGGGTTCTAATGGAACTTAGCACTGTCATAGCCAATCCCCTGCTCTTAATTTTTCATGAGTCATTATCCTCAGGTATAGCACCTCAGGACTGGCGTAAATCTGATGTAGTGTCACTTTTTAAAAAGGGAAGCTGGGTGATCCATGAAGGTATAGACTAGTAAATATGACATAGCTAGTGGGTAAAATAATGGAAGGTATTATAAAGGAATCATATTTAATGCAAACAATGAGTTCAAATACAGGTCATGTAAAACTAATCTTATTAGATTCTATGTTTAAGTAAGTAAGAATATAGATAAAGATCAATCAGTTGCTTTGATTTACTTGAATTTTGCAAAAGCTTTTGAAACAATGCACCACAAGAGACTATTGTACATTGTTTAAAATGTTAGCTCTTGGATAAATAACTGGCTAAAAGACAGGGAATAGTAGCGAATGGATCATACTCAGATTGTAAAAAGGTAATTAGTGAAGTCTCCCTACGATTAGTACTCAGCCCTGTTCTTTTTAATATTGTTATTAATTACTTTAAGGAAGGATTAAATAGCAACATCTTTATTTTTTGAAGATGATACAAAGTTGTGTAAAGTGATTAGGCCAGTGCAAGATGTAATTGCTTTGCAAGGGAATATACAAAAAATGGAATAATGGGCTAGTAAATGGCAAATTAGATTTAATACTGGGAAATGTAAAGTTCTACGTTATGGAAGTAAATATGCAGGCAACCTATGATTTAAATGGAACTAGATTTAGCAAAACAGAGGAGGAAATGGATTTGAGCAGACTTATAGATAGCAAGCTAAGAATGAGTGCACAATGCCAGAATATAATAGTCTCAATACACAAGACACTACACAAATCAGGGAATAAAAAAGTTACTGCCACCAAGGCTGCTTAACTCCTCCTAAGTTTCCTTAAAGGCACTGTACACCTTAATCCAGAATTCACAGCAAAAAAAGTTTCACCAAACCCCTGCTATAACACTAAAAATCTTAAAAATGCCCCCCTTGTTATGGATATGACATATAAATAGTGTTCCATTTATTATTCCCGCAACAGCAATTACAAAATAGAACACTACAGCTTTCTGAAGCTAAAGCAACCAACACGTCTTACCCTAATTCTTTTTAAATGATAACCAGTGCAATATATGAACTTATTTTAACCATGATGACTGTGCCTCTTCTTGAAAGTGGCGCACAAATGGTATGATTAGCTTCCACAAATAAAGCAAATGGTTTAATATTTGAAAGTGTAAAGTAAATGCATCAATGTAAAAATGTAATTCATTTTCACATTCACTTTTAAGTTATAAAACCAAATTTGTTAAAGTCTCACTGTTTCTTCAAAATGATATATCAGATGCTTATAACCATACGTTTATGTTTATATCCCCATATGTTGTGTGTACATGAATGAACAAACAGATTTTTTTTTTATATAAATATTTTTTTATAATCTCTCTTTTATACATAATTGTAATTCAAATATTACAATATTCAAATACATACTTAGTACAAAAGATAAGAAAATTAATTACCTTATGAAATATACAAAACACTTTATAGAAGTTTTCTCTTCACACATATAAGTGTACTTATTCAGCACACACATAGCTGTTTTTAAAATAATCTGCAAGAATAAAAGAACACAGAGTCGCCAAATGGCCTAGTACCATCTAGACAAAAAATATACAAATATAGCAAGTGCCACTTGCTATATTTGTATCATGTTTGTCTTGATGGTACTAGGCTATTTGGCAACTCTGTGTTCTTTTATTCTTCCAGATTGTTTGCATTACCAGGATCCTGATCATCCTAAAACAGAGAGCTGCCTTATTTCCACTAGGAGTGTTTGTGGACTTTTTATTATTAGTATATATCATATTGTTTCGTTTCAGTTTGTTTTTTTTATCTTTTTTTTTTTATATATGGGGGTAGTCTATCTATCTATCTATCTATCTATCTATCTATCTATCTATCTATCTATTGGGTGCTTAAAGAGCACAAAACTAATCACCCGTGAGGGTCTCAAGGCGCTAAGGGAAAGCTCAGTCGAAGAGACAGGTTTGGAGGTCCTTTCTGAACTTTGTAAAGGAGGTGGATTGTCTGAAGTGCAGCGGGAGGATGTTGCATGTCTTTGCTGCCATGTGGGAGAAGGATCTATATATATGTATGTATATATATATATATATATATATATATATATATATTGTACTTTTCTCAATTTTAATATGCTTTCTACACCCCCCCCCACACACACACACACACACACTTGAAGCATCCAACTCACCTCTGTCTCTCCAGTCTTCTTTTTCCAAATTGGAAAACTTAGTAAAAACTGAAAAAAGACATTGAAGGGATTTGGATACACTCAAGAAATATAAAGAGAAAAAACAAATCCCTATGGGACTTAGAATTTTCAAAAAGTACTCATTTAAAAATAACGATGAGGTCCTTAAAGAGTGGGAGAATACTCTCAATACTTGCTCTATGATTCTTACTGACATTTTAATCAAACATAGACAGTCTCTAGTGGACACAGTGGGACAAGAAATAGATGCCTTGCAAAGGGATCTTGAAAACCAAAAATTATTACCAAACAACGAATTGGACAAATACCAACAACAGATTATTTCTAATAAGAACAAAAAAATGGATAGGGATAATGAAGATTTATTTAATGTGGCCATCGAACCGCTAGCAATTTATCTCAGACAAGAATTAGAGGGGATTAAGATCGGGCCCCAGAAGTATGTGCTGTCCCTTTATGCCAACAATTTACTTTTATATTTCAAACAAACATACAGAAACATTCTGATAGCGTTTAGAGCACTAGAGCTATTTAGCAGTATCTCAGGCTACAAAGTGAACACTATTAAATCAGAGATCCTATGGAGACACAAAAATAATGACAGTATGACGCAATATAACCTAAAAGAGGTTGAGAGTTTCAGATACCTAGGAATTATATTGCATAAAGACCCTAATTGCTGGTATAGACTCAATTTTACGCCTTTCTTTTCACGGATCAAAACTAAGTTGCAAAGATGGGCATTACTTCCAATTTCCTTGTCAGCTAAAGTTGTGATGATAAAAACCATCATGTTATTCCTTCAATCAGAAAAGTAGAAATAACATTCCCAATCCACATATAGACACCTTCAAAAACACCAGATTAGACTCACTTGATGGTTGGCAGGTTGTGGGGAACAATAGGAATAAAAATAAATTTCCAGTGCCAAGACAACAAGCCATATCAGGATAGAACTCCATATGGTAAACATCATACCCACCACAAGATTAGGACCCCACATATATATCCTCATATCCAACATCAGGGAAGAAAACCCCAGAATATGTTTGCAGGTAACCATGACACAGATCGGAGAACAAAGACACACTTTGAACACACGAGTAGATATCATTCATTTGGAACAGATGCTAATGATCCTAAGACAAATACCAACAATATGCCACCCCAACATTTTTTTAGGGGGAGCCATACCTCATCAGGAACCTCCGGTTTGGCAGTCTCTAGCAGGACCACCATTACCCCAAAGATTAAAAAGACTTTTTGGAAAAGGGGATCTAGAGGAAAATCACTCACCCGCAAAAAGGACAAATTAGAAAGACTAAAGAAAGGTATTTTTAATCTTTCCTCACATCCCCTCTCTGATGATGAGATTAGAGTTATGGGCAAAGGATTATTCTTTAGCCCTTCTAACAAATGTAATGTCTATGAATGATTTGTGGATATCAATAGTTACACAAGGAAATTCTTGCTACAAAAATATTTTTCTAACAAAAAAATAAAATATGAGAAACGTATGGCAATCACTACTGATGCTATGGACACAAATGTTAGCGATGGTTTCTTTGTGTAGAACCAGATATTCTAATGAATGATTTGTTTGATAAATGTATTCATACTAATTTCAAGCCTAAGTCCTTTGTTCCCCCCAAAACTATCAATATTCCTATTGATTTTTTTCACCAATTTAGTTTTGGAAGACATCGACAAACAAGAACAATCTCAACTCAGGTGAACGGAAAGCCATTGCCAGCCTTACTGGTGACCCCAATTTGGTCATTAGGCAGGCAGATAAGGGTGGAGGGGTGGTCTTACAGGACATTCAGGATTACATAGCAGAGACTAATAGAATTCTAAATGACTTTTATCGAACATGACAAAATGACCCCATCATTATTTTCCAGAAGAAGCTAGAGAACATTTTACAATTAGGATTAGAACAAGACATCATGACATGAAGAAAAAAAAAAGGATTTCTGTTTCCCTAAATATTCCAGCACCGCTTTTTTCTATCACCTCCCAAAGATCCATAAGGATCTATCGGTGTATATTGATCTTTACCCTCATATATTAGGGACTCATCGGATCTGCTATGTAAACTCAAAGGGTTGATAATAGATGATGGAAGTTGGTGGGTTACTTGTGATGTTCAAGCTCTATACCCCAACATCAAACATGATATAGGCATAGCAGCAGTGCACTCTTTTTTAGAACAAAACATTTATATGCCAGGTATACAGATTGATTTTGTTATTTAATTAATAACTTTTATTTTGAAACATAATTCTTCTCTTTATCAGAGTAGTTTTAACAAACAAAGGGAATGGCCATGGGCACCAGGTTCACGTCCAGTTTCACAAATTTATTCATGGGCAGATTTGAAAAACATTATATATACGATTACAAATATGCAGAGAACCTGATGTTCTATGGCCATTACATTGACAACCTATTATTTGTTTTTAAAGAATTCTATGAACAAGTGGTAGATTTTGTTGATCATCTTAATAATAATACATTTGGTATTTTGTTTTCATACAATATTCAAAAACATAATATTGCATTTTTGGACCTGCTTCTATCATCATCAATATCTTAATAGAGTTAGAGAGGAGAATAGAAGCAAATAGTTTGCTAAGAAAAATAGTGCACAAACAAGCTTTAAAGATTATCGGGAAATCAATAGAATCCTGTGTAAACATTGGCCTGTATTAACCAATGATCCTATTCTAAACCATGTACTCAGCTCTAAACCAAAAGTGGTTTATCGGAGAGGACCAACCCTTAAGACCACATTAGCACCCAGTAAAATTGTAAGGGACAAATATAAGTTGATTCCTTACAAAAAGACAAAAGACGATAAGCCTAATAGGAAAAGGGTCTCCAAGTGTTTTAGAAAACGCTGCAGTATGTGCAGTTAGCACACGGGGCATCTACATTCAAATCTAACACTATTGGGGACCAATTCCCTATTAAGGGTAACATGACATGTGAATCCTCTTTTGTCATTTACCTCCTCAACTGTAAATGTGGGGTACAGAACGTTAGTCGTACCTGTAGAAAAGTCAAAAGAAGATGGGGCAAACATGCATATAACAAAGATAAAACAGAAATCACACAGTGTATCTAGACACTGTCCACATATCCATAAAGTACAAAAAAAAACATGAAAAGCATTATCCATATTGAACAAATTCCTAGGTCATGTAGTGATGCTTTTATAACATTGAGAAGCAGAAAATCCTACTGGATCACCAAGTTGAAAACACTACAACCAGATGGACTCAATGAGAATTTAGATATGGCTGCCTTCATATAACTTTATGATTCTAGTATATAGCATTAAGATTGGTTGTTACACAATTATTTTATCCCTTAGACACCCTTCTGTGACTTCTATATGTCACAATATATATTATTACATCATATCACTCTATATTACATATCCTATTACTCCCAAGACATGGGCAGTGTCTTTGACCACTTAGTTTGTAGAACTTCCCTTCTTTTCAGTCTTTATCCCTCTGTATTCACTATGTCCCATTTTAGTTTTTGCTGATCTTTTATATCACATAATAGCCCCCCGTTTTCTCACCTCACAGCTTTATACACACCATGCTATGCTGGAATCACATGATATCATTATATTTTTGCACATATTATTTCTATATATCACATCACTCCTTTATTCGAATAATTATTTTTTTCTATAACACTAAATTCCTATTTTATATATTCATAGTAATATTATTATTCACTAGGTTATCTCTTTCTTTGTATTGCATCTTTATGCATATATTTCTTCTTTTTTCTTCTTGTCCAATCGTAGCTCTGTCTTATAAGGATTTTGAGCACTATGATTACACATACTTAATAATATTATTAAGACGAAGATTATAATCTTATTAAGTTAAAGATTATTAAACGTATATATATGTTAGCACACAATGCTTATATATTTCCCACAGTAGTTGAATGCTGCCGATGTTGTGCAGCTTCCCTGCATTATTCACACTTAGATCACTAGAAAGAGAGGTGTAGCCTAGCCAGACTACAGACCGAGCAGAGAGGAGGATTTCTCCGGAGGTGTGCTTTTGTTTCCATCTTTTGTCATATGACATGATTGGTCAGTCCTGTTGATGTCGACACCCTTGGGGGTGGCCGGCTTCGGGGCTTATGGCTGCGGCAGTCGCTTCAAGATAAACGCTGTGTGCATTTTTTGGTATGCTTCTGTTTGTTGTTATCTGCCTGTAGTTTATATCAATCAGTCTTGGGTGATTATTAAGGGCTGTCAGCTCAAAATAACTTTTCTGATTTCTATATCTCTTAAGATCAGCCCCATCTTTTTTATATGATCTATCTCAAGTGTTTTATATATATATATATAAACCATATTGTTTTTATATTGTATATTTATATTGCAATACTGTTTGAGCATTAGGATTCCCGCTATACCCATGATCATTGTGACATATTATATGTGTTTAATGACTTTTATCTTTGGACCCAATATTAGGTTCATTATGTTATTATTCACATGTATCCATATGTATAGTTGTAGGGTACTATATATCATGTTTTAGGGCATTTTTGTTTAATTTGTTACCATAATAGCCTGATTGCATTAGGCTAGAGCATTCCCATTATACTAATCAACATTTTACCAGTCAGAGTGCACATTGTCTTTTAAATAACAAGTGTATTTTATATATATGTTTTATAATACCCTAAGGAAACAGCCCTGTGTAGGCTAAGAAAAGCATTGCTTTTTAATTAAAGATTGTTGCATTTTATATATACACTTGCTGCTTTTTTTGGACTCAGTTTTTACATCCTCTGTGGATTAGAGTGTTACCTGTTTTTCACTGGAGATCAGTCTGCTGGGCAGCTGAGAAGCTCCAGCTCGTTTGGATTACACCTGGAGGTGCTTTGGATATTGTAAGTGTGACTTATAACATTACATTACATTTAGCCAAATTGTACTGGGCTATGTTGGTTCCCTTATTTATCCCTATGTAGGAACATACTGGTGGTCACTAGGGATTCTCTTGACCTTTGCAGCTGTTTGCCTGTGTACAGTTAGCTGGACAACTGTGAATTGCCAGCTTGCCCTACTAGCACCATAAGGTGCCATTCGCTTGTGAGTAGCCACTTGCTATATTTGTATCATGTTTGTCTTGATGGTACTAGGCCATTTGGTGCCTCTGTGTTCTTTTCTTCTTCCAGATCATTTGCATTACCAGGATCCTGATCATCCTACGACAGAGAGCTGCCTTATTTCCACTAGGAGTGTTTGTGGACTTTTTATTATTTATATATAGTATTGTTTTGTTTCAGTTTGTTTTTTTTATCTTTTTTTATCTATCCTATGTACTATTTTGGTAGAGCGCCCCCTTGAGGAGACTTGTGTATGCACATTTTTTTTCCTTTTTTTTCTCCTATTATGTTTTTAAAATAAAACTTAGCAGAAAACACACAACATACAACAACACAACACATAAATAACTTAACAGAATACAAGTATAACCATTTGTTAACTTTATACACAAAACTTTATACACAAAAATCTGTTTATCCCGCACACATATAGTTACACTTACAAAAATAAGCTTTTTATATTAGGTCATTATGACAGCTAAATAAATGAAGCCTTCATAAAGATATGTGTTTTAAAACACTACAGAATAAAATGCATTTATTCTAAAAATATGTAATTGAAAACATATACGTACATATTAAGGGCTCCATTTATCAAGCTGTGAATGCTGCTTTGGAGCTCCTTCAGTGCAGGCTCGCACAAAAGTTAAGAAGCTGTTTAAAGTCACCCCAGACTAGTTCAACCGGGGTGATTGAAAGCCCCATGCTTGTGCGCCATTGGCTTGGGGCAGTATTGCAAGAGTAACTGCTTGTACATTGATAAATGCGGGCAATGTGATGCGGCTAGCTGCGATCACGGGCTGACAGATACTCTAAGTGGGAACCTGTCAGTCAGCAGGATGATGAATGGAGCCCAAAATATCTATTATATGAAGCTATTTTATATGGTGTTATGTGTTTATATATGTAATATTGTCAATTTTTTTAACCCCTCTCAATGTGTTACACATATAGGTACAAGAAAACCTGTGAAACTATTGCTGATAAACAGATTAAAAAAGTTTTCCACTTGGGAGCAGCAGTTGTACTTGGCTCAAAAACAATAATGTACCTATGTGTATATGTATGACATATGCTGCTTTTGAGCCATTGAGGTACAGGCTGTCCACAATGTAAGAAGCAGCTGTCACCCAAACGCTGCTTCTTACTCTCTACCCCACTTCTGAAGTGGCGGACATAAAACCCCTTGAACATGATCAGGATGAATTGCAGGCCCTTCTCTCTTGTGATTGGTCACTCAAAAAGGGGGTAATGTTACACACGTAAGTGCTTGTATAATGATATATCAGGGCAGCAGACATACAGTATCCGCTGCCCATTCGCAAGATGGCTGGACAGATAAGTTCCCAAGTTGGGAACCTTGTCCTCCCCCCAGCTTCATATGTGAGGCCCATAGACTTGATGGATAACTATTGACAATATTAAAGCTTTAAAAAATGTCATTATGTAAAATAGTTCAATATAATTGTCATTTAAATATGAAGATAGAATAATACAATACAAATTGTATATTCTAGACTAGGCCAATGTTTCAGACCTGGATATTATGCACTTATATTTATATTCCAAAATGTATATTTTTTCAATTGTAAAATATAGTATTGCATATAAGAACTTTGAAAATATATCACTTAAATAGTTTTCTACAAAAGTTACAGAACTTACTGAAGGTGTATTAGCAAATATATAAAATTTGACATTTAAATCCTTTTCTGAATGCTGCTAACTCATGCTGGATACTTTGTAAACTTCTATCTAGCTGATAATGTACTGATTTGGCCTGTTTATGACCCTTTTTTGCAAATATCAGCATTGCTTCTAAGTTTTCATTATGTAGCCGGAATGGATCAACTAGCATCAAGATTTTAGATTAATCATTACAGTGAGAGTGGCTACTGGTTGGGAGGTTAACGTGTAGCATCAGCAGAATGACTAGACAAAACATTCTGATTAGCCTGCCCACAGGTATGCTGGTCAAGGTAATTTGCCATATCAGGGTTAGAGAATATTTTCAAAATTGAAATATGCAAGAGTGCATTTAAATGTTTAATAGATGCATGTATACAATATACTTCCATTAGCAAATATACTTCACGTACGAGTTATTATTTATTTTGTAGCAGCATATTCACATATGCTTTGAGTGCCCTAAGCACCACCATTCAAAAATGGGGAGCCATCTTCAGTGACAGGAAACTTTTTATTTTTTTTGTGGAGCATACATCGTAGATACCTGCACTTTATCTATAGAGTGGGTGCACATGCTCACCAGATGGAGCGAGATACCACGTCCTGTCACTGGTGTTCCTTAATGCAAATATACATATTTTGAACCTGTAAAACCAATTCAAATAAATTATTCACAGGATCTTTTTAATGTGCACAGCACAAAGCTGATATTACTGACCACTTAGCTAAGAATAAAGCCAATATAAAGTACCAATTGACTGTTATTATAAATTTGAATTTTTGGCAAACATTATTCTTGATTTGTTTAGTTTTCAAATATGCAAGTAATTTGTGCAACAGGTATCTTTACTTATTATTACAATTTATGAACATGTTATAATATAGTTAAATTATTACACTTACAATATCTGTCAATTTCATAGTGCCAATTTGCAGATACATATTTCATTGTAGACAAATATATATGTTAAACTATAGCATGATTAGATTTTCTTTTCTTTATTGAAATAAGAATATATGACCTAGATTACAAAATGTTGCGGTATGGCTATACCGCTGAAAAATCGGCCTTTGCGAGCGGAATATTCAGCTCACCCATATTACAATTTGCAGCGGTACAGCTATACTGCTAGCGTTTTAGCCTATACTGCTACAATCCATTCTGCACTCACAAAATGGCGTTTCAGTGTGGAATTTTCAGGTCACCTGTATTACAGGTTGTACTGTCTGGCTATTATGCTAGCATTATTGCTTATACCGCTACAATCCATTACGCTATCAAAGACCAGTAGCTATGGATTTTGCTAAACAAAAATGTTTCACAAAACTCATACTCAAACTGCGGAATATGTTGGCACTTAATAAATAAATAATAATAATAAATATGCTACAAAGTACACCAACACCCATAAATTACACTATTAACCACTGAAAAGGCCATCCCCCAACATCGCAAAAAAACATAATAAACCTATTAACCCCTAATCCACCGCCCACCCACATTGCCAACACTGAAGAAACCAATTAACCCCTAAACCGCCAACATTGCTACTACTAAACTAAAAATACTAACCCCTAAATCGTCGACCCCCCACATCACCAACACTACAATCAACCTATTAGCCCCTAATCTGCCGCCCCCTGCATCGCAAATACTGAACTAAACGTATTACCCCTTAAACCACCAAACACCCACATCACAAATACTAAACTAAACCTATTAACTCCATAAACCACGACCCCCCACATCACGCCAAGCAAAATTAAACTATTAACCCCTAAACCTAAGACTAACTTTAAATTAAAGTTACAATATAACTACCTTAAAACAAATAAAAACTTACCTGTGAAATAAAAAAAACTAAGCTTAAAGTGAAGGTAAAGTTTTGTTATCCATCATTCGTATTTATGATCCTTTTACTAACTGAAATCCAGTTGCTAGGTTTGTTTTTAATTTTTTTTTATTTATTTATGTATTTTTCTAACTATAGTTTTCTTACCGTTCCCTGCATAGTCTCCTCCCATCCACCATTTCCGGGTTTCTGATACTGTGACGTATAGAGCGGTCCCACCCGCTCTATACGTGTCTACTAAGCTCCTGCACATCGAGCATGGAATAACCGCGCATGTGCATAATTTTTTCACAGTGATCCTCTGCTGTTCCAACTATGCCTACAAAATCAAGTTTATACTGCGCATGCGCGAAACGTGGAGGCGCGCGCTTGGCAAATGCAAAGTAGAAGATGTTACATATGCGCATCTAGACCCATCTGATGATGACGTAATTTGATGGCCGCCTAACGGCCAAAGAATCAATTGGATGGCTGAACAACGTGATTGTTGTTTATATATAAAAAAAAAAAAATACGGGTTGATGTTCGGATAGCCGAATACATGACTATAATATAAGATATCTCAGGTAATATAAAGATTTAGAAAATTTGATGAATGAATGTTATATTTATTTGGCTTGATATGTGTAATTATTTATAATAGAGTGTTTTACTTTACCTTCACTTTAAACTATAAATAATACTATTTAAAAATAATAAAAGATACCAAAAATAAAAAAACTAAATTACAAAATTAAAACATCCTAACACTATGAAAAGAAAACCCTATCATTACAAAAAATAAAACTCTAACATTATAAAAAATAAAAAAAAGATTACAAAAAATGCTAAATTAAATTATCCAAAATAAAAAAATGAACCTAATCTATTGCCCTTATAAAAAACAAAAAGCCACCTCAAAATAATAAAAAAAAATAATCTAACACTTAAAAGGGCCTTTTGTAGGACACTGCCCTAAAGAAATCAGCTCTTTTTGGATAAAAAATAGCAAAGTCCCCCTAACAATACAACCCCCCACCCACCCAACCCCTAAAATGAAAAACTAAAACAATCCTAAGCTACCCATTGCCCCTAAAGGGGCATGTGTATGGGCATTAGCTTTCCCATTAAAAAAAAACAGGCAGATCTAAAAAACAACACCACCCAAAAAAAAAAAAAACGCTAACCCGGACAAAGGTATTCACCATTCCTGAAGTACGGCGGTGAAGGTCTTCTTCCAGGCGGATCCATCTTAAATCTTCATCCTGGTGTCGTGGAGCCATCTTCCATCTTCATCCAGGGGTCGCGGAGCTGATGCGGCTTGGATCTGTGCAGGATCGGTGACTGCACTGACATCCGACATGGAGCCTACTCTTGATGCGATCGTCCACCGCACACTGAAGATTTGAAAAGCCAATAGGATTTAAGCAGATCTCATCCTATTAGCTGATTTGAAATTTTCAGCCAATAGGAATGCAAGGTACCCCAATATAAAACAGGTACCTTGCATTCACTCTTCAGTGTGCGGCAGACGATCGCATGAAGAGGACCTCCACATCACAGAAGACTGCCGCCCTTGCCTCTCTGCACCTCCGGGAAGAAGATAGAAGATGGTCCCGCGATGGATGAAGATGAATTCCCCTGGATGAAAACTTTTCTCCACCTAGAAGAAGATGGATTTCCAGACAGGAACGTTGAGTACATTTTTTGGGGTTAGTGTTGTTGTTTTTTTTGTTGTGGTGGGTGTTTTTTTTTAGATTAGGGCTTTTTTATTTTTAATGGGAAAAGAGATGATTGCCCTTTATAGGGGAATGCCCATACAAATGCCCCTTTAGGAACAATGGGTAGCTTAGGTTTATTTTAGTTAGGTCTTTTTTATTTTGGGGGTTTGGGTGGGTGGGGGTTGTATTATTAGAGGGGACTTTGTAAACAAATTTCAAAAAAGAGCTGATTTCTTTAGTGCAATGCCCTACAAAATGCCATTTTAAAGAGACAATCTACACCAGAATTGTTATTGTTTAAAAGAAAGATAATCCCTTTTTTACCTATTCCCCAGTTTTGCATAACCAACACAGTTATATTTATATATTTTTTACCTCTGTGATTATCTTGTATCTAAGCCTCTGCAAACTGCCCCTTTATTTCAGTTCTTTTGACAGACTTGCAGTTTAGCCAATCAGTGATGGCTCCCAGGTAACTTCACGTGCATGAGCACAGTGTTATCTATATTAAAAACATGAACTAACACCCTCTAGTGTTGAAAAACCTGTTAAAATGCAGTCTTAAGAGGCGGTCTTCAAGGTCTAAGAAATTAGTATATGAACCTCCTATAGCTTTCAACTAAGAATACCAAGAGAACAAAGAAAAATTGGTGATAAAAGTAAATTGGAAAATTGTTTAAAATTACATGCCCTGTCTGAATCCTGAAAGTTTTTTTTGGACTAGACTGTCCCTTTAAGGGCTATTGGTACATTATTTTTATTTTGGGATGGCTTTTTTGTTTTTATAGGGGTATTACATTAGGTTTTTTTTTTTTTATATTTTGGATAATTTTGCTTATTATTTTTGTAATCTTAGATTTTTTTATTTTTCGTAATTTTAGACTTTGTTTTTTTGTAATGTTTGCTTTTTGGGGGGATTCATAGTGCTTGGATTTTTTTATTTTGTAATTTAGCTTTTTGATTTTTGGTATAATAGGGGTTAATAAATTTTATTAGTGGCGGCAATGTCAAGAGTGGCAGATTAGGGGTTAATAAATTTAATATAGTATTTGCGATGCAGGAGGGCCTTGGTTTAGGGGTTAATAGGTAGTTTATGGGTGTTAGTGTTCTTTGTAACACTTTAGTTATGAGTTTTGTGTAACAGTTTTGTTGCGTAAAACTCATAACTACTGCTCTCAGATTGCCGAACGGATTGTGTCGGTATAGGGTGTAACGCAAGCTTTTTTTAGCCTCACCACAAAACTTGTAAAGGCAGCGCTATGGAAATCCCACGCAAAAATGTTGTTTTTTTGAGTGTGGGACTGACATTGCATTACAGGCTAAAAGATTTGCGGTACAGCTATACCGACAATGGCTGTGTTTCTGTTTTATTGCTGTTAGTGTTAAAACACTAACACAAAACTCGTAATCTAGGTGATAATTATTTAAGAAAAAAAAATATTGCTGAAATGGACATTTTTTCAGCGTTAAAACAGAAGCGCAAAACTCATAATCTAGGTGATAATTATTTAATTAAAAAAAATATATACCAAAAATAAAAAAATTACAAAATTAAAAAATCCAAGCACTACGAAAACCCCCAAAAAACTAACATTACAATAAAAACAAAGTCTAAAATTACAAAAAATAAAAAAAACTGTTTACAAAAAATAATAAACCAAATTATCCAAAATAAAAAAATTAAACCTAATCTAATACCCCTATAAAAACAAAAAAGCCACCCCAAAATAAAAAACCCTACTCTAATTTTTTTTAAAAAAACACCACCCCAAAAAATTTACTCACCATTCCTGAAGTCTGTAAATTCATTTTCTTCCAGGGAGAGAAAAGTTTTCATCCAGATGAATCCATCTTCATGTATCGCAGGACCATCTTCTATCTTCTTCCTGGAGGTACGGAGAGGTCTTCGGCGGCGACAGTCTTCAAGGATGTGGAGGTCCTCTTCATGCGGTCATCTGCTGCACACTGAAGAGTGAATGCAAGGTACCTGTTTTATATTGGGGTAGCTTGCATTCCTATTGGCTGAAAATTTCAAATCAGCCAATAGGATGAGATCTGCTTAAATCCTATTGGCTGTTCAAATCAGCCAATAGGATTTAAGCAGCTCTCATCCTATTGGCTGATTTGAAATTTATGGCCAATAGGAATGCAAGGTACCCCAATATAAAACGGGTACCTTGCATTCAATCTTCAGTGTGCGGCAGACGATCACATCAAGAGTAGGCTCCATGTCGGATGTCAGTGCCGTCGCCGATCCTGCACTGATCCACACTGCATCAGCTCTGCAACCCCTGGATGAAGATGGAAGATGGCTCTGCAACACCGGGATGAAGATTGAAGATGTATCCGCCTGAAAGAAGACCTTCAACGCCGGACTTCAGAAATGGTGAGTACCTTTGTCGGGGTTAGTGATAGTTTTTTTTTGGGGGGGTGTTTTTTTTTTAGATCTGCCTTTTTTATTTCTAATGGGCAGCAAAAGAGCTGATTGCCCCTTTAAGGGCAATGCCCATACAAATTCCCCTTTATGGGGACATGGGTACCTTAGGATTTGTTTAGTTAGGTCTTTTTCATTTTGGGGGTTGGGTGGGTGGGTGGTTGTATTGTTAGGGGGACTTTGTTATTTTTTATCCAAAATGAGCTGATTTCTTTAGGGCAGTGCCCTACAAATGGCCTTTTTAAGGGCTATTGGTAGTTTAGTGTTAGATTAGGTTTTTTTTATTATTTTGAGGTGGCTTTTTTGTTTTTTATAGAGGCAATAGATTAGGTTTAATTTTTTTTATTTTTGATCATTTTTCATAGTTTTAGAGTTTTTTTATTTTTTTGTAATGTTAGGGTTTTTTTCGTAGAGTTAGGATTTTTAATTTTGAAATGTAGCTTTTTTATTTTTGGTATCTTTAATTTTTTTAAATAGTATTATTTATAGTTTAAGCTTAGTTTTTTTTATTTCACAGGTAAGTTTTTATTTGTTTTAAGGTAGTTATATTGTAACTTTAATTTAAAGTTAGCGGGTGTTAGGTTTAGGGATTAATAGTTTAATTTAGTTTGGGGCAATGTGGGGGTCATGGTTTAGGGGTTAATAGGTTTAGTTTAGTATTTGTGATGCAGGGGGAGGCGTATTAGGGGTTAATAGGTTTATTGTAGTGTTGGTGATGTGGGGGGTCGGCGATTTAGGGGTTAATATTTTTATTTTAGTAGTAGCGATGTGGGGGGCAGCAGTTTAGGGGTTAATAGGTTTCTTTAGTGTTGGTGATGTGGGTGGGCGGTGGATTAGGGGTTAATAGGTTTATTATAGTATTTGCAATGTGGGGGGTGGTGGTTAAGGGGTTAATAGTGTAGTATATGGGTGTTGGTGTACTTTGTAACATATTTGTTAATAACTTTAGTATAGTGGCAGCGATATTGGGAGTGTCAGATTAGGGGTTAATAGATTTATTTTGGTGGCGGTAATGTCGGGAGTGGCAGATTAGGGGTGTTTAGACGTGGGGTTTATGTTAGGGTGTTAGGTTTAAACTTAACTTTTTTTTGCTGGTGTTAGGTTTTTTTACAACACTCTCTCCCCATTCATGTCTATGGGAAAAGCGTTCACGAGCACATCAAAGCAGCGCTTGTATTTTGTGCGGTATGGAGATAATCGCAACCATATCGCACACAAAAGGTGGCTTTTTAAAAACTAATGGCAACGCTATGGAGGTGATATAACGCAACTTTTGTTGCACGCGTTTAGCACCCTCTATAGCGCAAAACTTCTAATCTAGGTGAGTGATAGGTTTATTTATAGTTTAAGCTTAGGTTTTTTTTTATTTCAACATTAAGTTGTTATTTATTTATAGGTAGTTATATTGTAACTTTAATTTAAAGTTAGGGGGGTTTTAGGTTTAGGGGTTAATAGTTTAATTTAGTTTGTCGTGATGTGGGTGCTTGGCAGTTTAGGGGTTAATAGATTTAGTTTAGAATTTTCGATGTTGGTGTTTGGCGGTTTAGTGGTAAATAGGTTTAGTTTAGTATTTGCAATGTGGGTGTTTGGTGGTTTAGTGGTTATTAGGTGTAGTTTAGTATTTGCGATGCGGGGGGCGGCAGATTAGGGGTTCATAACTTTATTTAGTGACAGCGATGTTGGGGGGCAGTGCATTAGGGGTATTTAGACTAGGGGTTGATGTAAGGGTGTTAGTTTTTTACATAACCTTCTTGTCTCCATAGACATCAATGGGGAATGCGTTATATTGATCGCCATTCCGCAATCGCAGGTGTTCATTTTTTTATAACTCCTTTTCTCCATTGATGCATGTCAAGTCAGGACTTGGCTTTTGTACGGTATGGAGCTTATTCCACCATATCACACAACACAAGAAAGTTTTTTTATAACTTTTTAGCGTTAGTTGCGCACCGGGTTTAGCACACTACTTGTAATCTAGGTGTATGCTTTTTAATATATACAACTTAATACATTTTTACAAATCAAAATATAGCAATATAGAGCCTTGGGGGTAAATGTATTAAAGTGCGGACGGACATGATACGATGTAGCGTATCATGTCCGCCACACATCGATAAATGCCGTCAGCATACGCTGTTGGCATTTATGATTGCACCAGCCACTAGCAGGGGGTGTCAATCAACCCGATCGTATTCGATCAGGTTGATTTCTGTCTGCCGCCTCAGAGCAGGTGGACAGGTTATGGAGCAGTGGTCTTTAGACTGCTGCTTCATAACTTCTGCTTCCGGCGAGCCAAACACGGGGCATCAAGCTCTGTACGGAGCTTAATAAATTGACCCCTTGTTCTTTTTCTTCTTGAGTCATTAATTATTTGTCTCATCTGAATAATTTGGTAAACCAAATCTTTGGTTTCCTAACAAAAGTATGAAAATAAGTTATGTAAGTCAAAACTGATAAAGGATAGTTAAACAACAATCAAAAAGAAAATAAATCATTTAATTATAACATACAGAAAAAAGAGAAAAGAAAGAAAGAAAACAATAAAAAATAAATGTTGCTATAGTTTCCAATCACAGAAAATCTATTATGTAAAGATGAATTTTACATATATACATAAGGTTTCATCTCTGTGATTACATCAGTAGCACTGGCACATTTAACTAGAAGAGGTTAAGCCCATGAGATTGAAGGTGTGCAAATAATAAAGATAAAGATAAAAATGTACCCTTCTTGATTTATAATAATGGAATCTTTCTAATATTAGAATACATTTTTCTACCAGAGTTTGTTATTCTAAAATAGTTTAAATGCAGGGAGATCTCCAAAATTTGGGATCCCTCCTTGTTTATGTAGGTCTTGTATTCTAACTAATATTTTAATTTTTCGCTCTCAAAGTTAGAACTAGGTGAAGTTTGTAGTTCTAAATCTCTTTCCAATTTGTCCACCCTTTGTCTTACTTCTCAGAGCTCTTTTTTTAAGTTCTGAGATTTAATTATTTATGCACTGTTTTACTTGGGTAATCAAAGTGGAAAACATCTTTTTTTAAGAAGGCAGTAAATCTAATAGAGCTTTAGTTATGGATATAGCGTTGATATACTGTTCTGCATCAGAGCCTGAAGAAGGAGTAGATGGTCTAGTTTGTAGAGTCGAGGGAGTGACCGCAGAGTTTGAGCTGGAGTCCAGTATCCTATAAAAATTATTTACAGATGATGTAGATGTAGGGTGGAATTTTTGCTGCTTTTTCAGATTTACTTAACATTTTAGGTGACATGATGCTTGAGACTTAGTGAGAGACAGTATTGTGCAATGGTAAATGTATGCTTTTGACAAGAGAAAATGTCAAAAGATGCTATATGATAAATGCTAAGAAGGGGGTTTGATCTTGTGATCTTAATACTAAATATATATAATATATAAATATAAAGGCACCTTATTAAATTCTGAGTGGGGGCCAGACAACATTTGTATAATAATCAAAAATCAATCTTTTTCTAGTAAGACAAAGTTATGGTAGGCCTATGTTTAAATATATTGTCCTGTCAAAAAAAAAAAAAACTATAAAGCCCAATGAGGAAATTAATACAAAATAAAGGGCACTGATATTATGAGTCTTGTGTTAAAATGAATGCTGTGCTAAGGTGATGAGTATAGAGGATATAAACACAGTTAATCATCAAAAGGTGTAATGCAGCAAATTATATTATCTGGGTAGTTTATCTAATAGGATATTATTTTGAGTAATAACTTACTGAGTGATATGTTATATAATAAAAACGTAAAAAATTGTTAACCCCCTTCAGGGAATACTTGCAATTAAATGATCCCAGACAGGTCAATTTTGACAGCACAGATCCTCCTGTCAAGCTGTTCCAACATATGTGGAGCTTTGTTACAGCATGCCAGAAAGGGAGATAACCAAAGCTATTCTAAAAATAGGACAAGTTCCTTTAAAGTTGCAGCGCTCCTTAGTCCCTGTAGAGCATATGCCTAGGACAGGCCGTTCTTCTGTATTAGACCAGTTCCCTGCACATTGTAATATGTAGGCCGCAAGCCCTAGACCTTTGAACGTATGGGTTAGATGTTGAACCGTCTTGCACTGAACACAGAAAGCTCCAGGGATCGGCTCACTAATCTGTATCCAGGTGCATGCGTCACCTAAATCTGTGCCAGTTTATGGTAGGTGAAATGCCATGTGTAGTTATCAGCCCTTTATTTGCTGCTTGAGGAATCCAAAGCTCACGTAAGGAGCAGCAGGTACCAATGAGCGCTGACTCCACCTCCCAGGACTGTCATTTTTAAGGAGATGTGAAAGATTTGGTTGTCACAATAAATATTTTTTTTTTTTTTTTCCATAAAGATTCTTACATCTCTATTTGAGGATTGTTTCTTTGTAGAATTGTGTCTCTCATAGCTGTAAAACATAGAAATTGAAAGATAAAGTGAGTGTTAAGTGTTGAAATGTGTACTCCTCATATTCTTCTCACATAGCATCAACATGATCTGTCTACATGAGGTAAATAACAGGTAAGTTTGACATGGTAACATGTGTATGAGCAATAGTTTTCATACCTAGAATCATGGATTTGGCTGGTTCTGGTGACCATTTCCTCTTTAATGTTTTGGAATATGAAAGAAATTGAAGGAGATAAAGTGCAAATATAAGATGATGAAATGAAGACATCCCTAAAACATTTCTCCTAAGCAACACTGAAGCCTGCTTGTTTTATCACTAAATTCTTACATATATTGGGTGACTGTTGTCTGGGTGGCCTGTCCCACATGGAAGAGGGGAAAGAATGTATAAGTAAGACGTGTCACTTTAATATTTTTTAAATGGCACATGCTTCATCTTTGACATATAACTGTTCAAGATAGATGCTCTATTGTATGTGTATTTGTGTGACATTTTGGTTCTTGTGACCTTTTTCTACCATTCTGCCTGTAGGCCCCATAGTAACATGAAGAAAGTGTGTTGTTATCCTGTGTGCATTGTCTTTCTTTATATATGTGTGTGTGTGTGTATGTGTGCATGAGTATATGTGTAAGTATGCCCAGTGTGGGAGATTACAATGTGTCATCATCTTTGTGGATATTATTATTATGATAATTATTATTTGTATTATTATTATTATTATTATTATTATTATTATTATTATTATTATAACAATAATACATTTAGGTATACCTGTTCAAGATCAGTGAATACTGGTTAAAATATTACAAGGTAATTGGCTGAAAACACTGTTAATATTAAAAACATCTGCCTTGCAGTAATTATTCAAATTACCACAGGTTATTATAGAATGCAGGGTAATTGAGTTCTAGAACACCTGCAGAATACCAAAATGTTAGCAGATTCTATGTTCAGAATATTTTAAAAGTGAAATGAAACTGAAACATATTTTATTTAAATAGGATTTTAGTGGAAATGTGTTAAAAATCAGAAACAAAATATAGATTAGACTAGTGACAAAATAATGAAAACTCTGCAATATGATTACTAATAAAATGACATACAATCTCTTCAATTGCTAGAGGGTTTGTTTGGATGTTATAGAACAAGCAATAGTACAGTATGAAATGAATTATTTGATGCAGTATGCAAAGATAAATCAAACTATCTAAAAAGCAAGTTCTTTGAGGATTAAATTGGCCATCAACTTCAAAGAGATTTTTTTTTTTTTTTTTAAATGGACAGATAATGGAAATAGCTTAAAAATGTCTGCTTCATTATTTGTATATAAAACAGACTGTTGCATGTGTAAGCTTTTCTGCAAATAGGTATTTTTGTATTTGTATTAATATTCCACATACTGAACAACTTATCTTCAAATAATTCTTTCAATGAAAACATAACAATGCAGCTACAGATTAAATATCCATGTCACGTAGACAGCATTATTAATGTTTGTGTGCTATTAACTTTCTTTTTGTGCTATCAAATAACAGTATAAATAAATACTATACAAGAAAACAAGCATCTTCTTTCCCCATTCTAGATTTCATGAACCCCAATTAGCTTTTCCTTTTACATCTTTTGCATTCATTTTTATGCTTTCTCAGTTTCATTATTCCCTCAATTAATTGTGTTTGTGCTATATAATATATATCTATATATATATATATATATATATATATATATATATATATATATATATATATATATATATATATATATATAAACACAAAACTGTCACTCTCCAGCCTTTCCAAAAAATTCTTTACTGTGAAAGTAGTGACGTTTCGGGAACAGAGTATCCCCTTCCTCAGGGGCTACTCTGTCCCCGAAACGTCACTACTTTCACAGTAAAGGATTTTTTTGAAAGACCAGAGAGTGCCCGTTTTGTGTTCAGTTATATTTAATTACACTAGCACCCTGGCAGTTGATATACGGAGTGAGAGTGCTCTCCCTTGTTACTATATACAATATATATATATATATATATATATATATATATATATATATATATATACATATAAAGGATTTTGTTTCTACGTGAAGAACATTGGAATTTAAACCATTTCGATTCAAAGCACATTAAAAACAAATATCATATTGCAAGTTTCAAGGTATATGACTGGAAAAGTCAAAAGTCTATAAATATTGTACTAAATCCCTTTTAACCCTTATAAAACCTTTTTATTGACATTTATATTATATATTGGTATTATAAAGTGTATATATGTGTGTAATATTATATTTTAATATATTTTACATGTGTTTTCGTGCAACTGTTTTTTTAACCTATACAGTTTAATTCAGGTCTCATGGTGCGATACATATTCTAGTGCAGTTGCGCTCGAGTGCAAACTATAACTTTCAACTTGTAATACCAGTGCAATTTAGCATAGTCATCTATTGATAGTATAGGCTGCGCTTAAAAGAAGTCTTCTCTGGTTAGCGCACTTTACCATGGACTTATAATATCAAAATACAGCGCTAATGGTAGCGCACCACTTGTAAAATAGCCTTTTATCTTCCCAGTTCATATTTTCTATGCATTAAAGTTCACCTCTCCGTAAAGCCATTTATATGTTAGCTTCCCCATTTCATTTAATCAGCCTTGCTTAGTCCCTTTATCCATTTACCCACTGTTTAATTTAATATACCTTATTGAAAATAGGCTGAAAAGAATTCAGACCAATCCTCATCTAAAACACTGCAGACCCAGTTATAAGTGTTCCACTCCACAAAGATATTTCTCAATATATTGCTTGCTGTTGGGGACACCTGAAACCCCTTGAAAAAATTGAGTAACATTGCTGTATATAACTACTGCTCAAGAAAAAGTAAATTATATAAATAATGAGTGTCACAAAAAAGCCACTAGCTTATAGTTTTCTAATATAAGTGGCAATGATGATTTTAATTTCCATATTTCATATTTTTTTTTAAATATAGTGTAGAGTTCAGTCTTTAGTTTCAGTATTAGATTGTGTTTCTCTAGTATGGAATTCTATCTCATTAAATTAAATATAATTTACAAATTGTTTAGCATTGTATTTTGTGGAATAAAATCCTTGCTCATGTAAATATCAGATTAAAAAATTAACAAACACACACTTTAAGCTTCTTAAACACACCTTAAAATCTCCTGGACTAATGCTATATATACAGGTAGTACAGAAGGGGATATGTGCTGAGAGACCACTGCTTAAAAGGGTTCAATATGGTAACTCTGACCCCAGCTGAAACAAACGTTCATAAGAACTTACCTTTACGTAAATGATACAGTGGTCAAGCTTCAAACTATCTGGTTTTCTATACTCAGCTTTTCACATTGTTCAAAAACCACCATTATCAAATCTTTAACAAAGAGATCCCTACTAAACTAAGAACTCATTTTGGCCTAGATTACAAGTATTAGCACTATTTAGAGCTAATGCTGGTCATGTTAAATTCCATATATATAATATTTTATTTTAAGAAGTTTTACATATTTATTTTACATGTGTTTTAATGTACTTTTATTGCAGTCCTAACACTTTAGATCTCGTTGCACTAACTTTTTAGCACTGTTGTGTGTATTTTGCCACATAAAAATTACCATAACAAAACCTGTATTATGAATTTAACATGTTTGATGTTGGTCCATTACTTGAAGTAAGGAACATGGGACTAATTTGAAGATTTGGGAGCAAAAATGTGTAAAATTGTTTGGCTTTCAGTAAAATTGGCAGCCCCATAATACTCAATGAATTAAAACTGAATTATCATAAAGAAAACATATGACAAGCCCTTTTTTTCCATCATGCAGGGGGATCGCCGATTAAATACTGTTTTCTACGATCCCACGCACTATAGGTTAGGGATTATTTGTAGCCTAGTGTGCGTCCTTCCCATGGGAGTGCCGGTGATGTCACCACGTACGCACATGGTGACCTGACAAAGGGGCAGAATGAGCAAGCTTAGGTAGATGCAAGAGAGCTGGATGGGGAGGTTCTTCAAACCCCTTGATCTCAGCTCCCTTAGGAGCAACAAACCTCCAGGACCCCTCATTTAAAAGAGTATTGTAATACAAACAAGATGTATTCAAAATAAAGTAGAGGGGGCGAGCCTGTCCATCAAGCAAGATGGCAGCTTTTCAGTTGTCGCTGAAGAATGGAACTGATTAATCTGCTATCTATCTCTTTGGAACCTTATACCATATGTTCCTTTTGGGAGCTAAATGGTGAATGACACTTGGAGAGCAGCTTTGTGCCTTTTATATGTGAAAATTTGGCTCGGTAAGTACGAGTGAGGAAGGTACGCAACAGATGCCTAGAAACAACCGGGACTACATCTTTCCCACTAATGTTTCTAGAACCTTATGCATCTGGTTAACAAAACATATGTACTTGGTTATACTCCCTTCTACCACTTTACTAAAGCCTCGAAATGGAGCACTCCTGTTTATCGCTACTAGAGGCTCTGGATTCAATGCTCTGTGGTCATTTCTCTAGACTAGAAGACAGATTACTAACAGCGATGAAAGGAACTGATTGCACAGAGAGAACCACAGTCACAGCGGACAAAGCTTTAACTGACCGTAGCGGATGCATACATATGGAAGAGGTGATTGAGAAAGCTACCACTAGGGATGAGAGGCACTTGCCCACTTCGATTGTCCCTGACACCGGTATTTCTCTCCTCATCAACTCTGCGGTCAGCTGCCCTTGAGGTTGAAATGCCCGCGGCCTGGGCTGGTAGTGCAAGACTGGACGTAATCCAGCTACCCTTGGCAGCGGTCTCTTACTTACCGATCATGGGAAAACCGGATGAATGGCTTCAGTCGACTAGCCATCTCATCGCAGTGCAGACATCTGAGCAACACAAATTCCTTGAGCAGGGAGACAAAATATGGACTGACCAACATCCTCCTCCTATCCTGTATAAGAGCAACTGCCTCCCAGGAAAGCAATTCTGTTAGTTCTCTCAAGCTAGCTGAATTATCAGGGCTGGTGTGGGCTAAAACAGTGGCGATAGGAAGAAGGGTGCACATACTACGGGCTTAATACCAAAATAATTGAACGGAAGGGAACTCTTGTTTATTTTTCTTCTTTATTTCTTTGCACAGAATGAACTTACATACAATATTCGTTGTTATGGAGTTCATGTTAGTTAGTTTACACTAGTTGATTGTAGTATTTTGCCTTCCATAGTTGGTGAAATGTTAGATCTTAATACTTATATCTGTTTATTTTTAATGCTGTTAATGGTAACCTGAGCAAAGAACTTTATTGAATTCTATGTATGCTCTGACTTTAAGCCACTTACTTACTGATATGTAGAGATCAGTATGTCTACTATAAGAGGATTGTATGGCTCAGGCTCTTCTCAGTCTTTAGTTGGGTTCTGGATTTAAACACATTTTGGGTACTCAATTGGCTGCAGGGTTATGAGACACATGAATGAATATGCTAACTGTACATGTTTAGGTTTGGTGTATATATTCATTATATATTGTGTGTTATGGATCTGTACTAGACAAGAAACTCAATGTGGTCAATTTATTTATACTGAAGCAAATAACAGGGGCACTGAGGAGATATTATTGTTTATTTATTTGTTCCCCTAATAAGTTAGAGGTTGCCTATCCTCTTCTTCCTAGGCTTGCCTACTTAGATTTTGTCATTAGCTAAATGTTTCCAGAGATATTTGCCCAAAAATATCAAGCAGCAGACTGAGGACTGACCACACAATATTTAGAGATACAATGTAGATACCATCTGTCACCATTAGAGGGGAGTCATAGATTGACTATAGATTGGATGTTTATAACAGGTGTACATGCTCCTGTATCTTAATCTATCTTATTTGCTCCTGTCTATTTCAAGCTGACCCTAGATTTACTATCGACAAGCATGTTATAAGTATATAGATTTAGCTTATAAAGGTGAGTATAATCAGTAATTCTGGAACACCTGGAACCAGCATATAACTTATATTATACCGTTTCCCACACCAAGTTTGTTACATTGCTACAACCATAGTATTTTAACCAAGTTACTCTAGGCTTAAGGTATGGTGTGAAATACTATATCTGTATGAATCCTTGTAGGATGAGGTGTATTACTGTATTTATTGGTTAGAATGTGATATCTCTAGGCAAAACTTCAGGTTCAGGATGTAAATATTAGGCTGCATGCATATGGATAATATCTAAGATGTTTCTAAAGCCCTGCTTTATTTATGTCATGGTTCTCAACTAATAGTCTGGCTAGCTCCACACTTTCCACCCCCCAGCCAACCCCCACAAACTAAAATACTCTAGCAAGGAATATTTGGCTTAGAGTATTTTTTCGCGGTTTCCCTTCGCAACATACCGCAATAATAAATTCTATTTAATTAAAACTGACTACAATAATATGTTTAGTGAGGCTTATTGTAATTGATATCTTTATAGATAGGTTCCTGAACTATACTTAAGACATGGTTAATCTGCTTTCTCTTTTTGGTTTAATGGGAGGATGGAATATAGTCTTGTCTATTAGGTATTTTTCCTAGGAAATTGAACAGTCATGCATATACACTAATTTAGTACCAGGCTACTTTATGCTCCCTTACATTTTTGGCTGCTGATGGGTATAGGGCCCATACCCATGTGGCAATAAGTATTCGCATACAATGTATTACAATACCTGCCTGGATATCTCCTATATTAACTCCTTATAACTATTGTTTCTCTTACTTGGTGTATCCAGTACACGGATTCATCCTTACTTGTGGGATATTCTTAATCCCTACAGGAAGTGGCAAAGAGAGCACACAGCAGAGCTGTCCATATAGCTCCCCCTCAGGCTCCGCCCCCCAGTCATTCTCTTTGCCGCTCTAACAAGTAGCATCTCCACGGGAGGGTAAAGGGAATGTGGTGTTAGATTTGTAGTTTTTATTTCTTCAATCAAGAGTTTGTTATTTTAAAATAGTGCCGGTTTGTACTATTTACTCTGTGGCAGAAAGTGATGAAGATTTCTGCTGAGAGGAAAATGATTTTAGCATGTTGTAACTAAAATCAATTGCTGTTCCCACACAGGACTGTTGAGTACCGGAGAACTTTAGTTGGGGGGAACAGTTTGCAGGCTTAACTGCTATAAGGTATGCTCAGTCACTTTTTTTCTAGTCAAGACTTAGTAATGCTAGAAGGCTGACAAGAATCCCCATGTGGGGAAGGTAAGCCATATTCTGAGACTTAGTATAGAAGGATGGCTTAGTTAAAAGGGCTTAAAACGCTGGTGGACACTGCTAAGGGGAAATCGATTATTTTATTACAATAATCTGATATTTGTACAAGTGCGTATTACATTTGGAACACTTTTTTGGGGTTTTATTCCGCATGGCATATCTTTAGACACCTATTTTGGCTTGGGAAGGCCCCACAACTCCGGAGTGAAGAGGGAGGGGGCCTAAAATTCGCACCTCAGTTGCGCAGTTCATTTGGCAGACAGCTTCATGCAGCTTCACGTGTAGAGTCCAGAGATTGCTGGAGGACTTCAGAGAGGCTTATTTTCATTCCAAACTAATCCCCAAGGAAGGTAAGGCCACAGCAGAGGCTGTGGCATGGTGCTGTAGTTTGTTAAATAGGTGGCCTGCTGTAATTTGCTCCGGTTTGGGCAGTAAGGGGTTAATTGTCAAAGCATTAGGATCATATGGTGAAAATTTCATAAAGATTGGATGTTTTTTTGAGGTTTAGTAAAAAAGTGTGCGCTTTTTATTATTTAAAGGCACAGTACCGTTTTTTCAAAAATTGTATTTTACTGTATTTGAGTGCTGTCTAAGTCTGTTTAACATGTCTGAGCCTACAGATAGACCCTGTTCTATGTGTTTAATAGCCATGGCGGTACCCCCTTTACATTTGTGTTTAAAGTGTGCTAAAGTATCTAAACATTTTAAAGACCATGCAGTGACACTTAAAAATGTAGCCCAAGATGATTCTTTGACGGAAGGTGACAAGGATAGTCCTCCTTCCTCTCCCCATGTGACGACACCAGTTACGCCCACGCAAGCGATGCCTAGTACCTCTAGCGCATTGGGCCCTATTACATTACAACTATTAGCAGCAGTCATGGATAATTCCCTTGCGGCATTTTTATCCAAACTGCCAGTTTTTCCCAAGAAGCGTGATAGCTCAGTTTTAAGAAGCTTTAGATGATTTATCCGTTGTACCCTCACAACACTCTGAAGTGGCAGTGAGGGACAGGCTGTCCGAGGGAGAAATTTCTGACACAGGAAAGGTTTCTCAGCAGCCAGAATCAGATTCCTTAGCATTTAAATTTAAACTGGAACACCTCCGTGTATTGCTTAAGGAGGTTTTAGCTATGCTGGATGATTGAGACCCCATGGTGGTCCCAGAAAAATTGTGTAAAATGGACAAGTTTCTAGAAGTCCCTGTGTACACTGATGCGTTTCCGATCCCGAAGAGGGTGGCGGATATTGTGACTAGGGAGTGGGAGAGACCAGGTGTACCTTTTGTTCCCCCCCCCCTATCTTTAAGAAAATGTTCCCTATAACTGACCCCAGGAGGGACGTGTGGCAGACGGTCCCTAAGGTAGAGGGAGCAGTTTTAACACTAGCCAAGCGCACAACCATTCCAATAGAAGACAGTTGTGCTTTCAAAGATCCTATGGATAAAAAATTAGAAGGTTTACTGAAGAAAATATTTGTTCAGCAAGGTTTCCTTCTTCAACCAATTGCCTGCATTATTCCTGCAACTACTGCAGTGGCTTTTTGGTTTGAGGCGCTGGAGGAGTCACTCCAGAGGGAGACTTCATATGACGAAGTCATGGATAGAATTCATGCTCTAAAGCTGGCTAATTCTTTTATCACAGATGCCGTTTTCCAATTAGCTAAGTTAGCGGCGAAAAATTCTGGTTTTGCCGTTATGGCGCGAAGTGTGCTTTGGCTGAAATCATGGTCGGCTGATGTGTCGTCCAAAACAAAATTACTAAATATTCCTTTCAAGGGAAAGACCCTTTTCGGTCCCGAGTTGAAAGATATTATCGCGGATATCACTGGGGGAAAGGGCCATGCCCTTCCGCAGGATAGACCGTTTAAGGCCAAAAAAAAGGCTAATTTTCGCTCCTTACGCAACTTCAGGAGCGGACCTGCTTCAACCTCTGCTACCGCAAAGCAAGAGGGTAATGCTTCACAGCCCAAAGCAACCTGGAAACCCTTGCAGGGCTGGAACAAGGGTAAACAGGCCAAGAAGCCTGCGGCTGCTACCAAGACAGCATGAAGGGGTAGCCCCCGATCCGGGACCGGATCTAGTGGGGGGCAGACTTTCTCTCTTTGCTCAGGCTTGGGCAAGAGATGTTCCAGATCCTTGGGCATTAGAAATTGTTGCTCAGGGGTATCTTCTAGAATTCAAGGACTCTCCTCCAAGGGGAAGGTTCCACATTTCTCGTTTGTCTTCAGACCAGACAAAGAAACAGGCGTTCTTACGCTGTGTAGAAGATCTACTAAAGATGGGAGTGATACACCCAGTTCTAATTACAGAACAAGGACTGGGTTTTTACTCAAACCTGTTTGTAGTTCCCCAAAAAGAAGGAACTTTTAGGACAATCCTGGATCTAAAAATTCTAAACAAATTCCTCAGAGTTCCATCATTCAAAATGGAAACTATTTGGACAATTTTGCCGATCATCCAGGAAGGTCAATATATGACTACCGTGGATCTAAAGGATGCGTACCTACATATTCCTATCCACAAAGATCACCATCAGTTCCTAAGGTTCGCCTTTCTGGACAAGCATTATCAGTTCCTGGCCCTGCCTTTTGGGTTGGCCACTGCTCCCAGAATTTTTACAAAGGTGCTAGGGTCCCTCCGAGCGGTACTAAGACCGCGGGGCATTGCAGTAGCACCTTACCTAGATGACATCTTAATACAGGCGTCATCTTTACACAGAGCCAAAGCTCATACAGACATTGTATGGCCTTTCTAAGGTCTCACGGGTGGAAGGTGAACGACAAAAAAGAGTTCTCTGTCTCCGCTCACAAGGGTTCCCTTCCTGGGAACACTAATAGACTCAGTAGAAATGAAAATATTTCTAACGGAGGTCATGAAGTTGAAGCTTTTAACTACTTGCCGAGTTCTTCATTCTATTCCTCGGCCTTCTGTAGCTCAATGCATGGAGGTAATCGGATTAATGGTCGCGGCAATGGACGTGGTCCCTTTTGCCCGAATTAATCTCAGACCTCTGCAACTGTACAAACAGGGGAATGAGGATTATGCAGATTTGTCTCCTCAAATTCAACTGGACCAGAAAACCAGAGATTCTCTTCTCTGGTGGTTGTCGCAGGATCACCTGTCTCAGGGAATGTGCTTCCGCAGACCAGAGTGGATCATTGTCACGAACGATGCCAGTCTGTTAGGCTGGGGTGCGGTCTGGGACTCCCTGAAAGCTCAGGGCCTATGGTCTCGGGAAGAATCTCTTCTCCCGATAAACATTTTGGAACTGAGAGCGATATTTAACACGCTCCAGGCATGGCCTCATCTAGCGGAGGCCAAATTCATCAGATTTCGGTCGGACAACATCACGACTGTAGCGTACATCAATCATCAGGGAGGAACAAAGAGTTCCCTAGCAATGAAGGAAGTAACCAAGATCATCAAATGGGCGGAGGATCACTCCTGCCATCTCTCAGCAATTCACATCCCAGGAGTATACAACTGGGAGGCGGATTTTCTGAGTCGTCAGACTTTTCACCCAGGGGAGTGGGAACTCCATCCGGAGGTTTTTGCTCAGCTGACCCAGCTATTGGGAATTCCGGAATTGGATCTGATGGTGTCCCGTCAGAACTCCAAACATCCTCTTTACAGATCGAGGTCCAGGGACTCCAAGGCGGCATTGATAGATGCTCTAGTAGTGCCTTGGTCCTTCAGTCTAGCTTATGTCTTTCCACTGTTTCCTCTTCTCCCTCGGCTGGTAGCCAGAATCAAACAGGAGAAGGCTTCGGTAATTTTGATAGCGCCTGCGTGGCCACGCAGGACTTGGTATGCAGACCTAGTGGACATGTCATCTGTTCCACCATGGAAGCTGCCATTGAGGCAGGATCTTCTAATACAGGGTCCATTCAAGCATCCAAATCTAGTTTCTCTGCAACTGACTGCTTGGAGATTGAACGCTTAATTCTAGCTAAGCGTGGGTTCTCTGAATCAGTTATTGATACTCTGATCCAGGCCAGAAAGCCTGTCACCAGGAAAATTTACCATAAGATATGGCGGAAATATCTTTGTTGGTGTGAATAAAAGGGTTACTCATGGAGTAAAGTTAGGATTCCCAGGATTTTGTCTTTTCTCCAAGAGGGATTGGAGAACGGATTGTCAGCTAGTTCCTTGAAGGGACAGATCTGCTCTGTCTATCCTGTTACACAAGCGGCTCGCAGCAGTACCAGACGTTCAGGCATTTGCACAGGCTTTAGTTAGAATCAAGCCTGTCTATAAACCTGTGGCTCCTCCATGGAGTCTTAATTTAGTTCTTTAAGTTCTTCAAGGGGTTCCGTTTGAACCGTTACATTCCATAGATATTAAGTTATTATTTTGGAAAGTTTTGTTTTTGGTAGCTATCTCTTCTGCTTGGAGAGTTTCAGAATTGTATGCTTTGCAGTGTAATTCACCCTATCTGGTGTTTCATGCAGATAAGGTTGTTTTGCGTACTAAACCTGGTTTTCTTCCGAAAGTTGTTTCCAATAAGAATATTAACCAGGAAATCATTGTTCCTTCTCTGGGTCCTAATCCAGTTTCTAAGAAAGAACGACTTTTGCACAATCTTGATGTAGTTTGTGCTTTGAAATTCTATTTACAAGCAACAAAAGATTTCAGACAAACATCATCCTTGTTTGTTGTCTATTCTGGTCAGAGGATTGGCTTATGAGACTGCTGGACAGCAGCCTCCTGAACAAACAGCTCATTCCACCAGAGCTGTGGCTTCCACATGGGCCTTTAAGAATGAGGCTTCTGTTGAACAGATTTGTAAGGCAGCGACTTGTTCTTTCTTCACTGCATACTTTTGCCAAATTTTACAAATTCGATACTTTTGCTTCTTCTGAGGCTATTTTTGGGAGAAAGGTTTTGCAAGCAGTGGTGCCTTCCGTTTAGGTTACCTGACTTGTTCCCTCCCTTCATCCGTGTCCTAAAGCTTTGGTATTGGTTCCTACAAGTAAGGATGAATCCGTGGACTGGATATACCAAGTAAGAGAAAACAGAATTTATGCTTACCTGATAAATTACTTTCTCTTATGGTGTATCCAGTCCACGGCCCGCCCTGGCATTTAAGTCAGGTTTACATTTATCTTTGTAAAACTGCAGTCACCACTGCACCCTATGGTTTCTCCTTTTTCTCCCAACCGTCGGTCGAATGACTGGGGGGACAGAGCCTGAGGGGGAGCTATATGGACAGCTCTGCTGTGTGCTCTATTTCCCACTTCCTGTAGGGATTGAGAATATCCCACAAGTAAGGATGAATCCGTGGACTGGATACACTGTAAGAGAAAGTAATTTATCAGGTAAGCATAAATTCTGTTTTTTCCTTCTTATTTCCATTCCTCTCCATACCCTTACTTCTATATACCCTTACCAATAGTGACTTTATAATGTGTTGTCTTATAAGCAGAAAGCTTAGGCTAAAGTTGCACCCAGTGATTAACCTATTACTGCTTAGCCATTAAGTCCTTTATTTAACAGGGTGTATACCTACAACTTAGATTTTTGAGGAACACTATGGCAGGTTCGTATTCATATAACACTTATATGTTACATATTCTATTTCCCTTTTCATATCTATATTCATGCCAGTTTAAAATTTAGCTTGGTTAGTTTTACCCTGTCAAAGATAACAAAAAAGAAAAAAAGAGGTTCACCTTTTTAGACCCAAAAGTGGTCTAATTTGGACTGAGTGAGCAAGTAATGTGTATATCTGGGTTTTGGAAATTTATCATATAACTCTGTATTTTATATGCACTGTTATTTTTCTTTATGTAACTCATGGTATACTTTCTGTGTATTTTATTTACTGACTCATTTTATCTTGTAAGCCCTTTTTTGAACCTCAAAAAAAATAATTAAAAAAATAGTAATAAGATAAAGTAAATAAAAACACATTCAGATAGATTACAAGATTTGCACTGCGGCTTGTAACGCTGAAAATATGGCATTTTCAGTGTTAAAACAGCACCGCTGCTATTACTTGTCGGTATAGGTGTACCGCACACCTTTTTGGCCGTCACGCAACTACTGTACCGCACTTTTTAAAAACTACTTTTTCAATGGGTTTTTTATTTTGTGGGGGGCTTTTTTATTTTAATAGGGCTATTAGATTAGGAGTAGTGATGTCGCAAATTGTTCGCCGGCGAATAGTTCCCGGCAAACATAGCATGTTCGCGTTCGCCGCGGTGGGCGAACATATGCGATGTTTAATCCACCCCCTATTCGTCATCATTGATTAATACTTTGACCCTGTACCTCACAGTCAGCAGGCACATTCCAGCCAATCAGCAGCAGACCCTCCCTCCCAGACCCTCCTACCTCTTGGACAGCATCCATTTTAGATTCATTCGGAAGCTGCATTGTTAGTGAGAGGAGGGACAGTGTAGCTGCTGCTGATTTAGTAGGTAAATCTATAGCTAGGCTAGTGTATTCAGTGTCCACTACAGTCCTGAAGGACTCATCTGATCTCTGCTGTAATGACAACACCCCAAAAAGTCCATTTTAGGGCTGTTTTTTTTTTTTCCTGTGTTTTCTAATTGCAGTTGCCTGCCTGCCAGTGTGTGTGTCAGGCTTACAGCATATACTGTGCCCACTTGCCCAGTGCCACCACTCATATCTGGTGTAACAGTAGTGTAGATTTAAAAAAAAAAAAAAACACTTTTTTGACTGTGTTAAATAATAGCAGTCAGTTTCCTTCACACGTGTGCGTTTCAGTGCCTGCCTGCCAGGGCACAGTGTCACCCCAGTGCAACTCATATCTGGTGTAACAGTAGTGTAGATTTAAAAAAACAACACTTTTTTGGCTGTGTTAAATAATAGCAGTCAGTTTCCTTCACACGTGTGCGTTTAAGTGCCTGCCTGCCAGGGCACCCAGTGCAACTCATATCTGGTGTAACAGTAATGTAGATTTAAAAAAAAAAAAACACTTTTTTGACTGTGTTAAATAATAGCAGTCAGTTTCCTTCACACGTGTGCGTTTCAGTGCCTGCCTGCCAGGGCACAGTGTCACCCCAGTGCAACTCATATCTGGTGTAACAGTAGTGTAGATTTAAAAAAAAAAAAACTTTTTTGACTGTGTTAAATAATAGCAGTCAGTTTCCTTCACACGTGTGCATTTAAGTGCCTGCCTGCCTGCCAGGGCACAGTGTCACCCCAGTGCAAGTCATATCTGGTGTAACAGTAGTGTACATACCTGATGTTTTAAAGCACGTTATTCCAAACAATTTAGGAATGTTAGGTGATTTATGCCCTTTATGGATTAAAACCAGACTCTGCATCAACTATGTAATTTTCCATGGGAGTTTTGCCATGGATCCCCCTCCGGCATGCCAGAGTCCAGGTGTTAGTACCCTTGAAACAACTTTTCCATCACTATTGTGGCCAGAAAGAGTCCCTGTGGGTTTTAAAATTTGCCTGCCTATTGAAGTCTATGGGGTGTTAGGGTTAGACTTAGTCTTAGGGTTACGTTAGGGTTATGCTTAGGGTTAGGGTTACGTTTAGGGGTTCAAAACTTTACTATAGAGGCGGCGAAATTGGGGGCGGTAGATTAGGGGTTAATAAGTGTAGGTAGGTGGCGGTGATGTTAGGGGCAGGAGATTAGGGGTTAATAACTGTAATGTAGGTGACAGTGATATTAAGGGCAGCAGATTAGGGGTTAATAACTGTAATGTAGGTGGCGGCGATGTTAGGGGTAGCAGATTAGGGGTATTTAGAAGTGGGGTTTAGGTTAGACATCAATTGGACTGCATTACGGAGCTTTTCATTCCGCGATCGCAGGTGTTAGGCTTTTTTTTTGCCAGCTCTCCCCATTGATGTCTATGGGGAAATCATGCACGAGCACGTCAAAGCAGCGCTTGATTTTGGTGCGTTATGGAGCTCAACGCAACCATATCGCCCGCACAAGCCTGCTTTTTGTAAACCTGCAATAGCAGCACTATAGGGAGGTAAAATAACGCTGAAAATGTTGCGGTCATTAATTTCCCTATAGTGCTCAAAACTCATAATCTAGCTGATTGTTATTTGCAAGGTAATGAGCCAAACAACAGCACACCAAAAATAATTCTACCATCTAATACTGCCCCGAAGGCCCAGAAGTTGTGCAGACAGGTCTTTCTGAGAACCTTGTCTATATGCAGTTTGATAAATTTGGGCCATTATATCATAGGAATCAACAACCCTCTATATAAATCACAGTAAATATTTATCTTATCTGAATCAGGAAGCCCTTCATGCATCTTCCCCCACTCTGTCATTCCTGTGTAACAGTTATTTACTACGTAACTGGCATTTTTCTAATTTTTCCAGTGTGACAAAGTTTTGCCAATTTCATTTTCTGCCAGTAATGAAAGAAAGACTGGCTTCTATGTTATCAAGCAAAACAATGAAGAGATTAACAGGCAGGCACTGCAATCTGCTGCATTTCTCATTTTTGGAATTCAGAGTGAAATTGCAACAGTTATTGGAAGAATCACTTAGCAATATAATAATCATGTACACAAGTTTATGTGAATATATATTATTATATTTTGTATTTTTATATGATTGTGTATATGTGTATAGCAAAAGATGAGGCAGCAGTCGGTTCCTTGTGTGCATAAAAACCAATTCTTTATTCTTCTTGTTTAAAACAATACTTCACATCACAGCAAACAGGTAAAAGGAATGCAGGTGGTTGACTAGTTTCGGCAATGCCGTAATCATAAACCTGCAAACACTTAAGAGGTGAACATATTTAAAGGGATTGCTTAACACAGTGATTGGTCAATGTTAATGGGAGGTTACAACCCCTCCCTTACATATTAACCTCTTACTAGTAAATTACTTGTTGCATCTAAATGCAGCATTTAGCATGAAAATATTCCAACTATGGCTATAGAACTTCAATTCAGTCGCTTGTTTAATACAAAATACAATTTATAAATTTATACAATGCAATGATCTAGTAATCTTGAAAACTGATCTGCAGGTTAGAGCTCTATGCAATGAGCAGAGAAAACCTTTACTAATAGATTGTAGAACCTTTTATTTTAATTAAGAGCTAAGGTGTAATCATGTTAGAAATAGCAATGGTTAATTATTCAACACTCAATAGGCTGTTAATGAATATATTTCCAACAATATACAAAAATATATATATATATATATATATATATATATGGTTACTAAATTAGTAAGGGCCATCTTAAATTTTAAATTTTTTAATTTTACGCCTGGTTTAGAAAACGTAAATGCCATCAATAATAATGGGACCATTCTCATGATAAACAAATATTGCTTTAAACCTTAAAATATTTGGACAGATGTGTGGTGATCGATAACACCAACAAATTCATTTGCCATAAGAGCTATTATTAAGGAAAAAACATGGGAAAACTATTTGATAATGATAGCCATAAAATATTTTCAAACACATGTATTTTACTATTGAGTATGTTTAAACACATTCAAAGTGCCCATAGTAATATATATTATACATATAGCCAGTCCGTGAGTTTGAATCTATAGAGCAGAAACCAGCTTGTCAATCACAATATTGCAACAATATATATGTGTGTTTTGTTTTCAAGAGAAACTATTGCCAGATCAGTCACGGTGGAAGATTGGCAGTATTACAAATATTACAACTATTATGATTGTTACAAATATGGTCTAGTGGGCACCAGTGCAAATAAATGGGATAAATATGTAAAGGGTAACAGTGTAGGTAATAATGGAACTCTCAGCAGACCTCTGAAAAGACCCTTAATATATAAGCTCAAAAATAAGCTCAAAAATAAATATCAGATAAAGTCAGAGTGGAAAATATTCATTAATGCCAATGATTGATGAGATCAAACTCAGAATTGAAGCCCTCCGGCACCTGTGTACGGAGTTTGAAAATCCAGAAGGCTTCCTGTCACTCCAGTGTTTCACCACCTGCCCAAAGTCCATAAATGTCTCTCCGATGTAAAGGGGCGCCCAATCGTTTCAGGCATTGGCTCCCTTTTGGAGCCATTGTCTGAATGGTTGGACGCCATCCTCCAACCAATTGTCCTTGACCTACATAGTTATATCAGGGACACGACACATGTATTGCAGCTCCTAGATGATTTCATATGGACCACAGACCATAGTTGGTTGGCGGTGGATGTGGTATCATTATACTCCAGTATTCCACAAGATTTGGGAGTAAAAGCCATTAAATATTTTCTGGAGCTGCACTACAACATGGAGGAATACCTAATGGATTACATACTTAGGGTGACTACCTTTTTGCTGCAGCACAACTACTGTGACATCCAGATAGTTAATGGTTGATTTATTCCACTCGAAAGTGAAATTCACACCATTTTCACTTTCATTAAGGTAGCGCACAAAGTCACTTGCCTCTGCCTCACTCTATTTCCATATCAGAAGCAAATCGTCAATGAAGCGCCTATACAGGCTGATATGTCTCCTATAGGGATTACTATCTGCATAGACAAAGCACCTTTCCAGCCAACCCATGAAGATGTTGGCATAGGAGGGGGCAAATTTTGCCCCCATTGCCGTGCCCTGTCTCTGCAGATAGTAAGTGCCCTCAAAAAGGAAGTAGTTGTGCTGCAGCAAAAAGGTAGTCACCCTAAGTATGTAATCCATTAGGTATTCCTCCATGTTGTAGTGCAGCTCCAGAAAATATTTAATGGCTTTTACTCCCAAATCTTGTGGAATACTGGAGTATAATGATACCACATCCACCGCCAACCAACTATGGTCTGTGGTCCATATGAAATCATCTAGGAGCTGCAATACATGTGTCGTGTCCCTGATATAACTATGTAGGTCAAGGACAATTGGTTGGAGGATGGCGTCCAACCATTCAGACAATGGCTCCAAAAGGGAGCCAATGCCTGAAACGATTGGGCGCCCCTTTACATCGGAGAGACATTTATGGACTTTGGGCAGGTGGTGAAACACTGGAGTGACAGGAAGCCTTCTGGATTTTCAAACTCCGTACACAGGTGCCGGAGGGCTTCAATTCTGAGTTTGATCTCATCAATCATTGGCATTAATGAATATTTTCCACTCTGACTTTATCTGATATTTATTTTTGAGCTTATTTTTGAGCTTATATATTAAGGGTCTTTTCAGAGGTCTGCTGAGAGTTCCATTATTACCTACACTGTTACCCTTTACATATTTATCCCATTGATTTGGACTGGTGCCCACTAGACCATATTTGTAACAATCATAATAGTTGTAATATTTGTAATACTGCCAATCTTCCACTGTGACTGATCTGGCAATAGTTTCTCTTGAAAACAAAACACACATATATATTGTTGCAATATTGTGATTGACAAGCTGGTTTCTGCTCTATAGATTCAAACTCACGGACTGGCTATATGTATAATATATATTACTATGGGCACTTTGAATGTGTTTAAACATACTCAATAGTAACATACATGTGTTTGAAAATATTTTATGGCTATCATTATCAAATAGTTTTCCCATGTTTTTTCCTTAATAATAGCTCTTATGGCAAATGAATTTGTTGGTGTTATCGATCACCACACATCTGTCCAAATATTTTAAGGTTTAAAGCAATATTTGTTTATCATGAGAATGGTCCCATTATTATTGATGGCATTTACATTTTCTTGTTGTTCTTTCTTCACTGCATACTTTTGCCAAATTTTACAAATTCGATACTTTTGCTTCTTCTGAGGCTATTTTTGGGAGAAAGGTTTTGCAAGCAGTGGTGCCTTCCGTTTAGGTTACCTGACTTGTTCCCTCCCTTCATCCGTGTCCTAAAGCTTTGGTATTGGTTCCTACAAGTAAGGATGAATCCGTGGACTGGATATACCAAGTAAGAGAAAACAGAATTTATGCTTACCTGATAAATTACTTTCTCTTATGGTGTATCCAGTCCACGGCCCGCCCTGGCATTTAAGTCAGGTTTACATTTATCTTTGTAAAACTGCAGTCACCACTGCACCCTATGGTTTCTCCTTTTTCTCCCAACCGTCGGTCGAATGACTGGGGGGACAGAGCCTGAGGGGGAGCTATATGGACAGCTCTGCTGTGTGCTCTATTTCCCACTTCCTGTAGGGATTGAGAATATCCCACAAGTAAGGATGAATCCGTGGACTGGATACACTGTAAGAGAAAGTAATTTATCAGGTAAGCATAAATTCTGTTTTTTCCTTCTTATTTCCATTCCTCTCCATACCCTTACTTCTATATACCCTTACCAATAGTGACTTTATAATGTGTTGTCTTATAAGCAGAAAGCTTAGGCTAAAGTTGCACCCAGTGATTAACCTATTACTGCTTAGCCATTAAGTCCTTTATTTAACAGGGTGTATACCTACAACTTAGATTTTTGAGGAACACTATGGCAGGTTCGTATTCATATAACACTTATATGTTACATATTCTATTTCCCTTTTCATATCTATATTCATGCCAGTTTAAAATTTAGCTTGGTTAGTTTTACCCTGTCAAAGATAACAAAAAAGAAAAAAAGAGGTTCACCTTTTTAGACCCAAAAGTGGTCTAATTTGGACTGAGTGAGCAAGTAATGTGTATATCTGGGTTTTGGAAATTTATCATATAACTCTGTATTTTATATGCACTGTTATTTTTCTTTATGTAACTCATGGTATACTTTCTGTGTATTTTATTTACTGACTCATTTTATCTTGTAAGCCCTTTTTTGAACCTCAAAAAAAATAATTAAAAAAATAGTAATAAGATAAAGTAAATAAAAACACATTCAGATAGATTACAAGATTTGCACTGCGGCTTGTAACGCTGAAAATATGGCATTTTCAGTGTTAAAACAGCACCGCTGCTATTACTTGTCGGTATAGGTGTACCGCACACCTTTTTGGCCGTCACGCAACTACTGTACCGCACTTTTTAAAAACTACTTTTTCAATGGGTTTTTTATTTTGTGGGGGGCTTTTTTATTTTAATAGGGCTATTAGATTAGGAGTAGTGATGTCGCAAATTGTTCGCCGGCGAATAGTTCCCGGCAAACATAGCATGTTCGCGTTCGCCGCGGTGGGCGAACATATGCGATGTTTAATCCACCCCCTATTCGTCATCATTGATTAATACTTTGACCCTGTACCTCACAGTCAGCAGGCACATTCCAGCCAATCAGCAGCAGACCCTCCCTCCCAGACCCTCCTACCTCTTGGACAGCATCCATTTTAGATTCATTCGGAAGCTGCATTGTTAGTGAGAGGAGGGACAGTGTAGCTGCTGCTGATTTAGTAGGTAAATCTATAGCTAGGCTAGTGTATTCAGTGTCCACTACAGTCCTGAAGGACTCATCTGATCTCTGCTGTAATGACAACACCCCAAAAAGTCCATTTTAGGGCTGTTTTTTTTTTTTCCTGTGTTTTCTAATTGCAGTTGCCTGCCTGCCAGTGTGTGTGTCGGGCTTACAGCATATACTGTGCCCACTTGCCCAGTGCCACCACTCATATCTGGTGTAACAGTAGTGTAGATTTAAAAAAAAAAAAAAACACTTTTTTGACTGTGTTAAATAATAGCAGTCAGTTTCCTTCACACGTGTGCGTTTCAGTGCCTGCCTGCCAGGGCACAGTGTCACCCCAGTGCAACTCATATCTGGTGTAACAGTAGTGTAGATTTAAAAAAAACAACACTTTTTTGGCTGTGTTAAATAATAGCAGTCAGTTTCCTTCACACGTGTGCATTTAAGTGCCTGCCTGCCTGCCAGGGCACAGTGTCACCCCAGTGCAAGTCATATCTGGTGTAACAGTAGTGTACATACCTGATGTTTTAAAGCACGTTATTCCAAACAATTTAGGAATGTTAGGTGATTTATGCCCTTTATGGATTAAAACCAGACTCTGCATCAACTATGTAATTTTCCATGGGAGTTTTGCCATGGATCCCCCTCCGGCATGCCAGAGTCCAGGTGTTAGTACCCTTGAAACAACTTTTCCATCACTATTGTGGCCAGAAAGAGTCCCTGTGGGTTTTAAAATTTGCCTGCCTATTGAAGTCTATGGGGTGTTAGGGTTAGACTTAGTCTTAGGGTTACGTTAGGGTTATGCTTAGGGTTAGGGTTACGTTTAGGGGTTCAAAACTTTACTATAGAGGCGGCGAAATTGGGGGCGGTAGATTAGGGGTTAATAAGTGTAGGTAGGTGGCGGTGATGTTAGGGGCAGGAGATTAGGGGTTAATAACTGTAATGTAGGTGACAGTGATATTAAGGGCAGCAGATTAGGGGTTAATAACTGTAATGTAGGTGGCGGCGATGTTAGGGGTAGCAGATTAGGGGTATTTAGAAGTGGGGTTTAGGTTAGACATCAATTGGACTGCATTACGGAGCTTTTCATTCCGCGATCGCAGGTGTTAGGCTTTTTTTTTGCCAGCTCTCCCCATTGATGTCTATGGGGAAATCATGCACGAGCACGTCAAAGCAGCGCTTGATTTTGGTGCATTATGGAGCTCAACGCAACCATATCGCCCGCACAAGCCTGCTTTTTGTAAACCTGCAATAGCAGCACTATAGGGAGGTAAAATAACCCTGAAAATGTTGCGGTCATTAATTTCCCTATAGTGCTCAAAACTCATAATCTAGCTGATTGTTATTTGCAAGGTAATGAGCCAAACAACAGCACACCAAAAATAATTCTACCATCTAATACTGCCCCGAAGGCCCAGAAGTTGTGCAGACAGGTCTTTCTGAGAACCTTGTCTATATGCAGTTTGATAAATTTGGGCCATTATATCATAGGAATCAACAACCCTCTATATAAATCACAGTAAATATTTATCTTATCTGAATCAGGAAGCCCTTCATGCATCTTCCCCCACTCTGTCATTCCTGTGTAACAGTTATTTACTACGTAACTGGCATTTTTCTAATTTTTCCAGTGTGACAAAGTTTTGCCAATTTCATTTTCTGCCAGTAATGAAAGAAAGACTGGCTTCTATGTTATCAAGCAAAACAATGAAGAGATTAACAGGCAGGCACTGCAATCTGCTGCATTTCTCATTTTTGGAATTCAGAGTGAAATTGCAACAGTTATTGGAAGAATCACTTAGCAATATAATAATCATGTACACAAGTATATGTGAATATATATTATTATATTTTGTATTTTTATATGATTGTGTATATGTGTATAGCAAAAGATGAGGCAGCAGTCGGTTCCTTGTGTGCATAAAAACCAATTCTTTATTCTTCTTGTTTAAAACAATACTTCACATCACAGCAAACAGGTAAAAGGAATGCAGGTGGTTGACTAGTTTCGGCAATGCCGTAATCATAAACCTGCAATCACTTAAGAGGTGAACATATTTAAAGGGATTGCTTAACACAGTGATTGGTCAATGTTAATGGGAGGTTACAACCCCTCCCTTACATATTAACCTCTTACTAGTAAATTACTTGTTGCATCTAAATGCAGCATTTAGCATGAAAATATTCCAACTATGGCTATAGAACTTCAATTCAGTCGCTTGTTTAATACAAAATACAATTTATAAATTTATACAATGCAATGATCTAGTAATCTTGAAAACTGATCTGCAGGTTAGAGCTCTATGCAATGAGCAGAGAAAACCTTTACTAATAGATTGTAGAACCTTTTATTTTAATTAAGAGCTAAGGTGTAATCATGTTAGAAATAGCAATGGTTAATTATTCAACACTCAATAGGCTGTTAATGAATATATTTCCAACAATATACAAAAATATATATATATATATATATATATATATATATATATATATATATATATATATATATATATATATATGGTTACTAAATTAGTAAGGGCCATCTTAAATTTTAAATTTTTTAATTTTACGCCTGGTTTAGAAAACGTAAATGCCATCAATAATAATGGGACCATTCTCATGATAAACAAATATTGCTTTAAACCTTAAAATATTTGGACAGATGTGTGGTGATCGATAACACCAACAAATTCATTTGCCATAAGAGCTATTATTAAGGAAAAAACATGGGAAAACTATTTGATAATGATAGCCATAAAATATTTTCAAACACATGTATTTTACTATTGAGTATGTTTAAACACATTCAAAGTGCCCATAGTAATATATATTATACATATAGCCAGTCCGTGAGTTTGAATCTATAGAGCAGAAACCAGCTTGTCAATCACAATATTGCAACAATATATATGTGTGTTTTGTTTTCAAGAGAAACTATTGCCAGATCAGTCACGGTGGAAGATTGGCAGTATTACAAATATTACAACTATTATGATTGTTACAAATATGGTCTAGTGGGCACCAGTGCAAATCAATGGGATAAATATGTAAAGGGTAACAGTGTAGGTAATAATGGAACTCTCAGCAGACCTCTGAAAAGACCCTTAATATATAAGCTCAAAAATAAGCTCAAAAATAAATATCAGATAAAGTCAGAGTGGAAAATATTCATTAATGCCAATGATTGATGAGATCAAACTCAGAATTGAAGCCCTCCGGCACCTGTGTACGGAGTTTGAAAATCCAGAAGGCTTCCTGTCACTCCAGTGTTTCACCACCTGCCCAAAGTCCATAAATGTCTCTCCGATGTAAAGGGGCGCCCAATCGTTTCAGGCATTGGCTCCCTTTTGGAGCCATTGTCTGAATGGTTGGACGCCATCCTCCAACCAATTGTCCTTGACCTACATAGTTATATCAGGGACACGACACATGTATTGCAGCTCCTAGATGATTTCATATGGACCACAGACCATAGTTGGTTGGCGGTGGATGTGGTATCATTATACTCCAGTATTCCACAAGATTTGGGAGTAAAAGCCATTAAATATTTTCTGGAGCTGCACTACAACATGGAGGAATACCTAATGGATTACATACTTAGGGTGACTACCTTTTTGCTGCAGCACAACTACTGTGACATCCAGATAGTTAATGGTTGATTTATTCCACTCGAAAGTGAAATTCACACCATTTTCACTTTCATTAAGGTAGCGCACAAAGTCACTTGCCTCTGCCTCACTCTATTTCCATATCAGAAGCAAATCGTCAATGAAGCGCCTATACAGGCTGATATGTCTCCTATAGGGATTACTATCTGCATAGACAAAGCACCTTTCCAGCCAACCCATGAAGATGTTGGCATAGGAGGGGGCAAATTTTGCCCCCATTGCCGTGCCCTGTCTCTGCAGATAGTAAGTGCCCTCAAAAAGGAAGTAGTTGTGCTGCAGCAAAAAGGTAGTCACCCTAAGTATGTAATCCATTAGGTATTCCTCCATGTTGTAGTGCAGCTCCAGAAAATATTTAATGGCTTTTACTCCCAAATCTTGTGGAATACTGGAGTATAATGATACCACATCCACCGCCAACCAACTATGGTCTGTGGTCCATATGAAATCATCTAGGAGCTGCAATACATGTGTCGTGTCCCTGATATAACTATGTAGGTCAAGGACAATTGGTTGGAGGATGGCGTCCAACCATTCAGACAATGGCTCCAAAAGGGAGCCAATGCCTGAAACGATTGGGCGCCCCTTTACATCGGAGAGACATTTATGGACTTTGGGCAGGTGGTGAAACACTGGAGTGACAGGAAGCCTTCTGGATTTTCAAACTCCGTACACAGGTGCCGGAGGGCTTCAATTCTGAGTTTGATCTCATCAATCATTGGCATTAATGAATATTTTCCACTCTGACTTTATCTGATATTTATTTTTGAGCTTATTTTTGAGCTTATATATTAAGGGTCTTTTCAGAGGTCTGCTGAGAGTTCCATTATTACCTACACTGTTACCCTTTACATATTTATCCCATTGATTTGGACTGGTGCCCACTAGACCATATTTGTAACAATCATAATAGTTGTAATATTTGTAATACTGCCAATCTTCCACTGTGACTGATCTGGCAATAGTTTCTCTTGAAAACAAAACACACATATATATTGTTGCAATATTGTGATTGACAAGCTGGTTTCTGCTCTATAGATTCAAACTCACGGACTGGCTATATGTATAATATATATTACTATGGGCACTTTGAATGTGTTTAAACATACTCAATAGTAACATACATGTGTTTGAAAATATTTTATGGCTATCATTATCAAATAGTTTTCCCATGTTTTTTCCTTAATAATAGCTCTTATGGCAAATGAATTTGATCACCACACATCTGTCCAAATATTTTAAGGTTTAAAGCAATATTTGTTTATCATGAGAATGGTCCCATTATTATTGATGGCATTTACGTTTTCTAAACCAGGCGTAAAATTTAAAAATTTAAAATTTAAGATGGCCCTTACTAATTTAGTAACCATATATATATATATATATATTTTTGTATATTGTTGGAAATATATTCATTAACAGCCTATTGAGTGTTGAATAATTAACCATTGCTATTTCTAACATGATTACACCTTAGCTCTTAATTAAAATAAAAGGTTCTACAATCTATTAGTAAAGGTTTTCTCTGCTCATTGCATAGAGCTCTAACCTGCAGATCAGTTTTCAAGATTACTAGATCATTGCATTGTATAAATTTATAAATTGTATTTTGTATTAAACAAGCGACTGAATTGAAGTTCTATAGCCATAGTTGGAATATTTTCATGCTAAATGCTGCATTTAGATGCAACAAGTAATTTACTAGTAAGAGGTTAATATGTAAGGGAGGGGTTGTAACCTCCCATTAACATTGACCAATCACTGTGTTAAGCAATCCCTTTAAATATGTTCACCTCTTAAGTGATTGCAGGTTTATGATTACGGCATTGCCGAAACTAGTCAACCACCTGCATTCCTTTTACCTGTTTGCTGTGATGTGAAGTATTGTTTTAAACAAGAAGAATAAAGAATTGGTTTTTATGCACACAAGGAACCGACTGCTGCCTCATCTTTTGCTATCTATTTACTTTGGGATGACAAGGAATCCCTGTTCTTTGGCAGTTTGTCCCTTCGAAGATCCTCAAACTTCGGTTTTCACTGTGAAGTCAATACAGTGCAAGCACCGTGTTTCCTGGATGGTGATAGGCTGAAGGCGGCACACCCCCAACTACGCACAACCCCGATGACGTCACACGCCAAGCTGCGGAGGCCCGACATTTGAAACTAGAAGCGGTACGGAGAGGAGTTAATTCCTATAGGTGAACAGGCGGCTTTAGCCGCAGATTGTCCCCATTTAGGATTACACCTCTGAGGAGTTCGCCACTAAGTTTCTTTTGGGCCGATAAGAAACCTCCTATGGCAGAAGGGTGAGTCTTTTACTTTCACCCTATTCCGCATCAGTGGATGCCTTGGAGGATTGAGGTTGTTGAAGCTTCCTTGGGGGGTGTGTATGTTAAGCCTATATGCCTGTTTTTCACGGAACATTGCCTTAAAGTGACATTTTAAACCGAAGTTCAGATATCCACTAGAGTGTGTTTGTTTCGCCTGGGATAATTTTCTATTTGTTGTTATTGGTTTCCTTGATGCCCAGGGTTCCATAGATACTCAGGATCTGAGGACTGTTTGCCTAAATTCCAGTTACACATCTTTTCATAATATGGAAGCATCAGGTAATACACAGTTTTATTCCCTCTTACCACCCAATGATTCAGACTATGAAGGCTTAGAACTGGAGGACTTTTTTCGTAAAGAATCACAAGACATTAAGCTGGGAGATTTGTTTTATTCCCTGGAGATTCTAAGGTTAAAAGAAATACGCTTGAAACTTGATACATGGCTTATTAACAAATATCTGGACTTGAATATGATCCCTAGGGGTTTGAGAGTAAGAAAGTTTCCTAACTTTGAAGTGGGAAACAATGATGATTTGATTTGTGAATGGAACAGTATTTTATCTGATTGTTCATTAAGATTAATGGGGGTACTTGTAAGGTTGAAAAGTGAACAGCTGCAGGCAGTCAGAAATGAAATCACAGTATTACAAGTAGAGCTTGAAAAATTTAAAGAAGCTAGCGAGTATTGCGAGTTTGATAAGATGTTGGTTGAAGTAGTGGAGACTTCTAGAAAAGAACTGATTAACACTAAACATAGTAAGTTTCTGCGAGACCAGAGGGATTACCATGAGAACAAAGTTTATATTTGGCATAAAAATAGAAGGCCTAGAAATAGACCTAATAAAAATAAAGCTAAAAATATTATAAACACTTCGGAGTCAGACAATGAAGAAGTGAAAGGTGGTCCCTCGGGTAAGCGCAGAAACTACAAACATAAAAAGAAGGTAACTTTTGTAACCACTGACACCACAGACGATGAACAATCTTCCTTTGCAGCTTCCACTTCAGGTGAAGACAATTCAGGGTCAGACAGTGAAGGAGCATTAGGGTTGCCCACTCCTGAGGTTCTAGCACAGGTCAGTATGATGAATGTGAATGAAAACCCCATAGGAATAGGAGCAAAGGGGGCCAAATCTAAGACCAATAGCCAAAAGGGGCATAAATCACATACACATGCAGCTCTGACTGATGCTGCTAAAACTAAGAGTAATGTAAATATGGGGGCAACCCCAAAAGATAATACTCAGGTTTTTCGGTCGGCACTAAAGCAACCGAGAGGAGGAGGGAGAGGCCACACCCACACCCAGATACAGCACAGGTATACCCTCAGGGAAAACAAGAACGGCAACAAAATAAAATAGGTAGTGTGGTTAATCTATCAACACACGAGCTTACAAAAGCAGAATATAGTGTTTTGAATTATGGATTGGGATTCTGTCCCAACAATAATTTCAATTTGTTTAACACTATTATTGATCTAAACAAATTTATTAGAAAGTTAACCCTAGACAAACATTTTTCTACAAGTGCCGACACAAATGAAATCATGACAGAACTAATAGATGAAGTATATAATGTAACAAGTAGCACTAGAGAGCACAGGGATTTTTCAGAGACATGTGATATTATCACTTTGGAAAGTCTTTTACAAGATACTGATAATGGTGAAAGTCCAAATTTGATTAATTTTCCCAGATTTAAAAAACAGACAACCTTTTATCCCATACATAGCCGAGGGAAAGCACTTGAATTGTTCCATAAATGTGTAGTTGATGATCTCACTAGTCTACACCAGTCAAACAAAGTCAGAAGTCATAATTTAACAGTAAATGAAAAATTGGCACTAAACAGCCTTAAAAGCAATGAATCTATCGTCATAAAAAAAGCCGATAAGGGAGGAAGTGTTGTTGTTATGGACAAAACAGCATATATTTCAGAAGCTAAAAGACAGTTAGAAGATACTACTACATATGTCACTCTAACTAGTAACCCAACTAATAGGTTTCAAAAAGAACTCTACAGTTTATTGGATGATGGCATGCAGTATGGCATTTTGGATGGGGAAACACTGAAATATCTATATGTGGTTAATCCTATCACTCCAGTGTTTCACCACCTGCCCAAAGTCCATAAATGTCTCTCCGATGTAAAGGGGCGCCCAATCGTTTCAGGCATTGGCTCCCTTTTGGAGCCATTGTCTGAATGGTTGGACGCCATCCTCTAAACCAATTGTCCTTGACCTACATAGTTATATCAGGGACACGACACATGTATTGCAGCTCCTAGATGATTTCATATGGACCACAGACCATAGTTGGTTGGCGGTGGATGTGGTATCATTATACTCCAGTATTCCACAAGATTTGGGAGTAAAAGCCATTAAATATTTTCTGGAGCTGCACTACAACATGGAGGAATACCTAATGGATTACATACTTAGGGTGACTACCTTTTTGCTGCAGCACAACTACTTCCTTTTTGAGGGCACTTACTATCTGCAGAGACAGGGCACGGCAATGGGGGCAAAATTTGCCCCCTCCTATGCCAACATCTTCATGGGTTGGCTGGAAAGGTGCTTTGTCTATGCAGATAGTAATCCCTATAGGAGACATATCAGCCTGTATAGGCGCTTCATTGACGATTTGCTTCTGATATGGAAATAGAGTGAGGCAGAGGCAAGTGACTTTGTGCGCTACCTTAATGAAAGTGAAAATGGTGTGAATTTCACTTTCGAGTGGAATAAATCAACCATTAACTATCTGGATGTCACCCTTAGAGGGGTTGCTGACACAGGAAAGGTCATCACCCGCCTCTATAGAAAGCCTATTTCGGGTAACACACTCCTGCATAGCAGAAGTGCTCACCCGAGGCATGTTTTCCGAGGGATAGCCAAAGGTCAGCTATTGCGGACAAGACGGACCTGTAATACTGAGACAGACTTTGAGGAAGAGAGTACACACATGGTAAATCGATTGATAGAGAGAGGGTACCAGCCCAATATGGTGGAAAATGTGGCTAAGGAAGTGAGGAAAGTGGATAGACGTGATACCTTCAGAAGTAGACCAAACAAAAAGGGTGATAATAAAATCCTTTTTGTTACTCAATACTCTTCTGAATATAATGACATTTGTAATATCATAAGAAAATATTTCCCATTGTTATATGGGGATAAGGCCTTAAAAAAGACAGTGGAAAAGGGTTTCAATTGTGTTTACTCTAGGGGTCCAACTCTAGGTAACATTCTATCTCCATCCCTTTTACCCCAAAAGGAGACATCAGCCACATGGCTAGCTGTGAATGGTACATACAAATGTAGCAGTGCCAGATGTAAGGCGTGTGACTTTATAACAGAGGGAAAGAGATTTTACTCTTATGTAACCAATGATGCATTTGATACAAAAGGATGCATCAGGTGCTCAACCCAATTCGTCGTGTACCTCATTGAATGCACTCAACATCGCCGGCAATATGTAGGCATGACTACGAGAGATGTCCGTACGAGGATACGAGAACATCTAGGATATATCAAAAATGAAAAAACTTGTTCGGCTTTGGCAAAGCATTTCATTGAGGTACACGACGGAGATGTCAGTACATTTAATTGGAGGGCAATTGAACAGATTAAGCAACCCTCAAGAGGGGGTAATAAAGATGAGATTCTAGCCAGACAGGAAGCCTTCTGGATTTTCAAACTCCGTACACAGGTGCCGGAGGGCTTCAATTCTGAGTTTGATCTCATCAATCATTGGCATTAATGAATATTTTCCACTCTGACTTTATCTGATATTTATTTTTGAGCTTATTTTTGAGCTTATATATTAAGGGTCTTTTCAGAGGTCTGCTGAGAGTTCCATTATTACCTACACTGTTACCCTTTACATATTTATCCCATTGATTTGGACTGGTGCCCACTAGACCATATTTGTAACAATCATAATAGTTGTAATATTTGTAATACTGCCAATCTTCCACCGTGACTGATCTGGCAATAGTTTCTCTTGAAAACAAAACACACATATATATTGTTGCAATATTGTGATTGACAAGCTGGTTTCTGCTCTATAGATTCAAACTCACGGACTGGCTATATGTATAATATATATTACTATGGGCACTTTGAATGTGTTTAAACATACTCAATAGTAACATACATGTGTTTGAAAATATTTTATGGCTATCATTATCAAATAGTTTTCCCATGTTTTTTCCTTAATAATAGCTCTTATGGCAAATTAATTTGTTGGTGTTATCGATCACCACACATCTGTCCAAATATTTTAAGGTTTATAGCAATATTTGTTTATCATGAGAATGGTCCCATTATTATTGATGGCATTTACGTTTTCTAAACCAGGCGTAAAATTTAAAAATTTAAAATTTAAGATGGCCCTTACTAATTTAGTAACCATATATATATATATATATATATTTGTATATTGTTGGAAATATATTCATTAACAGCCTATTGAGTGTTGAATAATTAACCATTGCTATTTCTAACATGATTACACCTTAGCTCTTAATTAAAATAAAAGGTTCTACAATCTATTAGTAAAGGTTTTCTCTGCTCATTGCATAGAGCTCTAACCTGCAGATCAGTTTTCAAGATTACTAGATCATTGCATTGTATAAATTTATAAATTGTATTTTGTATTAAACAAGCGACTGAATTGAAGTTCTATAGCCATAGTTGGAATATTTTCATGCTAAATGCTGCATTTAGATGCAACAAGTAATTTACTAGTAAGAGGTTAATATGTAAGGGAGGGGTTGTAACCTCCCATTAACATTGACCAATCACTGTGTTAAGCAATCCCTTTAAATATGTTCACCTCTTAAGTGATTGCAGGTTTATGATTACGGCATTGCCGAAACTAGTCAACCACCTGCATTCCTTTTACCTGTTTGCTGTGATGTGAAGTATTGTTTTAAACAAGAAGAATAAAGAATTGGTTTTTATGCACACAAGGAACCGACTGCTGCCTCATCTTTTGCTATCTATTTACTTTGGGATGACAAGGAGTCCCTGTTCTTTGGCAGTTTGTCCCTTCGAAGATCCTCAAACTTCGGTTTTCACTGTGAAGTCAATACAGTGCAAGCACCGTGTTTCCTGGATGGTGATAGGCTGAAGGCGGCACACCCCCAACTACGCACAACCCCGATGACGTCACACGCCAAGCTGCGGAGGCCCGACATTTGAAACTAGAAGCGGTACGGAGAGGAGTTAATTCCTATAGGTGAACCGGCGGCTTTAGCCGCAGATTGTCCCCATTTAGGATTACACCTCTGAGGAGTTCGCCACTAAGTTTCTTTTGGGCCGATAAGAAACCTCCTATGGCAGAAGGGTGAGTCTTTTACTTTCACCCTATTCCGCATCAGTGGATGCCTTGGAGGATTGAGGTTGTTGAAGCTTCCTTGGGGGGTGTGTATGTTAAGCATATATGCCTGTTTTTCACGGAACATTGCCTTAAAGTGACATTTTAAACCGAAGTTCAGATATCCACTAGAGTGTGTTTGTTTCGCCTGGGATAATTTTCTATTTGTGTGTATATGTGTGTTTGAGAGTGTATGTGTGTGCATGTGAGTAGAGTGTATGAGTGTTTTAGAGAGTGTATGTGTGTGTGTGTGAGAGTATGTGTGTGTGTGTCAGTGTTTGAGAAGGTAATGTGTGTGTGCGTGAGTATGTGTGTGAGTAGAGTGTGTGTGAGTGCTTTCTATTTATAGTGTATGTGTGTGTGTGAGTATGTGTGTGTGTGAGCATAGTGTGTGTGAGTGTTTAATAGAGTGTATGTATGTGTGTGTGTGACTAGAGTGTGGGTGTGAGTGTGAGTATGTGTGTGTGTGTGAATAAAGTGTGTGTGTGAGTGTTTGAGAGAGTGTATGTGTGTGTGAGTATGTATGTTTAAGTAGAGTGTGTGTGTGTGTATGAGTGGTTGAGAGAGTGTATGTGTGTGTGTGAGTATGTGTATGTGTGTGTGTGTCAGTGTGTGTGTGTGTTTGAGTATGTGTGTATGTGAGTAGATAGAGTGTGTGTGTTTGTATGTATGTGTGTGAGTAGAGTTTGTGTATGAGTGTTTGAGTAGGTTAAGTGTGTGTGTGCTTTCTATTTATCACCCTGTGTATTCTCTTTATCACCCTTACGTTTTATAGCTACTTCCATATGCACAATAAAATTATTTCAAGGGATTATTAAAAATTAAACTTGCACGTTTTGGATAGAGCATGTAATTTTAAGACACTTAAATTCACTTCTATTTTCAAATGTACTTTGTTCTCTTTGCATTCTTTCTTTAAAAGGAATATAAATATATACTAAACTATCGGCAGCTAGTTGATGAATGGTGGGTACACATTTTTGTCTCTTGTCATTAGCTCACCAGATGTATTTAACCAGTTTCCAGTAGTGCATTGCTGCTTTGGAACTGATGTTAACTGTTTGTTTAAGACCTTTGCAGAGGTTAAACACACAGATATATACAAACAATATTGCAATAGCTAAAATGTTCTAACATATTATAGCATTTTTTTTTGCACTTTATTTCCCTTTAAACACTCACTTGAACACATAGAAAGCTTCAGAATGCATTAGTTGATAAGCTCTATCAAATGAGCAAGCTAAAAAAAATTGAGGCAAAGATTATCCATAGAGTGAAAACATATAAAATAAATATTTTGCTGGCTAATACCTCCCATAGCTCTACTAAAGCTTAAACTGCCAGGCGCTATCATATTTAACCCATAAACCACCACAATCACCCATCTAAATAATCATCACCGATAAAAAAAATCTCTAATCATTATTAATTTCCTAATGTCACAAACTCCAACGCAAAAAAAAAACACAGAGCTAAAACCTCAAACCACTATTTACCCCTAAAATCTCCCTAACCTGGACATTGCAATAAATCCCTGTTGCTTAAATCCCCTTTGGCTATTAATCCCTTACTATAGAAACCTCCAATGCAAATAAACTCCTCAGAACTAAGCCCCCTAACTGCTATTAACTCCCAAACTGCTTCAACTCCCAAAACTTAAAATGGTTGTTCTTCTAAAAAAGCCCTCTTTTTTATAAACCCCTAACCACAGGCCCCATTGTTAAAAATCCCCCATTATGATGTCACTAACTGCTACACTCCCATCATTACAAATCCCCCCTGCTATTAACCCTTAACTACCAGAACCCATCAGTAAATATCTCCCAGATATTAACACCCTGACAAAACTCCACTAGTAAAAATCCCCCTTTATTTCTAACCACTTGTCAGACCACCTTCAGTGAAAATCTTCCTGGATCTGAATCTTAGTTTATTATTAACCTGTTCAATGGACTGGGAACTATCTTTCCAACTTTCTACCTCTAGTAGGGACTTTGGGCCCCATTTATGAAACTGCAGGTGGACTATGTTCCAAGGCATGAAACCTGTCCTGGGTTTACAACCAACATTGCAGCAAGAGTTGTCATTCACCTTGGACAAATAGGCCCAGGGTTATTTAATTCCTCCAACTCTTACTGTGGAGGTTAGGAAGAAGCGGTCTTATAATCAAGGGTTGCAACAGAGGGACATCTAATTGCTCTTGTAATAGTTTTTTTTATTTGCTGTTATTTATCATACTAGGGTTGCTGCAATTTTTCTGCAGGTTGATTGCAAGTATGAGCTCTAATCTACTGTCAATTATGTTTTTTAATATTTAAGGTATAATCAGTGAGTGTGGGATCCCCATTAATTGTTCTAACCAGATTTATTTTTCACTGGTATTTGTTTGAAATTTGATGTTCAATCATTGTAATAAATTATAAGGTTACCCAAAAAGTATGATCTGCATTTTTACTTTACTAGTTAGGTTACAGGCATAATATTGTCTATTAAAGTATAAAGGGATATACAGTGCAAAAATAACTTGCTTATATGTTAGGGCATTTTATTATTGCACTACTGCTGGTATATATGTGTTTCACCCCTGCAAAGGGAGCAAACACATAGTTAAAGCATTCTCCAGAGCACTAAACATTCATTTAATTACTGCTTCCAATGGAACAAAATTATTGCATACAATAATGACTTATGCATCTACAGTGCTTTCTTGTTTTCTGTTGTTGGCGCAAGAAATTAACAATGGAATAACATAAATCTGAGAGGCATATTTGTGTGTGCATATTGACCAAAAATGGTAATTCTCAGATTCATAAATGGAGGTCTTATCTCTCTTTCCACTGTCTGTGCTGTGCAGTCCAGATAAAATTGTTTCAGAGATTAATGATATAATTTATTATTGCTATTATTAATAATAATATAATAATCATTTATTTGTTATATTAAAGTTCCAGAGAGTATTGGTTCTTTTAACCACTATTTTTATGTAGGCGTTATTGAATATAATGCATGAGACCTTAGAACACAACTTCTTTGTGATGTTTTAAAAATATTAATAGAATACATTTAACATAGCTAAATTCCTGAGTACAGAGATTACTTGAGATGTACAATGTGAAAAAGCAGTACAAGTGGCCGGCTAACAGGATTGTTCTCCGTATCAAGAGGTGAGTATGGTTAATTACAGTCTTCAAACACCAGTTAACTTAATCTTGTTCAATGCTTGTAATTAAAAAAATATTTTTTTTATAGCAGCAGTAAGAATAATGAATGTGTAAATATCAGAGTTTAAAGCTCTCTTTTACAAGAAAAAAAAAAGCAGTCTTGGTTTTCAAGATTTTTTTTTAAAATTGTCTTAATTAGGCTTCCTTTAATTACCACTCACTTTCTGTACGTGGTGCCATGAAAGTGCGGCCTATTTGTTCTTGATTACATACTTGTCAAAATTAGCATATACAGACACAGTAACTCATTTTGAGAAATCTATGTTTCTGATAGCTGTCAACTGCAAAATAAATGTATATATTTCTCATTTTTTAAATGTGTTCCTAAAAAACTTATAATGGTGCTAAAATGTTGCCACATTTTCAGAAATATTCACATATTTCTTTGCAGTCAAACTAACAGTTATTCCAAAAGTCTCATCATAATGCATAATGCATTGAATATACATATACAAATATTCTATGTATGTGTTCTGTGTTTTAGCATAAAATGTATCAGGCAACACTTTTCAAATTATTAAGATCCCAAAAAATCTTTTGAATGTAACATTGGTTTTGTGCATGGGTATAACACCCTTAAATTACCCATTGCCATACTGGATTACAGTGATGAGTATCATCACTAAACAGATGCAGATGCTACCTTCTCAGTCAATTAAAATTAAAAATGAATACTAACACTTTTACACTAGTAAAAAAATGTTACAATTAATAACCCTACAAACACACTTGCACACTATACTGATAATGCAGGTTCAAATACCTTAGAGCAGTGGTTCTCAACCAAAGTGACCTCAAGGCCCGGTAAATTTTAGCTGGACATGTCCAGGGCCCGGTAGTTTTATTTATATATATATAGTAAGCAGCAGGGAATTGCCCTATCAGTAACTAAGCAGTTCAATGTGGGTTTAGTGGGGTCCCTGGAGTGTGGGGGTCCTGCCGAGGGTCTGTCGCTGTGAGGGACATGGAGTGTGAGGTCTGGCCCTGGAGGTTGGGGGCCCTTTCTTGGGCCCTTAATGTTGGGGGTCCTGGCTCTGGAGGTTGATGGGCCTGTTGGGGTTAGGGCAGGGAGGCTACCATGTTCATTTGCATAAATTTGAATACATTTAGGTCAGTGTGAGACAGTTTTCCTGGGGCCTTGATTGGTCTCAGTCTGCCCCTTGTGTGCAGTGGGGTAAGAGTTTGCAGTGGGATCATGACAGGTCAGGGCCCACCAGCAGGGCTCTCACGGCCCGGTACTGGGCCACGGCCCGGCTGTTGAGAAACCAGGCCTTAGAGAAACATTGCTATAGTTTTGGAACAGAACAGGCTAATTGCACACATTATCAATTAGCATCACTAAACACTATTGAAATAGTTCAATCAGTGTACAGGCCCTTCAACATATGATGCAATCACTAATGCCTGAAATCATCATTGAGTTTTTCCTTCATCCTGTAAATTTGTTTTATTTCTTTAATATAAATTCATGAGATTAATGGCGAAGACAATAATTCTGTGTTGTTTTCAAATGGTATAGATTTTGAGCTTCAGGGATTTAAATACAGAAACATTTTAGGATTTTGGAAAAACACACTGACAATACCAGGCAAGGTTCAGAAATCAAGGGCAAGATTGTGATCAACTATGATAGCTACAAAGTCACATTTCTGTAATAATAAAATTATCTAATGATGAGCAATTTACTCAGGAATTAAAGTGATGGTAAACCTTAACTTATTGAATACCATATATTTAATCATTGCTGTTAATAAAGTATATATGTGAATGGGTTAAATTAGTGCAAATAGTAATGCTTCTATTGCAATGTTATGCCGGCCCACTTGGATGAACTTTTTTTTTTAATGAGAATTCCAGTGAACATCCAAGCAATGTGTGTGTCATACGACAATCTTGAAGTCCAGCCCCTTTAAAGCCCTATGTATAGAGTGGATGTGACTGCTCTATCCATCACAGCCCAGCCAAGAGAGGAAATGAAGGGGGGCGGAGGAAAAGAAAATACCAATTAGGATTATAAATCGTATATAATAAAATATATATACACTTTTAAAAAAAAAAACAACTATGTGGTTTTACCTGCAAACTAATATATTTTTCATTGCATTACCATCACTTTAACATTTCTCTTTAACAACTCAATACACTTTAAAACTACACAAACAATTTTAAGAGAAAAAACACTGCATTATAAAAGTGTAAAACAAATATGGATGCCTACTCTCCTAAACAGAACATATAAAAGATTTAAGAGTAAATCTATTATATGTTTTGTTTAGGACACTGGTTTTCAAACCTGTCCTCAAGCCTCCCGAACTGACCAGGTTTTCAGGATTACCTTGGGTAAGAGTAGGTAAAATAACCATTGGCTAGATTACGAGTTGTGCGTTAGCCTTTAAAAGCACCGTTGAGAGGTCCCAACGCTGCTTTTTTCCTAACGCTGGTATTACGAGTCTTGCAGGTACAGGTGTACCGCTCACTTTTTTGGCCAGACTCGAAAATACCGCAAATCCACTTATGTCAATTGCGTATCCTATATTTTCAATGGGACTTGCATAATGCCGGTATTATGAGTCTTCCAAAAGTGAGCGGTACAGCCTCTCCTGTCAAGACTGATACCACATTTAAAAGTCAGTAGTTAAGAGTAGCTAAAGTGCTAAAAAGTACACTAACACCCATAAGCTACCTATTGCATCAGGCAATAGGATTTTTTCTACCTTAATTCCGATTGGATGATAGAATTCTATCAGCCAATCGGAATTGAAGGGACGCCATCTTGGATGACGTCATTTAAAGGAACCTTTATTCTGCAGTTGGACGTCGATGGAAGAGGATGCTCCGCGTCGGATGTCTTGAAGATGGAGCCTCTCCACGCCGGATGGATGAAGATAGTAGATGCCGCCTGGATGAAGACTTCTGCCCGTCTGGAGGACCTCTTCTGGCCAGCTTGGATGAAGACTTCTGCCCGTCTGGAGGACCACTTCGCCCGGCTTCGTTGAGGACTTTGGCCCAGCTGGGTGAAGACTTCTCAAGGTAGTGTGATCTTCAATGGGTTAGTGTTAGGTTTTATTAAGGGGGTATTGGGTGAGTTTTAGAGAAGGGTTGGGTGTGTGGGTGGTGGGTTTTAATGTTGGGGGGGTATTGTACTTTTTTTTTCAGGTAAAAGAGCTGATTACTTTGGGGCAATGCCCCGCAAAAGTCCCTTTTAAGGGCTATTTGTAATTTAGTATAGGGTAGGGCTTTCTATTATTTTGGGGGGGGCTTTTTTATTTTATTAGTGGGATTAGATTAGGTGTAATTAGTTTAAAAAACTTGTAATTATTTTATTATTTTCTGTAATTTAGTGTTTTTTTTCGTACTTTAGATAATTGTATTTAACTGTATTTAATTGTAGTTAATGTAGGGAATTATTTCAATTATAGTGTAGTGGTAGGTGTAATTGTAACATAGGTTAGGTTTTATTTTACAGGTAAATTTGTCTTTATTTTAACTAGGTAGCTATTAAATAGTTAATAACTATTTAATAACTATTCTACCTAGTTAAAATAAAATACAAAGTTGCCTGTAAAATAAAAATAAATCCTAAAATAGCTACAATGTAACTATTAGTTATATTGTAGCTATATTAGGGTTTATTTTATAGGTAAATATTTAGTTTTAAATAGGAATAATTTAGTTAATTGTAGTTATTTTATTTAGATTTATTTAAATTATATTTAAGTGGGGGGCGGAGCCAACCGCCAAAGCAATAGGACGCACAGCTCAGGAGCTCTCGTCTAAAAATTGTAGAAAATACGATTTATTGTATACAAAAATATTTATCTCGACTGAATTGCTGAATAATTCAATGTAGGAGACGGTGAGACCTCATTTGATCCATACTACTGCTCACCCTGATGGAGAGATCTAGGTGAGACATGGGCGAGACATAGCGATACAGAGGGCCCTGTACTATACGCAGATCGTCGCCTATCATATCTACCATGTTGGGGGCTACGCTAGCTATCAGCGGTTACAGCACAGCGCTTCAAGCTCAGCCTAATTTGATATCAACCCGACCTTCTATTATGGAGCTGGCGACCCTCTTCTTGAAGAATTTGAGTTCCCGCATAGATCATTACCACGAGACCTGTGTCGCCATTTTGAGATCCACGGACGCCTCCCTTTCTGCTGAGGCCCCTGTCGTTGTCTCACAAGCTGGATACAGAGATTGTACACTTGCCGGGGGTGATGCCAAAGGGCCCTGGCGACATTTCCTGGTTGAGCCCGGTACTTTATTCCCACTGGATACCCAAGTGAGAAAGAGTGTAGAGACACAGGTCGTCTTACCCCCAGGAGGGGAGAGCTGGTCCGGTGGCACCATAGACGCGGAGGTGAACAGAAAATTCATAGCGGGATCTGCTGAGATGTGCACTCCCGCGTATCTACTCAGCGCAGCACATCTAACCGCATCGCTCCCCTACACACAAGCTGTGTGTTTTCAACCAGGTGGTGGATCGGTCCGAATACTTGGGGAGGCATTTAGCAAGATTACGAGCGCATCGCCACCCTCTGGTCTGTTTCTTGCTCATCCCAAGCTGCTTATAAAACCTCTCTCGAGGCAGGGTGTGGGGTGATTAATAGATACTTTGGGACATACTCCTGGATCGATACAGGCCCCACTGACTGTTTTAATAAATCTCTTTGTCGCTGTAACTTCCAGTTTGAATTCCATACTCTCCATGTTTTTTACATTTTTCCTTTGATACTGGACTAAGTCTCAAAACATTTTTTATTTTTGTTAGAACTTTCCTGATATGCAAGAACTGAGTAAATACCAGAGTCATGTTTGAGTAATTTCATAATGTATGTAAGATAGCATGTGTCTAATACTCTGTAAATGCTCTACTATTTTTACTAGCTATACAATGTTGTGGGTGGTTTGGTATTGGGTGATTTCTCCTTTCTGTTCTTAAGATTATGGTTTGCATGTTATTGTTTATATTAATACTAAATCTGGTGTGGGCTTATTTTATAGTCTAGTTATTGTAGTGCAGTTCTCATGGCCCAGTCCATAGTTGTAAGAAGTGTACGCTGTAGCACAGCTGCTTTAGGAGGTTTTGGGACTCTTATAACTTACCCTAGCTATGTATCAGCTTAGTATTTCATCTGAGCCTAATTCTGTTAAATTCTTGTTATGCTACTAAGCAGTATTTGGCTGATATGTTTCATACTATTAAATAATGACTACCTAGTATAATTTCTAGTTCTGGCCAATCTCATTAACATTTTACTGAGGTAGCAGTAACCTAGGTGCATGTTGGCTCAGAGCTAGAGTCTATATGGCTCAGAGTATTAACTTAACACATAAGACTAATGCTCTTATTGTATTTTAATTTTATACAGTGTAGATATTGTAGATCACATTTCATACCTACCCTACTGTTACTGATGTGGCGGTAGGCAATCAGGTTTATATGGGTACCCCCTTCATGTATGCCTTATTGGTTTCTAAAATGTCTGAGAATTCTTTTCTACCCTTAGCCGGCGAGGGAGAGATAGGTTTTAATAAATAGTTTGAGGCAATAGTTCTCAGGTTTGTGCATTATATCCATTTCATACTATATCCCTAATGAAGTATCACTATTGCAGCCTCTATCATCCTTGCTTCCACATTATTATAATTGTGATATCCTGAAGCAGTGCCTCCTACTCAGTGTTATTTACAAATGTTATTCTTGTCTACTTATATACGTGTATATATGTGCATGAGGGGAGATACCTGTGTGTATCAAATCACTTATTTTAGCTTTAGCCTATTTAAGTCCCACTAGGGTGGCCCTTCCCAGCTCATATGAAAGGTACTCCATACTCCAGTTCAACATATAGTTAAAACAGTTATAATCAACTTTTGTTCTTTGTGTGGCGTTATATAGTCCTTATTACTTTATAATATTTTCTCCCCTCTTCCCCCACACAATCACCCTTTTTGGTGACTATTTAGCGGTATTAATCCGCTTTTGGTATTAATTGTGTCTTATATTTACTACAGGGAAGTTAATGCTACAATTATGATAAGGATTAGCCATTTATTATTTGTGTTTTCCTAGTAAGCCTCACATATATATATGATACTGTTATTGTAATGGTGGATGTCCAGATTTGTGATGTGCATAGGGACAAGGCTCTCTCTTTAGCTGGTTATGGACACACCTTGTTACATGCCTGTCTCTCTGTCTATAACTAAAAGTTGCAAGTATTCACTAGCAATGTTCAAGTTCATAGTTAGCTAGGCTGACCATATTTCCGTGAGACAAAAACGGGACATTGAGCGGTCAAAAACGAGACGGGGTTAATATTCTTTATATGAAAAAAAGTACGATTTTAACAAAAGTTAACTTTTATGACATGAATTTAAACTATTGAGCCAACAATTATCCTTCAGTGACAAAAGAACACATACAAAACATTTTAGGTAGATGTAGATCTAGAGGGGGACTGTATTTCATCATGATTGTACCATGAATATTTATCTGATGAAACAAATTTACACAACAAATTTCGGTCTTTCAACACCATATAATAAAACTTCTCACACTCCATGGGCTAATGTATCATGTATATGAAATTATTTTTACTTTAAATTTGATGCACACAGAAAATTGGCAAATCTATATAAAAATAAAGCACAAATGTTTTGACTTATAAAGACACCCTATAAAATGCTTTTTATTATAACTGTTGTTAAGGGAAATAAAATTACTTATCCAATAACCATTCTAAAGATGAAAGTTCCTTCCATTAGATCACATCCATCATGCCCCCCCACACAATATTCATTAATATTAATATATATTATGGAACTTGTATCTGACTTATTGTCACTTTTAAACAGATGGATACCCAAGCCAAATTTGTTGTTTAAACAAAGAAAATCAAAAAGAACATGCTTATATAATAAGAACTGATTCTGAAGCTTGTGAACAAAAGTATTACAATTTAATTTATCATACAAACAACAAACATGCTTTAAAAAAGTGAGATTATCCTATGTTGTCAAGGCAAATTCCCCCATATTAACTGATTTTAAAGAGTAACAGCCTCTGAACTTGCATTTGGTTTGAATATCTGGATAGTAGTTGTAGATTTTTTTTTAGCTGAGTTGCCCAAAATCATTGTTACACATGTAAATGGTGGAAGAACTGATAAAAATGTGGAACTACATAGTTACTTGATAATAACCATTATTTTATAACGTCTGTACTACAACCAGCACTGCAGCAGCATTATAATAATAAGTATATGATATAATAAATGAAAATAAATTTAATTTAATTGATTGCCAGGCACAGACACTGGTCTTATCTTGTGCACAATTCTTGCAGAAGCTGAAGTTCAGAACATAGACTGTAGACAGTTGAATCGATCTACTTCCAGACCAGACCATAACACTAGTTTGTATGTTCGCTTCACACGTCTGTGACACAAACAAGAAGAAGATGGCAACAAGAATTATCTCTCTGGTGTCTGGTGATGGTCAGGTCAGCTTATAATTCGGATGATGGTGAGGCAGCGGCAAAGGCAGATGACTGATCATCACATCAGATCCAGATGATGACTGACTAAATTTCAGATATTTTTAATCTGACTCCTGCCGACCCCTGTGCTGAGCCTGTCCTGAGTGTAAGTTACTAGTAAAGTATTGGCACTACTGAAGCTGAGCTAGCTAGTAATCTAACTTCCCTCACGCTGACCAGTGACCAGTCTCCCTCCTAGGCTCAGTCTGACAGCTCATGACTGAGTACTGACCTGCTGTCACTGACTCTTTATAGGCACCTATCAATGACACGCCCCTACACGCCCCTAATTTTGAAGAGCGCGGGCGGCATAGACTGCTAAGACTGCATGCTGTGGATCATGTGGGCACGGCCACCCAACCCCAACCCGGCTGCAGTTAAAAAAAAAAATAATAGTATTTTAAAAAAACTGCTCTCCCCGCCGGCGGGGAGTTTAAAAAAATTTAAGTGGTGTGTGTGCAATAAAAAATTACACTTGCGCTGCCCGCACGGTCTGATAACCCTCAAAACGGGACAAAATGACTATTAATAAAGAAACGACGGGACAGGGAAAAAAACATAAAATAACTGTACTGTCCCTTTCAAAACGGGACGTATGGTCAGCCTATAGTTAGCTCTCTATAGATAGCCCATATTTCCTAAATATTGTGAAGTTATCTCTTTTCCTTTGGGCCTTCAGTTTGCTGAATAAACTGAGGATGCTCTTATCCCCCACAATCTCTACTCCAGCTAGATAGCTTATTTCTTTTTTACACACAGAGAGCAGTCCTATTCCCTATTAGTAAGCAGGGTATATTGTTTGAGGATGATAGGGTCCATTTATAGATGCTGTTGGGCCGTGTCTACTGGGAAAGCACGGTCCAGCATATACGTTTTTCAAAAGTCCTGAGATCCTACTCCATTCCATTTCACATCGCCCTGTAGTTTATATTCTTAAGACAAATTATATGGCTCCGCCCCCCCTTCCCTTCCCCTCTCCCCTATCCCCCCCATTATGAGCGGCTCTTGCCCGCTGCATCCCTCATCCCCCTATATACGCAGGCCTATGGGAGGCCTGATAAATGCCAGCTCCCTTCCTCTCACTATTTTCAGCGTATAGAATACCCCTTATTTGAGAGTAGGGACTACTAGTTACCTGTATTATAAAACTGAGACTTCATTTCTATATGCCCCAGTCACACATGTTTTGATCTCACTGTGCGCATTCTGTATTTAAGGTCATAAAGTCGGTGCTATAATTTACGTCAAATGTTATCTCTCTGTTCTCAACCTTGATTTCTTTCATATCTTTGACTCCTATTATTATATAAATATTGAAACTCTATTGTCTAGATAATATTTTAACAAATTCTATATTAGCACATCATTGTCTTAATTCTTATGTACCTTTCATATGTGATTTGTAACAGTTTTTTTTTCTTTTTGTATTTGTCTTGTGCTGGGACTCACTCCCTTTTCTGTTACTTTTATCCATTGTCTCAATAAAAAATTATTTAAATAAAAATTATATTTAAGTTAGGGGGGGTTAGGGTTAGGGTTAGACTTAGATTTAGGGGTTAATAACTTAGTGGCAGCGACATTGGGTGTGACAGATTAGGGGTTTATAAGTGTAGGTAGGTTGCGGCGACATTGGGGGCAGCAGATTAGGGGTTAATACATATAATGTAGGTGGCGGCTGTGTCCGGAGCAGCAGATTAGTGGTTAATAATATAATTCAGTTGTCGTGATGTCGGGGCGTCAGATTAGGGGTTAATAAGTGTAAAATTAGGGGTGTTTAGACTTGGGGTTCATGTTAGGGTGTTAGGTGTAGACATAAAATGTATTTCCCCATAGGAATTAATGGGGCTGCGTTAGGAGCTTTACGCTGCTTTTTTGCAGGTGTTAGGTTTTTTTCAGCCGGCTCTCCACCATTGATTCCTATGGGGAAATCGTGCACGAGCACGTTTTGCCAGATCACCGCTACCGTAAGCAGCACTGGTATTGAGGTGAGATGTGGAGCAAAATTTTGCTCTCCGCTCACTTTTCTGCGGCTAACGCCGGGTTTGTAAAAACCCGTAATACCAGCGTTGTCTGTAGGTGAGCGGTGAGGTAAAACTGCTCGTTAGCACTGCACAGCATTACCGACAAAACTCGTAATCTAGGTGTCTGTTTGCTAATCAGCTGATTATTTCACCTGTGTTACAGTTCAGATATCCTCAAAATGTGGTCTGTAAGGGAGGTCTGAGGAGCGGTTCTGTTTCCCATAAAAGGCCAAATAAGGAGTAGAGCACTAATGTTTGCATGCGAGCGATACCTGTTTTTTTGTTTTTTTTTCATTTGTTTGCGCACAAATTAAATTGTTCTCATATTACAAGTTTAAAGTAAATGTGTTTGCTTGAGCGCTATTGAAGTTAACGCTTGTCAGGTTAGCGTGTCCCCCCAAAAAAGTGTCACAAAACACATGAAAAATATATTACACAATACAGTTACACTCATAATAACACTATCTATTAAAATTATTGAAAAAGTATTGCACAAAAAAGTTATAAAAGCTCAAGGATATGATGTCTCAGGCAGGCAAAGGGCTTTAACATTAAGATACATACATATACAGTATCTCACAAAAGTGAGTACACCCCTCACATTTTTGTAAATATTTTAATATATCTTTCATGTGACAACACTTAAGAAATTACACTTTGCTACAATGTAAAGTAGTGAGTGTGCAACCTGTATAATTTGCTGTCCCCTCAAAATAATTCAACACACAGCCATTAATGTCTAAATCATTGGCAACAAAAGTGAGTACACCCCTAAGTGGAAATGTCCAAATTGGGCCCAAAGTGTCAATATTTTGTGTGGCCACCATTATTTTCCAGCACTGCCTTAACCCTCTTGTGCATGGAGTTCACAGAGCTTCACAGGTTGCCACTGGAGTCCTCTTCCACTACTCCATGATGACATCACAGAGCTGGTGGATGTTAGAGACATTGCGCTCCCCCACCTTCCATTTGAGGATGCCCCACAGATGCTCAATAGGGTTTTGGTCTGGAGACATGCTTGGCCAGTCCATCACCTTTACCCTCAGCTTCTTTAGCAAGGCATTGGTCGTCTTGGAGGTGTGTTTGGGGTAGTTATCATGTTGGAATACTGCCCTGTGGCCCAGACTCTGAAGGGAGGGGATCATGCTCTGCTTCAGTATGTCACAGTACATGTTGGCATTCATGGTTCCCTCAATGAACTGTAGCTCCCCAGTGCCGGCAGCACTCATGCAGGCCCAGACCATGACACTCCCACCACCATGCTTGACTGTAGGCAAGACACACTTGTACTCCTCACCTGGTTGGCGCCACACACGCTTGACACCATCTGAACCAAATAAGTTTATCTTGGCCTTATCAGACCACAGGACATTGTTCCAGTAATCTATGTCCTTAGTCTGCTTGTCTTTAGCAAACGGTTTGCGAGCTTTCTTGTGCATCATCTTTAGAAGAGGCTTCCTTCTGGGATGACAGCCATGCAGACCAATTTGATGTAGTGTGCGGGGTATGGTCTGAGCATTGATAGGCTGACCCCCCACCCATTCAACCTCTGCAGCAAAGCTGGGAGCACTGATATGTCTATTTCCCAAAGACAACCTCTGGATATGAAGCTGAGCACGTGCACTCAACTTCTTTGGTCAACCATGGCGAGGCCTGTTCTGAGTGGAACCTGTCCTGTGAAACTGCTGTATGGTCTTGCCCACCGTGCTGCAGCTCAGTTTTGGCAATATTCTTATAGCTTAGGCATCTTTATGTAGAGCAACAATTCTTTTTTTCAGATCTTTAGAGAGTTCTTTGCCATGAGGTGCCATGTTGAACTTCCAGTGACCATTATGAGAGAGTGTGAGAGCGATAACACCAAATTTAACACACCTGCTCCCCATTCACACCTGAGACCTTGTAACACTAACAAGTCACATGACACCGAGGAGGGAAAATGGCTAATTGGGCCCAATTTGGACATCTCCACTTAGGCGTGTACTCACCTTTTTTGCCAACGGTTTAGACATTAATGGTTGTGTGTTGATTTATTTTGAGGGGACAGCAAATTTACACTGTTATACAGGCTGTACACTCACTACTTTACATTGTAGCAAAGTGTCATGTCTTCAGTGTTGTCACATGAAAAGATATAATAAAATATTTACAAAAATGTCAGGGTGTACTCACTTTTGTAAGATACTGTATCTCTCTAAAGAAGTATATGTATGTATGTATGTAAATATACTTAAGAAGCCAGAGCTGTTCCCTTTACAAACTCTGTAACACCTGATGTTTCAAACATTGCTCGTGGCTTCTTAAGTTTGATGGAATGCATTCAGACCCTCCAGTGCCCCACCAGTCTCAATACAACAAGTCCAGATATCTTGCCCTCCCAAAAGGAAGAATAACTCATACATCTTCATCTCTGAACTGGATATAAGATATCACCGGAGGTTCCCCCCTGATAGATGCAGCAACTTACCTCATATGATTGAGGTATTTTCTAGTAAGTGCAATACCTACTGGTCACCTATGTGTTACACCCTCATCCTCTCTGATTGTTGTTTTTTCGACTGCAAGCACCAATACAGACTTACCTATTCAGTTGTACAGATATCTAATTAACAATTATTTATATACTGATTTGTTTTATTATTGTTCTATTATTTTTTTTAACTTATTTATATTGAAGCACTGTGACCCATATTCAGTGCTATCTCATACTCTCTCCCTCTCATACCTTGTGTTTCTCCTTCTCTTTTATCCTAGGGGAGTGTAGGGGTTTTGGGGTACATTTATTGAGATTATATCAGTTGTATTAGGGTCTCTTGTTTTCAGTGAAGTGAGCGCTGTATTGCAGACATCTGGGCAGCTTACCTTCTTCCCCTGGTGGGATAGTTTGCATTCTACTTCTCGTATATCTATATATGTGTGTACATACTACTTGGATGCTTCGATTGGTGCCTATGTACATATAGCATGTTGTAAGGGACTGTGACTTTGATTTTTGTACTACGTATGAGCAGTGTATCTTTGCAGCAGTTTTATACGCAATTATAACTTTGACATATGTCTATCCAGGACCTCTAAGGCCCATTCTATTTGCTCTTGCTTTCATATGTATTTATGTAATAAATAATCATCAATAATGGAGATTTATTGACTACTTATGCAAAAAAAGTCTTCTATGTGAGAGGTCCTCAAGTAATCCTCATTCATAACACACATCCAGCACACACATAACAAAAATATCTCCCTAGGCATCCCTAAGTGAAAAAAAAAAATAGTCATATCAGAAAAAATAATGCTCAAAAAGCGGATGCACAGGGGTAATGAAGCTTTGTAATCCCAAAGTTGAAAAAAATGAGAGAAAGCGCAGTCTCAAATTGATGTCAATACATAGGGGCCGAGTTATCAAGCTCTGAATGGAGTTTGATGCTTCTGTTTCTGCGCGAGCCTTCAGGCTTGCCGGAAACAGTAGTTATGAAGCAGCAGTCTTAAGACCGCTGCTCCATAACTGGTCCACAGCCTCTGAGGCTGTGGTCTTCAATCCGCCTGATCCTATAAGATCGGGCTGATTGACACCCCCTGCTAGCAGCCGATTGGCCGCAAATCTTCAGGGACGGCATTGTACAAGTAGTTCACAAGAACTGCTTGTGCAATGATAAATGCTGACAGCGTATGCTGTGCGGCGAACATGATACGCTAAATTGTATCATGTCCGGCCCCATAATGTTCACTTCAGCCAGTGTAGTATAATATATATATATATATATATCTGTATATATCTATACCTATATCAGATATGTGAAGAAATATTTATGTATCAATAATTAGAACATGTGCTGTTGTGTGAAGAAGATTGGAATGTGAAATATTCATATTTTCATGTCGGGTTTGCATGAGAGTTGGGTGTTTTTTTCCCCCACTTTTTTCTCCATTGACTTCTAAAGTTCGAAAGGTTAAAAAAATGTAACTCTAGGAAATCTGGGTTTACTTTAAAGGATGGACACTTGCTTATTTCTATATTGTAGGTGACACTCCATCTGCAACTTTTAATTCTCAACCAATATTTACTTTGAATTATAAGACAAACAAGATGCAGTTCAATAGATCATAGATTTAACTAAGAAGTATATCACATCCTAAGGGACCCTAAATTAACTCTTATTATTAAATTATACATTTGTTTATTACAGATGGTATGTTCAAAAAACAGTGCAGTGAGTAATGTGGTTGTCGCAATCGCTCAGCTGCTGATCGCTTTCTTCTGCCTCTGTCTCAGCGCGGTAGCGCTTTCTTGGTTGCTTAGCAACCCTGTTCCTGTCGGCACTTCTGATAACGTCAGGAGGCCTTCTTATTCCGGCGTCTCCTCTCATCGGTGCCTGTTTGTTTTCACTCATTGGCTAAGTGAGTACAAGTTATACCTGTGTTATTCTGAACCTGTGCCTCCTTATTCTGAACCCTGAACCCCTACCTGCCTGATTATTTGTTGCTGGACACTGCTTACCTGACTACTCTATTGGTTAACCCCTTCCTGCCTGATTACTCGTTGCTGGACATTGCTTACCTGACTACTCTATTGGTTAACCCATACCTGCCTGATTATACGTTGCTGGACACTGCTTACCTGACTACTCTATTGGTTAACCCCTTCCTGCCTGATTACTCGTTGCTGGACACTGCTTACCTGACTACTCTATTGGTTAACCCCTTCCTGCCTGATTACTCGTTGCTGGACATTGCTTACCTGACTACTCTATTGGTTAACCCATACCTGCCTGATTATACGTTGCTGGACACTGCTTACCTGACTACTCTATTGGTTAACCCCTTCCTGCCTGATTACTCGTTGCTGGACATTGCTTACCTGACTACTCTATTGGTTAACCCATACCTGCCTGATTACACGTTGCTGGACATTGCTTACCTGACTACGCTATTGGTTAACCCATACCTGCCTGATTACACGTTGCTGGACACTGCTTACCTGACTACTCTATTGGTTAACTCATATCTGCCTGATTACACGTTGCTGGACATTGCTTGCTTGATTACTCTACTGGTTAACCCCTACCTGCCTGATTACACGTTACTGGATATTGTTTGCCTGACTATTCTATTGGTTAACCTTACCTGCCTGATTACACGTTGCTGAACATCGCTTGCCTGATTACTCTATTGATTAATCCTATCTACATGAAGTTTCTTCTCCTGACCCTGCTGTGCCATCTTCCAGTCTATTACTGTGAGTATATTATACTACAGCTGTCGCAGGGTCAGGTCCTGGTATATACTCACTGTGCTAGGGTGTTATTAACCTCATTCTAGCATTTGGGTCTAACTCTGGACTTTACCTATCCTGACATTACAAACAGGCCATATAATGGACCCTGGTGAGTTATCCAGAGCTGTGGCCCTACAGGGACAGCTTCTTGGAACCCACTCTGCACACCTGCAATCCCTGGATTCTAAATTGGATCAAATAACTGCTCTCCTGGATAATCTGTCTCCACCTTCTCAAGTCTCTGCTACACCTGTTGTTCCTGTGGCCAGCTCTAACCCTGCGTTTAATCCGCCACAACCTGCAGAACAATTTATTCCTAGAATTCCACTACCGGATAAATATGACGGCAATCCTGAAGACTGTCGAGGATTTCTTAATCAGTGCCGCCTACACTTCAGAAATAATCCTCAGATGTTTGTTTCTTCTACCTCCAAGATCACCTTTTTAATTTCTCTTATGAAGGGTAAAGCCCTGGCTTGGGTTTCTCCACTGTTGGAAAAGGATGATCCTTTGCTCCAGGATATTGACTCTTTTGTATCTATATTTTCTTTTGTGTTTGATAAACCTGGTAGATCAGCGGCGGCTGAAGCAGGACTTTTAGATTTAAGACAGGGATCTCTTTCTGTAGCACAATACGCTATAGAATTTCGGACTTTAGCTGCTGAAACTATGTGGAATCATGGGGCCCTGCGTGCAGCATTTCGTAAAGGTCTTTGTGATCGTTTGAAAGATGAATTGGTTTATAGGGATCTTCCCGATTCTCTAGAAGATCTTATCAACTTATGTATCAAGCTTGATGCTCGTTACTCTGAGCGTCTCCATGAACGTGACCGTAACAGAAGATCCTTTATCAGATCTTCCTTTCGTCCTATGCCTCATTCTCCAAAACTTCCTACTCCAAATACTTCTATCTCTGAGTCAAGTGAACCCATGGAGGTTGGTGCTATTAAATTATCCAAAGCTGAACGTCTCAGAAGGAGTAATCTGGGACTATGTCTTTACTGTGGTATTAAGGGGCATATGTTAAAAGATTGTCCAACTCGTCCAGTAAAAGCCAGGGCTTAACTCCAGGAAGAGGAACTGAGTTAAGCCGAAGTTCTTTTTCTTCCCTCAATCCCAAGCTGTTTGTTCCAGTTACTGTCCGCTTTGGCAACACCAAATTTCAGGCTCAAGCACTCATCGACTCTGGAGCTGCAGGAATGTTTATGGATTCGGAGTTTGTCAATGCTTTACGTATTCCTTTGCTTTCCAAGAGCCAAATAATTAAGGTCACTACTGTCAGTGTTCAACCTTTAGGTTCTGGTTTCATTCGACATTCTACCATTCCACTTCTCATGTCTGTAGGAGTACTTCATTCCGAAACCATTTGCTTTGACATCATCTCTTCCCCACAGTTTCCTCTCATTCTGGGACTTCCTTGGCTTCAACTACATGATCCAGTTTTTTCCTGGTCTAAAGGAGAGCTTGTTGCTTGGGGATCTTCTTGTTTCACACAGTGTCTACAGAATGCTCCCAAAACTTCTAGTACTGTTGTGGCAGTTTTAGACATTCCTGATTCTTTGCCTGAACAATATCATTCTTTTTGTGATGTCTTTTCTAAAAAAGATGCTGAAGTATTACCTCCTCACCGGACCTTTGATTGTCCCATTGACTTATTACCAGGAGCACCTCTACCTAAGGGTAAAACTTACCCACTTTCTCGTCAAGAAAATGTTTCACTTGAGGAATATATCAAGGATAATTTGGCCCAAGGTTTTATCCATCCTTCTTCTTCTCCAGTAGGGGCAGGTTTTTTCTTTGTGGAAAAGAAAGATGGAGGTCTTCGTCCTTGCATTGATTATTGAGCTCTTAATCAAATTACAATCAAGAATTGTTATCCACTCCCTCTCATTCCCAAATTATTTGATCGTCTCCAGGGTGCTTCCATCTTTACCAAATTGGATCTTCGTGGGGCATATAATTTGGTCAGAATTCGTAAAGGGGGCGAGTGGAAAACTGCCTTCAACACTAGGTTTGGACACTACGAATATTTAGTTATGCCTTTTGGGTTATGCAATGCCCCTGCAGTTTTTCAACATTTTGTTAATGAAATATTTAGAGACTATCTTAATCAATTAGTTATTATCTATCTTGATGATATTCTGATTTATACCCAGACTGTACAGGATCACATTCATCATGTTACATTAGTACTCCAGAGATTACGTGAAAATTTTCTCTTTGCCAAGCTTGAAAAGTGTTCTTTTCATCAAGAATCTATTCCTTTCCTGGGTTACATTATTTCACCGTCTGGATTCAAGATGGATTCTGACAAACTGTCGGCTATTCTAGATTGGCCTAGACCTACCTCCTTAAAATCTCTTCAAAGGTTCCTGGGGTTTGCCAATTACTATCGTAAGTTCATAAAGGACTTTGCTAACATCTCGGCACCCCTTACTGCTCTTACTAAAAAGGCTCAGGATTGCAAGCATTGGTCTGATCAAGCCTTACAGGCATTTGAATCTCTAAAGTCTGCATTTACTTCGGCTCCCATTCTTTGCCATCCTGTTCCGACTCTCCAATTCATTCTTGAAGTGGATGCTTCTCTGATTGCTGCTGGGGCAGTACTTTCTCAGCGGAATCCTGTTTCTAGCAAGATCCTTCCTGTGGGATTTTTCTCCAAGAAGTTCAATACTTCCGAACTGAATTATGACGTTGGTAACAAAGAACTGTTAGCTATTAAAATGGCTTTGGAAGAATGGAGACATCTGCTGGAAGGCACTGTTCAACCATTTCTTATACTCACAGACCATAAAAATCTTCTGTATCTTCATACTGCCAAACGCCTCAACTCACGTCAAGCCCGATGGGCTCTGTTCTTCTCCAGATTTAATTTTGTCCTCTCTTATATTCCTGGCTCTAAGAATACGAAAGCAGACGCTTTGTCTAGACAATTTCTGGCTTCTAATTTTACATTTCTGGATTCTGAACCCATTCTCCGCCCTGCTAAAGTTCTGGCTCAGTTATCTACGTTTCCTTTACAAGCATTACAGTCTGCTCAAGCTTCTGTTCCTTCATCTTATAACATACCTCCTGGGATCTTGTTTGTACCTACTGAATTCCGCCTAAAACTTCTTTGTTGTTCTGTCTGGACATCCTGGAGTGTGTAATACTTTGTGGAGACTCAAACAACATGTCTGGTGGCCTTCCATGAGCAAAGATGTCAAGGATTATGTTGCAGCTTGTCATTCCTGTACCTCAAATAAACAGTCTTCATCTTTACCTCTTGGTCTCTTACAACCTCTGCCTGTTCCGTATTATCCCTGGTCTCATGTTTCCATGGACTTTATTACAGATCTTCCTAATTCTGCCGGAAACAAGACCATATGGGTGGTGGTAGATAGGTTTTCCAAAGCAGCTCATTTTGTTCCATTAACTGGATTACCATCGGCCCAGAAACTCGCTGAATTGTTTATTCTCCATATCACCAGATTACATGGTTTTCCTTTGGACATCGTTTCTGATCGAGGAGTTCAATTTGTCTCAAGATTTTGGAAATCCCTGTGCAAACAGTTTGGAGTTACCATATCTCTTTCTACTGCTCATCATCCTCAGTCCAACGGTCAAACTGAGCGGGTAAATCAATCTCTTGAGTCCTATCTCAGGCACTATGTTAATCATCAGCACTCCAATTGGTCTCAACTTCTTCCTTTAGCAGAACTGGCTTACAATTCCCGCTTCAACTCTTCTTTACAGACTTCTCCTTTCAAGGCAGCCTATGGATTCGAACCTAGAACTTTTCCTATGTCTTCGGGAGGTTCTGGAGTTCCTGGAGCAGATCGTACAGTGAGAAGTCTTTGTAAACACTGGAAGAAGATTCGGGAAATTCTTCTTCTCTCTACTTGAAAGTATAAACGATTTGCTGATCGCAGACGCCGGAAGGCGCCCTCTTTTCGGACTGGAGACAAGGTTTGGATTTCCACCAGATTCATCCGACTCAAACAACCCTGTGCTAAATTGGGCCCCAAATTCATCCGACCATTCAGGATTGTTTCCAAGGTATGTTCTACTGCCTACAGGGTGGCTTTACCAGACAACTTGAAGATTCACCCTGTCTTTCAGGTATCTCTTCTTAAACCAGCAGTCTCTAACCAGTTTTCCACCAAATGTAGAGTTCCCTCTCCATTCCGTGTGGTTGGTACTTCAGAATTTGAGATCAGTCAAATTCTTGATTCCAGATTAAAGGGTAACCGTCTATACAATTTGGTCCATTGGAAGGGATATCCCATCACTGAACATTCTTGGGAACCTGCTTCTCATGTCCGTGCCTCTGCCTTGATCAAACAGTTTCACGCCCAGAATCCTTCAAAGCCTGTTCGTGTTCCCCGGAGGGGTCCTTGAGGTGGGGGCACTGTCGCGATCGCTCAGCTGCTGATCGCTTTCTTCTGCCTCTGTCTCAGCGTGGTAGCGCTTTCTTGGTTGCTTAGCAACCCTGTTCCTGTCGGCACTTCTGATGACGTCAGGAGGCCTTCTTATTCCGGCATCTCCTCTCATCGGTGCCTGTTTGTTTTCACTCATTGGCTAAGTGAGTACAAGTTATACCTGTGTTATTCTGAACCTGTGCCTCCTTATTCTGAACCCTGAACCCCTTCCTGCCTGATTATTCGTTGCTGGACACTGCTTACCTGACTACTCTATTGGTTAACCCCTTCCTGCCTGATTACTCGTTGCTGGACATTGCTTACCTGACTACTCTATTGGTTAACCCATACCTGCCTGATTACACGTTGCTGGACATTGCTTACCTGACTACTCTATTGGTTAACCCATATCTGCCTGATTACACGTTGCTGGACACTGCTTACCTGACTACTCTATTGGTTAACTCATATCTGCCTGATTACACGTTGCTGGACATTGCTTGCTTGATTACTCTACTGGTTAACCCCTACCTGCCTGATTACATGTTACTGGATATTGCTTGCCTGACTATTCTATTGGTTAACCTTACCTGCCTGATTACACGTTGCTGAACATCGCTTGCCTGATTACTCTATTGATTAATCCTATCTACACGAAGTTTCTTCTCCTGACCCTGCTGTGCCATCTTCCAGTCTATTACTGTGAGTATATTATACTACAGCTGTCGCAGGGTCAGGTCCTGGTATATACTCACTGTGCTAGGGTGTTATTAACCTCATTCTAGCATTTGGGTCTAACTCTGGACTTTACCTATCCTGACAGTGGTATCTTGGACACCCATGAAATGTGAGACTTACTTCATATATGAGGCTGAAACTAATAAAAACTACATAGAGTAAGGTACCCAACGGTAAGCTCAAACTTCAACTTAAAAAAAAAAATGTTCAGTAAGGCCTTGTTGCTTAGCAGTAGCTGCATGTTTTATTTTGATTTATTTAATTAACTAATCTGTTAACAATAATTACAAACTCTTAATCTATAGTAATTGTATCACCCAATCCTGTTGAAAAAAGGATCCAGTCTTTAATATTCATAAATTCTTGTGAGGTTGCTAAGGGACCTCATTGTAAAGGTGAGATAATATTTGACACTGAGGTTGGTTTGTCTATATTTTCTAGTATTTTGGTAGTATGTGTGGTGGTCTGTTTATCTGCAAGGTTTTTTTGTGTTATTGTATATGCCAATGTGAATCCATTTATTATAATGGAGAGTGACACTACAAATGTGAGGAGTAGTTGGTAAGAGGGGTTAAGACCAAGAAGTGACAGGCAGTAAAGGGAACTGAATGGGGGGAGAGCTGAAGCCCCACAATCACATGCTTTCGGATTTGCTTTTCACATCAGGGGAAGCTAGTTCATGTGAGCCATATAGATAACATTGTGCTGACACCCATGGATTCTAACAACACAGCACTAATTGGCTTAAATGCAAGTCAATAGATACAGTCATGTTATCAGGGGAGTGTCAGAAGATGCTTAGAAACAAGGTAATTACAGAGGTAAAAAGTATATTAATATAACCATGTTTTATGTGCAAAACTGGGGAATGGTAATAAACTGATTATCTAACTTGTAAAACAATAAATCAATTTGAGTTGACTGTCCCTTTAAATAAAAATATGTTTGTTTTTCTGTATAGTAGGTGATAACTGTTGCATTGTAAACACTGATTCTTTTTTTAAAATTGAGGCGTGGCAAGTGAGCAAACAAGGTATTCTAGACTTGAAGCTTGACTAATACTGATACATTTAACTTAAAGCTTGGTTAGGGAGCTCACACTCCCTAGACTTGAAGCTTTAAACTTGAAGCTTTATAATTGAGTTTACAGCTAAACAAAATTAAATGAAAATCTGGCATTCTTTAGAGCAGTTGCATAGACAGACAATTTAACTAACTTGGCTTGAGAGCTTAAAGGGACAGTTCACTGTAAAATTGTGTATCCCTGAATGTGTTACCTATGACTTGTTATACCAGCTGCAGCGTTTAAAATGTATGAGAAATTGCTCATTTATGCTTCTTTTTGCAAAATAAATAGCTGGATTTGCTCTTTAAAACCACAGCCCATCAACATAGGCTAATATTGCAGACAGATTAAAATAATTCATAAGTAGATTTTATATAATTTAATGTATTATTTGTACTAAGCTCCGATCATTCCTCCACCCCCTCAAATGTTTTCAATGGGTCTGTGATGTAGAGGACATTCCCATGCGCTCTCTACGTAGTGAGGATTGACCGGTCATGAGCCGGGATTGAGCAACAAATGCGCAATAGCACTTTATCCTTACCCACACGCATTCGAGATTTAACTATATCCGCTCCTATGTACATGCACAGAGTTGGTCAGGATGCAGAGGAACAAGGGCATTGTCTAAGGGGCATACTTGATACAGTCTGAGACACCAACTGGGCCACATTTTGATTGATTTGGGGAAAAAGTCACACACACAAATACAATTCGGGTACAGGCACAGGAACAAAGAAAGGTTAGCAACTAACATGAGTAATAAGAATATTAATATTCATTATTAAAGAAATAGATGAATGAAACAACTTTATTTTAATCAATAAACCATAGGTTTGTCTGTAGAAGTTTAAAGTTGATCATCACTTTAAATAACACTGGGGTGCAGGCATCCAGAGAAACTATGGATGTAAGAATGTTATTTTTTATTATTATTATTATTATTATTATTATTATTGGTTATTTGTAGAGCGTTATAAAGGACATTCCTTGACAAAACTGCAATTTTGACAATGAAACGTATGTCAGAACTTTATATGCCCCACTAAGGGCTAGTTTCCATTGAGGTGGTAAAGTTTGGAAACTGGTGGTAACATAATAATTCTCCATAGGATTTAATGGTGATAAATGTTTTCCACCAGTTTCCATACTTTACCACCTTATTGGAAACTAGCCCTAAGTCAGAGGGGCATGGTCCAAACAAGCTTATACAAGGGACTCTGGTACTCTATCTATAGCAAACCATGTAGTATGATAAAATGTTAAAGTTGCTAACTGTAATTGAAGGACATTACTTTATAATAATTATTATTACAATTATTGTTATTCTTTTAAAAAAGGTGTTTTTTAACAATTGCTAGAAACATATAAACATATAAGTTGATGCTAGATTAGAATGAAAAGGTCCATCAAGTCTACTTATTTTAAGTTACTTTTTTCCTAGGATAGCCTTATGCATGTCCCATGCCTTTTTTAATCATTTTACAATCCCTGTGTTTACTACCTATATTGGAAGATTGGACATTTATTCCAAAAATCAATCACCCTTGCTATAAAAAAATCCTTCCGGGGGGCGGAGCCAGCCACGATCCAGCATGGTTGCTATTCTGTGATGCTCCGTGAGTTGTTTCCTAGGAGTGCCATGGGACAGAACTAGATCATGTCTTATAAGCCATAAAATCTTTCCTTAACAGATGAGGGATTGGAGATTATAAAAGAAAATAAGCTTGGAGCGCCAAACCGCCTATAATTTAACTTTTGATTATACCGAAGCTATACAGCGCAAACAGTGAGGCGCCATCTTTAACTCAGACGCTGAAAAGCAAAGCCGGTCTGAAGGAGCGCATTAGCTGTATGAGAGCAGCTACAGTTCAACTACCATACACGAGCGGTCAGAAGCGCTCCGCTATCCACAGCAGGTATCAACACGTATTTAAATCTTATTTAAATCTTGTGCACACTGCCCTTATACTAACCTTGCCCGGTGACCGCAGCCCTAAATCACTGTTAGTGACACGTGGTGCTGGGAGGGGGAAGCAGTGAGCGCTAACACTTATATGCCGATATAGACATTCCTAAACACCGACATAAGGGACATACTCAAGAGCCTACACTAAACATAGGCAGCTGCAGTTGGATCTCGCTGACGCCTCTGACCTAGGCCACGTGACACAATTGCTTAGACAGATCAACACTTCAGTGCAGCATCACCTTTCTTACAGATAGGGGCCATTCCATAAAAGAAGGATAAGCAGTTTAATAAAAACAAAAATCTCCCTATATAAACCCACTGTCTGCAAAGCACAGATGACCTCAAAACGCCCCCCCAAAGGGGATAAGACTGCCAAAACAGCCTCAACAGCCTCCACAAAGTTAAACACATATTTTAAAGCAGTGGAGGTGAAAACACCTATACCACCCAATTCTCCAAATTCAAGTAGTAGTTCACAAGAAGAAGAAAATGATGGTGGGCAATTTGATGCTACTCTTCCTTTAACAAGAGCAGACTTGCAGTCCCTCCCAACAAAGGAAGACTTTGCATCCTTTATGGGCCAAGTTAGCCAACTCATAAAGGAAAGTCTTACAGAAGTCAAGAGAGATATTACAGACCTTGGAAACAGAGTGCTCCAATTGGAGGAGCATGCAGAAGAGATTTCTGAACCAATTAATTTATATGGTATGCAGATCCAACAACAAACTAAGGAGATACAACAGATGCAAATGCAAATAGAGGATCTTGACAATCGTGGCAGGCGCCAAAATCTGAGAATTAGAGGTGTATCTGAAAATATATCAACCACCACGCTACCGAAATACCTCCAGGACCTCTTTTGCTTTCTTCTAGACAGTGAAGAAGAAGCAGAGATATCTTTAGACAGAGTACACAGGGCACTAAAGCCTAAACCCCCTGCAACTGCGCCCCCGAGGGACATAATTCTTCGCTGTCACAATTATAAAGATAAAGAAAAGATATTGATAGCAGCAAGAAAAAAAGCACCTATAAAGAAAGATGGAGACACCATTCAAATTTATGCCGACATAAGCCCACTAACCCTATTCAGACGGAGAGAGGTTAGATTCCTTACTACGCACTTGCAAGAACATAATATCCCCTACCGCTGGGGATTCCCTTTTGCTATCAGAGTTATGAAAAACAACAAAGAAATCATATATAAGGATTTGGAAGATCTGGACCCATTCTGCTCACAGCTGGGTATCCCTCCACCAAAGAACATTCCTCAAGAAATAGAACAACTGAATGACAAGCAGGCTGCGGAACATCTACAGTCAAAACCCCAGCGACAAAAGTGGACCACAGTAAACAGGAAACGCAAGACGACCACCACTGCATCCAATCTACACAATGCTCCAACCTCCGACCCTCCATGAGAGACAGATCTATCTTCTAAGCTATTACAGAAATTGTCTGAAATCTTTATTTGAAAGGACTTGATCACTCTTTAGAGAGAAACCTATTAGAAAAGAGATGTCTAACACAAAAGTTCAACTGGACATCTAATTAATACACATTCCAGCATTTAGATAAGAGGTTCTCCTGCTAAAATTAATAACCGTGGCTCTCCGGGGAAATGAAAGCAGGTTTACTCTGCTACTACCCCCCCCCCCCTTTTTTGTTTCCCAATGATAGGAAATAACAGTCTTTGGTTTGATTATGTTTGTTATTTGTTATGCTGTTTTTATGTTGTGTGTTTGTTGTTTTATTGCAGTATCCTCGCAACACAGGGTTTCAAATCCAGGTTGATATACCTCCTACAGGGCAAAGCTGACACGCTATTATGTTTTAGGCATCCTCTTATGGAACACAGAACAAGTAAGCTGCTACACCACACTGTACAGTCATTCTCCGGTAAGAAATTTTTACATTTCATACTTACAAAATACACACACACAACAACAAAATGAATACAAGACCATTACTGATTTGCTCCCAAAACACTAAGGGCTTGAATTCACCCACAAAGAGATCTGTGGCCCTGCAATGGTTTGCGAGACAAAAATGCTCTGTTGCATTTGTCCAAGAAACACACTTCCCTAGAGCAAACGAGCCTAAGTTCTCCAATAAAGACTTCCCACAGGGTTTCTTTAGCTCTCATGAAATGAAAAGGAATGGAGTGGGAATCCTCTTCCACCGTTCAGTACCCTTCAAGCTGCTTAACACTGTAGCAGATAATGAGGGAAGAATTCTTATTGTAGTGGGCTTACTATATCATAGACCAATAACACTAATTAATGTGTATGCCCCTAACTCGCGTAGAAGCAAATTTTTTAATAAGCTCAATTCCTTAATAAAAGAAGCGCGTAAGGGAACTGTAATTATGGGAGGTGACTTAAATACTATAATAGATCCCACTCTAGACACTACATCCACAAATACAAAAACGTCCCCACGTTCTCCTAATTCGGTTTATAACTGCATCAAACACTCAGGGTTAGTAGACACGTGGAGAGTACAGCACCCCACACAGCGAAACTTTACCTTTTTCTCTTACCCCTGGTCTATGTATTCTAGAATAGACCTTTTATATCTTGATCAAGGCAGCCTTTCGTTATTAGTAGACACAGACATTATCCCTACAGCATGGTCAGACCACTCTATGATCTCGCTAAAATTAAATTGGCCAGACTCCCCACTGCATCCATTTATTTGGAGACTAGACGCTTATCTTTTACACCATCCCCCAACATCACAAAAGCTAGTGAGATCCTTACAAGAATATTTCACGCACAATGCGATAAAAGACACTCTTCCCTTATATGTATGGGAAGCTCATAAGGCAGTGATCCGCGGTGAATGTATTAAGCAAAAAGCATATTTAAAAAAGACATACGACTCCAAATTAGCCTCTTTAACTGCCGAACTACACACTTTAGAGATACAACATAAACAACACCCATCAGACCGACCCACCCTTAATGCACTAACGAAGACGAGAAACAAACTCAAAATCCTACTTTATTCAGATGCCCAAAGGAAAGCATTGCAGTTCCGGAAAAAATATTTCTATGAGGGTAACCGGCCAGGGAAACTCCTAGCAAACACTCTCAAAGATAGAACGAACCTGACTCATATTCACAGTTTAAAAACCCAACAAAGCACCATTCATGATAGTAAAGCAATAGCTGCCCATTTTAAGGACTTCTATTACCGATTGTACAACCTAGACGCAAACACCACCCCTGATCATATTAGTGAAATGACAACTTATATAGAAACAGCGGGTCTAAATAAATTGACACAACAACAGATAGCAGATCTAGATAAACCAATAACTTTATCAGAGGTTATGAAAGCAATAACAGATCTACCTGTAGGAAAGAGTCCGGGACCAGACGGATATACCAATTTATACTATAAGACATTCAAAGCTGTAATTGCCCCACATCTGCTAAATCTCTTTCATTCTTTAGATGAAGGATCACAACTAACGAAAGAATCCCTATTAGCCCACATTTCAGTCATCCTAAAGCCTGACAAACCTCAAGAAGACCCAGCTAGTTACCGCCCCATTTCCCTCCTCAACACGGACATAAAGATTTTAGGTAAAATTTTATCAAACCGCATAAATTTAGTCCTTAATGATATTATACATACGGATCAGGTAGGCTTTGTCCCGAACCGAGAAGCCAGAGATAATACCCTGAGAGCCCTGACCCTTATAGAATACGTTCAACTTCATAACATCGAGTCGGTATTGCTAGCTGTAGATGCAGAAAAGGCTTTCGATCGGACTAATTGGCACTTTTTAAAATTAACTTTATCACACATAGGATTTGGCCCCAAAATAATCAATAGAATTTTCAGCCTCTATACCCATCCGAGCGCAAATGTGAAAGTCAACGGACTACTGTCAACCGCATTCCCAATACACAATGGTACAAGGCAGGGATGCCCACTATCCCCAATTTTATTTATTTTAATGATGGAAGTCCTGGCATCCCACATACGTAGAAACCAACACATTAAAGGGATATCGTTTGGGCGGGAGGAATATAAAATAGCGCTTTATGCGGATGATGTGCTTTTTACAGCCACTTCTCCCCTCACAACTATTCCAGAGATACTTGCCGAGCTAGATACATTCGGAAAGTTTTCCAATTTTCTCACTAATAAACAAAAGTCCGAGATTCTTAATATCACACTTCCGGATACCAAATTCAGATCTATGTCTGAGTTCTGCCCATTAAGATTAAAAACAGACTCCATTAAATATTTGGGAATACTTATCTCTCCTAATCAGAAGACACTTTTTGATAAAAACTATAACACATTACTTCTCAACACTCAACGTGACCTTAAAAAGTGGACAAATAAACCTCTGTCTTGGTGGGGACGGGTACAGGCCATAAAAATGACTACTTTACCTAGGATCTTATATATACTACAGGCTTTGCCACTCCATATTCCCAGATGGTTCATGACCCGACTTCAAAATAGCATAAACACGTTTGTCTGGGGTAAGTGTAGGCCTAGAGTCAGTAGAGACACTATGTATAGACCGACCTCACAGGGTGGGCTAGGACTTCCTAAGATAGAGGACTATTACTTGGCAGTAACATTGCAAAGGATTCTTGATTGGCACAGGAAGAAAGAACATAAAGCATGGGTAACAATAGATTCACACATACTAAAAGCACCTTTAGTGCATGCCCTATGCTGGGTTCCGAATGATCTTAGGCCCCCACAATGCCACCACCTTGAGACATATAAACAGATCTTTAAAAATTGGGATTACATTCTTGCCACCAGACCATTCATCTCCACTAGTAGATCACCCTTATTCCCAATCACGTTAAACATAGAAATGGTGGGAGGCTTCGACAACGGATTCAAAAGACTCACTGAATGGGATTATACAATCCCATTATTTAACTTTACAGAAGCGGGAAAACTCTTAGAAAGAGATAAATTAATAACCATAGCGGGAGGGAAATTCACCAACTGGTTGAAATATGCCCAGCTACGCCATTTCATTCACACATCTCCGTTCAAAATAGACTTTTTACGGCAGCTTACACCATTCGAACACTTATGTCACAGCGGGGCAACATTTAGAGGGACACTTTCAACATCACGTCAACTCCTCATAGGCAACCTCCATGACACCCTCCCGTCATACACTACAAAATGGAATCTAGACCTTACAGAGCAAATAGACCAGGACGCTTGGAAAAACATTTTTAAATCAGTCAAAAAATCTTCTACATCCCCAACAATACTAGAACTAAATTTCAAACTCCTTCTCCGATGGTATCTGACCCCATCGAGAATGCATAGCATCTATCCAAACTCATCCAGCTCATGCTGGAGGGGGTGTGGAGAACATGGTAACCTATTACACATGTGGTGGCATTGCAATAAAGTCCGCCCTCTATGGTTGGCTGTGGAATCACACTATAAGCAGTCCATATTAGCAGAACTCACATTAACACCTAAAAATGCCCTACTTAACCACTTGCCTAAACTGACTTGTAAACTTAAGTTACTAACTATGCAGATAGGCCTTAATAGTGCAAGGAAACTAATCGCATGTCATTGGAAAAAACCCATAACACTTACTAAAGCAATGTGGTTGGAGGAGGTTGAGGAGCAATTTACCCTAGAAAAATATGGATACCTTTGTCGAAATAAATTAGAGTTTTTCCAAAATGCAAGATTTGTCTGGGAAGAGTCCCTCTTTGGTAGAAGCACACCACCTACAGAAAACGCGCTAAGTGCACAACACACCTGAGGGTGCTTAGTCATAGATATAACTTCTTTTTCTAAGCTATCGCACACAAATGAGACCGAGTCATGCTCCCCAAGATGTGTTGATATCAGTATCTTGTGGAATACTAAAAATGTGGCCCTAAGCCCGAGGTTAATAGTATCATTAGCGATAAATGTAAGCATAAGGATACACTATAGAGATGCATCAATTATCAAGTTATGTTGTTCAGTTTGTTATTTGTTTCTGTTTCTGTTTTTGTCCTAAGCTTAACCTATGTATTTGTCACTCTTCATATGTTTGCTTAGAAATACTATGTATTAACACAGAAGCATCATTAACAGTATAAACAACTTAAACAGACAGATAAAAGTGGAGGCAGAGGCCTTGGGCTCGGAGACAGGGCCTGACCTTACTCCCTTGAAACATGCATCTAAAAGGACTTTAGCTCTACATTGAAAGCTTATGCAGATGTGTGTTTTTGTACTACTGTTCAATGTATATGTGTTTTTAATAAAAATAATAAATAAAAAAAAAAAAAAAAAATCCTTCCTATTTCTTTCCATAATAAGTTTCATAAATAAAGAAAGTATTAAACAAGGATGCTGATACAAAAGAGTTTATATAAGCTCCACAGAAAGTGATTACTTTTTTTTTTGGAAGTCATCCAGTTTTTTATAGCAAATCACAGTAATTCACTATATGTGTTTTGCTTATTTTTCCTTTGAGGAACATTTGATTTGATACATTGTAAATGAGGTAAGATTTTATTCACATGCAAAAGGACTGGCTTAAACCAGTACATCCTTTAATAAATACTTTGAAATTATCAAAGCCTGCAGATCTGTATTTAAAACATTTTAAGAGTGACCATAGGTTTAAAGGGCTACTAAAGTCAAAATTAAAGTTGTATGTTTTAGATAATGCATGGCATTTAAAAAAGAAAAAGAAAAAAAGAGAGGCGCCACACATAGAGCAGTATCGTATGGGTGAACAAAAGGCACAAGAGTAAGCCACACCCCAAAAACACAAACTACTCACAAACGGAGCAGCACAAATCAAAGTGCTAATAGTAGCAAGTCAGGACTGTTGTGAATTGCCCAACAGACACAGCAACATCATGAAGTGGCTATCGGCCGAGAAACGCGTTAGTTGTTTTTAGACCATTTTATAATAAATTGTCTTTACACTTTTACCCTACTCTGTGATTTGTGGTATATCAGTAGCTATACCATTGTCCAAGCTTATTACTTGAATATAGTTAACTCCACTGGCTTTTCAAACAAGATTCCACTGTGGGTGTATTGGAGGAGTCGGCATACGGATTGGATGAGCCCCTGTGACGCAACCATTCCCAGCGTGTCTGTCGGGCGACTCACAACAGTCCCAACTTGCTACTATTGGCACTTTGATTTGTTCCGCTCCGTTTGTGAGTAGTTCATGTTTTTAGGGGGTGGCTTACTCTTGTGCCTTTTGTTCACCCATACGATACTGCTCTATGTGTGGCGCCTCTCTTTTTTTCTTTTTCGTCTGCAGGAGTCTATCCAGGATTTTCTTTTGGGAGTGCTGTCTGAATCGTTTGGATTCGTTTGAAGCTCTTCTGCCGTACACAAGCGCACCTCTCTGGGGACTATCGATCCTTAATTGATGGCATTTAAAAAACATACTTCCATAAAGTGCACATTCTTTATATATGCATATTTTCTAAGGCTCCAGCTCTTACTGAGTATATGTTAAAGTGTACAGTATATATACTGTATGTATTTTGTGGTTTGATAGTGACTGTTACATGATATAGTGGGAGGGAAAATTGGATTAACCTTGAAATTTGCCACACAATATTCTATATTTCATTTTAAAGTAGATGCTGTTGCTTTATCTTTTTATTGTGTATTTGTCAGCTATTCAATTCTACTGTATTCAGTGGTCCTTTAAAGGGACAGTCAACATAAAAAAAAGTTATTGTTAATCCCTTTATTTACCATTCCCCAGTTTTGCATAACTAACATTGTTATATTAGTATATGTTTTAGCGCTATGATTACCTTGTATCAAAGGTATCTAAGCTTCTGCAGATGGCCTGCTTATCTCAGATCTTTTGACAGACATGCATTTCAGGCAGTTAGTTCTGACTCTTAAATAACCCAATGTTAGTGAGCACAATGTTATCTATGTGGCACGCATGAACAAACAGTACATGTTATTAGCAATTCACAACCAGACAGTGAGATAAGAGGTGGACTGCAGGGTCTTAGAAATCAGCTTATGAGCCTACCTAGGTTTAGCCTTTAACAAAAAATACCAAGAGAAAAAAAAAGCAAATTTGATTACAAAAGTAAATTGGAAAATGTGTTTAAAATGATATGCTCTATCTGAATCATGAACGTTTAATTTGCTCCATTTATCAAGCTGTCGATGCAGCTTTGGAGTGCCGGCTCACATGATCAAACCTGGAGCTGATAGTTAAGAAGCAGCTAATCACTGTTTCCTAAACTACACCCCAGCTCAGAGCTGGCAGTTTGCAATCACCCTGGACAAGTTTAACTGGGATGTTTGACAACCCCTGCTTGCACATGTTTGGCCATGCATGAGCAGGGGGCAGCATTGTACAAACAGCTGTTTGTACAATGTTAAATGCGGGCAGCATATTGCTGCCCGCTGACCGCAATGATGGATGAACAGGTCCTTGGGATCAAATCTTTTCCACCTGGAATTTGTTACAAGGTGCCCTATGATCACAGTTTTATTATAAATGCAAAGGGGATTTTGTGTAGATGATTGTTTGCAATATTTCAAAATACTTTTGCTTATATTGGTTATGGAAGTGCACTAGTACCCCTTGGCATGTGTGTGTTTGTGTAACCCCATATGTCGGTATTCCCAAAATGTGTATTCACTGAGGGGAGGCACATGGAGGGCAGATATATATTAACTTTAGCTGTGCCTCCCCTCAGTGAATACACATTTTGGGGTACTGACAGCAATGAGACTAATGGATATCCCACACACATGCACAATAATAAACCAGACACCAATTAAAGTAAAGAGACAGTACTATTTTTAGCATTATTACAATCAGATAGTAACCAACAGTAGGTGAATAGCATATAGTTTTAAAAACAAATATAGCAATATAAAGCAATAAACAACAAAGGTAATGTGCTTGATTATCTAACAATACTATTTAGTCCCTGTAGACTCAATGAAATTGCAATGATTTAGCAGTAGCAAAGGAATTCCATACTCTGAGGGCATCCTCTTCCGAAATAGTACTGCAGTGCTCTTTATTGGTGGTACATGTTGGGGACCTTGATGAGTTGCAGGCAGTGCTACTTTTTAATCTGAGTTAGCATAGAAAAGTTGCCCCTCTACCTGAATTCTTTAGCAAGACAATCTGGCTAGAAGTTATTCCATTATCTTCTCAACTCTCACGATGCAGTCATTTAAAGAGGAAGTGTTTCACATGAGGCCCAATAAGCTAAAGCTCTCTGCTTTGGCGAGATGATGTAATAAATCTCATCAATACTGACAAGTCACAAAAAGAATTTTAGAAAAATGTATCTAGTTTATCTTGCAATGCAGCGATCTAGATGTGAACAAGAAACATATATTACAATATAATCCTCAAAAAAGGCTCCCACGATTTCCTGTTATTTCTCACTATGAAGGCAAGTTGTTCATCATCAGGCCCATAAAGTCTCTTAAAGGTATAGCATCTGGTTATATAGTATTTAATGCCTGTTTCTCTCAGGGGTAATCTTTGTTATGTGGCTTGTTGAATCCTTCATGCATCTGACAAGGTTGCAGCATATTCGGATGATCACCCAGACTCTGGGGTTTTCCTTTGGGTCCAACTGGCCTAACAAACTACTGGAACACACAAAAAAGGGTGCTGTGTACCCTGGAGGATGGACTAACCAGCTTTATATACTGTATATATATATATATATATATATATATATATATATATATATATATATATATATATATATATATATCTCAAGAAGTTCTGAAATGTACAATGAAATATATACATTTTAGGATAATCACAGATCAGGAATATTTAACAAAAAAAAAACAAAAGCCTTAAATATTTTGAACAGCAAAATTTGCCCAAATATCCAAAAAGAAGATAAACCTCCCTTTTTCTAATAAAGAATATCCCCTTCAAATGTGGTTGAATATAAGATCAAATAATTTCCCATAGTGATAAATAGAGGCCTCTCTTGGACCTTGCAAAAAATAACTTTAGCATAATGAGGAATTTCAGGGGAGAGAGAAAACAAAGAGGGCCACTCTTGGACCCAAAATAAAATATCATATAACTCACCATCTTTTTAATCAGTTAAAAAACTCTATTATGAACCAAAAATTTAAATTTTGATTTATCAGTTGAGGAGGCCTATTTCAGTCTTCAGTATTGTAATTCTTAATGGGATGTCTGTTCCAACATTGCTTTTTTATTGAGGAAAAACAAAGTACAGATAACACAATACTGTGTAGGTTACAATTGTAGTAGTTTCAATTACATATGCTCAGTGCTCACAGTCAAATGATAAAGATAAATTCACTAAAGTATGTGACCAGCACTGTGATATACTTTAGATAATTCTTGTGATTGTAAAAATATAACAAGTATCCTCATTTTTAACCCTAATAAATACTCAGACCTCTTTTGGGTCCTATTGAAAATTATGTAAAAAAAAAAGTGATGTCAGGGCTTTATGAAGAAAACTATGGGAAGAAAAAAGGGGGAGAGGTATAAAAGAGAAAAGAAATGATAGAAAGAATTCAAATCAAAGAGCCAAAGCTGAACATTTAGTTAGTTTACTTAGGTATAGTCACCATACATTTAGGATAAACAAATTTAGATTTGAGAGAGTAGGTAATATTGCTGAACCAAAAATATTCTGGTGCCGCCCTTGATAATTAAATGAACAAAAATCAAACAGAGAGAATGTAATCACAACATATAATACTGTTGTGAAAAAAGCATGGGAAAAACAAGGCACACAGGTATTGGTAAATAATCAAAATGTGTTAATATCTATTTAAATCCCAAACCACATGGTTGTGGATCACAAACATGACAAGGTCAAACAATATCTAAAAGTGAGCACTATAACCATATATAAAAGGCAAATTTCAAAGACTAAATGCTACAGGAAGGGCCAGGAAACCTCTAAGCATACGTATGCTGATTAACTAAGGATATAACCTAGCCTAACCTGCCAACAATTTTAGGATGTTTACAGGGAGGGAAGGGGTTTGATGCTTATATATAGAAGCTATGGGGATGGAGAGTGTAAACTGACAGTTTTATTATACTCTTGTACTGATATATATTTAAGTAGTTTGGAGGCAATGCTAACCTGGAGGCCAATAGACAAATTTATGCTTCCATATGGTTATATATAACGGTGTGGACATAAACATTTATAATGATTCAATTTTATGTTTAGCTGCTCATGGTTGTAGTATCAGTCAGAGAAATAGTAAAAAGGGATAACCGTGTGGAAAAGTGAAGGCGTAGCTTCAGGCAAACCAGCCGGGTAAGTGTTACAGATGCCGGGTGCAGACTTCCGGTGCTGTAGAAATGGCAGCAAATTCGTTCAAAAATTGGAAAAAGAGAGCTATTGGTGTCACGGAAAGGTGCAGGCACTGGTTGGGGACCAAGCCGTCCCCTGGATAAATAATGGAACAAAAAAGGCAGCACAACGTGTGTATTTGCAAAATAAAATAGGATGTTTAATCCGTGTCGATTCAGAGTACAAACATACACACAGGTAGGAGGTAAGAAGGGGGCGTGTCCTTACGCGTTTTGTGCCTCAGGGCACTTAGTCATAGGATGTTAGCCTGTTGAACACGGCCTGGTTAAATTCCAACCTGCACCAATCACATACGTGAATCAAGGCTGGAAATAATCAGGCAAGTGTAAAAAAGGCCAAAACAGTTAAAACAATGTATCAAAGGACTGAACAATTCCGTAATATTCCATATACATATTAGAAAGAAACAAGTAGGAATATTGTTAACAGTTTAAATCTTAAAGATCTACTATGCTTAATTCACATTGATACCACTATTCAGTAAAAAAGACTGAAAATACAGAGATACAGGGCACTAAATGAAATAGATAAACATTCAGTTTTGAATTAAAACCAAACACATATGCAAATATATTATTGACTGTCTGAATTAATCTAATCTGTAAATAAACTAATATCCCATTCCTTATTTAAACCTTGGGGTTCCCTTGTACATAATGTAAAAATCCAAAATAATTCTTTCTTAGTTAGAATATTGAATTTATTACCACCCCTTGGTGGCAAGAACACTTTATCAATGGCTTTTACATTAAGATTGGGAATATTAGAAAAATGATACCAATTAAAGTGGTTTGCAACACTAGATGTCTTTACATAATTTTTTTTTTTGAAAATATGTTTTTATTGAGGATTAAACAATACAACAGGTGTCACAACGCAGGTGACTAGAAAATGCACATATATGTAAACATTATATTGTTATAATGGTAAATATAGCTGTTGATGGGAATGCAGATCATATAAATCAAGCATATCAAGCATGAAATAAAATATCTACCACATAAACCTCATTTTTAATTATTTTGAATAAGAATATAAACCTCATTTTTAAATAGTGTGAACAGACTGTAAACACAGGGGCAAACTAGTACTTCAGTATTATCAATTAACTCAACTTTCTAGGGACTTCATAAAGTCAGTTTAGGAATCATCTCCTATAAGGATTTCAATTTTCACCTAGTGGATGATGAGAAGAGCAGATATTGTACAGATGAACAAAGAGAATAAAACACTAAAGACCAACTATTCAGTTCAGACAATATAATAGGTGTCTTATAGGTTTGAACCGAGTGTATCAGTATCAATCAGGTGAGGTTTTAAATACTTTATCAGGTATGGTGAACCGCAGGATCACCAAGAGGAGAAGTGTATCTAGATACGAAACTGACTTCTCCAGTCCCCGTAGAAGGGGATAACACAAATAGAATTTGCGTGTATGGGGGGGGGAGGTAGTACAAGTATTTAACTTGTATGTAGAGATTGACTGTCATTGGGGGAGTATGAATAAAAAAACGAATATACCAGTGTCTTTCCATTTAGTTAAATAATACATCACATTTCAGCAAGCATAATAACATGTAAAGTTAATGATATAGAATATGCTGTAGACTCTATCATCTCTTGAAACAGTTTAGGGCAGTAACATTTAGGTGCCTGATGGAAATAAAGCAACCTTTAGGACAGAGAGGGATGGGGAGACTCCGTGAGTCTCAACAGCAAAAGATGATTGCATAGAGAATAAAGCAGGTACTGCTGGAGGAGCGCTCGTTCTCCCATGAGAGGTCGTGGGTCTCCCCATCTTCTCTGTGTAATGAGAACCACATCTCGGAGATATGTGAGTTAAAGATGTTAGTATCAACTATCATATACTAAGTAGCGTTAGAACTTTAGGTCTATTAGCTAACAACTGGCAGCTACTGCAAAACTTAAACGTCAGGCTTTAATTTTTCGTTAGGAATATTACTATCAACAAAACACTTAAAGTCACATCTATCATTGGGTATATTATGACACTAACCCAGGAGCATGGGCTTTATACCCCTAGGTCAGGATTAAAATGTACAGCTTCCTAATATCAAGTAAGAAGATATGACTAGTACAGAAAAGATGCTAGGCTGACAAATATATATATAAAATCAAACAATATAAGAGCTACTATAGTAAGGTGTTCTAGCTAGGTATGGATCTCAGTAATAATAATCTGTCAGTAAAGCTATATGTGCAAGGTGATAGGAAAAGAATTTCCCAATCAGCAATTGGGTGGCTTGGATTATAGGTATGGGTATGCACTGAGAACTTTATGAACTTCCTGGATATGTCTTATATGTTATGTCAGTACTGGGTCATGAAACTAGTAATAACATTATTATCAAGTACTAACTAGCACGCAGTTAAGAAGGAGATATATATATATATATATATGAATACACAATACTAAGTCTGACTGGTTTCATGAAAACCGACTACAATGTCTAGTCGCTAAATATAAATCTTTTGTCTAGGATAGCTAGTGAAGCACGAGACTATTAACTTCAGTGCATAACAGGATAAATGCGCACGGAATAGAAATATATACAAATGGGTAATCAGAGGTGCATAACTCATACTGTAGAGATAATTTATGTATGTCAAATATAAGTTATGCAGATCCACTGCACACAAATGAACTAGTAGCATATGTTAAATATCCAGCAAAATATTGTGTATAGCTTTAACTAAACGGAAACTGGGTGTGTACTGTTCAGGTAGCCCAGTATAACAGCCTTGCATAGATCCCAATGTGCATATATATCTAGCCAAATCAGGCTTCAAGCATATTTAACAGGATAAGTATTTAAACAGTAGAAAAAAATTTTTTCACTTGGAATTAACAAAACTGCTATCCAACAGACTATCTTAGGTAGTGTAAATATATATGGAGGTAGGCAAAGTGCAGGATGAACAGATGACATAATACCCACTAGAAACAACCATTAGCCTAAGTGATAAGCTTATAAAATTATTTCCCTCTGACCAACCTTTCTATACAGCTATAACTAGCCCTCATTACTGCAACTAACAACTGTGCTGCGTTGTAGGTATATGGTTAAATGCAAAATAGCTGCTGCAAGCAGAAACAATAATTATACAAACTATTAAATCTAAGGTATAATAAACCTATTCTAGATTTAGGGGTCGCCCCCTCGTGTTCTGACAGAGAGGAACATGGAGGGATATATAAATTATTAACTGTGAGTCTTAACAGAGCTAACAGAGTTACAGGTCTGGGAAAGAAAAGCAAGAAAAAAAGACAGAGATCAATCTATTAAAGTAGCAAAAACGTTATCAGGAGGATATGATCTGATTGATATAGTATAAACAAAGCATAAATGACAGTCTTGAGTAAGGGGAAAACATTGCATCAGCCAAATCAGGACATACAATGCAAAACTTAGATATTTCTAGCAATCGGCAGCACAGATCAGGCCCAGTCAGAAGTGTCTCTACCCGATGCCATATCTGCACTGTGACACTGTTATCGTCCCACATATTGTCCCATCTCCACGATCTGTCCACTCTGACTTAGGGAGCGCATCGGCTTTCTGACTCATGGAGCAGGAACAGTGTTGGAGAGCACACGTTGACTGTACGGGAAGTTCTGGTAGCAATATGTATAAGCCAGCATGGCTGCCCAGCTTTAAAGTCAGCTGCCTTTCAACTTGCTTTGGGTGTAAATCCTCTCCATTATAAGCTCTATCTGTCATCACCCTCTCCGACATGCCTATCGTTGCAGCTTCAATCCCAGTGGGCATTACCTTCTCAATAACACCTTCTCCCACTGCACTTCAAGCCGCTTCTGTGATCTCCCAATTGTCACAATCCCTCACTTTCACATAGTTTCCTGCACATCTATGGCCCCCATGAGCACTAGTGCGCAGGCAATGCACCGCTTCTGAGATGGCTCCGATCAGTTGCATTTCGGCTCGCTGAAAAACCTGCTCTAGAGAGTGCAGAACTGTGTCTTCCCACCTGGCAATAGCCACCATATTGACTGTAGAATCGAGTGACCTCTTGTGCAGTAATGGGGCCAAAATGCAAGTAAATTAGCAGAGTGGTAAATTAAAGCTCAATTTCAATAAAAGTGCTTATCTCTTAACAGGACACCTTGAACATTGAGATGTATTTGTCAAGTAACCAGATAAAATGGCGCCGATCAATCAGAGTACCGCATCCACATCACTCCAGTGTTACACTCTTTAAAATTTTCCCTTCGCTCCGACAGTCTCATGTCCGTTAGCAGCAAGTCTAGGGATCCAAAGCTCCCTTTTTAGTGCATATTTGAGCAGTATCTTAGTCTGAAATTAGGTTTTTTTTATCAATTTGTGCAGAGAGCTGCAGACCAGCACGTCTGTCTCTGCTGCTAGCTGGCTCCGCCCCCCGTCTTTACATAATTTTTGATATCTCTATTGTGTTCTCCCACTCGCTTTCTCAAGGTACGTGAGGTCTGACCTACATATTGAACCCCACAAAAGTTACACTCCAACAAATAGATGACAAAAGTTGAAGAACAATTCATGTTGTGATTAATTTTGTAGCTAAGACCAGTTGTGAAACTTCTAAAACTGTCACCACCAGAGACAACCTCACATGTGCCACAATTAGGTGATAAACATGAGAAAGTGCCTTTACGGTCTAGCCAGTTCTTCTTCCTCTTATTAGGGTGATTAGATACCAAACTGGGCGCCAACATATTTCCCAGTGTGGGTGCTTTTTTTGAAACAAATTTTATACAACTCAAATATGGATTTAGCATCTCATCACCCTCCAAGAGAGTCAAATTCCTCTTTAGAATTTTGCAAACCTCATTGAATTGTGAAGAATACTGTGTGGAAAAAACTATTGAATCTGAGAAACCATTTTTCTCTTTATTAACGTTTATCTTATTTTCTCTCACACAGTGTTCCTCTCTAACCTCTGAAATACTTTTTTCCAAAGTGTTCAAATTGTAACCTCTGGCATAAAGTCTATATTCAAGGTCAGCTGCCTGTTTTTCAAATGATGAATCTTTAGTAGCATTTCTGCGTAAAAGCAGAAATTGACTTCTGGGAATGGCCTTGATCAAGTGTTTGGGGTGACACGAGGTGGCATGCAGAATTGTGTTGCCCGCTGTCGGCTTCCTATATGTGTCAGTAAATATACTAGCACTTTGAAAACAACCAACCAGTTTTAAATCCAAATACTGGCCTTCATTCAAATGCATGCCACCCGTGAACCCCAAACTGAGTTCATTATCATTGATGTACCGCATAAAATCATCAAAAACAAAATCCCCTTTGACAATAAAAATAAGATCATCTATATAACGCATATATAGATGAAAATTGTCTTTAAAGGGGTTGTTCACATTGTAGACTGCGCCAAGCTCCCACCATCCCATAAACAAATTAGCAAATGATGGGGAAAATTTTGCCCCCATTGCTGTTCCGCAAATTTGCAAAAAATACTCGTTATCAAACATAAAAAAATTATGGGATAGCAGGAACCCGACGCAGTCACAAATGTAAGCACAAAAGATATCAGAGTAGTCTGTCCTAGTTTTAAGGAAGAATTCAATTGCTTTTAGTCCTAAAGCATAGGGGATGTTGGAATAAAGTGATACCACATCTATCACCACCCACCCAAAACCCTCACACCACTCAACACTCTCAAGGAGCGAGATCAAATGGCCCGAATCCCTAAGGAAGCTACTCAAGCTTTTTACCAAGGGCTGTAAAACAGAATCAACCCATTGCGTTAATGGTTCAAATAATGAGCCAATGCCCGATATGATTGGGCGTCCAGGAGGATTGGCCAGATCTTTGTGGGTTTTGGGCAGGTGGTGAAAGATGGGCATCACAGGAAATGCTGGAATCAATGACATCCTATCCTTATTTTCAAAAATACCAATAGATATTCCCTCATCCACCAGCTTCTCTAATTTCTTGCTAAAGGCTCCTGTAGGGTTGGAAGACAGAGCTCTATAGGTGACACCATCCATTAATTGTCTTTTTTCCTCTCTCATATAATCTATTTTTTTCATAACCACGACATTGCCACCCTTATCAGAAGATCGGATGACAATGTCGTGGTTATCGCTTAGCTGTCTTATTGCAAGAATTTCTTTATGATTGAGATTACTATGCACTCGTTTGGTACTTTCAGAATTCAAACTCTGATTGTATTCAATAATCTCTTGTTCAACCTGTTTTGGAATGAATTTAGGTACATTGTCCTAGATTGTGCAGGATAAAAATCCTTTGCAACCTTTTTCGGTTTAGTAATTCTCTGATCATTGAGATCCATATCACCAGGATCTAAATCTCTCAGAACTTCTAAAGCTACTCTATCATTGAAGTCAAAAGATCTGTCTATAGGACCAAGAGCTTGTCCATCACTAGACTCTTCTCTTTCACTAGACTCCCTACTGTCATCTGTGTGTATAGAAACATCTACATTAGAAATATCCTCTATACCATCTTGTGCATGAAAATATCTCTTTAATGCCAGTTTGCGTACAAACCTATTTATGTCAATTAGGGTGGGAAAAACAGAAAAATCATGTGTTGGTGCAAACCCCAAACCTTTTGTCAATACACTAATGTGCTCATTGCTGAGATCAAAATTGGACAAATTAAGTACAGTCAATTTTAATTCTTCTTCTTCTCCCTTTTGGAACTTCTCCTTTCTTCTCCTGTGACCTACTCTTCTCGTCTTTTTCCCTTCTTGCCTAAAGGGACCCCTGTATTCTTGATTTTCGGGCGCACTACTGCTTCTTCTTTAATCCCTCTACTTCCGGATACCTGCAAAGACAAAGAGGGTTGGGGAGAAAGAGAAGAAGAGGAGGAGGAGGAAGAAGAGTCCACATCACTACTGTCTGTATTGACAGAGTTTGGTTCAGATGTTTCTGCCTCAGTTGAAGAGAAATTCACTTTACGGTTACTTTGGCCTTTTTTCAAGATAGACTTTGGTTCTGGGAGTGGGGTGGAGGTTTTCATCCATTGTCCCTTCTTTTTATCTTTATCCTTTTTAGAAGAATGAACCATGTAATCTTCACTCTTCATCTATAGATTTTTTGCTGTTATTCAACTTCTTATTATTGGCACCTCCTGTGAAACGTCTCCTCCTACTCACAAATCTTGACCAATCATAAACCTTGTTATTCATATAGTCATCTAGATCACGGTTATACTTGCGACCCTTTACTGTGGCCAATTCATCATCTGATTTTTTTATTCTCACTTTCATCTGTGTCTTTAAATCCCTGTATTTCTCATCAGTTTTGTGTGACTTTAATTCACCTCTTACAGTCTGTATGCGTTCCTTCAAAACTGTTCTTTTCATAGTTTTACTTTTTACCAGGATATTCAGTAGTGTAATAGAGCACAAAGTCAATGCATCTTTCCATTCCTTTATTAAAGATTCATGAGGGAAACTTCTTTATTCTCAATCCCCTTGGGATCCTGTTAGCATTAATGTAGTGCTCAAATGCTACTGTATCCCACATCAGACACAAATCTGTTATTAAGTGTCTCTCTAACTGTTTGAATAAACTAGTGAGATCTTTACTGATTGTGTCACTGTTAGTTGAAAAGATCTTTTCAAAAAAGTCCTTACGATTTTCAAGGTTAAAAATAGTTTTATTCAAACTTAAAGCCCCCTCCTCCATGTTGCTGTGTGTATGTGCAAACAATACAAAAACTTTAACGTGAACACCTTCACAAATTGAGCTCAAAATAAATTTGCTTGCAATAATGAAAAAAGTAAGCCGTAATTGGAATACAGCGTTCCGCTGTGATATATTTGCAATGAGAAAAATGTGTGTTACTTTCTCTGAGTGTTAATGTGATTCCTTATTGTTACTTCAAGGAGTACTCAACTTGTTCCTTGTAAATTAAACACATCGCATTGTCAAAGATAATTTTGCTGTCCGTACATAAGAGATCACTGTGTCATGAATAGGCCAAGCACATTGATATAAATATAAATATTAACCGGTGGTAGCTTTAACTAAGACCACACAGATAGTTTTAAAGCCGTTCACTGACTTGTGCCCCAAAACTGTACTGATACTTAGATCACGGTATGATTCAGCAGTTAGTTACACACAAAAGTTAATCGCCAAATACTTGCAAAAAAATAAGATGCGGCACTTACTCTTATCCCAGGCGGGTATTCACTGAGCACCAGCTGAGGCTTGAATCATAGACGTGTAGAAGTGAAGGCGTAGCTTCAGGCGAACCAGCCGGGTAAGTGTTACAGACGCCGGGTGCAGACTTCCGGTGCTGTAGAAATGGCAGCGAATTTGTTCCAAAATTGGAAAAACAGAGCTATTGGGGTCACGGAAATGTGCAGGCACTGGTTGGGGACCAAGCCATCCCCTGGATAAACAATGGAACAAAAAAGGCAGCACAACGTGTGTATTTGCAAAATAAAATAGGATGCTTAATCCGTGTCGATTCAGAGTACAAACATACACACAGGTAGGAGGTAAGAAGGGGGCGTGTCCTTACGCGTTTTGTGCCTCAAGGCACTTAGTCATAGGATGTTAGCCTGTTGAACATGGCCTGGTTAAATTCCAACCTGCACCAATCACATACGTGAATCAAGGCTAGAAATAATCAGGCAAGTGTAAAAAAGGCCAAAACAGTTAAAACAATGTATCAAAGAAGGTTGATTCAATACAGGGATTGAAATGTGTACACATAATAGCACTCACATCTGAGAGAAATGTGGCTATAAATTTAGAACATCTAGTGCCAAAGGGGAGACGGTCTGTGCCGTAAGAGTTAAAATATAACCTTTATTGAGATTATTTAAAAAGATTCCACAAAACAAACACAAACATATATAGATAAAAACGCACAATGTTGAAGAGGATACTATATGCAGGGTATAGATGCTAAACGTGGTTATGTGCACTGAGGATTATCTCCAGACCCAGGATTTGAAGTATTCCTGGTCACGGGGATATCTTCTGGTTAAAGCTGCTTAAGTATATAATATGATGCTTGTAAATACAATTATATGTGCTATTTCCTAACTAGTGTACTTTAATTATTTGTGGTCACAAGGATCTTAAAAATAAGTTTATTCTGCAGTATAGTACCTATAAATATAATTGTATGTGCTTCTTGGGCATGTACATTTAGTTCTTTGACATAAGTGCTGCCAATACAATAATAGCTATATTTCAAAGGCTAATAGTATCCTTAATTCAAATGACCCAATTTTTTGGTCATTGAATTGCTTCTTTAGTTAATAGAGCATGGTTTATAATTCGAATTGAGGGTGTAAGGTAGTAGCCGTTATTGACTTTGGTCACACTCTATTATAGAGTACACTCTGAATACTTTATATTCTTAAGGGTATTTAAACCATATAGTGCTTATTTCAAGTTGGATAATATAGGTATATTATTATTAATACTTAATACTTATTGTTATTGTTGATACTTGTAAGTCATTAATTTCTGGACATACAGTTGATATCATAAACTTGTTGTTTACCTCCAATTTTTACCAGTAAATTTAACTATGTTCTTAATAAAGATAAGGTGACATATTGGATTGCATAACTAAGTGGTATGCCCTAATAGTATTGGATATGAGAATTCCAGTTTATTAACATGAATATGTTGCTATTTCAGGGCTGTATGTAATTTTCATGATTGATACAAATGTTGCTGTTAGAACATAGCATTATGCGAGTCCACACAGTGTCAATTTATACCCAAATTATTAAGCTATGTTTTTCTGAGGGTATTTGACACATATCCTCAGGTATGTTGTACCAACATTATGGAATAATTAAATGCTATTTATATCTTGCGCTGTTGTTATCAAATGCGCTACTATTAGCTTGAAGTTTGGTGTGACTAGCCTTTTAATTAAATAGTGCAATCATTCATCTTTCATTCATACTCAAATGCCCAAGAGCAGCACAAAATCAGCATCTATTAATTAAATCCCATTAGCATAACTTGCTATAATCGTGCAATAGACTACAGTTAGCTTTAGGTTTTTATAGCTAGTTCAATAATTTCTTTTATGTGGAGGTCCACCTTACATTCATGCACTTGGCTTTCTGGCCGTTCTATAATGTATAGGTGTAATAGAGTCACTATAGTAGTTTTCTAATGAACTTAGCTATATAGATTTTCTATAAATCACAATGCACATTACTTCCACCATTCTTACATATAACTCAACTATAAGCCTTTCGCAATTATAACGCTATGGTTTCAGTAGTGTGAATAAGTGCTATATCCTAATTTCAACATTAGCAATTTAAAAAGTTTGGCTTAAAGCCTAACAACGGATCAATGCCCTAACATGTTTCGCCACCAACGTGGCTTTCTCAAAGGGTACGGCGCGGTGTTTGGTGTGGTCTCTTATAGACTCTGGTCCAACCATTTGTGGTGACGTAACATCCTATCAGATTCATTGTGCTTTATGAACCAATTAGAATGGTTCTAACATTATGACCGAATTGTATCTTTTTGCTGATTGGGTCAATATCGATGTCGGTAATTTGGAGGGTGTCAGAATGTTATTCTAATCCGGATGCTTGTTCTATGCATTTGTATAGTATTTTCTAACTTCATTTATATTAAAGAAAGTGTATCACATTTATTGATTCGATTATTTGTCTGATTATACTTAAAACATTCATATGAACCACGGAGTGTGACATGTGTATGTATATTTCTAGTGATGGATATATAATAAATAATATTTAAAATTTAAAGTATTCTATCATCGCTATATAGATGTTATACTCATGGATCATATGTTATCTCAAGATGTACTATTATGTTTAGGGGTCATACTTATTTAATATAGTCATTGAGTAGAGAGTACTATGCAAGTTATTTTGACATTAGATTCTTAATAAACAATATTTTTATTAAAAGGATCATAAAAGATAATGAATAATAAAATGAAACATAAACAATAATACATAATAATTACATCTGGATTTTACCAGAGAATAATTTCATCAAGTTCATATTAATTAACATTTATTACAAATTACCGACATCGATATTGACCCAATCAGCAAAAAGCTACAATTTGGTCATAATGTTAGAACCATTCTAATTGGTTCATAAAGCACAATGAATCTGATAGAACGTTACGTCACCACAAAGGGTTGGACCAGAGTCTATAAGAGACCACGCCAAACGCCGCGCTGTACCCTTTGAGAAAGCCACGTTGGTGGCGAAACATGTTAGGGCATTGATCCGTTGTTAGGCTTTAAGCCAAACGTTTTAAATTGCTAATGTTGAAATTAGGATATAGCACTTATTCACACTACTGAAACCATAGCGTTATAATTGCGAAAGGCTTATAGCCGAGTTATATGTAAGAATGGTGGAAGTAATGTGCATTGTGATTTATAAAAAATCTATATAGCTAAGTTCATTAGAAAACTACTATAGTGACTCTATTACACCTATACATTATAGAACGGCCAGAAAGCCAAGTGCATGAATGTAAGGTGGACCGCCACATAATAAAAGGCTAGTCACACCAAACTTCAAGCTAATAGTAGCGCATTCAATAACAACAGTGCAAGATATCGGTACAAAGTACCTGAGGATATGTGTCAAATACCCTCAGAAAAACATAGCTTAATAATTTGGGTATAAATTGACACTGTGTGGACTCACATAACGCTATGTTCTAACAGCAACATTTGTATCAATCATGAAAATTGCATACAGCCCTGAAATAGCAACATATTCATGTTAATAAACTGGAATTCTCATATCCAATACTATTAGGGCATACCACTTAGTTATGCAATCCAATATGTCACCTTATCTTTATTAAGAACATAGTTAAATTTACCGGTAAAAATAGGAGGTAAACAACAAGTTTATGATATCAACTGTATGTCCAGAAATTAACGACTTACAAGTATCAACAATAACAAATATTAAGTATTAATAATAATATACCTATATTATCCAACTTGAAATAAGCACTATATGGTTTAAATGCCCTTAAGAATATAAAGTATTGAGAGTGTACTCTATAATAGAGTGTGACCAAAGTCAATAATGGCTACTACCTTACACCCTCAATTTGAATTATAAACCACGCTCTATTAACTAAAGAAGCAATTCAATGACCAAAAAATTGGGTAATTTGAATTAAGGATACTATTAGCCTTTGAAATATAGCTATTATTGTATTTTCAGCACTTATGTCAAAGAACTAAATGTACATGCCCAAGAAGCACATACAATTATATTTATAGGTACTATACTGCAGAATAAACTTATTTTTAAGATCCTTGTGACCACCAATAATTAAAGTACACTAGTTAGGAAATAGCACATATAATTGTATTTACAAGCATCATAGTATATACTTAAGCAGCTTTAACCAGAAGATATCCCCGTGACCAGGAATACTTCAAATCCTGGGTCTGGAGATAATCCTCAGTGCACATAACCACGTTTAGCATCTATACCCTGCATATAGTATCCTCTTCAACATTGTGCGTTTTTATCTATATATGTTTGTGTTAGTTTTGTGGAATCTTTTTAAATAATCCCAATAAAGGTTATATTTTAACTCTTACGGCACAGACCGTCTCCCCTTTGGCACTAGATGTTCTAAATTTATAGCCACATTTCTCTCAGATGTGAGTGCTATTATGTGTACACATTTCAATCCCTGTATTGAATCAACCTTCTTTTTTTTAGAATAAAACAGTACACAGCACCTAACTCTAATATTATAGAAAGGTAAATCACCTGCCCTAATCATTATAGAGCATCTCAAGAATACCGGATAGTAGTGCTATTTAGTCTCTCTCTTTTTTTGTTTGAAATTAAAGTGCCTAGTTCACCTAGGTTAATCTAATAGAGCACACTACAACTTTTAACTCATTATGGCTAATAAATTAGAACAGGATAGAATCACAAGAAAAATAAACGTCTTACAGATTTTCAAGAGGTATTTAATGAACCTATGTCACACAATACTGAACCTACTGTTGACAGATTATATTCCCTATTACGGGAACTCCACAAAAATCTCTTTAAACAAGATAAAGTGTGGTGGAACATCACTTCTTCGATAAGTATATTGAAAAGAACTTAATACCTAGGGGTCTGAGGATACAACTATTTCCTGCCTTTGAATTTAAACAACCTGAGTTGACTTTAGAATGGGAAACGGCATTATCTGAATGCTCAAATAAATTAATGAGTATATTAATAAAGCACAACATCGCTGAGTATGATAGACTGGAGGAACTAATTAAAACTCAGAACACACAATTGAAACAATATGAAACGTTGAAAGAGTTTGAGAATGCGTATAAAAAATACCAAAAAGAATTAGATAGATACGAGGCAGAGATTAAGCAAACTAAAATGGGGAAACTAAATAGAGATATTGAAGACTTTCAGAACAACAGAGTGTACAGATGGAAGAAGAAATTTAATCCTGGGAACTCTTTCAATCGCCAAAGGATAACCATCATTCAAAATGATACAGAAACTGAAGGCGAGGACTCTGATAATCCTAGTGATGAACCTCCTAATCTTGTCTCATCTAATCAAACTCAAATCTAGACTGATGTAAGAAAGAGGAAGAGTTTTTTAGACGGAGATGCAACTTTAAATTCAGATCCACCAGAAGAGGTAGGGGGGGCCAACAAAAAAGCAACCAGAACACAAAGTGTACGAGAACAAGACAGGGGAACAAACCATACAAAAGAAGCCCTAGCCCCTTCTCGGAGATAAAAATGAAACAATGAAAGTCTTAAATCTATCCAAAAAAATGCTCTCTGAAGATCACATTTCATTACTATCAAAGGGTATGTCATTCTGCCCCAGTGTCTCTATGGACAAATTTGAAAATGTGAAAGATATACAATTATATCTAAGAAAGTTACTTTTAAGAAGACAATACTTGGATATCCAAAATCAAAAAGATGAAGGACTAGAATCCAATTGGACTGTAGAAGAACTATTATTACTTCAGGATATGGAAGATCTCTTGAGTGAAAATGAAGAAAGTCCATCACAAAATTGGAGAAAGAATTTGACAACCAAATCTAAATACATACCACCGTCTTCCAAAAGTCCGAGCATACAGATATTTAATAATATAGTGTGTAAAGAAATATCTGAATTGACAGTGAAACCTCCTCCAACTAATTTAACAAGACAAGAGAAAAAAGCTCTTTCAGAAATTCAAGACTGGAACAATGTCATCATACGTAAAGCTGACAAAGGTGGCAATATTGTAATTTGGCCAACCGACCAATATCTTAAGGAAGCCAACAAACAATTATCAGATCAGACCTGCTATCGAAAACTGTGGAGTAACCCCACTGAACAGTTCCATACTCAATACAATGATATGATAGCTAATGCCAGGATCAGCAATATCATCACTAACAAAGAAAAAAGATTTCTAACGGTCAATCACCCTAAGGCAGCCACCTTTTACCTGATCCCTAAGGTACATTAAGACCAAAAACACCTACCCAGACGTCCCATAGTGTCTGGCAATGAAAACCTCACAGAGAAGGCAAGTCAATACATCGACATAAGATTGAGAGAATTCCTTACTCAAATACCATCTTTCATTAAGGACACTATGGAAACGCTACAACAACTTCAAGATATCCAAATAGGACCCACCACTTGACTAGTTACTGCCAATGTGGAAGCCCTCTACACTAGCATTAAGCATGACCTGGGACTTGAAGCAGTACAATACTACCTTAATATGACTAATGAAGAAGACCCAAGCCATAATGAATTTGTCATAAAATTATTGGAATTTGTACTGAAGAAAAACTACTTCGTCTTTAACAACCAATTCTACTTGCAGTTTAGAGGGACAGCAATGGGAACTGCCTGTGCACCAACTTACGCCAACCTATTTTTAGGTTGGTGGGAACATCATACAGTCTTTACAGCAGAAAATGATGAATTCACACAACACATCCCCCTCTGGCTGAGATACATAGACGATATCCTGATGATTTGGGAAGGACCCAAAGACAAACTCGACAAATTCCTCACTACCTTGAATAACAATAACCTCAATATCAAACTGACATATGAATGTAGTCAAGAGGAAATCACATTCTTAGACCTGAGACTATTCAAGAAAACCAACGACATGTTGGGTACCGATCTATTCAGAAAAGAGACAGCTACCAACACGTTACTATTCAGCACAAGTGCTCATGCCCCATGTACAATTAAATCTCTACCGATAGGGGAATTTCTGAGAACTAAGAGAAATTGTTCAGAAGATGAATTATATCAAAAAAGAGCATCAGAAGTAGCTGTTCGTCTCAGCCAGAGGGGGTACAGTCGTTCATCCATAAAGAAAGCCAAATATAGAGCTAAAAGAGCCAACCGACAAGATCTGCTAAAACCTAAATCCAAACAGAATGATGGAAAGACTAGACTAGTATTAACTTACAATGCACAGAGCCAGGAAGTAATTAAAATAATCAAAAAACACTGGCATATCTTACAAGCTGATAAGGTATTGGAACCCATAATAGGACCCAAAATTGAGGTCAGCTATAGGAGACCTAAGAATTTTAAAGACTTGATTAGTCCGAGTCACTTCATGCAAAAACAAAGAACCAAAAGAGGCACTATACCAAATGGTTCATATTCATGTGGTCCAGGTTTCGATACCAAACAAAAAGCGAGGATCAGGTTTTGACACCCAGGAAACTTACACCAGACACAGATGTGTCAGAAGACCCGGTAAGCCCATCCGTATACAAAAATAACTGTTTTACAGACAAGTCTACAAAAATTACTGAAAACAGCAAAAGACATTGTAACGATAAATGACTTATATAATTACAAATTCATAAAATCATAAAAAGAGACATTGTTGCTTTGTGATTGAAAGACTAAGAAAATAGCCACTACAGCTGCGGCACCATATTAATTAAGGTGGAAACAGGATAATTAAAATAGAAAGGTGGAATATACAAAAAACACTCGATACACTATATACTTTATTGTTTTAGATACAGAATTGTTTTAACTTCAGGGAGACGTCCCTAATATATACTAATGTATGACACTTTTTAATTTTTTAAAATAAATGTATGTTTGATAAATTGTATTGAGGTCTCCAGACTATCTTATTTAGCTTACAGCGCTCCTTTACTCCATATTGTCTCAACACTTTGTAATTTTATACGGTAATTATAGGGAAGATTACCTGTAAAGGAGCTTTAAGATTAGATTCCGGGCGCAGTCTCTTATTGATCCAATTTTGAATTACTACACTTCCCTAGCTTATTTTATTAAGCATAAGTAACAGCAGCCTGGTAATGGAGAATGATATATTTACTTGGAGAGAACAAATTTTAAAAGAAATCACTGAGAATGAATCTGATATAAATGAGATAGAACCCATAGACATTAACACAAAAATGTCTAAACTAGAGAAAAACATGACGAGCGAACTGAAACAAAAAATAGAATTAAATTTTCTTAACAAATACATAGCAAATAAATGGGCACCAAGAGGCCTCAGATTAAAAAAGAAATGTACTTTTGAGTTAAAAAATGAATTCCAAATAGAATGGGATACAGCATTGAAAGATACCACCCAAATTTTATTAGATATTCTGAAACGATCTAGGGAAGAATCCCTAGAACAACTAAGTGAGAATATTACAACAATTAAAAATGAACTAGCTGAAGTGAAAGATGACAAAGAATTTAAAAATAGACAGAAAGAAATTATTTTTTAATCTAAATAAACTAAATAAAGATATATTAGAGACAAAATGGAGAAAATATAAAAGAGATGAGGAAGATTACCAAGAATTAGAGTACAATACACAAAAAGAAGATAAAGCAACAGGACAAAATCATGACCCTACAGATATTAATACACCTAATATTAGCAAACAGCAAACATATAGAAAACAAAGTTCAAATTATACACAAAGAAACTATGAAGATAGAGAGAACATGAATTATAAAGACTATAGATATGAAATAAGGTCAAATGAGAGACAGTATTATAATAGAGAAAGGAGTAATTATAACTACTGGAATCACTCACGCAACAACTATCAATCAAGAGAATATAGAAATCATCAAAACTATGATAGAAGGTTCGACACACAAGATAGAAATTACACACAATATGGAGATAATCACAGACAAAAAGAAAGAAACACACACAGAGAGGAAGATAGGAAAAATGAGCACAATAACTATAGAAATGGTTACAATTATCACTATAGAAATAACAATTACTATAGAAATGATAATTACTATAGAAATGACAATCACGTAAGAGAAAATTTTCACAGAGGGAATCACAAAGATAATTTTAAAAATCACACATATGATAAAAAAACACCAAGAGAAAATACTAATCACAATTATGAATTAGAAACACACAACAGATTTGAAAATTTAAAAGCTGATCAAAACACCCCAACAAATGAAGAACATTTTTTAGGGTTAACCCCAAAAAAACCAGAGACACCACAAAATCAACTGGCACTAAAAGCACCACCATTAAGAAAAAGAAACAGAGAGGAACAAGAGGAGGGAGATCAACAACAACAGAAAAATGTCAAGAAAACAAAATAAACACTACAATAGGGATTTTTAATTTGAGCAGTAAAACATTGACACAAGATGAAGAAAAAGTGTTACAATTAGGCTTAAGCTTTGCCCCTACCGCCAAAATAAATAAATTCAATACACATATACATATCAGTCAATTTGTTCGTAAATTAACCTTAAAAAGGTTTTTTGCAAAAAATCCAATAGAAAGACAAATAATTCCAAACAGAATAGCCACAATAACTACAGAAACAACAACTCCGGAAATAAAACATACCAATTTCAAATTAAAATCAAAATTTTACCCAACTAATGAAAAAGGGAGAAATCTCGAGCTTTTTGAAAAATTGGTACAAAACGATATTGCAAAATTAAAAGACAATAAATATAGACCAAGGAATCTGTCTAAAAAAGAAAATACAATAATACAAAATTTACAAAAAGATAATGAACTGACAATTAAGGCTGCGGATAAGGGAGGAGGCATAGTTCTTCTAGACACAAAAAGTTACATAAGTGAGGCCAATAGACTCCTTGGAGATACAGACACCTACCAAGAAATTAAAATAGATCCAACAAAAAAGTTTCAAAACAAACTAATAAATTTACTAAAAGAAGCCCAGAGTAAGAATATAATCCATAAAAAAGAATTCGAGTTTCTCTGTCCCAAATACCCAAAAATACCAGTATTCTATTACCTGCCAAAATTACATAAGGATCTCACAAACCCACCTGGTAGGCCCATAATATCCGGAATAGGGTCCATAACTGCAAACTTATCACAATACATTGACAATTTCCTGCAAAAATATGTAAAAACTCTACCTTCCTACCTTAAAGACACCACAGACATATTACAACTCCTTAATAATCTAGAATGGAAAGAAAACTATCTGATAGGTACGTGCGATGTTTCATCTTTATACACAAGCATTCAACATCATCTAGGCACAAAAGCAGCAGAAATGTATATGACCAGGGACAAAACACTAAATCAGGAACAAAAAGAATTTATAATTAAAGGGGTTAATTTTATTCTAAATCAGAATTATTTTTCTTTCAATAAAAAATTCTATATTCAAACAAGAGGAACCGCTATGGGCACGAGATTTGCGCCGAGCTATGCAAATCTATTCTTGGGAAAATGGGAAGAAGAATTTATATCCCAACATAAGCTCGGCGCAAATCTCGTGCTCTATAAGAGATACATTGATGACATCATCTTTGTATGGGAGGGGACATCGATAGAATGAAACAAATTCATTTCAGACATGAACAATAATGACATAGGAATTAATTTCACATATATCACCAGTAAAGAAAAAATAACATTCTTAGATTTGGACATTGAAATTATAGAAAAAGAAATAATCACCAGAACACACTTCAAAAAAGTAGACGCAAATAATCTAATACATTTCAATAGCTGCCATTTAAATAAATGGAAAGAAAATATTCCCAAAGGCCAGTATCTCAGGATAAAGCGCAACTGCACAAAAACGTCAGATTATCTAGAACAGATAGAGATACTTGAGAAAAAATTCACTGATAGAGGATATAATACAGAGATAATAAGAAATGCAAAAGAACAAGTAGATCAAAAAGATAGAAAAAGTCTACTCACATATAAAAACAAAAACTCAGATAAAATAGACAAAAAAGAAGAAAAGGAAGATAAATTCAACATTGCATTAATAACTGACTACAACTGTGATCACTACACTTTACAAAATTTTTTAAAAAAACACTGGCATCTAGTTCAAACAGATCCTCTCATAGGCGAAAAAATGACAGATAATCCAAAAATAATTTTCAAAAAAGCAAAAAATTTCAAAAAAATACTAGCTCCCAGTGAGTTTAGAAATTTTAAAACAGATTCCACATTAGAAAAAGATCTATTAGGCAATAAACTAGCCGGTTTTTACCCCTGTTTTGGCTGCAGGTCTTGTAAATTCAGCAGTAAATGCAAAAACATTAAATCCAACAAAAATGGTCAGATACATCACATAAAAGAAACCATAAGATGTCAGGATAAGGGTGTCATCTACATTATACAATGCACATGTAATCTACAATATATAGGGGAGACCACCAGAACCCTAAGGGAACGAATACGAGAGCACTTATCATGCATAGACAGAGGAAATCTAGAAACACACCTTTACACCCACTTTAGGGAAGTCCATAATAATAATCTAAAAAACTTCACTTTTTGGGGCATAAAAAAGCTCAAACCCGAATGGAGAGGAGGGAATTTTGAAGAAAAATTGTTAAGAACAGAAGCAGAGCTAATTTACAACATGCAAACCCTCTATCCTGCGGGATTAAACTCAGAATTAGATCTATCCCCGTTTCTCTTGTCATAAATCAAAATCCACTAATAGTATACAAGAAAATACAATATATTATAGATCAACCTCTTTTTCCCCAAATCTCTGAAGTACCCTAAACTGTGTGAAAGAGAAGTCATCTACTAAGAGCAAAATAAATTGACAAGAAAATAAAAATATACCACAAAAAAGTAGAGAAATTTAGAATTATATCAACCTTTAGACAATAATAATAAATAAATCAATTACATAAAAAACTAAATAATTAAGTTTAAAAACCTATATAGGTTGAAACTCGTACAAATAATAATAAACTAGAAATAAAAAAATGTGTTTAAAATAGATCGTTAATTTTTTCACATACATAGAAAAAATAGTTTATTACAATAGTAACACATATAGTCATTTATAATCATGAAATAAAATAGAAGGCTGATAACTCCACCATAAGATAAGAAGGTCAAAATTTGAATATTGTTAAAAAAGCGAAATATATCAAGTGCGGAAGGTGTATATAGAAGATAAAAAGAAAGAACATTCCACCTTATACAATTGAGCAAACAGGTGACATCCAAAACTTTTTTAAGTAGCAAAGAGAAAAGCTAAAAATATTCCACCTTAAAGACATCTGAGAAATCCACCTTTCTAAAAAACACCTATCAGAACAGTGTACCTATCAACCAATAGAAATGAATGGAGGGCTTTTTAAACTGCCGGTGTAACAACTAAAATCATCCGTCTTGATAAAGCCTATTGGCGAAACGCGTAGACGTTCTTTCTACCACAAAGAACTGGGCACCCATTAAACTAACCCCACTTTGAAAAAGGAGAGGGAAAGAAAGTTTAAGACAAACGGCCGTTTGCGAATCCAAGTCCTAGTTCCCATACACGCGCTGGAGGCGTGCATCGTAATTACCTGTCTTAGGAGGCTGTCCGGGAAACAAAGAACCCAGACTGCAGGGGTGAAAATTGCTTCAGACCGGCAGCATAAAAGAAACCCATACACGCAGGAGCGTGGTCCAGGTTTCGATACCAAACAAAAAGCGAGGATCAGGTTTTGACACCCAGGAAACTTACACCAGACACAGATGTGTCAGAAGACCCGGTAAGCCCATCCGTATACAAAAATAACTGTTTTACAGACAAGTCTACAAAAATTACAGAAAACAGCAAAAGACATTGTAACGATAAATGACATATAATTACAAATTCATAAAATCATAAAAAGAGACATTGTTGCTTTGTGATTGAAAGACTAAGAAAATAGCCACTACAGCTGCGGCACCATATTAATTAAGGTGGAAACAGGATAATTAAAATAGAAAGGTGGAATATACAAAAAACACTCGATACACTATATACTTTATTGTTTTAGATACAGAATTGTTTTAACTTCAGGGAGACGTCCCTAATATATACTAATGTATGACACTTTTTAATTTTTTTAAATAAATGTATGTTTGATAAATTGTATTGAGGTCTCCAGACTATCTTATTTAGCTTACAGCGCTCCTTTACTCCATATTGTCTCAACACTTTGTAATTTTATACGGTAATTATAGGGAAGATTACCTGTAAAGGAGCTTTAAGATTAGATTCCGGGCGCAGTCTCTTATTGATCCAATTTTTCATATTCATGTGGATCATGTACAAGCTGCAAGTTCCTGAAAAAGACCACCACAGTTAAGGATAGGTTCAATAAAGTACACAATATCGCCAACATATTACCCAGTGTGGGTGCTTTTTTTGAAACAAATTTTATACAACTCAAATATGGATTTAGCATCTCATCACCCTCCAAGAGAGTCAAATTCCTCTTTAGAATTTTGCAAACCTCATTGAATTGTGAAGAATACTGTGTGGAAAAAACTATTGAATCTGAGAAACCATTTTTCTCTTTATTAACGTTTCTCTTATTTTCTCTCACACAGTGTTCCTCTCTAACCTCTGAAAGACTTTTTTCCAAAGTGTTCAAATTGTAACTTCTGGCATGAAGTCTATATTTAAGGTCAGCTGCCTGTTTTTCAAATGATGAATCTTTAGTAGCATTTCTGCGTGAACGTATGTGATTGGTGCAGGTTGGAATTTAAGCAGGCCGTGTTCAACAGGCTAACATCCTATGACTAAGTGCCCTGAGGCACGAAACGCGTAAGGACACGCCCCCTTCTTACCTCCTACCTGTGTGTATGTTTGTACTCTGAATCGACACGGATTAAACATCCTATTTTATTTTGCAAATACACACGTTATGCCGCCTTTTTTGTTCCATAACCGTGTGGAACTTTGTCCAAGGGGTAACTGACAAACTTTAGTACATTAAACCAATCCTAATAGGGGGCCATTTAATAAAAAAAAAGTAAAATATGACGTAGTGTTGTTTTTTTTTTTTAACAACTTTATTTTTCAAATTTTTCTCAGGGTAAACCCGATCAGCATCACATAGCATTATACAATTATATTCATTCTTTGACATAACAGTGTATAACACAGTATAGACTTTTCAATGCGACAGGGTCCGATCAAAGTTTATAAAGTCTTTTCTTGAGCCATGCGAGGCGGTCAGGCCCCTTTTCATATTTAAAACAGTTATAACAAAACATAACCTCAACAACAAAAAGAAAAAGAAAATAACTAAAAATAAAATAAAATAAAATAAAATAAGGAGAATAAGATAACAATAAGAATAAAGTAAATCATTAGGTAAGAGATAATGGCAATCAGCATCAAAGAGGTCACTGACATTGTAGGATTATACATTTCGAGGTATATTAGAAACTCACTCCTAGGCACTAACCGCACATTGGTGAACTCTTCATCACCCATGTGAGTCACATCTTGCATCAATCATGATTGTGCGTGTGCAGGTCTATTACATAGTCTGCTATATTGAAAAACCTTAAACATCCCTAAAATCAAATGCAGTATTGCCAATAATTAACACCTGGTACAAAATACAAAATATGAGATAGAAAGCAATCTAGGTACCTTCACTATGTAAGTGTAAATATATTCAGGCTTCTGCTACGACGGATGGCTGCGGCTCCCATTCATGGGTCTCCTCACTGGACCAAGAAACCCTCAAGTCAGTCAGTCATGGTCAGTTTAAGAGTCAGAGTCAGATTCTGAGGTGTACCAGCGTCCACGCAAGTTTTCAGTCAGCATAAACACAGAGTGTTCAAAGGGACGTAGTACTTTTTTCCTGAGTCCCTTTGGTAGGTACATAAGGTATGCATCCCACTTGTTCATAAATGATTTAATTCTAGCATCTTGGTCACTCTGTGTGTCTGCAAGTTCTACCAGGAATTGTTGGTATATGGCATGAATTAGTTTTTTGAAGGGGGGTTCCCTATTTTTAACCCAGTATTGCAGGATCAATCTCAAACCATGAGCACTACAAGGTTAAAGAACCTCTGGTGGTTGGGAGATGGAGAGGTGTCTTGAAAGAGGAATACACTGGCCACCGTTAAAGTTATTTCTGTTGTAAGTACTTTTGACAGCCAAAATTTGGTTTTGCCCCAAAATCTCCGTAGTTTCGGGCAGTCCCACACTAGGTGTACCAAGTCTGGGGTATGAGCTGAGCATTTAGGGCATTCATCTACAGCATCTTGAACCCATTTGGATCTAATGTGAGGAGTTATATATGCATGATGCAGGAATTTAGTTTGCGTTTCTCGTAGATTCTCTGAAAGGGTGGCTACTCTTACCCTAGTTATGCTCTGTGTGATATGTTCTTCCATTACTTCGGGGATCCTCTGTTCCTGCCATTTAGTAGTGATGTTATGCAGTGTTTGTGATTCATGATGTGCAACTATCAGTTTGTAAATGGGGGATATGGAGTGTTGACCTTGAGCTGCCATGTTGCAGAGGGAAGCAATCTTAGTTATGTCCAGGGAAGCCAAACCCTCCGTCAGTAGGCTTTGCACATAGTGTCTACTCTGGAAATAAGCGAATCTGTGTGTGATAGGGAGGGCGTACTGTGTTCGTAAGTCATTGAAGGGATGTATCTGCTGTGTCAGGGGATTAATCAGTTGCGCTACCGTGGTCAAGCCCTTTTGTTCCCAGTGTTGAAAGACAGTTGTGGTATACCCTGGAATGAAATTAGGGTTCCCTTGGAGCGGTAGGTATTTGCTAAATGTGAACTTTATTCCCCATGTTTTGCATAGCTTGGCCCATGCTCTCAGCGGATCTCTGAAAAGTATGTTTTGTTTTATGTGTGGGGGGAGTGTCACCATTGATGTGTGTGGCAGGAAGGCTGGGTGTATGGGTGTCAGGAGTTCTCTTTCCACAGGCGGAGAGAAGTAATCTGATTGTGTCAGCCACCCCACCACTATCTTAGATAGAGATGCCCAGTTGTACCATTGAAGATTAGGGAGACCAAGTCCGCCCGCCCCAACTGGCATTGCCAGATGGAGTCTATTAATCCTCGGTTTCTTGTGTTGCCAGACAAATTTGCCAAACAGAGCCGACAAGTTGCCGAGATCTCGTTTGGTCAGTAAGAGAGGTAGCATCTGTAGGGGATAGAGTAATTTTGGTAGTATAATCATTTTCAGGAGTTGGGTTCTACCCGTTAGTGATAAGGGTAGGTTCCTCCAGCCTGTCATCTGATTTTGAATGTGAGTTATTGTTTTACCTATGTTTAGGTGGTACAGTTTTTTCACATCAACATTGAGATGTATTCCCAGGTATGTGAAGGTGCCCTTAGTTACTTTAAAATCAATGCCCTGCAGTTGTGTTTTATTTGTATTACGTAGCCATGTCAATTCGGACTTGTCTATGTTGATTTTATAACCGGAAACATTACCGAATAGTTCTAATATGCGCAATATTTCAGGTAGGTTAATGTGTGGATTGGGGACATATAATAGGAGGTCATCAGCATATAGAGATAAGTGTATTGTCTGTCTGTGGATTTTTAGACCCTCACTATGTTGGCGGATGTAGCATGCCAGGGGCTCAATTGCCAGGTTGAAGAGTAGCGGGGACAGGGGGCACCCTTGTCTGGTTCCCCTTTCTAGGCGGAATGAGGGAGATATTTGACCATTAATGAGTATGGATGCTGAGGGTGAATTGTATAGTTGTTGGAGTGCTTGAAGGAAGTGCCCATATATGCCAAACTGTTCTAGAGAAGTATAGAGGTGGTCCCATTCTATTCTATTGAACACTTTTTCGGCGTCAATGGCGAGTAAACATGCATCTACAGTGGGTTTTTGGTGTTCTGTATAATATGAGTTGCAGTAGTGGGCTATGATAGCTAATGTTTTCCTAATGTTAATTACTGAGGATCGGTTCTTAATTAAGCCAGTTTGGTCTGGGTGTACCAGATCTGGCAATATGTTTGCCAATCTGCTTGCCAAGATTTTGGTATATAATTTATAATCGCTGTTAAGCAGAGATATCGGTCTATATGAGGAGGTTAATGTATGGTCTCTGTTTGGCTTTGGTAGAATGCAGATGTTAGCATCTGTAAACCTTGCATCAGGGGTAGATTTTCCCAACAGGTAACTGGTGTAGGTAGAGGCTAGTACTGGGGCTATATCTGTGCTAAGGATCTTGTAATATTCGATAGGAAGGGAGTCTGGTCCTGCAGCCTTTCCTATTTTTGAGGTACCAATGGCCTTCAGCACCTCCTGTATATGTATGGGCGAATTAAGATTATCTCTCTGTGTTTCAGTTAGTTGGGGTATGGTAACTTTACTCCAAAATGTGTGCTTGTCTTCTGCTTTTGTGTTTTGACTGGTGTATAGTGATTTGTAGTATGTTATATCTTTGGTGTCCGTCTTAAGATGTGTCCCAGATTTGATTGCTGTTATGATGGATTTAGGTGTGTGTAATTTCACCAAATTTGCCAGAAGTCTGCCAGCCTTATTCCCATGTCTATAAAACCTCCCCTGTCGATGTATATTAAACTTATGGTCTAGGATCTGCAAGTGTGAGTCTCTCTCTTTCTTGGCATCATAGTATTTCTGACGATTCAGTGTTGTAGGGTTAGTTAGGTATGTATTGTATGCCTCCGTTAAGTTACAGAGGAGTTGTGTGGTGACTTTAGCTTGCGACTTAGTGTGATTTGACGTGTAGGCTGTGATTCTTCCCCTAATAACCGCCTTAGAGGCATGCCAAAACAGGTCAGGGTTGGCTCTGTGTTGGTTATTGTCAGAAGTGTATTCTAGCCAGAAGGCCTTCAGGTGCTGGCGGAAATCTGCATTAGTGTAGAGATATGAAGGGAACCTCCAAGCTCTCTGGAAAGGAGGCAGTTTGCATGGCTGTAATGTTAGTTTTATGGGAGCATGGTCTGAAATTGTGATTGGGAGGATAGAACTGTCTAGTATATTAGGAGCAAGTTAAGGAGATGTGAGAAAGTAGTCAATGCGTGAGAAAGTATGATGAGTCTTAGAGACACAGGTATAATCTCTGTAGTCTGGGTGTCTGGATCTCCAGAGGTCATGTAGTCCCAGCCCTTCTCTGAAAGTCAATATTATCTGTATTTCTTTTTTCTGTTTGGGGTGTGATTTTTGCTGTGTAAGAGGAAGTGTTGGGTCCGGGAATCTATCCAATGGAAGTGCTTGTGCCATGTTAAAATCCCCTCCCACTATCACTGGAGAATCTGAGTGTAAGGCAATGAGTGATTGGAGAGATGCCCAGAACATCTGATCAGAATGGTTGGGACCATATACATTACATAACTGATACTTATTTGCGTCAACATGAACAGTGGTGAATATGTATCTTCCTTTGTTATCTATTTTTGTATTGGAAAAAGTTACTGGCAAGTTTTTGCGTACTAAGATGGCCACCCCACACTTCCTGCCCTCGGAAGGAGAGTAAAAAATGCGTCCTACCCACCTTATTTTTAATTTTTCGTGTTCCTCAGCCGTGAGGTGCGTTTCTTGCAATAGAGCAATATCAGCATGTAATGAGTTAAGAAATTGAATGACTTTGCTCCTCTTGGCTGGGGAAGTTATGCCTCCCACATTCCAAGATACTACCTTAAGGTTTGTGGCCATGTAAGGGGTTGATGGGATATTTGGGATGATGCATCTGTGTGGAGGTATAAAAGGCAAGTAGTGCTAGAAACAGGGGCTGCAACCAAGGTGTGAATAGTGTCCTGAGGGGAAAGGTGAGGGAGTGTAGTGGTAACTTATTTGTAATCTGTTGTGTGATATAGAAGAGGAAAGGACTCACATACAGTATCGATGGAAAATGATCAGTCAATGTATTCGTCATTGGTCGGAATCTCCATTTGCAGTTAGCCCATCCGCCGAGCTCAACCCTTAAGTATGCCACTAGAGTAGAGGAAAAAATGAAGTTAAAGTATACAATGGTACGTATTTTACAAGTGAAGGATGATATCGGTACAGCATATTATGAGGGCTACTCAGAATGCAATGAGAAATGGCTAGGTAATTTGGCTTGATGGCATCAGGGCCAAATATATGGTCAGTATGTAGATTACCCAAAAATGGAAAAAGGTATGTTAAAGAAATAAAATAAAACCTTAAAATAACAAGAACAACAACAACAGTATGTAATAACTTATATTCTAAAGAGGTAGGAGCTCCAGGAGTGTAAAGAGCAGCTCTCATCAGGGCCCACTCTTGTGACCCTTTCCAAGGTGTGACCCCACCAGCAAGTGGAGAATCTTCAGCCTGGAGGACCTTTTGTTTCATGTAACATGTGCGGTCATGAACCCTCATCTTGAAAGAGAAAAAGAAAAACCAGGCAGTAAAGTTGTATATGTTCAGGTTCCTGGATCTGGTTGCTGTTTCTCCATTTCTAGAAAAACTTTCAGTTCTTTGGGAGATCGGAAGAACTTGGCACCCCTAGTGGTTTGTAGTCTGAGTTTGGCAGGATAGAGAAGTGCCACTTGTCTACCCTCCTCATATAGTTTGGAGCAATAGGGGGCAAATTCCTTGCGTAGCTTAGTTACTTCTGCTGAGAAGTCCTGAAACAGAAGGAGTTTTTTCCCTTCAAAAATAACATCAGCCTCATGTAACCTATAAGCCCTCAGTAAAGCAAGTTTTTCTTTGTAGTTCAGACATTTAAATATAACCTGGCGAGGTCTGGTTGCTGAAGTAGTAGAGAGGCCGTTGTCTGGGCCAATGCGGTGGGCTCTTTCCACGTCCAGGGGAAGACGATCTGGATCGACACCTAGTAGTTTTGGAAACGTGAGGGCTGTAAATTCCAGCAGATCTTTACTCTTGATGCTTTCTGGAACTCCAATTATGCGGAGGTTGTTTCGCCTACTACGGTTTTCAAGATCTTCAACCTTGTCCTGTAGTGCCTGATTTTGTCGTAGTAGTTGTTTAATGGAGGTAGAGGTGCTGTTCTGTCTGTCCTCCACATCTGAAATCCTCTGTTCTGCCTGATTCATGCGTGCGGAAAATTGGCGCACCTCATTAGTTAAGGTGTCCATGCCTGTTTGAAGGGATTCCATTTTAGGCAAAAGAAAAGACTTTAATTCTAGTAGCAGATTTGTTGATTCAGTAATTGCTGGTTGAGAGGAGCCTGGGGAAGGAGGATTGTCAATCTGTGATTCTGTAACATGCCTCTGCCTCCTGTCGGTTTGCTTTGATTTTGAGGTCATCCTGCCTTCTAATGTGTTGGTGATAGGTTTAAAGTATTTATCAACCTTCATGTGAGGTGTGTAAGGCACCGATATTATGATAATACAGTTCAGAGGAAAATATAGCTTGACGTGCTTGTGCCACTAGGTGTCACTGTTGTTTTAGAAATGGTGGATAGCAGGAAATACATGTGATGGGATTTGCAAGGGCCTTTCCCTTTCTTTTTTCACTCTCTTTATCACGTGGCTGCAATAAAATTTCTTTTAAGTCCCTGATCTAGGCCACCCATGTACCACAACACTCCTTTAAAATAAAGCAATTCTGGTTACCATGTGTTTGCCAGTTGTTGCAATATTCAGGCAGCCCCAGTATCAAGGTCTGAAATCGTGCAAAATTCAGTTCAGTTAGTTTAGTTGGTGCCGGAACAAAGTTTAGTTACCATGTGCTTGCTAATTGTTGTGGCACTCAGGCATCTGTAGCATTAAGATGTGAAATCTTTTAGGATTCAGTTAATTTGCGCAAGAATATGTATTGAAATGGGATTGGCAAATAAAATACAGTCCGTGTTATTGTATGACTTTCTTGTGTTGCTTAATCTGGGCCTGTTTGAATGTTTGACTCTCACACTGGTACCTCAAGTGCAGCACTGCTGCTGTGTCCGGCTCCCAGCTGGGCTCCTGTGCTCTGCCTGGTATGCAAGTCCTCTGGATTTAGATGTAGACAGGTCTCTAGCAAGTATGATTGTGTAGCCAGGATTCCAGGGGTCTAATCCAGCATGGCGCCCCGCAGGTTGTATGTGGCCCGGTCTCTTTGTTTGTTTTTCTGCCGTGTCTCTTGGCGTGTATTGTCTTTCCGTTACTTGTGTGTCATCCGGCATTGAGGTTGTCTGTGTCTCAGCGTTTGCCACTGCTCCGCAGGCTCCGTTGTGCGATCTGTGGCCTGAGGGTCTTTCCAATATGGCGCCCAGTAGTTGCAGTGTATCTGCGCGGTGTTGCGCAACAGGTTCGTTCCGAGGGCAAGGGCGATGGAGAGCCCTTCACCAGAGGCAGCCAGTCCGGGCTTGTTATTGCCCAACAAGGCTAGTGTGTGGGGAAAACGGCAGATAGCAGAATCAATGGAGATTAGAGTTCTTAAAACACGGAGCTCTCACTCCTTGCTGCCTGCCGCTAGCTCCGCCCACCGGAAGTTCCGACGTAGTGTTGTTTTATTATATATATATATATATACATATATATATATATATATATATATATATATATATGTGTGTGTGTTAGCCTATTCCCACAACCCTGACCGCTGTCTATGGTTACAAAGCCCAGTCACAGTGGTTACATACAAACTACTATAAAATGTGAGAGATCAAGGTAACATAACTAGTTCATAATTCCAGGATCCTATTAGTTAAACACATGTCTTAATATATTTTATAACTTTTTAAAAAAACCTTTAACATAACCAATTAGTATATATGCACATCTTATATGCTCAATAATTACTGAATAAATTTAGAAAATAGCGTTCAGGCTTTATCCCTCTCCGGTTTTTATAAGACCCTGCTTACGCTTTTGTGTCAAAAGAAAGTACATGTAATTAATTGTCCAAGAGGGAGCTGTTAAGGGCTTTGTCCTCCTTGTGGTTGCATTTCAGTCTGTTGATTGTTCAGGTTGGTTCAGAAGTAATTGCCAGAAATGATCATCACTGACTGCATAGCTGATAGCTGATATCTTATGTATCGTCATGCCCCATTTCTGATTAAATGAGGCCAGATACGGATGTGTAGAATCGCCATCTTTAGGGAACTGTATATCTTTTCTATTCGCAATTAAATGTGGCTTCCATATCGTGTAAGGGCTTATTGCCAAATGAGATCCAGGGGTTCTGATGTCTTTCTGTTCGTGGGTGTGTTCATGAGTGGTATTTATAATGCAAGATAAGCCGTTAGGAGTTGTCAGTGTGGAGGTGTCTGATGTTATTGCCAGCGATGGTGTCAGCATACTGGAGCGGTTGATCACGTTGGGTTGTGAGGACAGGCTTGCTGTATCTTACAGGTAGTGCTGTGGATGAATGTTTAAATTTTTCAGGTGTGTTATTTTCCATATATAAGAGGAGCTCATGTTCTGAGGGAGATCTATCAATTAGCGATTGGAATAAGCCTCAATTTTGGCAAGATGGCGATCCAGCTTGTCTGAAATGTCATTGCTCCATGTGCTTGTGGATGTCATCACCATTACTGATAGGAGAGATGAGGACTTGTTAAAAACCAATGTTATTGTCATACTCTGCAAGGGAGCAGGTTCAGGAGAAAGGAGCTGTTGTGCAGAGGTGTCAGGTTTTGGGGTTAATGTTGTGTTTTGTCTGCGTGAGTCTTTCCTTTTAGGCATAATTAAACAGGTACAACGTTTTAGGAAATAAAGGATATGGTTTTATTTATAGGAAAAAGGAAGGTAGAGATATGCAATTAGATAAGACAAAGTCTATAGGTTGTAGTATTAGGCAGGAATACAGTTCTTTGTAATAACAGGCAGGAATGCAGAGCTTTGTAATAACAAACAGGATACTTGCATATGCTGTAGAAGTGGAACTGTGTAATAATAGGCAGGAATGCAGTGCTTTGTAATAAACTGCAATTGGAACTTTGTAGTAACAAACAGGATATTTGCATAGACTGCAATTGGAACTTTGTAAAAACAAACAGGATATTTGCATAAACTGCAATTGGAACTTTGTAGTAATAAACAGGATATTTGCATAGACTGCAATTGGAACTTTGTAGCATCAGGAAACAAGCAAGCAAAAGTACCCGAGTCAGTCCTTAGGAAAGAAGGTTTTAGGCAAGCTCAATTGCCAGGAAATCAAAGGGATTCTCCAGAAGAGTAGTCAGTAATTGAAGCAGAAATCAGGAACTAGGAAATCCAACAAGTCTGTATTTCACACAGGATACAGGAGCAGAGAGTGTTTCAGAGTAAAACTCTCAATGTGAAAGCACAAAATTGCAAACAAACCTCCCAGATAAAGCAGGCTGCTGATTAAATGATTTCTTTCAGCTGGCAAGCAGGTGGAGCCAGAGAGCCAAAGTTGCAGCAAACAGAAAAACACAATATTCCTTTCCTGTGATCAAGTCATCTGGAGGCATAGTGGTAAAACAACAGGCTGGGAAATAACAGCTGCAGAAATAGAGACAGGTCCCAGGTTCAATTCCAGGCTGAACCCTGACAGTTATGGTGCACTTGGTGTTATATGTGCTGCCAGCAGTGGCTAAATACCCTGGAGGTTCAGGGGGGAAAGCTGCCTGTGAGGTTGCCGCTGCTATAGGCCTCAGTTGTCCGATTATTTTGGTATAGTTTTCAAGAGCAAGATACTGTAAATACGATATATATATATTGTAAAGTTGATGAATGCTTTACATTTAAGATGATAATTGGCGGTTTACTTATTCCTCCAGAGCTCCAGGAAGATGCAACTGCTCAGGGTCGCTACTTGGACACGCCCCACCAACACTGCTTTTTATGCAGAGGAAACTTTTATCATTGAATTTCAAGGCCTAATTTACTTCACTTGCTGCAAAACAACTATACTTTTTAACCTAATACTTGTTCCTTTAAAAACACCATTGTTTATAACTCTTTTTTTTAGTTTTTGATAATCTAATCTTGTTTATTTAACCTCTGGTAGTTTACTGCTTACCTTTGTAACATTTCAGGTTATTCACTGGACTGTCTAAATTTCAATAAAACCAGGAGGTGTTTCAAATCTTTTAATAGGCCAATAAAAACTCAACAGAAATTAGGTGATATAATGGAATAACAAAACAAAGCACAGTAGTAAATCAAATGAGGTGGCTTTAACAAAAGAAAATAACCTTCTGGAATAGCCCAGTCAGCATCCTAACTTCAACACAATTGAAATGTTGTAACCTAGGGACATATTTATCAAGCTCGCCAGATACAGAAGTTATAAAGCAGCAGTCTAAAGACCGTTGTTCCATAACCTGTCTGCCTGCTCTGAGGCGGAGGACAGAAATTGCCAGAAATCAACATGATTAAATACGATTGTGTTGATTGACACCCCCTGCTTGTCCACAAATCTGCAGGGGGGGCATTGCACCAGCCGTTCACAAGAACAGCTGGTGCAATGATAAATGTCTAGAGCATATGCTGTCTGCATTTATCAATGTGCAGCGGACATGATCCACTATATTCTGATAATGTCCGCTCGCACAATCATAAATATGTGATTAAGCAAGAATATCGCTGGACTGAAACAGTTCTGGAATGGTCCAAAATTGTTTCTTGCTGTTGTGCAGGCCTGATTTTATACTAAATAATTTTTTAGGTTATGAGTTCTCAACCAGTTATTAAATCCAAGGTTTTGGGCCCCATGTACAAAAGGTTGAGCAGACAAGCTTCTTAATTGGAGAAGTCCACTCACCATCACAACATACGGCCAGTGGATCCTATTCCTCCACATTTCTGAAAGGTTTTATACTGGATCTTTAGATCAGTATCTGTGCATATTCTTCTTTATAGTATTGTCTAATACAGTACATGCAGTTATATGAAAATTGGTGTTTACTGTTCCTTTTATAAAAACATTTTTATGATCCTAGTCCATGTGAGAGATTTCCCCCTTTAATTTTATCTAATGTGTTCTATGCATATACATTATTTAGATTTGAATTGCTTTTATGGGGTTAAACATGGGTTTCTGAAATACAATTTACTTTATTCTAATCATTTTTTAAAGGGTAATCTTTAGTTTGAAAGTCTTTATGACTGATTTCAGCTGCCACAATCCAAATGAGGTTATCAGATGTTTGATGCTTACACACATGTTGCAATTCATTTTGACAGGAATGAAATACCACCAAAAATGGGCTTTGTGACCCCTATACACACATTTACTAGCACAATTAATTGTATTCAGTCTGGACTGCCAGTATAACTTTTAGTTCCAGGATTTTCATATCTGCAGGGGTGTCAGTATTTAACACCTTAGTAGCAGAAAATTGTGAGAGGAATGTGATATATCCCTTAAGAATGCAACAATTGACAACTTTTAAGTAAAAATTCTATCACACCTCTGATTTTCTACTGAAGTGTAACAAATAAGCTCATCTTGCAGTATGATCATAATTATGCCTGATAATGGGATCTCTATATAAAAGGATAATACTTTATAATCAAATGCATTAAAATGCATTAATCTTTAAATTCAAGCCTTTATATTACCAACAATATGTAACCAGACCTTAATTATAGATATATGAAGAAAATCCATTTATTAAAATAATGATTATCAGTTTATGCAAAAAGAAAAGGAAAACAAAAACAAAATAGCAGCCATAATATATGCCTTCCTAAATAAAAGGACCATGACAGTATATTAACACAGTTCTAATTAAGCAACTATCATACAATTATCATTAATAGAATAATCAACAGTAAACACCAAAGGTAATAATTAGAAATGTTAAAGGGACAGTGTAAAATGTTCTTGCATTTAATGTGTTCCTAATGACCTACTAGAGTGTATTAAATTGTTACAAATAGGGAAAATTATTTTACAGTATACTGTCGCTTTTAAACACAAATATTATTTCTTTCCTGTGATGAGGAAATCTTAAAGGGACATTGCATAAAAAATAAACTGCCTTATAAAGGGCTAAATTACAAGAGGCACGCTAATTTTAGAGCACACACAATATCAGAATAAAAGAATATTACAAGTTGAAAGTAAATGTGTCTGCTTGAGGGCAATCGAATTAGGGTTAACACAACTGAAAACCTTGTGTAAAGGGTTACGGCTAAAATAAAAGTTGCACCAAACTCAACATATATACACTTTAAAGTGTAGTTACACTCAAATAAACATATATGCTATATGGCCATATATTTGACTGCAAAGGGCAATAATATATACTATATATATATATATATATATATATATATATATATATATATATATATATATATATATATATACAAATACAAATTTTATAATAATATTTAATAATGTGTTTTACTGAGCATTTAATGTAAATATTTAACTTTCCAATGTTCTTTACATACAGGACAAAGTTCTTATTTAAAAAAAAAAATATTTATATAGATAGATATAGAAATATACTTTACACTAACATTATCACACACACACACAAATATAGTGCAATTATTATTATTTTTATCGGTTATTTGTAGAGCGCCAACAGATTCCGCAGTGCTAATTACTATATATATATACAGTGGATATAAAAAGTCTACACACCCCTGTTAAAATGTCAGGTTTCTGTGATGTAAAAAAATGAGACAAAGATAAATCATTTCAGAACTTTTTCCACCTTTAATGTGACCTATAAACTGTACAACTCAATTGAAAAACAAACTGAAATCTTTTAGGTAAATAAAAATAAAAAACTAAAATAATATGGTTGCATAAGTGTGAACACCCTTTTATAACTGGGGATGTAGCGGTGTTCAGAATTAAGCAATCACATTCAAAATCATGTTAAATTGTAGTCAGTACACACCTGTCATCATTTAAAGTGCCTCTGATTAACCCAAAATAAAGTTCAGCTGCTCTAGTTGGTCTTTCCTGACTTTTTGTTAGTCGCATCCTACAGCAAAAGCCATGGTTCGCAGAGAGCTTCTAAAGCATCAGAGGGATCTCATTGTTAAAAGGTATTAGTCAGGAGAGGGGTACAAAAGAATTTCCAAGGCATTAGATATACCATGGAACACAGTGAAGACAGTCATCATCAAGTGAAGAAAATATGGTGCAAAAGTGACATTACCAAGAACTGGATGTCCCTCCAAAATTGATGAAAAGACGAGAAGAAAACTGGTCTGGGAGGCTGCCAAGAGGCCTACAGCAATATTAAAGGAGCTGCAGGAATATCTGGCAAGTACTGGCTGTGTGGTACATGTGACAAAAATCGCCCGTATTCTTCATATGTCTGAGCTATGGGGTAGAGTGGCAAGACGGAAGCCTTTTCTTACAAAAAAAAACATCCAAGCCAGGCTAAAATTTGCAAATACACATCTGAAGTTTCCCAAAAGCATGTTGCAAAAGGTGTTCTGGTGTGATGAAAACAAAGTTGAACTTTTTGGCCATAATTCCAAAAGATATGTTTGGCGCAAAAACAACACTGCATATCACCAAAAGAACACCTTACCCACAGTGAAGCATGGTAGTGTCAGCATCATGCTTTGGGGCTGTTTTTCTTCAGCTGGAACCGGAGCCTTAGTCAACGTAGAGGGAATAATGAACAGTTCCAAATACCAGACAATATTGGCACAAAACCTTCAGGATTCTGATAGAAAGCTGAACATGAAGAGGAACTTCATCTTTCAGCATGACAACGACCCAAGGAATACATCCAAATCAACAAAGGAATGGCTTCACCAGAAGAAGATTAAAGTTTTGGGATGGCCCAGCCAGAGCCCAGACCTGAATCCAATTCAAAATCTATGGGGTGATCTGAAGAGGGATGTGCACAGGAGATGCCCTTGCATTCTGACAGATTTAGAGTGTTTTTGCAAAGAAGAGTGGGCAAATCTTGCCAAGACAAGATGTGCCATGCTGAAAAACTCATACCCAAAAAGACTGAGTGCTGTAATAAAATCTAAAGGTGCTTCAATAAAGTATTAGTTTAAGGGTGTTCACACTTATGCAACCATATTATTTTATTTTTTTATTTCCCTTTACTTAAAATATTTTAATTTGTTTTTCAATTGAGTTGTTCTGTTTATAGGTCACATTAAAGGGGGAAAAAGTTCTGAAATGATTTATCTTTGTCTCATTTGTTTACATCACAGAAAACTGACATTTTAACAGGGGTGTGTAGACTTTTTATAATATATATATATATATATAAGCAAATTGTGGTCACCAAGCACTCACATTGTACATATGATGCCTAGGTGCAGTGCATAAAGATAACATAAACAAAAGCAGAGACCGCACTCATAGGTCTTATATTTCACCACCACTGTGGACTTTATTCAATCTGTAACGTTTCGGGGTTTCCCCCTTTGTCAAACATAACAAATAACATAGTGCAAGCCCTTTATATACATAAATAAAATCTCTCTTACCCCAGGTGCAAACCATCCAGCTCTGCCTGCGACGGGCTTCGGGCAGCGTTTACTCCGCGCAACTGCGCATGCGCGAGGCAGCACTACGGAACCCCCAGCAGGCCAACTGAAAAAAAGCAAAAATAAAAATTACCGTAACTTGGCAACGGTAATGCTTAAACAAATACAATGGAACAGCGCTGTAAGAATAACATCTACATGATACAAAGATACCCCATTTATATTTCTAACTCATCCTCATCAGTATTCTAAACATTAAGGTATCAAAATGACTGATATATACATCAAAAAACATTATCGTCATACACTGGCATTTTAGCCCGGTATCTGAGGAGGGGGTGGGGGGCTAAGTATTGACAGCGATATGCTGGCAAATATTAAATCTGTCTAGAGAGACTGTTAGATATATACAAAACTTTCACACTTGAAACAAATGTAATTCAACTTGAAAAATAGAGCTGGCTCTCTCTTTGTCACAACCCTGAATTATAAATACAGAAATTTTAACAGTATTGAAGTAGTCATGTTTTTAAATGTATGGTCATATCAGGATCTAGTATTAATAAACTCCCTCCTATATCCAAATGTTAATTCACATATTGTTATCAGATATCATTGTCTCCTTACAGGAAACAATGTAAATCGAAATTGGTATTCAGTCCCTTGGGGGTTAATGTGTCCAGTGTGTGGATCCATCTAGACTCCTTTTGTAGCAGTAACTTGCCTCTGTCACCACCCCTGGACAAGGGGGGGACATGGTCAATGATCACATATCTCAGGTCCTTGACCGTATGTCCATGTTTGGCAAAATGCCTGGCCACTGGCTGTTCAGAGTCTCCATTTTTTATTGCTGTTCTGATGGCCGCCCTGTGATTCGCCATTCGTGTACGCAAATCATCTGTGGTTTTTCCAACGTAAAATCTGCCACAAATACAATGTAACAGATATACGATGAAAACTGTTGTACAGGTCACACGGTACTTAATTTTGAACCTCTTGTTGGTCCATGGATGTGTGAATTCACTACATTGTATTAGTGCACTGCATGTCGTGCAGCCCAAACATTTAAAACATCCAATTTTCTTGCCCTGTCTTAGCCATATGACTCATATAAGCCTGAGTCATATCAGGACGCATTAGCATGTCCCTTAGAGATTTGCCCCTCCGATAGCTGATCATTGGGGGTCTAGTTTCTTGCAGAAGTAACGTTTTATCACTTGATATGATTTTCCAATGTTCATCTAACACACCTCTGAAATCTCTCTTGTCCGGACTGTATTCAGTGACAAATGTTAATCTGTCCATGGTTTGTTGGTCCTTATTTTGTTCACTGCTGGTTAAAGCTTGATCTTGCGTCATATTCACAGCTTGGGCATAGGCTTCTTGTAGCACCTCATCCTCATATCTCCTTTCTTTAAATTTTTGATACATGTTGGTGAGTTGTTCTTCCTTACCTTCTCTGGTTGAATTATTTCTTACCACCCTGTGGAACTGTGATATAGGTAAAGCTTTTTTTATACCTGCGGGGTGACAACTTGTATAAAGGAGCATTGAATTGCGATCTGTTGGCTTGGTAAAAAGTTCAGTACATAATTTGCCAGTTGATTTTTTCACTCTTAAATCCAAAAAGTCAATCACTTCACAATGATGCGTTATTTTGAACTTCAAATCCACCGACAATTGATTGAGATTATCAAACCAGTCATTCAGATCTTGTTGGGTACCACGCCATATTAAAAATAGATCATCAATGTACCTCTTGAATATGATGATGTGGCTGTCCTCAAATGTTTTCGGGTGTTCTCTTTCAAAGGCCCCTAGAAAAATGTTGGCATACGTTGGGGCCACATTTGAGCCCATGGCAGTTCCTGCTGTTTGCAAGTAATACTGTGTTTCAAATTTGAAGTAATTCATTCGTAGACAAAATTCAAGTAGTTGTATCACAGTGTCTGTGGGTGGTCCCACATAAGGATGTCTAAATAGCTCTTTTCTAACCGCATGTATACCCTCATTGTGAGGAATCACCGTGTATAAACTGGTCACGTCCAGGGTGACCAGTATATCCGTATCTCTGATGTCACTTAGCTTCTGTAAGATTTTTATCAATTCAATCGAATCTTTAAGATACGATGGGATCATCTGTACAAATGGTTGCAGCATTTTGTCCAAATAGATGGCAATGGGCTGTAGTATGGATCCCCTGGCGGACACTATGGGCCTGCCAGGTGGTTTACTCGGGTGTTTATGTACCTTCGGTAAGGTATATAAGACGGGTACAATAGGGTGTTCAACTTGCAGATATAACAATAGACTTGGCGAGATCTGATTTTCTTTCTTTAGTTGATTCAAGTACTCATCAATCCTGCTCTTGAATTTTTGGGTAGGATTATTTGGTAACTTTTCATATACCTTGCTGTCCTCCAACTGTGACATGATCTCTCTTTTGTAGCAAACGTAATCTTGGATGACCAGTGCTCCACCCTTGTCTGCTTCACGGATCACAATGGAGGAATTTTCTTGTAGCTTTTTCAGAGCTTGTGTCTCCCTTTTGGTCAAATTATTTCTGATGTTACTTTTGTTTTTTCTGACAGTCTCCCTCATCTCATCACTGGTTAATCTGGAATATGTCAGAATACTTGGTTGTTGACTTTGAGGATCAAAAGTGCTTTTCTTCTTTAGTTCAAAAGAGGCTACATCTGTTTCCTTCGGAGTATCCTTAAAGAATTCTTTTAATCTTAGTGTCCTTTGAAACTTGTAAGAATCTACCAACATATCGAACTCATTAGCATATGTGGTAGGTATGAAACTTAAGCCTTTATTAAGCACATCTTTCTCCTCTTGGTTCAGCTCGTAGCTACTTAGGTTGATGATATTATCAGTTAATACCTTCGGCCATGTCTTGGCGGTCTGCCTCTGCCACCTGTTCTTGTGCCCCCCCTCCTCGTGTGGGGCCTGGGCGCTCCTCGTTTTTTGATCGTGTGATCATGGGTGCCGCATCCTCCCTTTGCCACTTTGCCATTCTGTGGATGTTGATGGTGCCTCATTATCAGTGGCATTATCTGAGCTGTCAATAGTCGTCAGATTTCTGGGTTTATATACCCTGGGTCTCCTTCGTGACATCCTGAACTGCCTTTCTTCAGGGCTTAATGTCCACTGATATACACTTCTCTCCCGGTAATCCGTGGTAACAGCTTCCCATTTCTTTTCTTTAAATGCTATTAGCTCCCCTTCATATTCTTTAAGCTGTTTGTGCAGCTTGGTGAGCCAATCCTCTTGTTGATCTTGTTTTAATTTACACAGATGACCAGTTTCGAATTGTGTGATCTCAATTTCCAGACTCTTCAATGTTATTCCAGTCTCCTCAATTACCAATAACATGAGATCTAAAGAGCATTTGTTTAATATGCCACACCACTTCTTGCAAAACACAGGATTATTCCTGCCAATGGTGGGCATATTTTTAATTCTAAAGCCTTTTGGTATATGCATCTTCTCATGGTAGGCGGATAGATAGCAGCCGTGCAGCTTAAAGTCAATCCTTCTTTTTTTCAATTTCAAAATCTGATTGTATAAATGTAAAGGAATTTCATGCTGTGTTTTTATTACTCCGCTGTCAAAGCGAATGCGAGTTGCATCTTCTGCACTAAATTGGAAGGTATGTGCATAATCCTCCTCTTTCTCAATGTCAAGGCTTGTTGCTGTCGTAGTTGTCATTGTTACTTCCCCGCACTATGTTATTTGTTATGTTTGACAAAGGGGGAAACCCCGAAACGTTACAGATTGAATAAAGTCCACAGTGGTGGTGAAATATAAGACCTATGAGTGCGGTCTCTGCTTTTGTTTATATATATATATATATATATATATATATATATATATATATATATATATATATATATATATGTATATGTATATATATCTATATATATCTATATATATATATATATGTATATATATATATATATATATATATATATATATATATATATATATATATTGCAAAAAACAGACAGCACTCACTGGATTTAAAAAAACATAATCTAAGAATAAATTTAATTTGTGACCTTTCGGGGACTTGCTCCCCTTCCTCAGACAATCACACAGTGTTTGTTTGAGGAAGGGGAGCAAGTTCCCAAAACGTCACAAATTAAATGATTATTTTTTTAAATACAGTGAGTGCTGTCCATTTTTTGCAATATTCATAATCATTGGAAATAACCCTGGTTTTTGGCATTACTGTGTAGTGAGATTGTGGGCCCTACTAGACTTGTTTATAAATAAAATAATAATAATAAAAAGTGTGTTTTTCCATGTGAAATATGCGTAGCGTGCTTCAGGTTCCACACTTTTGGTCTAATGTGGTGTTGGGTTAGCGTACATGAAAAATGTGTTATCCTAAGGTGTTAATAAAATATTAAAAATTAATAACAATTATTAAAAATGATTATAGATGTACTAAATAATTCTAAATAATTAATAGAATATATGTATATTTTTTACAGCATTTTTAATCATTTTTAATAGTTATTAATAATATTTTGTAATATTTAATATTTCAATAATGCACTTAACATGGGCGAAACCCGGAGCGCATTTAACATATTTCACATTCCTATGTTCTACACATAGAAAAAAAAATCTACTTTTTATTATTACATTTTATTATTAAATTAATATTTCTATATACATGTGATAATGTTAATATAAAGGGGGGTAGTTATCAACGCGTCTACTTTACCTGCCTTAGCCGGCACAATACGCCTGCCTAAGCTCGCCTAGCATCGCCGCTGCGGACCTTCAAAATTTCGCCTAAGTTATCAATAAAGCAGAGGACTGTGAGAGTTATCACTCATCCGATCTTGCTGCTCTTCGGCTTTTTCCCAGCTTTATTGCTAGCCTGTCACTAAGCACCCACACTAACTACACTGTTCTACCCCCTATACCGGCACCCCCGGAGCCCCCCACAACTCAATAAAGATATTAACCCCTAAACCGCCGCTCCTAGACCACGGCGCAACTCTTATAAATGTATTAACCCCTAAACCGCCACTCCTGGACCCCGCCGCCACCTACATTATACCTAGTAACCCCTATCCTGCCCCCCCCTATACCGTCGCCACCTATAATAAAGTTATTAACCCCTATCCTGCCGATCCCGGACCTCGCCGCAACTAAATAAATAGTTTAACCCCTAAACCAGCGCTCCCGGACCCCGCCGCCACCTACATTATACCTAGTAACCCCTATTGTGCCCCCCTATACCGCCGCCACCTATAATAAATTTATTAACCCCTATCCTGATGATCCCAGACCTTGCCACAACTAAATAAATAGTTTAACCCCTAAACCGCCGCTCCCGGACCCCACCTCAACCTAAATTAAATTTATTAACCCCTAATCTGCCCCCCCTACACCATCGCCACCTATAATAATTTTATTAACCCCTATTCTGCCCCCCCCTACACCACCGCCACTGTAATAAAATTATTAACCCCTAAACCTAAGACTAACACTAACCCTAACACCCCCTAACTTAAATATTAATTAAATAAATCTAAATAATATTTCTCTTATTAAATAAATTAATCCTATTTAAAAATAAATACTTACCTTTAAAATAAACCCTAATATAGCTACAATATAAATAATAATTATATTGTAGCTATCTTAGGATATATTTTTATTTTACAGGCATCTTTCAATTTATTTTAACTAGATACAATAGCTATTAAATAGTTATTAACTATTTAATAGCTACCTAGCTAAAATAAAGAGAAATTTACCTGTTAAATAAAAACTAACCTAAGTTACAATTACACCTAACATTACACTATACTTAAATAAATTAATCCTATTTAAAACTAAATACTTACCTGTAAAATAAACCCTTAGATAGCTACACTATAAATAATAATTATATTGTAGCTATTTTAGGATTTATATTTATTTTACAGGTAACTTTGTATTTATTTTAGCTAGTTAGAATAGGTATTAAATAGTTATTAACTATTTAATAACTACCTAGCTAAAAGAAATACAAACTTACCTTTAAAATAAATCCTAACCTAAGTTACAATTAAACGTAACACTACACTATCATTAAATTAATTAAATAAATTAGTTACAAATAACTACAATTAAGTTAAATTAAATAAACTAACTAAAGTACAAAAAATAAAAAAGCTAAGTTACAAAAAATAAAAAAAATGTTACAAACATTTAAAAAATATTACAACAATTTTAAGCTACTTACACCTAATCTAAGCCCCCTAATAAAATGTTCCGATCAGCCAATAGAATGCGAGCTCAATCTGATTGGCTGATTGGATCAGCCAATCGGATTGAACTTGAATCTGATTGGCTGATTCAATCAGCCAATCATATTTTTCCTACCTTAATTCCGATTGGCTGATAGAATCCTATCATCAAATTGGAATTGAAGGGTCGCCATCTTGGATGACGTCCCTTAAAGGAATATCCATTTGTCATTAGTCGTCGGGAAGAAGAGGATGGCTCCGTGTCGGCTTGTCTGAAGATGGCTCCGCTCCACTCCGGATGGATGAAGATTGAAGAGGCTGCCTGGATGAAGACTTCTATTGGATGGAAGACTTCTTCAGTGCCGCCTGGATTATGACTTCATCGGATGGAAGACTTCTTCAGCGCCGCCTGGATGATGACTTCTTCCGCTCCGGATCTCCTCAACGGTTCCATCGGTGGGTCGGCTGGCTGAAGACGATTCAAGGTAGGATGATCTTCAGGGGGGTAGTGTTAGGTTTATTTAAGGGGGGTTTGGGTTAGATTAGGGGTATGTGGGTGGTGGGTTTTAATGTTGGAGGGGGTTGTATTTTTTTTTTACAGGCAAAAGAGCAGAATTCTTTGGGTCATGCCCCGCAAAAGGCCCTTTTAAGGGCTGGTAAGGTAAAAGAGCTGGTAACTTTTTATTTAGAATAGGGTAGGGCATTTTTTTATTTTGGGGGGCTTTTTTATTTTATTAGGGGGCTTAGATTAGGTGTAAGTAGCTCATAGTGTTGTAATATTTTTTAAATATTTGTAACATATTTTTTTTATTTTTTGTAACTTAGTTTATTTAATTTAATTTAATTGTAGTTATTTGTAACTAATTTAGGTAATTAATTTAATGATAGTGTAGTGTTAGGTTTAATTGTAGTTGTTAGGATTTATTTTACAGGTAATTTTGTATTTCTTTTAGCTAGGTAGTTATTAAATAGTTAATAACTATTTAATAACTATTCTAACTAGCTAAAATAAATACAAAGTTACCTGTAAAATAAATATAAATCCTAAAATAGCTACAATATAATTATTATTTATATTGTAGCTATCTTAGGCCTAGATTTAGAGTTGGGCGGTAGCCGTCAAAACCAGCGTTAGAGGCTCCTAACGCTGGTTTTTACCGCCCTCTGGTATTTGGAGTCAGTCAGGAAAGGGTCTAACGCTCACTTTCCAGCCGCGACTTTTCCATACCGCATATCCCCCTACGCCATTTGCGTAGCCTATCTTTTCAATGGGATCTTCCTAACGCTGGTATTTAGAGTCTTGGCTGAAGTGAGCGTTAGAAATCTAATGATAAAACTCCAGCCACAGAAAAAAGTCAGTAGTTAAGAGCTTTTTGGGCTAACGCCGGTTTATAAAGCTCTTAACTACTGTGCTCTAAAGTACACTAACACCCATAAACTACCTATGTACCCCTAAACCGAGGTCCCCCCACATCGCCGCCACTCTATTAAAATTTTTGAACCCCTAATCTGCCAACCGCACACTGCTGCCACCTACGTTATCCCTATGAACCCCTAATCTGCTGCCCCTAACACCGCCGTCCCCTATATTATATTTATTAACCCCTAATCTGCCGCCCCCAACGTCGCCGCCACCTACCTACAATTATTAACCCCTAATCTGCAGACTGGAGCTCACCGCTACTATAATAAAGTTACTAACCACTAATCCGCCTCACACCCGCCTCAATAACCCTATAATAAATAGTATTAACCCCTAATCTGCCCTCCCTAACATCGCCAACACCTAACTTCAAGTATTAACCCCTAATCTGCCGACCGGAGCTCACCGCTACTATAATACATTTATTAACCCCTAAAGCTAAGTCTAACCTTAACCCTAACACCCCCCTAAATTAAATATAATTTAAATCTAACGAAATAAATTAACTCTTATAAAATAAATTAATCCTATTTAAAGCTAAATACTTACCTGTAAAATAAACCCTAATATAGCTACAATATAAATTATAATTATATTGTAGCTATTTTAGGATTAATATTTATTTTACAGGCAACTTTGTAATTATTTTAAACAGGTACAATAGCTATTAAATAGTTAATAACTATTTAATAGCTAAAATAGTTAAAATAATTACAAAATTACCTGTAAAATAAATCCTAACCTAAGTTACAATTAAACCTAACACTACACTATCAATAAATTAATTAAATACAATATCTACAAATAAATACAATGAAATAAACTAACTAAAGTACAAAAAATAAAAAAGAACTAAGTTACAAAAAATAAAAAAATATTTACAAACATTATAAAATTATTACAATTTTAAACTAATTACACCTACTCTAAGCCCCCTAATAAAATAAAAAAGCCCCCCAAAATAAAAAAATGCCCTACCCTATTCTAAATTAAAAAAAAATCAAAGCTCTTTTACCTTACCAGCCCTGAAAAGGGCCCTTTGCGGGGCATGCCCCAAAGAATTCAGCTCTTTTGCCTGTAAAAAAAAACATACAATACCCCCCCCAACATTAAAACCAACCACCCACATACCCCTAATCTAACCCAAACCCCCCTTAAATAAACCTAACACTAAGCCCCTGAAGATCTCCCTACCTTGTCTTCACCTCATCGGGTTCAGCGATCGATCCAGAAGAGGGTCCGAAGTCTTGATCCAAGCGGCGGCTGAAGAACTCCATCATCGGGCTGAAGTCGGAAGTCCATCATCGGGATGAAGTCTTCTATCAAGCGGCATCTTCAATCTTCTTTCTTCCGGAGAGGAGCAGAGCCATCTTCTTCCCAGCCAACGAGGATCCAACCTCTTCAACCGACGCCTAATCGCCGAATGACGGTTCCTTTAAATGACGTCATCCAAGATGGCGTCCCTCGAATTCCGATTGGCTGATAGGATTCTATCAGCCAATCGGAATTAAAGTAGGAATATTCTGATTGGCTGATGGAATCAGCCAATCAGATTCAAATTCAATCCGATTGGCTGATCCAATCAGCCAATCAGATTGAGCTCGCATTCTATTGGCTGATCTGAACAGCCAATAGAATGCAAGCTCAATCTGATTGGCTGATTGGATCAGCCAATCGGATTGAACTTGAATCTGATTGGCTGATTCGAGGGACTCCATCTTGGATGACGTCATTTAAAGAAACCGTCATTCGGCGAGTAGGCGTCGGTTGAAGAGGTTGGATCCGCGTCGGCTGGGAATCAGATGGCTCCGCTCCGCTCCGGAAGAAAGAAGATTGAAGATGCCGATTGATAGAAGACTTCATCCCGATGATGGACTTTCGACTTCAGCCCGATGATGGAGTTCTTCAGCCGCCGCTTGGATCAAGACTTCGGACCCTCTTCTGGACCGATCGCTGAACCCGATGAGGTGAAGACAAGGTAGGGAGATCTTCAGGGGCTTAGTGTTAGGTTTATTTAAGGGGGGTTTGGGTTAGATTAGGGGTATGTGGGTGGTGGGTTTTAATGTTGGGGGGGTATTGTATGGTTTTTTTACAGGCAAAAAAGCTGAATTCTTTGGGGCATGCCCCGCAAAGGGCCCTTTTCAGGGCTGGTAAGGTAAAAGAGCTTTGAACTTTTTTAATTTAGAATAGGGTAGGGCATTTTTTTATTTTGGGGGGCTTTGTTATTTTATTAGGGGGCTTAGAGTAGGTGTAATTAGTTTAAAATTGTTGTATTATTTTTCTAATGTTTGTAAATATTTTTTTATTTTTTGTAGCTTAGTTCTTTTTTATTTTTTGTACTTTAGTTTATTTCATTGTATTTATTTGTAGATATTGTATTTAATTAATTTATTGATAGTGTAGTGTTAGGTTTAATTGTAGATAATTGTAGGTATTGTATTTAATTAATTTATTGATAGTGTAGTGTTAGGTTTAATTGTAACTTAGGTTAGGATTTATTTTACAGGTAATTTTGTAATTATTTTAACTATTTTAGCTATTAAATAGTTATTAACTATTTAATAGCTATTGTACCTGTTTAAAATAATTACAAAGTTGCCTGTAAAATAAATATTAATCCTAAAATAGCTACAATATAATTATAATTTATATTGTAGCTATATTAGGGTTTATTTTACAGGTAAGTATTTAGCTTTAAATAGGAATAATTTATATAATAAGAGTTAATTTATTTCGTTAGATTTAAATTATATTTAATTTAGGGGGGTGTTAGTGTTAGGGTTAGACTTAGCTTTAGGGGTTTATCCATTTATTAGACTAGCGGCGAGATCCGATCGGCAGATTAGGGGTTAATTATTGTAGGTAGCTGGCGGCGACGTTGTGGGGGGCAGGTTAGGGGTTAATAAATATAATATAGGGGTCGGCGGTGTTAGAGACAGCAGATTAGGGGTACATAGGTATAATGTAGGTTGCGGCGGTATACGGAGCGACAGATTAGGGGTTAAAAAAATATGCAGGGGTCAGCGTTAGCGGGGGCGGCAGATTAGGGATTAATAAGTGTAAGGTTAGGGGTGTTTAGACTGGGGTTCATGTTAGGGTGTTAGGTGCAGACGTAGGAAGTGTTTCCCCATAGTAAACAATGGGGCTGCATTAGGAGCTGAACAATGGGGGCTGCCCCATTGTTTTTTATGGGGGAATCGTGCACAAGCACGTTTTTTAAGCTGGCCGCGTCCGTAAGCAACGCTGGTATTTAGAGTTGCAGCGGCGGTAAATATGCTCTACGCTCCCTTTTTGGAGCCTAACGCAGCCATTCTGTGAACTCTAAATACCAGCGGTATTTAAAAGGTGCGGGGGGAAAAAAGCACGCGTAGCTAACCCACCCCTTTGGCCGCAGAACTCTAAATCTAGCCATTAGGGTTTATTTTAAGGTAAGTATTTAGTTTTAAATAGGATTAATTTTTTTAAGTATAGTGTAGTGTTAGATGTAATTGTAACTTAGGTTAGTTTTTATTTTACATGTAAATTTCTCTTTATTTTAGCTAGGTAGCTATTAAATAGTTAATAACTATTTAATAGCTATTGTACCTAGTTAAAATAAATTGAAAGATGCCTGTAAAATAAAAATAAATCTTAAAATAGCTACAATATAATTATTTGTTATATTTAAGCTATCTTAGGGTTTATTTTATAGGTAAGTATTTAGTTTTAAATAGGATTAATTTATTTAATAAGAGAAATATTATTTAGATTTATTTAATTAATATTTAAGTTAGGTGGTTTTAGGGTTAGTGTTAGACTTATGTTTAGGGGTTAATAATTTTATTACAGTGGCGGCAGTGTAGGGGGGCAGGATAGCGGTTAATACATTTATTATAGGTGGCGACGGTGTAGGGGAGCAGATTAGGGGTTAATAACTTTAATATAGGTTGCGGCGGGGTCTGGGAGTGGCGGTTTAAGGGTTAAACTATTTATTTAGTTGCGGCGAGGTCCTGGATCCGCAGGATAGGGGTTAATAACTTTATTATAGGTGGCGACGGTATAGGGGGGCAGGATAGGGGTTAATAGGTATAATGTAGGTGGCGGCGGGGTCCTGGAGTGGCGCTTTAGGGGTTAATACATATATTATAGTTGCGGCGGGCACCGGGAGCGGTGGTTTAGGGGTTAACATATTTAGTATAGCTTGCAGTGGGCTCCGGGAGCAGCGGTTTAGGGGGTAATACATTTATTTAGTTGCGGCGGTGTAGGGGGGACAGATTAGGGGTGTTTAGACTCGGGGTACATGTTAGGGTGTTAGGTGTAGACAGCTCCCATAGGAATCAATGGGATGTCTGGCAGCAGCGAACATGAACTTTCGCTATGGTCAGACTCCCATTGATTCCTATGGGATCCGCCGGCGGTTTGAAAACCAGGTACGCTGGGCCGGAAAAGTGCCGAGTGTACCTGTAGTTTTTTGATAACTAGCAAAAGTAGTCAGATTGTGCCGCACCTGTGTGCGGAACATCTGGAGTGACGTAAGAATCGATCTGTGTCGGACTGAGTCCGGCGGATCAAAGCTTATGTCACAAAATTCTACTTTTGCCGGTATCTAGGGCTTGATAACTAAGGCGAATCAGCCTCGCCACAAATACGCTGCGGAATTCCAGCGTATTTGAGGTTGACGGCTTGATAACTACCCCCCAAAGTATGTATCTTTACCTATATCTCTATATTAGTGTTAGTTTTTTTTCTGCGCTCTCGATTAAAGTCTATGGGGAGAAAAAGCGCTGTTGCGATATCCAAGGTCCTGAAGTTAACATGCGTCGGGTTTTGCCCACATGCAAAAATTTTACTTTTGACTTGTAATACCCGCTCTAACTTGCACAAGTAAAAAGATTTACTTTTTTAGCACTAAATAGCACACCACAGGTAATCTAGCCCAAAGTGTTTGAATAAATTTGTTTTAAAGTTTCAATGTTTACTATTTCAGTTGTCATCTTCGTTTGTAATTTATAGTATATAATTTATACTCTCCATTTTTCTTACAAAGAAGCAGAACATGTTTCCATATTGTAGAGCACTGTTATATTCAGGTAGAGTTCCCTATGGTTTGATATAAATTGCTGGATCTCAGTTGTGGTATTTAAAACAGGAACAGTAAATATTGGCTTGTGAACAATCAAAATCCTGGTGAAAAAGAAATTAAATATAAAATGTAAAGTAAATTCATAGAAAAATAGATTTTGATGGCAAATAAGAAACATACGGCCAGATTATGAGTTTTGCGTAAGCAGCTATGCGGTGCTAATGAGCAGTTTTTTCTCAATGCTTACTTACCTACAGGGCAAGTATTACAGGCTTTTACAAACCCGGCATTAAAAGGCAAGAAGTGAGCGTAGAGCAAAATTGTGCTCCTTACCGCACTCCAATACCAGTCAGTGGTGAGCTGGTCGTACGTGCATCAATGGGGAGAGCCAGCTGAGAAAAAGTCTAACACTTGCCAAAAAGCAGCGTAAAACTCAGAAACGCAGCCCCATTGATACCTAAGTGGAAATAAAAGTTATGTTTATACCTAACACCCTAACATGAACCCCGAGTCTAAACACCCCTAATCTTACACTTATTAACCCTTAATCTTGCCTATTTTTTTTTTTACAGGCAAGTTTGTATTTATTTTAACTAGGTAGAATAGTTACTAAATAGTTATTAACTATTTAATAACTACCTAGCTAAAATAAATACAAATTTACCTCTAAAATAAAATCTAAACTAAGTTACAATAACACCTAACACTACACTACAATTAAATAAATTAACTAAATTAAATACAATGAAATAAGGCCTAGATTTAGAGTTGGGCGGTAGCCGTCAAAACCAGCGTTAGAGGCTCCTAACGCTGGTTTTTACCGCCCTCTGGTATTTTGAGTCAGTCAGGAAAGGGTCTAACGCTCATTTTCATGCCGCGACTTTTCCATACCGCAGATCCCCCTACGCCATTTGCGTAGCCTATCTTTTCAATGGGATCTTCCTAACACCGGTATTTAGAGTCTTGGCTGAAGTGAGCGTTAGAAATCTAACGACAAAACTCCAGCCACAGAAAAAAGTCAGTAGTTAAGAGCTTTTTGGGCTAACGCCAGTTTATAAAGCTCTTAACTACTGTGCTCTAAAGTACACTAACACCCATAAACTACCTATGTACCCCTAAACCGAGGTCCCCCCACATCGCCGCCACTCTATTAAAATTTTTTAACCCCTAATCTGCCGACCGCACACTGCTGCCACCTACGTTATCCCTATGAACCCCTAATCTGCTGCCCCTAACACCGCTGACCCCTTTATTATATTTATTAACCCCTAATCTGCAACCCCAACGTCGCCGCCACCTATCTACAATAATTAACCCCTAATCTGCCGACCGAAGCTCACCGCTACTATAATAAAGTTATTAACCCCTAATCCGCCTCACTCCCGCCTCAATAACCCTATAATAAATAGTATTAACCCCTAATTTGCCCTCCCTAACATCGCCAACACCTAACTTCAAGTATTAACCCCTAATCTGCCGACCGGAGCTCACCGCTTCTATAATACATTTATTAACCCCTAAAGCTAAGTCTAACCTTAACCCTAACACCCCCCTAAGTTAAATATAATTTAAATCTAATGAAATAAATGAACTCTTATTAAATAAATTAATCCTATTTAAAGCTAAATACTTACCTGTAAAATAAACCCTAATATAGCTACAATATAAATTATAATTATATTGTAGCTATTTTAGGATTAATATTTATTTTACAGGCAACTTTGTAATTATTTTAAACAGGTACAATAGCTATTAAATAGTTAATAACTATTTAATAGCTAAAATAGTTAAAATAATTACAAAATTACCTGTAAAATAAATTCTAACCTAAGTTACAATTAAACCTAACACTACACTATCAATAAATTAATTAAATACAATACCTACAATTATCTACAATTAAACCTAACACTACACTATCAATAAATTAATTAAATACAATATGTACAAATAAATACAATGAAATAAACTAACTAAAGTACAAAAAATAAAAAAGAACTAAGTTACAAAAAATAAAAAAATATTTACAAACATTAGAAAAATATTACAACAATTTTAAACTAATTACATCTACTCTAAGCCCCCTAATAAAATAACAAAGCCCCCAAAATAAAAAAATGCCCTACCCTATTCTAAATTAAAAAAGTTCAAAGCTCTTTTACCTTACCAGCCCTGAAAAGGGCCCTTTGCGGGGCATGCCCCAAAGAATTCAGCTCCTTTGCTTGTAAAAAAAACATACAATACCCCCCCCCCAACATTACAACCCACCACCCACATACCCCTAATCTAACCCAAACCCCCCTTAAATAAACCTAACACTAAGCCCCTGAAGATCTCCCTACCTTGTCTTCACCTCACCGGGTTCAGCGATCGGTCCAGAAGAGGGTCCGAAGTCTTGATCCAAGTGGCGGCTGAAGAACTCCATCATCGGGCTGAAGTCGGAAGTCCATCATCGGGATGAAGTCTTCTATCAAGCGGCATCTTCAATCTTCTTTCTTCCGGAGCGGAGCCATCTTCTTCCCAGCCGACGCGGATCCAACCTCTTCAACTGACGCCTAATCGCCGAATGACGGTTCCTTTAAATGACGTCATCCAAGATGGCGTCCCTCGAATTCCGATTGGCTGATAGGATTCTATCAGCCAATCAGAATTAAGGTAGGACTATTCTGATTGGCTGATGGAATCAGCCAATCAGATTCAAATTCAATCCGATTGGCTGATCCAATCAGCTAATCAGATTGAGCTCGCATTCTATTGGCTGATCTGAACAGCCAATAGAATGCGAGCTCAATCTGATTGGCTGATTGGGCATGTGGGTGGTGGGTTGTTATTTTATTAGGGGGCTTAGAGTAGGTGTAATTAGTTTAAAATTGTTGTAACATTTTTCTAATGTTTGTAAATATTTTTTTATTTTTTGTAACTTAGTTCTTTTTTATTTTTTGTACTTTAGTTAGTTTATTTCATTGTATTTATTTGTAGATATTGTATTTAATTAATTTATTGATAGTGTAGTGTTAGGTTTAATTGTAGATAATTGTAGGTATTGTATTTAATTAATTTATTGATAGTGTAGTGTTAGGTTTAATTGTAACTTAGGTTAGGATTTATTTTACAGGTAATTTTGTAATTATTTTAACTATTTTAGCTATTAAATAGTTATTAACTATTTAATAGCTATTGTACCTGTTTAAAATAATTACAAAGTTGCCTGTAAAATAAATATTAATCCTAAAATAGCTACAATATAATTATAATTTATATTGTAGCTATATTAGGGTTTATTTTACAGGTAAGTATTTAGCTTTAAATAGGAATAATTTATATAATAAGAGTTAATTTATTTCGTTAGATTTAAATTATATTTAATTTAGGGGGGTGTTAGTGTTAGGGTTAGACTTAGCTTTAGGGGTTTATCCATTTATTAGACTAGCGGCGAGATCCGATCGGCAGATTAGGGGTTAATTATTGTAGGTAGCTGGCGGCGACGTTGTGGGGGGCAGGTTAGGGGTTAATAAATATAATATAGGGGTCGGCGGTGTTAGAGACAGCAGATTAGGGGTACATAGGTATAATGTAGGTTGCGGCGGTATACGGAGCGACAGATTAGGGGTTAAAAAAATATGCAGGGGTCAGCGTTAGCGGGGGCGGCAGATTAGGGATTAATAAGTGTAAGGTTAGGGGTGTTTAGACTGGGGTTCATGTTAGGGTGTTAGGTGCAGACGTAGGAAGTGTTTCCCCATAGTAAACAATGGGGCTGCATTAGGAGCTGAACACTGCTTTTTTGCAGGTGTTAGGTTTTTTTTTAGCTCAAACTGCCCCATTGTTTTTTATGGGGGAATCGTGCACAAGCACGTTTTTTAAGCTGGCCGCGTCCGTAAGCAACGCTGGTATTTAGAGTTGCAGCGGCGGTAAATATGCTCTACGCTCCCTTTTTGGAGCCTAACGCAGCCATTCTGTGAACTCTAAATACCAGCGGTATTTAAAAGGTGCGGGGGGAAAAAAGCACGCGTAGCTAACCCACCCCTTTGGCCGCAGAACTCTAAATCTAGCCATTAGGGTTTATTTTAAGGTAAGTATTTAGTTTTAAATAGGATTAATTTTTTTAAGTATAGTGTAGTGTTTGATGTAATTGTAACTTAGGTTAGTTTTTATTTTACATGTAAATTTCTCTTTATTTTAGCTAGGTAGCTATTAAATAGTTAATAACTATTTAATAGCTATTGTACCTAGTTAAAATAAATTGAAAGATGCCTGTAAAATAAAAATAAATCTTAAAATAGCTACAATATAATTATTTGTTATATTTAAGCTATCTTAGGGTTTATTTTATAGGTAAGTATTTAGTTTTAAATAGGATTAATTTATTTAATAAGAGAAATATTATTTAGATTTATTTAATTAATATTTAAGTTAGGTGGTTTTAGGGTTAGTGTTAGACTTATGTTTAGGGGTTAATAATTTTATTACAGTGGCGGCAGTGTAGGGGGGCAGGATAGCGGTTAATACATTTATTATAGGTGGCGACGGTGTAGGGGGGCAGATTAGGGGTTAATAACTTTAATATAGGTTGCGGCGGGGTCTGGGAGTGGCGGTTTAAGGGTTAAACTATTTATTTAGTTGCGGCGAGGTCCTGGATCCGCAGGAAAGGGGTTAATAACTTTATTATAGGTGGCGACGGTATAGGGGGGCAGGATAGGGGTTAATAGGTATAATGTAGGTGGCGGCGGGGTCCTGGAGTGGCGCTTTAGGGGTTAATACATATATTATAGTTGCGGCGGGCACCGGGAGCGGTGGTTTAGGGGTTAACATATTTAGTATAGCTTGCAGTGGGCTCCGGGAGCAGCGGTTTAGGGGGTAATACATTTATTTAGTTGCGGCGGTGTAGGGGGGACAGATTAGGGGTGTTTAGACTCGGGGTACATGTTAGGGTGTTAGGTGTAGACAGCTCCCATAGGAATCAATGGGATGTCTGGCAGCAGCGAACATGAACTTTCGCTATGGTCAGACTCCCATTGATTCCTATGGGATCCGCCGGCGGTTTGAAAACCAGGTACGCTGGGCCGGAAAAGTGCCGAGTGTACCTGTAGTTTTTTGATAACTAGCAAAAGTAGTCAGATTGTGCCGCACCTGTGTGCGGAACATCTGGAGTGACGTAAGAATCGATCTGTGTCGGACTGAGTCCGGCGGATCAAAGCTTATGTCACAAAATCCTACTTTTGCCGGTATCTAGGGCTTGATAACTAAGGCGAATCAGCCTCGCCACAAATACGCTGCGGAATTCCAGCGTATTTGAGGTTGACGGCTTGATAACTACCCCCCAAAGTATGTATCTTTACCTATATCTCTATATTAGTGTTAGTTTTTTTTCTGCGCTCTCGATTAAAGTCTATGGGGAGAAAAAGCGCTGTTGCGATATCCAAGGTCCTGAAGTTAACATGCGTCGGGTTTTGCCCACATGCAAAAATTTTACTTTTGACTTGTAATACCCGCTCTAACTTGCACAAGTAAAAAGATTTACTTTTTTAGCACTAAATAGCACACCACAGGTAATCTAGCCCAAAGTGTTTGAATAAATTTGTTTTAAAGTTTCAATGTTTACTATTTCAGTTGTCATCTTCGTTTGTAATTTATAGTATATAATTTATACTCTCCATTTTTCTTACAAAGAAGCAGAACATGTTTCCATATTGTAGAGCACTGTTATATTCAGGTAGAGTTCCCTATGGTTTGATATAAATTGCTGGATCTCAGTTGTGGTATTTAAAACAGGAACAGTAAATATTGGCTTGTGAACAATCAAAATCCTGGTGAAAAAGAAATTAAATATAAAATGTAAAGTAAATTCATAGAAAAATAGATTTTGATGGCAAATAAGAAACATACGGCCAGATTATGAGTTTTGCGTAAGCAGCTATGCGGTGCTAATGAGCAGTTTTTTCTCAATGCTTACTTACCTACAGGGCAAGTATTACAGGCTTTTACAAACCCGGCATTAAAAGGCAAGAAGTGAGCGTAGAGCAAAATTGTGCTCCTTACCGCACTCCAATACCAGTCAGTGGTGAGCTGGTCGTACGTGCATCAATGGGGAGAGCCAGCTGAGAAAAAGTCTAACACTTGCCAAAAAGCAGCGTAAAACTCAGAAACGCAGCCCCATTGATACCTAAGTGGAAATAAAAGTTATGTTTATACCTAACACCCTAACATGAACCCCGAGTCTAAACACCCCTAATCTTACACTTATTAACCCTTAATCTTGCCTATTTTTTTTTTTTACAGGCAAGTTTGTATTTATTTTAACTAGGTAGAATAGTTACTAAATAGTTATTAACTATTTAATAACTACCTAGCTAAAATAAATACAAATTTACCTCTAAAATAAAATCTAAACTAAGTTACAATAACACCTAACACTACACTACAATTAAATAAATTAACTAAATTAAATACAATGAAATAAGGCCTAGATTTAGAGTTGGGCGGTAGCCGTCAAAACCAGCGTTAGAGGCTCCTAACGCTGGTTTTTACCGCCCTCTGGTATTTTGAGTCAGTCAGGAAAGGGTCTAACGCTCACTTTCATGCCGCGACTTTTCCATACCGCAGATCCCCCTACGCCATTTGCGTAGCCTATCTTTTCAATGGGATCTTCCTAACACCGGTATTTAGAGTCTTGGCTGAAGTGAGCGTTAGAAATCTAACGACAAAACTCCAGCCACAGAAAAAAGTCAGTAGTTAAGAGCTTTTTGGGCTAACGCCAGTTTATAAAGCTCTTAACTACTGTGCTCTAAAGTACACTAACACCCATAAACTACCTATGTACCCCTAAACCGAGGTCCCCCCACATCGCCGCCACTCTATTAAAATTTTTTAACCCCTAATCTGCCGACCGCACACCGCTGCCACCTACGTTATCCCTATGAACCCCTAATCTGCTGCCCCTAACACCGCTGACCCCTTTATTATATTTATTAACCCCTAATCTGCAACCCCAACGTCGCCGCCACCTACCTACAATAATTAACCCCTAATCTGCCGACCGGAGCTCACCGCTACTATAATAAAGTTATTAACCCCTAATCCGCCTCACTCCCGCCTCAATAACCCTATAATAAATAGTATTAACCCCTAATTTGCCCTCCCTAACATCGCCAACACCTAACTTCAAGTATTAACCCCTAATCTGCCGACCGGAGCTCACCGCTTCTATAATACATTTATTAACCCCTAAAGCTAAGTCTAACCTTAACCCTAACACCCCCCTAAGTTAAATATAATTTAAATCTAATGAAATAAATGAACTCTTATTAAATAAATTAATCCTATTTAAAGCTAAATACTTACCTGTAAAATAAACCCTAATATAGCTACAATATAAATTATAATTATATTGTAGCTATTTTAGGATTAATATTTATTTTACAGGCAACTTTGTAATTATTTTAAACAGGTACAATAGCTATTAAATAGTTAATAACTATTTAATAGCTAAAATAGTTAAAATAATTACAAAATTACCTGTAAAATAAATTCTAACCTAAGTTACAATTAAACCTAACACTACACTATCAATAAATTAATTAAATACAATACCTACAATTATCTACAATTAAACCTAACACTACACTATCAATAAATTAATTAAATACAATATGTACAAATAAACACAATGAAATAAACTAACTAAAGTACAAAAAATAAAAAAGAACTAAGTTACAAAAAATAAAAAAATATTTACAAACATTAGAAAAATATTACAACAATTTTAAACTAATTACATCTACTCTAAGCCCCCTAATAAAATAACAAAGCCCCCAAAATAAAAAAATGCCCTACCCTATTCTAAATTAAAAAAGTTCAAAGCTCTTTTACCTTACCAGCCCTGAAAAGGGCCCTTTGCGGGGCATGCCCCAAAGAATTCAGCTCCTTTGCTTGTAAAAAAAACATACAATACCCCCCCCCCAACATTACAACCCACCACCCACAGACCCCTAATCTAACCCAAACCCCCCTTAAATAAACCTAACACTAAGCCCCTGAAGATCTCCCTACCTTGTCTTCACCTCACCGGGTTCAGCGATCGGTCCAGAAGAGGGTCCGAAGTCTTGATCCAAGTGGCGGCTGAAGAACTCCATCATCGGGCTGAAGTCGGAAGTCCATCATCGGGATGAAGTCTTCTATCAAGCAGCATCTTCAATCTTCTTTCTTCCGGAGCGGAGCCATCTTCTTCCCAGCCGACGCGGATCCAACCTCTTCAACTGACGCCTAATCGCCGAATGACGGTTCCTTTAAATGACGTCATCCAAGATGGCGTCCCTCGAATTCCGATTGGCTGATAGGATTCTATCAGCCAATCAGAATTAAGGTAGGACTATTCTGATTGGCTGATGGAATCAGCCAATCAGATTCAAGTTCAATCCGATTGGCTGATCCAATCAGCTAATCAGATTGAGCTCGCATTCTATTGGCTGATCTGAACAGCCAATAGAATGCAAGCTCAATCTGATTGGCTGATTGGGCATGTGGGTGGTGGGTTGTTATTTTATTAGGGGGCTTAGAGTAGGTGTAATTAGTTTAAAATTGTTGTAACATTTTTCTAATGTTTGTAAATATTTTTTTATTTTTTGTAACTTAGTTCTTTTTTATTTTTTGTACTTTAGTTAGTTTATTTCATTGTATTTATTTGTAGATATTGTATTTAATTAATTTATTGATAGTGTAGTGTTAGGTTTAATTGTAGATAATTGTAGGTATTGTATTTAATTAATTTATTGATAGTGTAGTGTTAGGTTTAATTGTAACTTAGGTTAGGATTTATTTTACAGGTAATTTTGTAATTATTTTAACTATTTTAGCTATTAAATAGTTATTAACTATTTAATAGCTATTGTACATGTTTAAAATAATTACAAAGTTGCCTGTAAAATAAATATTAATCCTAAAATAGCTACAATATAATTATAATTTATATTGTAGCTATATTAGGGTTTATTTTACAGGTAAGTATTTAGCTTTAAATAGGAATAATTTATATAATAAGAGTTAATTTATTTCATTAGATTTAAATTATATTTAACTTAGGGGGGTGTTAGTGTTAGACTTAGCTTTAGGGGTTAATCCATTTATTAGACTAGCGGCGAGATCCGATCAGCAGATTAGGGGTTAATTATTGTAGGTAGCTGGCGGCGACGTTGTGGGGGGCAGATTAGGGGTTAATAAATATAATATAGGGGTCGGCGGTGTTAGGGGCAGCAGATTATGGGTACATAGGTATAATGTAGGTTGCGGCGGTATACGGAGCGGCAGATTAGGGGTTAAAAAAATATGCAGGGGTCAGCGATAACGGGGCGGCAGATTAGGGATTAATAAGTGTAAGGTTAGGGGTGTTTAGACTCGGGGTTAATGTTAGGGTGTTAGGTGCAGACATAGGAAGTGTTTCCCCATAGTAAACAATGGGGCTGCGTTAGGAGCTGAACGCTGCTTTTTTGCAGGTGTTAGGTTTTTTTCAGCTCAAACAGCCCCATTGTTTTCTATGGGGGTATCGTGCACGAGCACATTTTTTAAGCTGGCCGCGTCCATAAGCAACGCTGGTATTTAAAGTTGCAGTGGCGGTAAATATGCTCTACGCTCCCTTTTTTGGAGCCTAACGCAGCCATTCTGTGAACTCTAAATACCAGCAGTATTTAAAAGGTGCGGGGGGAAAAAAAACACGCGTAGCTAACGCACCCCTTTTGCCGCAGAACTCTAAATATAGCCGTAAATTAACTAAATTAAATACAATTAAATAAATTAAATTAGCTAAATCACAAAAAAAAAATTAAAGTGATGGTAAATGTAACTATAGTTGAGTTAATATTTTAGAAGTATTACTTAATATAAGCATAGTGATGCTTTTGTTTTTTTTAAATAAACTTTTTTTCTTACAAAATTTTCATTTATAAATGCGCTCCGTTCCCTGTTCCCTGACTGCCTCCCTGTGAGAATTTCAGAAATCTCTGTTTGATTGACAGGTGCATCATCCAATCGGGACTGCACCATACGCCCTAGGTAAATTTGGTATTAGCACGCTCCCGTGCTTGGAGTTTTCAATGGCATCAGCAGAACTTCAATTGCGCAAATGCAGTTGCAGCCACGATCTCGCCGCTGCTTAGAGTAAAACACTACATTACCCTGTCACTGCTTACAACAGTGGTGAAAAGTTTAAACGGTGCAGTAATAATTTTTAATGTAATAGCACTTTTATTTTATTTGCTGGTACTTAGATTATAAGCACGTTTGGGGGGCGAGGGGCGGCCCATGGGGGGAGTATTTAGTACTGTCTTCTGCGCTGCTGTAAACAATGAATTTGTGAAACGATACTGACAGGGTAATGTAGTGTTTTACTCTAAGCAGCGGCGAGATCGTGACTGCAACTGCACTTGCGCAATTGAAGTTCTGCTGATGCCATTGAAAACTCCAAGCACGGGAGCGTGCTAATACCAGATTTACATAGGGCGTATGGTGCATTCCCAATTGGATGATGCACCTGTCAATCAAACAGAGATTTCTGAAATTCTCACAGGGAGGCAGTCAGGGAACAGGGAACGGAGCGGATTTATAAATGAAAATTTTGTAAGAAAAAAAGTTTATTAAAAAAAAATCAAAAGCATCACTGTGCTTATATTAAGTAATACTTCCAAAATATTAACTCAACTATAGTTACATTTACCATCACTTTAAATTACAGAAAATAAAAAAACAAATTACAGATCTTTAAACTAAGTACACCTAATCTAATAGCCCTATCAAAATAAAAAAAAGCCCAGGCCTAAACTAAACTATCAATAGCCCTTAAAAGGGCCTTTGCAGGGCATTGCCCCACAGTAATCCACTCTTTTACCAGTAAAAAAAAAAAAAACAACTCCCCCAACAGTAAAACCCACAGCCCACACAACCAACCCCTCAAATAAAAGCCTAAATAAAAAAAAACTAAGCTCCCCATTGCCCTGAAAAGGGCATTTGGATGGGCATTGCCCTTAAAAGGGCATTTAGCTCTTTTGCAGGCCCAAAGCCCTAACCTAAAAAATAGACCCACCCAATACACCCTTAAAAAAATCCTAACACTAACCCCCGAAGATTCACTTACCGGGAGAAGTCTTCATCCAAGCGGCAAGATGTACTCAACGAAGCTGAAAGAAGTGGTCCTCCAGACAGGCAGAAGTGGTCCTCCTGACGGGCAGAAGTCTTCATCCAGACGGCATCTTCTATCTTCATCCTTCCGGCGATTGCTTCTTCGTAATAAATATCTCTTTAAGTGACGTCATCCAAGATGGCATCCCTTAGATTCCGATTAGCTGATATAATTCTATCAGCCAATCGGTATTAAGCTAAAAAATCCTATTGGCTGATTCAGGGCAATGGGGAGCTTATTTTTTTTTAGCTAGGCTTTTAATTGGGGGGTTCGTTGTGTGGGTGGTGGGTTTTACTGTTGGGGGGGTTGTTTGTATTTTTTTTTACAGGTAAAAGAGCTGATTACTTTGGGGCAATGCCCAGCAAAAGGCCCTTTTAAGGGCTATTGATAGTTTAGTTTGGGCTAGTGTTTTTTTTTATTTTTGGGGGGGCTTTTTTTATTTTGATAGGGCTTTTAGATTAGGTGTAATTAGTTTAAAGATCTGTAATTTGTTTTTTAATTTCTGTAATTTAGTGTTTTTTGTGATTTAGCTAATTTAATTTATTTAATTGTATTTAATTTAGTTAATTTATTTAATTGTAGTGTAGTGTTAGGTGTTATTGTAACTTAGGTAAGGTTTTATTTTACAGGTCAATTTGTATTTATTTTAGCTAGGTAGTTATTAAATAGTTAATAACTATTTAATAACTTTACTACCTAGTTAAAATAAATACAAACTTGACTGTAAAAATAAACCCTTAGCTAGATACAATGTAACTTTTAGTTATATTGTAGCTAGCTTAGGGGGTTTTTTTATAGGTAAGTATTTAGTTTTAAATAGGAATAATTAAGTTAATTATAGTAATTTTCTTTAGATTTATTTAAATTATATTTAAGTTAGGGGTGTTAGTGTTAGGGTTAGACTTAGATTTAGGGGTTAATACATTTAATATAGTGGCGGCGACGTTGGGGACGGCAGATTAGGGGTTAATAAGTATAATGTAGGTGGTGGCATTGTTAGGGGCGGCAGAATAGGGGTTAATAATATTTAACTAGTGTTTGCGGCGGTTTAGGGGTTAATATGTTTATTACAGTGGCGGCGATGTCCGGAGCGGCAGATTAGGGGTTAATATTTTATTTTAATGTTTGCGATGTGGGAGGGCCTTGGTTTAGGGGTTAATAGGTAGTTTATGGGTGTTAGTGTACTTTTTAGCACTTTAGTTATGAGTTTTATGCTATGGCGTTGTAGTGTAAAACTCATAACTACTGACTATAGAATGATCTTGGAGGTAGAGGGTGTAAAGCTCACTTTTTGACCTCCCAGGACAAACTCGTAATACCAGCATTATGGAAATCCCATAGAAAAAAGGGTTTACGAAGTTTACGTAAGTCGGTTTGCTGTAAGGCCAAACAAGTGTGTGGTGCCACTAAACCTGTAAGACTCGTAATAGCAGCTGTATTGAAAAAGCAGCATTAGGACCTGTTAATGCTGCTTTTTCAGCTTAACGCAAAACTCGTAATCTAGCTGATAGGCTCAATAAGTATAAACTTATGTAGTTCGTAGGATGGCCTTATCCTATGCATTCTTAAAATTTCCCTACAGTGTTTGTCCTTACCACGTCTTGTGGAAGTTTATTTCATGAATCAATCACCCTTTCGTTAAAGCTGTTCTTCTGGAAATCCCTCTAGTTTACCTTACAATGGACAATTGGAGTTATTGTATGTCATTGAGCAAAGTCCAAAAAACATTTAACACAGCAGCACTTCTCAGAAAAAGTATTCACATATGTCTCTTCTTTTCTCTAAATATCATAGAAATAGACAATATTCAAGTCCTCAGAGCTTAGTCATGTAATGCATCATATAATACATATATATCAAATTGATAGAGAATGGTGGCACCAAAACCTCCATCACTCAGCATATCAGCATAAATACCGCTCAACATTGGTTTCAAGTTAAACCCCTGATTACATTGGCCTCTAGTTATCAAGCTCCGTATTTACCTGCATTCGCCGACCCCAATACGCTTGCCTAACATCGCCGCCGCTGACCTGAATACGTTCACCAAATTTATCAAGAAAGCTGTCACAAAACCGTGTACCAAGTATGGTGCGATGAGCAGCGGACTGTTGTTAACTGACAGTCATCGATCTTGCTGCTCATCGGCTTCTTTGCAGCTTTCTTGCTACCCTGTCACTAAGCACCCACACTATACTATACAGTTTTACCCCCTAAACTGCCGCTCCCGGAGCCCCCCACAACTAAATAAACATATTAACCCCTAAACCATCACTCCCGGACCCCGCCGCTACTATAATAAATATATTAACCCCTAAAACACCACTCCCGGACCCCACCGCAACTATAATAAATATATTAACCCCTAAACCACCGTTCCCGGACCCAGCCACAACTATAATAAATATATTAACCCCTACACTGCCGCTCACAGACCCCGCCGCCACCATCATTATAATTATTAACCCCTAATCTGCCGCCCCTTATACCGTTGCCACCTACATAAAGTTATTAACCCCTATCCTGCCGATCCAGGACCACGCCGTAAACAAATAAATTGTTTAACCCCTAAACCGCCACACCTGGAGCCCGCCGCCACCTAAATTACATTTATTAACCCCTATCCTGCCCCCCCTACACTGCCCCCACTATATTAAATTAATTAACCCCTAAACCTAAGTCTAACCCTAACACCCCCCTAACTTTATTATTTAAATGAATCTACATAAATAATCCTATAATTAAATAAATTATTCCTATTTAAAACTACATACTTACCTATAAAATAAACCCTATAATAGCTACAATATAATTAATAATTACATTGTAGCTATTTTAGGATTTATATTTATTTTACAGGCAACTTTGTATTGATTTTAACTAGGTACAATAGCTATTAAATAGTTATTAACTATTTAATAGCTACCTAGCTAAAATAACTACAAAATTACCTGTAAAATAAATCCTAACCTAAGTTACAATTACACCTAACACTACACTATCATTAAATAAATTAAATTAATTAACTACAATTACCTAAGATTAAATAAAATTAACTAAAATTAACTAAAGTACCAAAAAAACCCCACAAAATTACAGAAAATGAAAAATAATTACAAGAAGTTTAAACTAATTACTCCTAATCTAAGCCCCCTAATAAAATAAAAAAAGCTCCCCAAAATAATAAAATTCCCTACCCTAAACTAAATTACAAATAGCCCTTAAAACTGCCTTTTGCGGGGCATTGCCCCAAAGTAATCAGCTCTATTACCAGCCCTTAAAAGGGCTTTTTGCAGGGTATTTCCCCAAAGTAATCAGCTCTTTTACCTGAAAAAAAGAAATACAACCCCCCCAACATTAAAACCCACCACCCTCAAACCCAACCCTACTCTAAAACCCACCCAATCCCCCCTTAAAAAAACCGAAAACTACCCCCTTGAAGATCACCCTACGTTGAGCCGTCTTCACTCAGCTGGGCACAAGCGGTCATCCATCCATCCAGAAGTCTTCATCAAATCCGGGCAGAAGAGGTCCTCCAAGCGGCAGAAGTCTTCATCCAAGCGGTATCTTCTATCTTCAATCAACCGGAGCCATCTTGAATCCAGCCGACGCAGAGCCATCCTCTTCCATCGACGTCCTAACACTGAATGAAGGTTCCTTTAAATTACGTCATCCAAGATGGCGTCCCTTGAATTCCGATTGGCTGATAGGATTCTATCAGCCAATCTGAATTAATGTAGGAAAAATCTGATTGGCTGATGCAATTTTATTATTTTGGGGGGCTTATTTATTTTATTGGGGGCTTAAATTAGGTGTAATTAGTTTAAACTTCTTGTAATTTTTTTATTTTTTTTTAATTTATTTTTTTTTGGTACTTTAGTTAATTTTAGTTAATTCTATTCAATGTTAGGTAATTGTAGTTAATTAATTTAATTTATTTAATGATAGTGTAGTGTTAGGTGTAATTGAAACTTAGGTTAGGCTTTATTTTACAGGTAATTTTGTAGTTATTTTAACTATTTAATAGCTATTGTACCTAGTTAAAATAAATACAAAGTTGATTGTAAAATAAAAATAAATCCTGAAATAGCTACAATGTAACTATTAATTATTTTGTAGCTATCTTAGGGTGTATTATATAAGTATTTCATTTTAAATAGGAATAATTTATTTAATTATAGGAATATTTATTTAGATTAATTTAATGTCTCCATGCTTGAAGTAAATACCATTGTTGGCAATCATCAACTTCATCATTTCAGTCACTTACATCATATCAATAATGTACAATATACTGCTTTACAAATTGTCAAAAGACCCACATGTATCTAACGCTCATATTATATATTTTATAGAGAGACAAGAGTTTCTCTCTCATCTATCCTAAACTTAACTCAACAACAACACTAACCTTATAGCTAAACTATCTAACTAAGCTAACCATTGAATTGTGCTATCATATATTCAGTTTTTTGGTTGCTCCCAGAAATCTTGGTGGTCTGGCAAAAAAAAAAGTGGGGGAGGGGACATAGAGAGTGAGGAAATGGAAAAGTCAGTGAAATATTATATGATTCCATTCTCCCTGTAGGGAGTCTTCTAAGAATATATTGGTGTTGTGAAAAGGTGAGAGCACCTGCCACTGGACTTCTAGCTCAAATGTTAAAATTATTCGATGCCATTTGCGCAGAAATAAGTTCAGTCTGTTACCCACATCAACTCTAACATCAGTTTGTTCAACAAATTATTGTGCTTTCAGAATATTTCGAAAATAGGCCATTGTAGGGCTCTTGGTGTCTGTCCAGTGTTTAAGTATACTTGTCCTTGCCAGTAGTATAAGTAGGGTCAATTCTGAGTCAAATTGTCTGTACTGTTGGTCTCAACTCAAAAGTAGTATAACCTTAGGTGTGAAATCAATCGGAATATCCATCTTTTTATTGACCCAGTACTGTAGTTTACACCAGAACTGTTTAATCAAGGGGCATTCCCATATGCAGTGCAACAGGCCAGGGGATTCTGCAGAGCACATTTATTAGGCCAGTCAGGAATCCATTTGGCCAAACATTTGGGGGCCATATATGCCTTGTGCAAGAACCTGATTTGTGTTTCACTCAGATTAGCTGATAAAGTGGCTTTTTTAACTTTTCCAATCCCTCCCAAGCCTCCTCCCACATAGCATCCCTCTCTCTGCCATCCCACAAAGAAGTTTGGCTGAATTCACTGTAAGCGTTGTTGCAGAAGAGTTTGGTATATCTCTGACAAAGAGAATCTTCCCATGTTAAATAAGGTCTGGGTGAGTCGAAATGGTGAGTCCTCCCAAAAATCTGGTCCATCTCTGACCAATGCATCCGCATAATGGCGAACCAGCAGGTACGCATAAAAGTGACTATTCAGAAGATTGTATTCTCTTTGCAATACAGAGAAAGGCTTCAAAGTTTTCATCAGTGGTTCTACCAGCAAGCCAACATTCTTCAAGCCGAGTTTCTCCCATTGAAGAAATGGTTTTGTATACATACCCACCGGGAAGTCTGGGTTGCCACTGAGAGGAAGAAAAGTAGAACCAAGATTTGCTTTATTTAAAAATCTATGAGCTAGGTGCCAAGCCTTTATAGGATCCTGATATAAAGGATTTCCTTCTAGTAAATTAGCTGAGCTTGCCTTTGGCATATGCGGCAAGTACGCTAAAGAGATGCCTCCCAAAGTTGCCTGCTCCAAGTCATGTCTATAAAAGTGCCCCGTGCTCACCTGCCAATCAGGTACCAAATGGATCAAGGCTGCCCAATTATAGATCCTAAAGTCTGGTAGGGACAAACCACTATTAAGATAAGTCATGGTCATCTTGTCTACCGAGATAACGAGGAGAGTGGAGGATAAACTCTCACCCGCCTCAGTGCCGGACCACCGCATCCAAAAACATCTGAACAATATCATCTGCAAAAGAGTCTGTAAAAGAATAATGTCAAGAGACACATTATTTTTGTAGCCCTTAATCCAATCCCATCTTCCAAACAGTATACCCAAGCATAAATACCAGTGGCAGCGCAACCGGTTACCATTGAGGGGCACTCTCCCTCTCATGTAGGGGGCCCCTTCCAAACAATTGAGTTTGAAAAAAAGAAATAGGTTAACAATGAACTGTAAACATATCTTTTAGCTCCTATCATAAAATTTTCACATTTCTGCATCCACATTTCCCATTTCCTATCAGAGTTAAGGAGCAAATCATAATGTCCAACCAGGGCAAATTTATTAAACGCATGTTGCCATAACTTAACAAAAACCATCAACCAAAATAATAAACCTATGTCCTGAACATAGGTGCAGGAAATTTCCCTTCTAGGATGATATACCATCCCTATTCTGGCTTTGAGAGCCATCACTTAAGCTAAATATTGAGAATCATAATTGTTTCTAGTACAGGACGATCACTTAACCCTCTCCCCCCTAGCAAAACCAGGGCTCCTGAAACCATTCTCTGCATCTAGGAAGCCTTGCGCCGCCTGTGGGGAGTCAAATAATTTAGGGCCTCTGGAGGTGGCTAGTTTTTGTTTAGCAGGGTATAGTAAGTAAACTTGCCTACCTTCTCTCTGTAATCTAGAACATATTGAGGAACATTCCCTGCGTCTTTTCATCAGATCTACAGAATAGTCTTGAAATAATAGGATCTTATAATTCTAATAAGACACCTCACCCATTTTTCTATATGCCCTGAGCACCGCCATTTTAGTCTGAAAGTGGAGGAATTTGATCATTACAGTTCGTGCTTGAGCATTGTGATCCATAGCCGGTTTTTCTGGGCCTACTCTGTGTGCCCTCTCTACACTATTCAGCAGAGCATCAGAGGGGATACCTAATAGAGAAGGGAGGGTGGTTTCAACAAATTTTAAAATATCAGCTGGCTTTACAGATTCAGGCAGTCCAAGTAAGTGAACATTATTCCGCCTCAATCTATTTTCTAGATCATCAACCTTTTGTTGTAGTGCTATTAAATGTTTCTCTAAGGATTCAATTTTACCAATATTAGCATTTTGCGTGTCCTCAAGGTCAAACCCTTGTCTCCATTTCAGATACCCTTGTCGAGAACTGCTTAACCTCCTCTGCCAATGTGTCAACCCTTTTCTGAAGGTTTTCTATTTTGGGTAGAAATAGAGTGGAGATTTTTTTGACTATGGGGTGTGGGTCTAGGGAGTGTTTATCTTGTAAGGAGTCAAAGGAGGATGCCTGAGTGCCAATGTGTAATCCTAGTTTGGCCCTGCGATCAGCATTTTTGTTACGATTTGCCATTATAGTTGGGATAAGGTATTTCTCCATACACACAAAAACTTACCACTTCTAAAATGAAGTCATCAGATGCTTATGAATTTTATTTAGTTTAGCAACGCACCCCCAGCTAATCACTACCACTCCTTCAGGTGAAAGCAATAGTAAATAAATATATACCACCTCCTATAACAAATCATAAAAGCATATCATGTATTGCAGAGGGGTGTTAAATTTGGTACAGTTATGATAGATATTTAAGATATGGTTATGAGTCACATAAGCCCTAAAATTTTACAATCTTTCTGTGGAGAAATACTATCTATCCTGTGAAAACAGAGGTTAGTTAAACCAGTACTTTACATATATAGAAATTGCAAACATACAACTTATGCTACACTTAAAGGGACAGTCTACACCAGAATTTTTTATTGTTTTAAAAGATAGATAATCCCTTTATTACCCATTTCCCAGTTTTGCATAACCAACACAGTTATAATAATATACTTTTAACCTCTGTGATTATCTTGTATCTAAGCCTCTGCAAACTGCCCCTTTTTTCAGTTTGTTTGACAGACTTGCAGTCTAGCCAATCAGTGCCTGCTCCCAGATGACTTCACGTGCACGAGCACAGTGTTATCTATATGAAATATGTGAACTAACACCCTCTAGTGGTGAAAAACTGTTAAAATGCATTCTAAAAGAGGTGGGCTTCAAGGTCTAATAAATTAGCATATGAACCTCCTAGGTTAAGCTTTCAACTAAGAATACCAAGAGAACAAAGCAAAATTGGAGATAAAAGTAAATTGGAAAATTGTTTAAAATTACATGCTCTATCTGAATCATGAAAGTTTATTTTGGCCTAGACTGTCCCTTTAACGAGTGTCCAGAGGGTCAATATTGTAGTGGTTTTCTGAAATGCAATGAATCACAGAAGTCTTGTAGTGAATCATATAACATTGCTGCAAGAAAAGTGTTAACCATCCTGTAACAACAGAGATCATATACTTAATTAAACCAATACTCTATGAGCATGTAAGTCACAGGCACCCAACCTGTACTGCATTCAATAGGTTTTAAAGGAAGCACAGTATAATAAATATCTGATGCATAGTTGTGAGTCTCAGCAATTTTGATCAAGAATGTGCACTTCTATCAAGTCTCTCCATTCACCCTGTTTTCACATATCCATGCCAAGCATATTCAAAGGCAGTTGTGTTCAAAGTCAGTCCCAAATGTTATCCCAAGGGTTCTTTGCTCCAAGTTATGCCCCAATTTCAATAAGTTCTCTGTGGGGGACCCCGCAGAGATACCTGCACAGTCACCTGTAACCCCTTTAGTCTCTTGTGTTATAGCCTTGATTAAACATACAGGTAGAAGTTTCTGTCACATAGGCCTCTCCGCAGTAATGGGTACACAAAATAAAATGAGTCTTTGTTAGGTATCAGCAAAGTCTTATCAGCATCTGCTGAGAGATTCTCCTCTGTGGGCAAAGCAGTGACAGCAGGGTAGTCCGTTAATATGAGCAGGTGATCTGCTACATTACAAGCAGTCTCTTGATGTTGGATAGTGTCATGCTGCCTTCTCACTGATTACCTCTATTGCAGTGCAGGATAAGGTAGGTCCATTGCTCCCTCAGGCACTTCAATGCCATCTCTCTCACTGCAGTCCTCTCTAAATAGCAGCGTGTTCGCTGCACCACGTGGCCCCACACAACCGCTCCTCCATCACAAACAGAGGCAAAGAATCTCACCCAAGCTGCAAGTGTGGGCAGCCGGGTCCGTTCCCAACTGATATTCTGCACCAGACAGTCACATCGTCTGTGTGCCATGCTCCTCTTCACTCCTCTCCTCGTCTATCTCAAGCCAAGATGGTCGCCACTACCTCCGTGAAGTTATCCATATACTTCCAAGTAGTTGCTGTATTTTGGACTTCAGTGGGGGAAGATGGTTTGATCCAGCCCCTCTAGCGACCAGACATCTCCATCAAGGGCAACCAGGCTCGGGCTCCAAATTTGTTATAAATATCACTTATACAGCTTATAGCATACACGGAACTCAACACCAGAGCTGTTGTCTTTAAGCCCGCCCACCGGAAGTTCCCTAAATCTCCTTTTTTGACAAAACTTTAGTCTACCTCATTACTTGTCAAGTCAATGTAAACAAGTGCTGAGTGTCTGGTGTAAGTGTCTGAGTGTGTTTGTGTGTTTCTTTGCGTGTCTGCTAGAGTGTCTATCTTGTGTGAGTGTATGTTTCAGTGTATGAGTGTGTGTGATTCTGTGTTTGTGTGTTACTACCTTTAAAACATTTCCAAGTTTGACTACACGTAATAATAAAGTGCATATACCTTTTAGTCACTTGGTCAAACATTGCACATGTCAAGGGGGGGGCTGATCAATGGTTAAGTCAGGAGCCCCAAAACTTCTGGTGGCGGCCCTGAACAAGGATTCCAGCTTTGCAAAAAAGTTTTGTAACCATTACTAACACACAGATACAGATGAAAATAAAAAGCCTCTATAAAACAATTAGAGATAATGTGAAAAAAGAGAAAACATAAAAAGTTCAAGTTTAAAAAAAAACAACAAAAAAAACATTACTGTCTGTTTAAATAAAGCCTTTTCACTATTCTTTATGGAGGGTAGTTCTGCTTTCTTATTTGGTTTGAAAAAAAAAACAATCTTGACAGCTTTGTTACAGTGAGACACGACCACCTGGAGACAATATACTTCACACTGGTAATCTCATGTTGTTAAATAATACATGTTGAGCGGCGGTGTAGGTGAAAATGCTGAAACAAATACTGTTCTGTCAAGCAAGACTACCTTAACATAACAAAACAGATATGCAAATAATTAAAGGGACAGAAAAGTACAAAAAAGAAAATGCTCTTATATGTTTACAGCATTCCATTATTCCATTGTTGCTTGCATATAAATATGCATTTAACCTCTGCAAAGGGATTAAATATATAGTTACAGTAAAGTCATCTCCCGAACAGCTATGCACTACAGCAAGCCAGATGAACACATCTGGTGAGCTAATAATAACGACAAATGTGTGTATCCACCAATCACCAGCTAGCTTCCAGTGGTGTTGAGTATATGAACATATGTTTAACAACCAAAGATACCAAATGAACAAAGTAAATTTGATAATGAAACTGAATTTAAAAGCACCCTTAAATGTCATATTCTTTTGAATTACATGTCTCTTTAACACTCAACTCACGTAAAAAGATCTCATTTTGCAAAGATGTTTCCAAAGTATTACTGTTGTATTTACTGTTTTTCTGGGTTTCTAGCAATTCACCTTTGCCATTTAACGCAACTATATGTTAATAGCAGTAATGCCCACTGGTGATCAGATAAAAAGGATAAAAAAAGATAGGAATTCAGCCTTAATGGATTTCGAACATGATCTTGTAACATCATACCTAGGTATCCATGTCGTAAAGCCTCATTTTGTTCCCCACTTAACAATCATATTATCTCGTTGTTGCTCACAGCAAACAAAATAAAGCTAGCTACATAAATGTAATAAAACACAACTTGAAAAATGTTGCATCTAATCCACCGTGAGCTAGGTTGGACGATTGATAACTTTGAAGTCTTGCTCAACATGAATAATCTAATGTACTATTATTTGTGGCAAATTCTAAATTCAACTTGTCCCATGTGACCTACAAGGTGTCATAGATGTAGTCATGGGATGGAAACGCAGCCTCTTATAAGAGAAAACAATTTGTAGACCTTTAAAATAAATTTTGTCTACCTTGGTAATTGCTTGTTTTGGATAATTTATTTTTATCATGGCTTCTTCTGGTCAGAGGTGGAACTACAGGGGATGCAGAGGTTGCAACTTCGACCGGGCCCCGTGGGTGGGGGCACAGCTTAAATTTTTTTTTAGTAAAAAACGTTGACCTGTTACTGCCTGCACTGATATCATGTGAGTATGATGTGATGCTTCATTAGTGTCTCTGTCTCTGATTACAGGGCTTAGTGTTTCTGTTTTACCCATTGTTGTTTATGTGTGTGTGTGTGTATGTATGTATGTATGTGACTGTGTGTGTATTTATGCATGTATGTGTGTGAGTATGTTTGTGAAACCAGCAAATTACAGACCTTTTTACTACAGCATGGGGGCGGGGGTAAACAGTGTCACTATACCATTATATACAGTACGGGGAGGCTGGACCATGTCACAGACTACTGTGGTCACTTTATAAAGTACTGGGATGGGTAGGGTCAGGCCAGTCATCTCACTGGCAGATTAAAGACTGTGTCACACTCACTAACTCACTATACACAGATACACAGTACTGGTGGTTTAAAGAGTGTCACTATATACAGTAATAGGGGGTCAGACCATCTCACAGACTGTGAGCACAGGGAGGGTACCTCCTTTTGCAGATATGTAATCTGATTTACTTTTTTTTATGTGTTAAATGTTAAAAAAAAAAATATATATATATATATATATATATATATATATATATATATATATATATATATATATATGTATCAAATTCACCTTTTTGGTGGGGTGGTTTGTGGGGTCGGGCCCTTTTTAGATTCTTGCACCTGGGCCCTGTGGTTTCTAGTTACGCCTCTGCTTCTGGTGATCAATTTCAGTCGGACAAACTTAAATTTTCTCCTCAACAAAATGCGGTGCTGGTGGACAGTATATTACCTTTTTGGTTGTTACATAAAGCAAACTCCTACAGCTCATAAGAGAATGATTTGGCAGAAAATCAACAATGCTGTAAGGGCACAGGGTTCTGGGAAAAGGACATCGAACACTGCAAGATATGCTTTAATGACAAACGATTTTCCAAAGAAAAAATAGCACATGAGAAAAATTCTGCAAGGGTTACCGGTGGAGGCTCAGCTTATGTCCAGAACTAACGACTTGTGAGGAGAAGGTGGTACAGCGATTAGGTCCTGAATTAATACAGGGAATTACAGACGACTGTGAAAGCAACATAAGAGGTAAAATTATTAGTACACTATTGCCGCTAATATTTTTTTTTTTGTTTTTTTTTCAGGATTGCTCTATTATACATTATTTGTTTTGCCAACATTTATTTTATGTCACCTAAATTTGCTTATTTGTATAATGATTCAAGTACTGATTATTACAAGATGCATGTTATTTTCAAAATAGTTAAAAATGTTTTATAATGGCGATTTCTTTCTTTATAATTAAAATCATGTACTATTAAGGTCATAGTTTTATAGAGAAGGATGTGGTAAACCAAGGGCTCGATCCGATAAAAATCGTCGCCCGCAAAAGCTGGCGACGCCAATATTCGCGCTGGTTTGGTATCCTATATACGGCGTAACCTAGAAGTTACGCGCGTATATTTCTGCCGTCGCCCGTAGTTTTTTGGGCCATAGCCAAGTATACCAAACCAGCGCAGTTTGGTATCCAATATACAGCGTAAGGACTTACATGGCGAAAATGGAGAAATTTTACTCCATTTTCACCTCACCACAAAAAGCAGCCGTAAGAAGCCTTACGCTGACTATTGGAGCCCTGTAACTCTCTAAACTAGCTGCTTAATAAACCTAACACCTAAAGCATGCGCAATGTCTATCTACCTGTCAACCGCAATCTGCTAAATAAAACCTAACACCTAACGTATGCGCAATGTCTATCTACCTGTCAACCGCGATCCCCCGCCGCAATCCCTAATAAAGTGTTTAACCCCTAAACCGCCGCTCACGGACCCCACCGCCATCTACATAAACTAACCCCCTACTGTGAGCCCCTAAAACCGCCACCATCTAACTGATCTATCCCCTAATGTGAACCCCTTACACCGCCGCCACCTATATAAAAATTATTAACCCCTAATCTAATCCCCCTATACCGCCGCCAGCTATATTAATATTATTAACCCCTAATCTAATCCCCCTAAAATAATTATCTCTATTACCAGCCCTTAAAAGGGCCTTTTGCAGGGCTTTGCCCCAAAGTAAACAGCTCTTTTGCCCTATAACCTGCCCTCCCTACACCGCCTCCACCTATATTAATAGTATTAACCCCTAATGTAAGCCCCTTACACCGCCGCCATCTATATTAAAATTATTAAACCTTAATTTAATCTACCTACCCCGCCGCCAGCTATATTATCTATATCAACCCTAAGTATATTATAGTTAATATAGTTATTACATTATATATATTAACTATATTAACCCTAATTATATTAGGGTTAATATAGTTAATATAGTTACTATAGTATTTATATTAACTATATTAACTCTATCTAACCATAGCACCCCTAACTAAATTCTTATTAAATAAATCTAATTCATATTATAAACTAAAATATTCCTATTTAAATCTAAATACTTACCTATAAAATAAACTCTAAGATAGCTACAATGTAATTAATAATTACATTGTAGCTATGTTAGGGTTTATATTTATTTTACAGGTAAATTGTTAATTATTTTAACTAGGTATAATAGCTATTAAATAGTTATTAACTATTTAATAGCTACCTAGTTAAAATAATTACCCAATTACCTGTAAAATAAATCCTAACCTAAGTTACAAATACACCTACACTATCAATAAATTAAATAAACTACAAATATCTATCTACTAAATTACAAAAAATAAAAAAATTACAAGATTTTTAAGTTAATTACACCTATTCTAAGCCCCCTAATAAAATAATAAAGCCCCCCAAAATAAAAAAAAATCCCTACCCTATTCTAAATTTAAAAAAGTTCAAAGCTCTTTTACCTTACCAGCCCTTAAAAGGGCCATTAGCGGGGCATGCCCCAAAGAAAACTGCTCTTTTGCCTGAAAAAAAAAACACAATACCACCCCCCAACATTACAACCCACCACCCAGATACCCCTAATCTAACCCAAACCCCCCTTAAATAAACCTAACACTACCCCCCTGAAGATCTCCCTACCTTATCTTCACCACACCGGGCCGTACTCCTCATACGATCCGGGCGATGTCTATCCAAGCGGCAAAGAAGAGGTCTTCATCCCGGCGATGTCTTTATCCAAGCGGCAGCAAAGTCTTCTTCCATCCGGCAGCATCTTCCATCAAGCGGCATCTTCAATCTTCTTTCTTCGCTCCACCGACGCGGAGCATCCATCCCGGCCGACGACAGAACGACGAATGAGGTACCTTTAAATGACGTCATCCAAGATGGCGTCCATCGAATTCCGATTGGCTGATAGGATTCTATCAGCCAATCGGAATTAAGGTAGAAAAATCTGATTGGCTGACTGAATCAGCCAATCAGATTCAAGTCCAATCCGATTGGCTGAACCAATCAGCCAATCAGATTGAGCTCGCATTCTATTGGCTGATCGGAATAGTTCACTGTTTTATTTTCGTCAGTTATTACCGGTACTTCCGTTTTTTGCGTGTTTACTTCCGGCTCCGGTTTAGCGTGTCACTTCCGGTTTCGGTCATGACGTATTTCCGGTCCCGGAATTCATATAATTTCCGGATTGGCAATTATTTTTGTATCAGTTATATGTTATAAAGGTTATGATCTGTCTATCTGTCAATGTGGATAATATCAGATGACCCTCTTGGCATATCTTATGTGGTCATAAGTTTACCTCATAATGAGGAAGGGGTTTTCGTAATTTTAACGAAACAGGCTATAAGTAAACAGAGGAACAGGCATTATTATGGGCCATAATATTCTTCAACAAATGCAAAGCCATCAACTAGTACTGAGAGAAGTGTACCCATTTTCCATGGACAGTATATCCGATATATGGATCTACCTCATTGTGTACCCATAACTTATATACCCAGAGCTATAAGCTATAGAATTTAGCAGGAAAGAAACGATAATATGAATGACAACAAAAGTTGCTTTCCTTATAATATGTATAGTTAGCGTTAAAATCAAACAACTACTTAGCTATCTCTTCAAGGGACTGATACCTATACATTTTTGTATTTCTGTATACAATATAACTAAGTTGATATTAAAAATACAAATACAACATTAACTACCTATTTTTAAAAGAATGAAACACAACATATTTTACAATGTACTGATAGTTTTAAGAGATTGAGTTACTCTGTCAGTTTTCTTTTTACTAGTAAAAATTGATGCATGCCCTGACATACATTTGCATCATCAATACAAGAACATATATTATAGCACAAACAAATAGTTCAAGCTCAGTGAATGGTACAGCTTTACAAGCAGCTGGATATTCTAGTTTAACAAACAGCAAAGCAGTACAGTAACTTCAGTAACTTATAGATGCTAGAAATGTGAATTATTTGAAGAATAAGGTCTTTCTGGGCCAAATCTGCAAGCATGAAACCACTAGCATTTAAATGATTACAATGTTCTCAGGGGGCGATGTATTAAACATCAATATCCAATCTCCGGATTTCCATCACAAGTGTACTAACATGCATGAGAAATTGCTCTTGAATATAATTTTTAAATGTCCTTTTTATTCAAAAATATAGTTAATAAAGAACATGTGAGAAGCGCCATATAAATGCATTTAGATGTATCAAATACATAAAATAAAATAAACTTTGTGTACATATAAATGTATATACGAACCATGTTTAAATGTAAATTTGTAATAAAAAGACAAATACAAGTATAAAGAATATGATACTTAGTCCCAACTGGGCCAATCTTGATCCTCAAATAAAAGAAAAGAACTTGATCCTCAAATGCTGCTCCTTTTTAGCCTTATGGTGTTTCCTCCCAGGCTCAAAAAGAGATGTGTGTGACGATTCAATCTGTATAACAGAGTAAATGGAGCGCACAAGAAGATCTAAGTGCAGAGTTCAAAGTACATTGTATTTAATCACATAAAAGACATAAGCATAAAAGACATAAGTATATGCACTCACAAACATATGAGGTATGTTGCATCAGTCAATGTACTCTGTCTAAGGTCTTATGTTAGAGACACCTTATATATTTTAGAGATCTTAGAAAACCTCACCTGGCAGGGTGATTATATTTGGGTAACTATGGATGTGTGCTCTTTATACACATCAATACCACACTCCTTAGGTATCACAGCAGTGAATATTTTTCAGAAAAATGTTGATACATAAATTAAAAACAAATTGAATTCTTAGAAAATGTGATGGAATTTATTTTAACGAAAAATTATTTCTTTTTTGAAGGAAAGTATTTCTCCAAACCAGAGGTACTGCTATGGGGATGAAATTTGCCCCCAATTTTGCAAACCTCTATATGGGTTGGTGGGAGGATCTATTTGTCTTCAATATGGAAAATCCATTTAGAAGTCAGATCAAACATTGGTATCGGTATATAGACAATATACTCCTGGTCTGGCAAGGGACAATAGAAGAATTAGGAGAGTTTGTCAAATACACTAATAGAAATATGTTGAATCTGAGTTTTACAGTGGAACATAACATCAAAAGGTCACTTTTCTGGATTTAGAAATAGTACAAGAAGGAGGTGGAGTATATACAAACCTCTTTAGGAAACCTACCGATAGCAATGGGTTTCTACATGCCAAGAGTGGGGACCATACAAAATGGAAGAGAAACATCCCCTTAGGTCAGTTTCAGAGAGCTAAACGTAATTGTACTAAACGTGAAGACTTTCTGAAAGAGGCACGAACAATTACTAATAGATTCCTAGCTAAGGGATATCAAGAAAATGTATTAATAGAGACAAAAGAGAAAGTAGACAAAATGGATAGACAAACTCTAATTAAGAGTAAACAGAAACAAATAGATTCAAGAGAAAACTCTAAGAGACGAAATATCCAACTGGTAACAAAATACAATAGAGCATCAAAAGAGATAGAGAAGGCAATTAGAAAATACTGGCCTATCTTGATGCAAGAGCCTATCCTTAAGGACACACTTAGTGAAAGAGGACAGGTGATTTTCAAAAGAAACACCAATATAAAAAATAGGATTAGTCCTAGTATGCTGAAACAGAATAAAACAAAAAACTGGTTAGAAAAAAAAAAACCCACAAGGTTTTTTCAGATGTTGAAGGAAAGGGTGTATGTGCTGTACCCATATGGATATACAGAACCAACATTTTGGTATAGCCAGAGAAGATAGACAATTTAAAATTAAGGGACTGATACATTGTAAGACAAATTATGTCGTCTATCTTCTCAGATGTCCGTGTGACAAAATCTATATAGGGCGTACAAAACGTCCAGTCAAGACAAGATTTGGCGAACAGCTGAGAAATATAGAGGCAGGTCTAGAAACCCATGGAGTTTCAACACACTTTTTAGAGTTTCATAATAAGGACAGTACAGGTATTACTATACTAGGTATTGAACATGTAAAAAGAGCTGTGAGGGGGAGTAATCACCTGCTTCAGCTAAGACAGCGGGAAACCTTCTGGATCCATAGATTGGGTACTATAGGTCCAGGGGGTCTTAACCGCAATATAGATTTGGCAGCTTTCTTGGATGTTTAAAATCATTGACTTAGACATTAATCCAGTTAGTAAATATAGAACTATAATGAATCTTGTTCCTGAATATATTAGAAGTGGATGACCTTAGAATTTAAATAGGCTTATGTAGTAATATATAATCATATACTCTTTGCTAAGGAATTATCTTTTTATTGACATTAGTTAAAGACACTAAGAATGTATTTATATAGATTTCTCAAGCGTTCAAAAACTTTTGGAAGCATTTAAAAGTATTTGAAAATCTTTTATGCAATATATATATATATATATATATATATATATATATATATATATATATATATATATATATATATATATATATATATATATATATATAGGTATCTCAATTAGAAGCAACTTTTACTCAATATATTTTTTATGTACTTTTTAAACTACAGCATTTTCTATTAAGGTTTTATTAAGGTTTTATATGTTTATATAAATATGTTATTTGTGGAATTTTTTATACATATAACGATTATTTGCACCTATTTTTCTTTCACATATTTTGTTTATATGTTGCTACTAGGTTTGCATAACCAATAGGGATGCTGGTTCTATGGAGCTTAGAAACTCCTATGTACAGGTATACGCTAATGAATATGTGAATAAATTTTATGATAGTAAAATAATACGGACATTTTGACTGGAGTGTAAAGGATGCAACACTCCCATGGACGCACACCCACCTATGGACTACAAATGAAAATTTTGGAGGAGGGTCCAGTGTTTCAGTCAAAAGAGAGATTGGAAGGAGGAATGGGCACAGCCTCTGATGAAGCGGGGAGGAGCCCGCAAAATGCATTAGGCCACTCCCATTGTTTACCACGAGGAGATGTGAATGTGAACAGAGCACTGTCAGACTTGAACCAGCTATATGAGTCTGCTATGCTCTGATTTCACAGGATCTCCTAAGGTTGTTTGAACTCTGTATCTTTACATAATTTACTGTGCAGGATTTGCCCATAAGATAGATCACACTATCCGATCAAGGGATACAAAGTGCCCAATTTAAGGAGCCAGAAAAAATAAAAGGATCGTGTGTGAATCCGGGCAGGACATTTTTTCTTAAAGGGACAGAGTATACATTGACTGCTACAACATACCTCATATGTTTGAGGGTTCCTTTGTGAGTGCATATACATATGTCTTTTATATGATGAAATAAAATGTACTTTTAACTCTGCACTTAGATCTTCTTGTGGGCTCCATTTACTCTGTTATACAGATTGAATCGTCACACATAAAAAAATATAGGTTGTTGTTTTCCCTTTAATTCCTTAAAGGGCCATAATACCCAAATGTTTAAACACTTGAAAGTGATGCAGCATAGCTGTAAAAAGCTAACTAGAAAATATCACCTGAACATCTCTATGTAAAAAAGAAAGATATTTTACCTCAAAAGTTCCTCAGTAGCCACCTCCCATTGTAAAGGATTTCTAAGCAGCATTTTAGTGTGTCTGTCCTGGGACAGCTGAAAGGATGAGCCTCGTGAACTCTCATATTATTTCACCAATCAGGTAAAGGAAGCTTACTATGAAATCTCATGAGAGTTAAGTCAAATCTCATGAGATCACAGTAAGAGTTCATGACCTCAGCACTGCTGATGCTGATTGGCTGATGTTCATTTCTTCATTTTTTTTATTTTTACCTGCAGTTGGGAGCAGGTGAAGTATAACTTTTTACACAGAACTTACTCTGCTGAGCTGAGGAAATTGTGAGGTAAAACATCTTCCTTTTTTACATAGAGATGCTCAGGTGATATTTTCCTGTCAGCTTTTTACAGTTATACTGCATCAGTTTCAAGTGATTTAGCATATGAGTATTATGTCCCTTTAAGGACCAAGGTTTTTCCAATTTCCGTGCCTAAAGGATGTGGAGAATTTTTGCACATTAGTGGTTTCACCTTAATTATCTGCTTTCTTGTTAAGTACACCCATACATATTACATTCTGTTTTTAACAGACTAATAGGGTTTTCTTGGGAAAATTGGAATTAAATACTGAAAAATTAGGAAAAAATGGGGTGGGGGAGAGACATTTTTGGCAAATTTCTTTATAATTATACACAACTAGAGTAGCAAAATAAAAATACTTCATAATAGATTTCTTATTTTTTCCTAATTTTAGTAATACTTTATATGTCATATGTCTAGGTTTCAAGCAATTTATAGAAAAGATAGGGCAAATACCACAAGGATAGAATTATTAGTTTAATACAAAAAGTTTGCAAAATTTGCTACGTTTGAAAATTAAGCTTAATAGTGGTCACCCAATCTAAAAAAAACACATAAAATTATATATTTGTAGAAACTAGATACCCCAGAGTATTTATCTAGAGGCATTTTGACACTTTATATTTAGCAATATTATTGTCAATCTCTTTGATATAATTTGGTTATATTTTAATTTGTTGTGTTTTTCACACATACAGTCACATAATTCTATTCTTGGCATGTATTTTATAGACATGACATTTCCTGTTACTGTAAAATCTGCATACTTGCATTTTACGACTCCTCCCAAGTCCAGTGGTACCCCTAATGTACACCCTCAGCTGTTTTTTCTGGCACTTATAGGGTGTATTTTGCTGCCAATTTCAGATTCCAGATGTGTAATTTTGACAAATTGCTTTCCTAAGCCAATATCTCATTTGGAGCACTTCAGAAGATCCCAGAATCAAGAAAGTCCCATCATAGCATACTATTTTCTAAAGTAGACACCCAAGACTACAGCATATGGGGTATAATGAGTCTGTTCATGTTGGCATTTCACTACCAATAGCTGATGAATCTAGTAGAAGTGTGTTTTGCTTGTGTTTTTTTTCAGATAAAGCACATTTTTGTTGTGAAGTTTACAAATGTGACATGTCTGATTGCTGTAAAACCCACTTACTTGTATTTTAAAACTCCTCCCAAGTACAGGGGTATCTCCATTGTACACCTTGAGCTGGTTCTTGTGCAATTATATGGTAGCATTTCAGTACAGCCTACAGCCAATTTCTTAGATTCTAGACATGTCATTTTGCCTCATGTATTTATTGTGACAATTTCTCATTTGGAGTTTTTCTGAAGAAATAAGGACCATCATGATATGCCCCTACTGAGCATAGAAGAAGTAAATAAGGGAAACCTAGCTTTCAGCATGGTGGTGTCCATTACCTTATAGAACCCTTAGTGAATGAAGAACACCAACAATTAGAAAATTGTTTAAAATTAAATTACAGGAAAAGGGGACAAAATAATTAATAAAAGTATATTTAAAAGTCTTTAGCACACTAAATTAAACATATTGGGCCAGATTACATATATATATATATATATATATATATATATATATATATATATATACACAGACACATAATTGCCCTTCCCAGTCAAATGCCTCATGATATACCATATCCCTTTTAACCATTAAAATGCATTTTTAATTAATATGTTTATTATTTTTTATCAGATGGTGTATATATGTGTGTAATAGTTTATTTTAGTTTGTTTGTGATGAAATTTTGTGCAATTTTTATAACCCTTTTAATTTACACTAGGCGCAGATTTATCAAATTTTGGACGGACATGATTCGCTACAGCTTTGGAAGGCTTGTGCGGAATAAGGAGCATCTGCTGCTTGATAAATTGTCCCCAGTTGCACCAATGCTTTGAGCGCAGGTATTCTTTCTGCTCGAGCAAAGTCATTTACTTTCAACTTGTGCGTTAGTGCAGTCATGATATTGCTTATCAAGTCCTTCGCTAACATTTGCAGGCCACCTGTAATCTAAACCTTTATATTACAATCTCAAAGTGTTTAATGTCATTTTAAATAGCTATGTAAGCATTGTTGACGGATTCTCCAGTTTAGATTGGTATTGTACCTTATAAATATATTCTATAATTGGAATGGAGAGAGAGGGTTTTTGGATCATTCTTTTTATACATTAAAATCTGTATGGTCAGTAAAACCCTGTAAGAGTTATATATTTTTTACTTTTTGGGCCTAAACTGTTTACTTTGTGACACAGTGGTCAGTAATTCTCCTATAGAGTGGGCGCAAGATTAAGCAGTGTCACCCCTTTAGGTCTAGTGTGTTCTAGACACTTCACCCTCTACAGTCATAATTGCTCATTTTCTCAGTTACTGTCATTTTTTAAAAAAAAAAAAAATATTTAAACATTTGCAGCTTACTATTGATAAGCTGTAAATATGGAAACTGTATAACGTTTCAAACTACAACATGTTTACCATTTTCTCATCTGTTTGTAATTTTAGTTTTTTGAAACATTCCATTGTGAAAAATCTATTGAACGTATTGTGATTTATTTATTAATTGTGCCACTCAGCTTGGTGCAAAATGCACTGGTTGCTATTTTTTTTCCAGAAATCTATAGAGTTTGGCATTTTCAATTGTTTACAAAAGAATATCTGTCATTTTTTGATGACTGCTAGGATTAAATGTAATAATTACATTTCCACAATATAACCTTTGCCTTGTGCTTTTTACAATAAAACCTTTTATGTTTAGAAACACATTTTTTTTTATTGTAATTATATTTAATTATTTCTGTTTCATGCACAATTATAAACAAAATATATTTAAAATATGTGAAAAATAAACTCAAGTAGAAAGTTTGTTGTTTTATTTTTATATATATATATATATAATATAGTTTATTAAACTTTTAAATAAATATAAAGTTAGTCTATATTACTGAACAGAATAGAATAAAAAAAATAAAAAATCACCAGTTTAAAGTTGAGTGAGTGCCGTATTGCAGCCATGTTTGCAACAATATCAAAATTGATTAAAAATGTATAACACTTTATTTATTTAACAAATATGCAGACAGACAGGACAAAAGACTCTAATAAGGAATCTCAGAGATGGGTAACATCACTACCACCTCTTAATTCATGAACTCCAAATTAGATGTCTGACAAATATATATTAAAAAAAGGGCCATGTGGGCAGGGATAGTCTTGGCCTCAGTGTATAGGGTTAATGAGAGACTGCATTTATGTAAACCAGCACACTTGCATCAAAATCTCATCAGAGTTCAAACATTCTATGCGCTCAAAGGCGACCTCCTGCCTGCGTACTGCTTTGATTCAACAAAGTCAGCCGATTTCTATCTCAATCCCTATGTTAATATCATACACACATAGTATACCCATAGTTACACTCCTAGGTCACACTTCAATTTTGTTACTTATCCTCCCACGGAGGTTATTCAATATCAATAAATGTCTAAATATTTGTTAGTTTGGTAGCTCAACAAAGGAATATCATAATATAATCAGAAATGCTTATTCGCAGTTCCTCACCCGGAGGCTATTTAATATCGATAAGTCTCACATACAGAGACTAACTAGCGTACCAAGCCGAGAGTATGTAACTAGAAGTTACAAATGAACTATGCAGTAAAACTAAGTATTGTTAGTGGTATATTCTAAACACAATAAGTCATTTGAGTACCACACCTAACAATTCCCCCCTGGCCATGCCCACCGACGCGTTTCCATCACTAATATGTGACTTCCTCAGGGCATAGGGGTTTGCAACAATAGCTTAAATTTCATAAAATCTGTGTATTAAAGTGATATCTTGCTGAAAAACACACCACAATGTCATAACTAAAAAATATGTACTCTAACCTGTTGCATGTCATTTTTTATTAACCCCTTAACGACCAAAATGTACCCTGTATGTCGCTGGATGTTAAGGGATTGCCTGGACCAGAGTAAGACCCATGCTATTAGACCCAGACAATCCCTTAACGACCAGCTATTAAAAAATACCCATAGAACAAGAGCCTTTGTGAATGAAACTGGCCTCACAAAAAATAGCATAAAAACTTAACAAATTAAGCAAATTATAAAAAAAATTAAAAATAATCACTCCCTGTATAAAAATGTCATGTACTAAACAAAACCTGAAAACTGTTAAAGAAAAGTAAATTAAACCTTATTAGCTTTGAAGAAGTAAGATACTATCTACTGCATAGAGTAAGAAGGTTCCATATACTGGACCAGGGGTCAGGTGAAAAATCCCCCTTCAGAATGTCCTCAAGACACCTTTTATTTTATCCAATGAGACTACTGTAAAAAAGTAGCTGTGGTAATATTTTACAATTACAAACATTTAGATAAACCATTTTGCAATTTAACTGATTACAATTCTATTTTTATACTTCAAAAGTGCATTTTGATGATTTTTTTTCATAATGTGACTCCTCAGATTCAGATAAATTTAGTTAACCGTAATCGACTATTACTCATTTTCATTACCCAATATTTTGTATGGAAAAGGCTTCACAGCTGCACAAATGGGAATATGTGCAAATAGAGAAGTAAAAGAGCTGCAGGACACGCAGGGCAGCAAAGAAGCAGCAGGACATTGCATACTACAAATATTAAAGGGACACTGAACCCAAATTTTTTCTTTTGTAATTGAGAGAGAGCATGCAATTTTAAGCAACTTTCTAATTTACTCCTATTATCAATTTTTCTTCGTTCTCTTGCTATCATTATTTGAAAAAGAAGGCATCTAAGCTTTTTTTTGGTTTCAGCACTCTGGACAGCACTTTTTTTATTGGTGGATGAATTTATCCACCAATCAGCAAGGACAACCCAGGTTGTTCACCAAAAATGGGCCGGCATCTAAACTTACATTCTTGCATTTCAAATAAAGATGCCAAGAGAATGAAGAAAATTTGATAATAGGAGTAAATTAGAAAGTTGCTTAAAATGTCATGCTCAATCTGAATCACAAAAGATAATTTTTGGGTACAGTGTCCCTTTAAGTCACAGAAAGGAGTGGAACTAACATATTGGGCAACACTGGACAGGACACAGGCACCCAGAGCAGCAGCACAGCAGCTATGACTTTTTGATTATTCACAGAATAAGAATATATATTTTGACAATTTTAAGCAGCAGCAAAAGAGAGTAGGCAGGTCAGGCACCCAGAGCTGGAGCACAGTAGTCAAGGTACACTGGAGGTACATAGAGAAACATTTTAGATTTTGACAACATGGAACAGTAGCACAAGTGGGCACAAGGACAGCAAAATTGGGGTCCCAAGGGAAGTAAAACTTACCTTTTTACCACCGAGAAGGAAGCAGTTAAATTACTAATCCGCTGTCCAATCAGGCTTGCAATTTTTTTAATCTGATTGGACATATCCCTTGTATGATATCCAAATTTCTCCAGGGTTGGCTAATGGCTAAATTGCTGCCCAGAAGACATTCATCATTTGTAATCTTTATCAACACTGCATCCACTCTGGTTACTACTTCTGCTTGTAATAACAGTGGTAATTCCTATTCTGGAAGCCCTAGTTGCAGTTGGTCCGCTGTTTTGGGTGCCACCTGACCCTTTAATCCTTATCTTAGGTAATACTGCTTAGAGGTGCATGTGTGTATGCATGTCTGGCTATGTGTGTTTGTGATTATGTGCGTGTGATTATGTGTGTGTATGCATGCCTGGCTATATGTGTGTGACTATGTTTGTTTGTCTGACTATGTGTGTATGCATGTCTGGCTATGTGTGTGTGATTATGTGTATGTGTATGCATGCCTGGCTATGTGTCTGTGAGTCTGACTATGTGTGTATGCATGTCTGGCTATATGTGTGTGATTATGTGTCTGACTATGCGTGTATGCATGCCTGGCTATGTGTGTGTGATTGTGTGTGTGTCTGAATAAGTGTTTATGCATATCTGGCTATATGTGTGTGATTATGTGTGTCTGACTATGAGTGTATGTATGTCTGGCTATGTGTGTTTGTCTAACTATGGGTTAGATTACAAGTGGAGCGCAAACAATTTTAAATTGTGCTGATATTACAAGTTGTGTGAAATTGTGATTGCGCTAGAATTATTACCGCAATTTCAGAGCTGTGTTTTACTGTTTTCCAAAAATAAAGAGTTGCACAAAATACATCAAAATACATTAAAAAGTATAGTTACACTCATAATAACACTGTCTAATAAAAATTATTTAATAAAAATATGCACACAAAACTTATAAAGGCTCAAAGATATGAGATCTCAGGAGAAAAAAAGAAACCGCCAGGGGTATTTTACATAGAGATACATACAAATACATGTCTAAAGATGTATAGATGTATATGTATATGTATATATATATATATATATATATATATATATATATATACAAAACATGGGGTGGGGTCAGCACTCTCAGGCCGGACCGGGTACACATCCTATGACCCTGCAACATGCACAGCCCTGGGTGCAAAACAGCACTCTCAGGAAGCTGCACTGTCACCACAGTCACAGGCAGTTAACCCCAGTCAGGCCTGGGTGCAAGGCCCAAACAGGGAAAATTACAAAAAAATATTTATTTTAATATAAACACACAGAAAAAGTCCAGCACTCACTCACAAGCTCTCAACTAAGATAAAAAGCAGCAATGGAAGAATTAGTTACCGTATCTGGCCAAATGGGAAAAGCCCAGGTACCTCGTCAAGGTTTCTTCCAATAAACCTGGGTCCCTAAACAGCCACACAATGCAGGCTCACAATCAAACAACTGTGAAAAAATGGAGGGTGCACAGGCTTATGTAATTTCCCCAAACATATACAAAACATGGGGTGGGGTCAGCACTCTCAGGCCGGACCGGGTACACATCCTATGACCCTGCAACATGCACAGCCGCTAGGTGCAAACCAGCATTCTCAGGAAGTTGCACTGTCACCACAGTCACAGGCAGTTAACCCAAGTCAGGCCTGGGGTATATATATAACTATGTGTTTACTGTAAATATTTCACATTCCAATGTTCTGCACATTGCAGAGTATGTTCTATGTATTTTTAAAAATGTATTCCTATATATATATCTGTATATATCTATTTAAAATCATAAGCACTCATTGGTCTTTGCAATAAAGCTTCACATTTACTATATCAAGTTTAAAAATAGAGCATAATCTTTCGAGACCACATTGGTCCCTTTGCCAAATGCAGATACATACAAACAATCTTACCTACTAAAACCCAGTACACACCCACCTTCTATACCCAACAGTGCATAATTAATGAAATCCCCTGCAGCTGAACTAAGCTCAAATGTTGTTTGCATTCCACATGAGCACATTGCGTTCCAGTGACGTCATACTCATGTGTCCATGGCTTCCTTATTACATATCAATAAACACACACTGCTTCTGACAGCTGTCAGAATTAACCAACGAAACAGAGAAAGCATGTACGGCAGAACCATACAGTAGTGCCTTGCATGAATCAAATCTCTTGTTGCATCAATGTATATAATAAACAGAGGGGAATGTAAGTAAAAACAAGCAATCAATATTAAAAACATTAGAGGACCTATACTATGTATCAAATGTATATATACACTCATAACATGGATACTACATGAATCAAAATTGAAACAATGTTACTTCATGACTAGTCAGAGGCATGGTAGAAAACTTAAATAGAAACTGAGGTGCCGTATACGTCCAGAGGTTGAACACAGGACGCTTATGCCAACTTGTGGCCAGTTTACTGTCCATCAGGTCATATTGACATAGACACATCTAGATCCAATCGATTTATTGTGGTGTACAGGAATTTCGACTGCATATTTTATGTTTTATAGTTTAGGGAGCAGGAAAATGGAAATCCACAGGCCAAAACACATACTTCATTATTTGCCAAAGATAAGAGTAAAATCCAGTATAGTGTTCAATCCCTTAGGGGCCACTGTATCCAATGTATATATCCACCTTGATTCCAGACGTAGCAATTTTTGAGATCTATTTCACTCCCTTCGAAGGGGTGGTATATGATCGATCAGCATCGTCTTAAGGCTTGATAGATTGTGTTTATACTTTGCGAAGTGGCGGGCTACAGGTTGTTCCGAGTCCTCTTTATCGATGGCTTCCCGTATGGCAAATCTATGATTAGCCATGCGTTCACGGAAAGTGGTGGTCGTTTTACCGACATAAACCAATGCACATGGGCAAATGAGTATATAAATGACGTAAGAGCTTGTGCATGTCAATCTGTGGTTGATTTTGTACCTCTTGTTAGAATGTGGATTTTTGAATGTAGGTCCACTCTGCATACTGTGGCACATAGTGCAATCGCCACATTTAAAGCATCCCAGCTTAGTGGGTTTAACAGCGTACCGGGTCTGTCTCAACCAAAAGATCTCTTATATTACTTGAACAGCGATATGCCATCCTCGGTGGTTGCATTCTTTGCAATGGAAGGCCCTTATCATTCTGTATCAAGTCCCAACGTTTCCTTAGTGCTGAGTTCATCTTAGTATGTGTCATGTCAAAAGTTGCAATAAAATTCAACCTATTGTCCTTAGTAGGTACAATATTGCTATCACTCAATAATTCTTCCTGGGATCTGGTAAGAACCTTAATCCTTATGTCTTTGATCCCTCCTGGATCATATCCTCGGGCAGTGAGTTTATCCTCCATAATGTCCATCTGATCTAACATCAATGGCACCTCATTATTATTCCTGACTACCCGAGTGAGTTGAGAGGATATCACCCCTCTCTTTTGATGTTTAGGGTGACAACTATGGGATTCTAAAAGGGAATTCCTATCTGTCGGTTTTGAAAACGGAGATGTCCCAAAATGACATATAAAATGAGATTTCACTTTAAATATATTGAGGTCAAGAAAATGTATTTCATCATAGAACATTCTATCTTAAACTTAATGGGCTGGTCAATTTTATTCAGATAATCTACTCAATTATCTAGATCTAACCTTGTGCAATGCCATATCAGAAAGAAATCATTGATATAGCGGGTATAATGTATCACATTATGATTCAAGTGTGGTTCCATAATAAACTCTTCGTATCACACCATGAACAAATTGGCATATGCCGGGGCCATATTAGAGCCCATTGCGGTCCCTGAGGTCTGCAAATAGAGGTCGGACTCAAATCTAAAATAATTGTGATTTAAACAATAATCCATACGTTCCAAAATAAACTCTATAGGGGGACCTGTGTATACTTCTGATTTGGATAACATGATTTGCACTGCCTGAATGCCACTAATGTGGGGTATACAAGTATACAGACTCTCCACATCCATAGTGACAAGTATGTCATTGGGCTGTAACCACTCAGCTCTTTTTAAAGTTTAAATTAGAGTTGCAGAATCCTTTAGATATGCAAAGGTATTTTTGACGGTTGTAAGAAAAAATCCACAAAAATTGCTATATTGGAGCAAATGGAATCACGGCCAGAGACGATTGGTCTCCCTGGAGGATTTATAAGGGTTTTATGTACCTTGGGTAATAAAAAAAAAAAAAAAGTATTTTTGGATAAGGGGTAGTCAAAATTGTAGTTCTGTTTCATTGATATATCCTGCTTCAAATACAGACCTCAGGGATCAATCTATTCTAGTATTAAATACATTTGTGGGGTTGCCCCTCAATTTTAAATATACTCCATTATCACTTAACTGTCTAATAGCCTCCATTCTGTAGTCACTGTAATTCAAAATTCAATATTCCTACACTGGGTAGATCAAGTTCAGAATTCTGCAGAAAATGGTGTTCAATATTAAGCAAGTGTTCATACGATCTTATACTTTTGGTGATTGAGGAGGTGAATAGGTTAAAAACGGGATGTCCCTAGATATTGATCAAATTAAGCAACAAAATTATCCCATATTAACTGATGATAAAACACAGGATTGGATTGGGAAACTTGACACACTGGTGAACAAATATAAAAGTGATCTTATTGCCTTTAAAAACAAGAAATTAACTACTGTTGATATAGATTATAGAGAAAAATGTATTTACAAGTGGCTATATGGAAAAGAAGACACTAATACCACACGTAAACGTAGAACTTTATGTTCCAAAAATATTTTGGACTCTATAGATAGTAGTGGAGGCGACACATCTGAAGGTGAAAATAACACTAATATAAACACTGCACCCAGAACACAGATTAATGCACAAACATCAACTTCTTCTTCTTTTTCTGCCATAGCCACCAGGGCAACTTCCAAACCCCCTTTAGGAAAAGAAATAGAAAGAGACAGACCAGGAGAGGGGGCTATAAAAAAAAACCACAATACAAGAACAAGAAATAAACATTGTCTTTAACTTGAGTGATAGGACATTAACTGAATCTGAAGTTAAATTCTTAAACCATGGACTATCTTTTGTTCCCACCCCAAAAGTCAAAACATTTGATAAAATTGTTGATCTCCAAAAACTACAGCGGCAGCTTAAGCTTAAAGACTTTTTTGGTGATAAGGAACAAAGTATTCCCCCTAGCTTTAAGACTTCTTCTTCATTTGATCCCCCCAATACCAATCCCTCCATTAAAAGCTTTACTAACATGATGTCTCTAGACTGTACCACTGGGGAAACTAAATCTTTTTCAAATTTGACTAAACTACAACTGAACTACAATCTCTTGAAGACTTAAAAGGTGACAATGCCATCATCATACATCCAGCAGACAAGGGTGGTGGCATTGTAATTTTGAATTACAGTGACTACAGAATGGAGGCTATTAGACAGTTAAGTGATAATGGAGTATATTTAAAATTGAGGGGCAACCCCACAAATGTATTTAAGACTAGAATAGATCGATCCCTGAGGTCTGCATTTGAAGCAGGACATATCAATGAAACAGAACTACAATTTTTGACTACCCCTTATCCAAAAATGCAGTTTTTTTTTATTTATTACCCAAGGTACATAAAACCCTTATAAATCCACGAGCGAGACCAATTGTCTCTGGCCTTTATTCCATTTGCTCCAATATAGCAATTTTTGTGGATTTTTTCTTACGACAAACTGTGAAAAATACCTTTGCATATCTAAAGGATTCTGCAACTCTAATTAAAACTTTAAAAAGAGCAAATTGGTTACAGCCCAATGACATACTCGTCACTATGGATGTGGAGAGTCTTTATATTTTTATACTCCACATTAGTAGCATTCAGGCAGTGTGAATCTCCCTATAGAGTTTATTTTGGAACTTATGGATTATTATTTAAATCACAATTATTTTGGATTTGAGTCTGACTTCTATTTGCAGACCTCAGGGACCGCTATGGCTCTAATATGGCCCCGGCATATGCTAATTTGTTCATGGAGTAGTACAAAGAGTTTATTATGGAACCAAACTTGAATCATAATGTGATACATTATACCCGCTATATCGATGATGTCTTTCTAATAAGGCGTGGCACAAGGTTAGATCTAGATAATTGGGTAGATAATCTGAATAAAATTGACCAGCCCATTAAGTTTAAGATGGAATGTTCTACTGATGAGATACATTTTCTTGACCTCAATATATTTAAAGTGAAATCTTATTTTATATGTCGCTTTGGGACATCTCTGTTTTCAAAACTGACAGATAGGAATTCCCTTTTAGAATCCCATAGTTGTCACCCTAAACATCAAAAGAGAGGGTTGATATCCTCTCAACTCACTCGAGTAGTCAGGAATAATACTGAGGTGCCATTGATGTTAGATCAGATGGACATTATGGAGGATAAACTCAGTGCCCCAGGATATGATCCAGGAGAGATCAAAGACATAAGGACTAAGGTTCTTATTATTGAGTGATAGCAACATTGTACCTACTAAGGACAATAGGTTGAATTTTGTTACAACTTTTGACATGACACATACTAAGATGAACTCTGCACTAAGGAAACATTGGGAGTTAATACAGAATGATAAGGGCCTTCCATTGCAAAGAATGCAACCACCGAGGATGGCATATCGCCTTGCAAGTAATCTAAGAGATCTTTTGGTGGAGACAGACCCCGTACGCTGTTATCAAAATCCCTGTTGGCTTAAACCCACTAAGCTGGGATGCTTTAAATGTGGTGATTGCACTATGTGCCACAGCATGCAGAGTGGACCTACATTCCAAAATCCAAATTTTAACAAGAGGTACAAAATCAACCACAGATTGACATGCACAAGCTCTTACGTCATTTATATACTCATTTGCCCATGTGCATTTGTTTATGTCGGTAAAACGACCACCACTTTCCGTGAACGCATGGCTAATCATAGATTTGCCATACGGGAAGCCATCGATAAAGGGGACACGGAACAACCTGTAGCCCGCCACTTCGCAAAGTATAAACACAATCTATCAAGCCTTAAGACGATGCTGATCGATCATATACCACCCCTTCAAAGGGAGGGAAATAGATCATAAAAATTGCTACGTCTGGAATCAAGGTGGATATATACATTGGATACAGTGGCCCCTAAGGGATTGAACACTATACTGGATTTTACTCCCTTCTTTGGCAAATAATGAAGTATGTCTTTTGGCCTGTGGATTTCCATTATCCTGCTCCCTAAACTATAAAACATAAAATATACAGTCAAAATTCCTGTACACCACAATAAATCGATTGGATCTAGATGTGTCTATGTCAATATGACCTGATGGATGGTAAACTGGCCACAAGTTGGCATAAGCATCCTGTGTTCAACCTCTGGATTTATACGGCACCTCGGTTTCTATATAAGTTTTCTACCATGCCTCTGACTAGTCATGAAGTAACATTGTTTCAATTTCGATTTATGTAGTATCCATGTTATGAGTGTATATATACATTTGATACATAGTATAGGTCCTCTAATTTTTTTAATGTTGATTACTTGTTTTTACTTACATTCCCCTCTGTTTATTATAGACATTGATGCAACAAGAGATTTGATTTATGCACGGCACTACTGTATGGTTCTGCCGTACATGCTTTCTCTGTTTCGTTGGTTAATTCTGACAGCTGTCAGAAGCATCGTGTGTTTATTGATATGTAATAAGGAAGCAACGGACACATGAGTATGACGTCACTGGAATGCAATGCGCTCATATGGAACGCTTAGTTCAGCTGCAAGTGATTTTGTTAATTATGCACTGTTGGGTATATAAGGTGGGTGTGGACTGGGTTTTAGTAGGTAAGATTGTTTGTTTGTATCTGCATTTGACAAAAGGACCAATGTGGTCTCGAAACGTTATGCTCTATTTTTAAACTTGATATATTAAATGTTTTATTGCAAAGACCAATGAGTGCTTATTTTTGCTAAACTATTTGGAATGATTATACAGCACTGTGCACTTAAGAACATTGTTATATGGAGTCTATTTGGGATACTTATTTATAATTATATATATATATATATATATATATATATATATATATATATATATATATATATATATATATATATATATATATATATATATATATATATATATGGAAAGTGTAGAAGGAGACAGGCGCACAGGGGCACACTTTGTGTAATACGTTCACAAACCGTACATAAATAACAGTGGGGGGAATTATCCGCGCTAACCTGATGTACCCTCAAGTAGTGAGGTACTAAAAATGCACTTCTATGGTTATACTCTGTTCCTTTGCTCCCTTCTCGTTTGTCCACGCTCCTCCAGTGTTAGGTGTATCTCCAGTGGGTCACCGTTGTCCGTTTTCAGTGGTATAGGGAGTAAGGGGATATTATATGAATAGATGTGTGTGTCTAATCTATATCTCTCAATTGACCACACTGTACAATATAATATAGCAGAGTTTTAAAACCATAGATTTATTTTAAATGGTATAAAAAGACACCCTTGTCTTGTTAAAATACAGGTATACAATTATATTAATACAAAAAGACAAACATGTATATACACAATAATAATGAGCCGTAGTGCTGACAGGTTGCTAGATCCTTATACAAAAGGTCCGTTTCCAAGTTCATGCACTAAATTGCTCCACAAATGTTAAAAGGTAGAAAATCAAAGATATACAATTAATGAGCACCAAAGGTTTAAATCGGAACTTTCAGGCTGATTGTGTAGCGTAGCAACCGATTACCTTATGCAGCTCCGTGTATGTTGTGCACTCAAAACGTGCAAATGTGACGTGTGGCGGGGGGCGGAGCCTAACACATTTCGTAACCAATGGGTTACTTCATCAGAGGTGTGGGCCGCCCCCCAACCTAGCTCTATAAATGCGTGTGGCTGTGGCTGATTGGCCAAATACTAGCCCCTCGGTCGCCATTTTGTTTATGGGCAAGTGACAGTAATGTAATGTACTACTAAACCCAGTGTTATTGATTCTCTTTTTTGAGTCATATATTTTAGAAGATACCAATATAATATTGTTTCCTATTCTGCAATCACCTTTTATGTGCTCATTTACCATTTCAATTGCGACTTTAACAAATTCGAGTGTCTAGTTAAAAACGATACTTAGGAGAACAAGGTGTATAAAAACAAACAAAATGAACTTTACACAATGTTAATACCATTCTAAATAGAATGTTGTTTAGAATGGGTACAGAATTACTGAGATGCGTTTTATATACTCGTATTGTTTCTGCCTCATATTTGTTGAGGAAAAAAGGATACTTAAAAGAACAAGGTGTATCAAAAAACACCATGAACGTTACATAATATTAAAAATAAAATTCTAAATGGAACAAATGTTTAAAACTTACACGAAGAAAAGTACAGTATTACAGAGATAAATTATATATACTCCCTTATTGTTTTTATATATTTAAAACTATAAAAACAATTAACTGTCTCCAAATATTTAAAATACATATATGGGAAATAGATGAAAGGGGACCATGTGAGTGTTTAAAAGGAACTCCCCAAATGATATATCATTGATTACAGAAAGGCTGCTAGGTCAATATCTCTATTTAACCCATTGGGTTCTAGCGTTCCCAGTTTGTGGATCCAAACTGTCTCTTTTTTTCGTAATTCCAGAAGTCTACTACCTCCTCTATTACCTTTATGTACTTGTTCTATAGCCTTAATGAAAAAATGCATCTTTATTTTTATTATGAATATTCGTAAATTGGTTTATAAGAGGATTTTTGAGGGTTCCTGCTTCTATATTTTTCATGTGTTCCAGACAACGGATTTTTAAACCCCGTGTTGTACGTCCAATATACCTTTTTGGGGTGCTGCAGGTGCACTCCAGCATATAGACTACATGATCAGATCTGCAGTTCAGTAGACCTTTAATCGGATATTTTTCTCCATCTTTTCCACAGTCTATAAATTTATTAAAATTTTTATTTTTATGTGTATGTGCACAACACACGCAATTCTTTCTTGCACATTTAAAAAAACCCTGTATGTTGGTAATCTGACCTTTAAGTTGTTTCTCTGTTTTTTTAGTTTTTTGAATGTCACTAGGTGCTAAGAAATTTTTTAGATTTTTGTTTTTCTTGTACGTAACATACGGTCTGTTACCTATGGTGTCTTTTAATATGGGGTCATTTTTCAAAATTGACCAGTTTTTCTGTAAAATGTTCTTAATATTCCAGTGACCCTCATTGAATGTTGTTACAAAATTAATTTTAGTGTCTCTTTTCTGTTTCACCCTTGTGTTACAGATGGTAGTATTTGTATTTGTTGATTATTGCCATGTACTAGTGTTTTTCGGTTAAGTTTAATTGCTTTATCATAAGCCTTTTGAATAGTTTTAGTTGGATAGTGTTTTTCTGTAAATTTGTCTTTGAGATTTTTTGCCTCTATTTCAAAATTACTAATATCTGAGCAATTTTGCCTCAGTCTCTGAAACTGCCCGAATGGAATATTATGATCAAAAGTGTTATATCAATGCAATTTTGGAATTTATTTTGATCCAAATAGCAAAAAAAGAACCTTGTCTGTAGATTTACAAGGGGATACTAGTACTAGTAATGCACAGAAACCAGTCAACCCTAGAGAACTATTCAAACAAAGTGGAAAAATTAAGTAAAATACAGATTAAAAACTGTTGGGATATAATAGGACTAGAAACGTATCTGAAAGCAGGGGTAATACCTAAAGTACAGACATAGAACTCATTACAGAGTGGGAAACAGTTTTGGAAGAGAGTTCAAATAAATTGATGCGAATTATAATATGATTTAGAGAGGCGAACCTGGATAAGGTTACTGCAGAACTACACAAATTACACACTTTACTGTTACCCTTTAAGGGAGACACAAGGGAGACACATATTATGACAAATTAGACAGCGATATAAGGGAAAGAATGAGCAAATTAGAAAGAGATTTAAAACTCAAAAAGAAGAAAAAGTTGGAACGAGACTTACAAAATAAAGCTAGTGAACAAACAGGAAATATCGAAATTGAGACTGATGTACCATTCACACCAAACACACCTGGGGGTAATGAGACACCCAACACTCCACTTACAACAACAAACACTCTATACAGTGATGTAATCAGGAATAATCATCTTAAGGAATCGAAGAAAACAGGTTTAAGAACCCACAAACAAACAAACATTAGAGAGTATACTCCAAGACTTAATAGGGGTTACATTACAAACAGAGAGAACTATCATCAAAACACGAACCATAGAAATGATTCTCATACAACTGAAAGAGAAAATAGAGAAGCAATAGATTATCACTCTAGAGGTAGAGAATATTCTAGGGGAGGTAGAAGACATTATAACCACAATTATAATTATAATTCGAATTATAGATCTAACAGGAACAATCAGGATTCATATAGTAACCAAGGGTGGAATGGTACAAGGGCAAACTAAAACTCTAATTGGGAACAACAGCCATATACCTATTCTAGAAATAGAAATAGCTATAATGATAAGGGTTTTTACGACAGACATCTGACAGACAAACCAAGAGCTGTAGAGGTACAGAGAGAAGTAAGACCCCCACCACAAGAACACATACCACTAGAATGGAGACAACCACAAACACATGTAGAAGGAAGAAGGGGAAAAAGACATATGGAAGAAGAAGAGGATGTAGAGCTGGTAGAAAATTCCAACTTAAAAAGACGCAGAGAGATTAGACAGTAAAAGAAGAAACCATAAAAATCTTCAATTTGTCCACACACAATCTAAGTCTAGACGAAACAAACCTATTAAAAAAAGGTTTGTCATTTGCGCCCACACAAAAACCAGATCCATTTGAACTATTTATTGATATAAATAAATTCATACGTAAACTAACACTAGTTAGACATTTTGAAAAAGATAAAAAGACACAAAATTCGGTTAGCCTCACACAATCAGACTTAGAAACACTGGAAGCCATAATGGATCTAGAGAATGGGAATAACCATCACTCACAAATAGATTTCAATAACTATTTGGGATCAGAATTTGACTCAAATGAACTAAGTATTATTAATAGTGGCCTAAGACCCAAGTCCATTTTTTCCCTGTTCAATCACAGGGAAAATATATAACTATGTTTAAGGACAAGGTCATTCAAGACTGTATGGAACTCTGCAGTAACTACAAAGTCCAGAACCATAACATGAGTATAAGAGAGAAAAAGGTGTTAAAAACACTAATGGATAATGAACAGATTGTGATATGGGAGGCTGACAAGGGAGGAGGCATAGTCATTTTAGACAGGAAAGACTATTTAGAGGAAGCTAGTCGCCAACTCTCTGATAGTAAGACATATGTAACCCTGAGAAGTGACCCTACACCCCTGTTTTTGAGAACTTATATGGAACACATAAATTCTGGCTACCAAAATAGAGTACTTACAGACACAGAGAGAAAATATCTCTCAAACGATGAACCTAAAATGGCAATATTTTATTACCTACCAAAGATCCACAAGAGCCTGACCAAACCACCTGGAAGGCCCATTATTTCAGGTATAGATTCAATAACATCTAGACTATCTGAATATGTGGATCAGTTTTTAAAACCTATGGTACTTAATCTCAAATCATACCTTAGAGACACCCCCCATCTCCTCCAAATTATAGAAGGACTAGAATGGAAGCCCACTTACAAATGGGCTACGCTCGATGTAACAGCATTGTATACATCTATTCCCCACGATCAAGGGATAAGTGCTATCAAGAGATCACTAGACAATGCGAATCAGATTGCCCCTGAACAGAGGAACTTTCTATTAGAATCCATTAGATATATCCTACAGAATAATTATTTCAAATTCGAAGGCACATATTACCTGCAAAGCACAGGAACAGCCATGGGTACAAAGTTTGCACCCAACTTTGCTAACTTATATATGGGTATATTTGAGGAGGAAATGGTTTACAGTAATTCTGAATTTAAAAACAAAAATGTTGTGTTTTGGCATCGTTTCATAGATGACATCCTAGTCATTAGGGATGGAGAGATTAATTTATGGGATACATATGTACAAGAGCTAAATGCCAACTGCATGAATCTCACCTTTACACAAAGAATAGAAATTTCATTCATTGACTTTCTAGATGTCACCCTATACGTATGAAATGGGAACATATGCAGTAAGCTATATAGAAAACCCACTGACACTAATGGTTATTTATACGCACGCAGCAGTCATCATCCAAAATGGATAGAAAATATTCCATTCGGGCAGTTTCAGAGACTGAGGTGAAATTGCTCAGATATTAGTAATTTTGAAATAGAGGCAAAAAATCTCAAAGACAAATTTACAGAAAAACACTATCCAACTAAAACTATTCAAAAGGCTTATGATAAAGCAATTAAACTTAACAGAAAAACACTAGTACATGGCAATAATCAACAAATACAAATACTACCATCTGTAACACCCGATACAGCAAGGGTGAAACAGAAAAGAGACACTAAAATTAATTTTGTAACAACATTCAATGAGGGTCACTGGAAGATTAAGAACATTTTACAGAAAAACTGGTCAATTTTGAAAAATGACCCCATATTAAAAGACACCATAGGTAACAGACCGTATGTTACGTACAAGAAAAACAAAAATCTAAAAAATTTCTTAGCACCTAGTGACATTCAAAAAACTAAAAAAACAGAGAATCAACTTAAAGGTCAGATTACCAACATACAGGGTTTTTTTTAAATGTGCAAGAAAGAATTGCGTGTGTTGTGCACATACACATAAAAATAAAAATTGTAATAAATTTATAGACTGTGGAAAAGATGGAGAAAAATATCCGATTAAAGGTCTACTGAACTGCAGATCTGATCATGTAGTCTATATGCTGGAGTGCACCTGCAGCACCCCAAAAAGGTATATTGGACGTACGACACAGGGTTTAAAAATCCGTTGTCTGGAACACATGAAAAAAATATAAGCAGGAACCCTCAAAAATCCTCTTATAAACCACTTTACGAATATTCATAATAAAAATAAAGATGCATTTTTCATTAAGGCTATAGAACAAGTACATAAAGGTAATAGAGGATGTAGTAGACTTCTGGAATTACGAAAAAAAGAGACAGTTTGGATCCACAAACTGGGAACGCTAGAACCCAATGGGTTAAATAGAGATATTGACCTAGCAGCCTTTCTGTAATCAATGATATATCATTTGGGGAGTTCCTTTTAAACACTCACATGGTCCCCTTTCATCTATTTCCCATATATGTATTTTAAATATTTGGAGACAGTTAATTGTTTTTATAGTTTTAAATATATAAAAACAATAAGGGAGTATATATAATTTATCTCTGTAATACTGTACTTTTCTTCGTGTAAGTTTTAAACATTTGTTCCATTTAGAATTTTATTTTTAATATTATGTAACGTTCATGGTGTTTTTTGATACACCTTGTTCTTTTAAGTATCCTTTTTTCCTCAACAAATATGAGGCAGAAACAATACGAGTATATATAACGCATCTGAGTAATTCTGTACCCATTCTAAACAACATTCTATTTAGAATGGTATTAACATTGTGTAAAGTTCATTTTGTTTGTTTTTATACACCTTGTTCTCCGAAGTATCGTTTTTAACTAGAAACTCAAATTTGTTAAAGTCGCAATTGAAATGGTAAATGAGCACATAAAAGGTGATTGCAGAATAGGAAACAATATTATATTGGTATCTTCTAAAATATATGACTCAAAAAAGAGAATCAATAACACTGGGTTTAGTAGTACATTACATTACTGTCACTTGCCCATAAACAAAATGGCGACCGAGGGGCTAGTATTTGGCCAATCAGCCACAGCCACACGCATTTATAGAGCTAGGTTGGGGGGCGGCCCACACCTCTGATGAAGTAACCCATTGGTTACGAAACGCGTTAGGCTCCGCCCCCCCGCCACACGTCACATTTGCACGTTTTGAGTGCACAACATACACGGAGCTGCATAAGGTAATTGGTTGCTACGCTACACAATCAGCCTGAAAGCTCTGATTTAAACCTTTGGTGCTCCTTAATTGTATATCTTTGATTTTCTACCTTTTAACATTTGTGGAGCAATTTAGTGCATGAACTTGGAAACGGACCTTTTGTATAAGGATCTAGCAACCTGTCAGCACTACGGCTCATTATTATTGTGTATATACATGTTTGTCTTTTTTTATTAATATAATTGTATACCTGTATTTTAACAAGACAAGGGTGTCTTTTTATACCATTTAAAATAAATCTATGGTTTTAAAACTCTGCTATATTATATTGTACAGTGTGGTCAATTGAGAGATATAGATTAGACACACACATCTATACATATAATATCCCCTTACTCCCTATACCACTGAAAACGGACAACGGTGACCCACTGGAGATACACCTAACACTGGAGGAGCGTGGACAAACGAAACGGGAGCAAAGGAACAGAGTATAACCATAGAAGTGCATTTTTAGTACCTCACTACTTGAGGGTACATCAGGTGAGCGGATAATTCTCCCCACTGTTATTTATGTACGGTTTGTGAACGTATTACATGAAGTGTGCCCCTGTGCGCCTGTCTCCTTCTATACTTTTCCAGACAATTCGAGAGGAACCTCACCTTGCGGGGGATCATCTTTACATCAGACGGGCTGCCCACACCTATAGCACATGGGAACTTGTTTTGTGGACTATATGGAATATTGTACATCCACAGACTGTCCATCTGAATAAGACTGTTATTTACACTAACTGTAAATTGTTTCACACATAGATATATATCTATATATAAAAATATATTTATTCTTACTAGTGGATGAGAATATATATATATATATATTGTGAATAGCAGTTTAAACATCAACTTCAAGCGCTGATTACTTTCCTGTTTTTGATAGATATATATATATATATATATATATATATATACTAGCTGTTACCCACAGCTTTGCTCACGTGGATTTTGTGATTTTTTGGAAAAATGTTAAAACACATATTTCTTTATTTTTCAAGGAGAATCTGAATACCAGTTTTCACATCGGTAAGAATGTCGTTTTTTGAGATATAGATATCCTCATTAATCAGCCCTCCACCCTTTTGACCCCCCTTAAATGGATTTTAGGGAAATGGAAAACATATGTTTCTTTATTTTTGAAGGAGAATCTAAATACCAATTTTCCCGTCTGTAACATTGTCATTTTCTGAGATACAGGTATCCTCATAAATAGGCCCCTTCTATTTTTGACCCCCCTTAATTGTTTTTTTGGGAAATGGTAAAACACGTATTTCTTTATTTTTCAAGGAGAATCTAAATACCAGTTTTCATGTCTGTAACTTCTTTGGTTTTTTTAGATATAGTTATTCTCATAAATCAGCTCCCTTTTTGACCCCCCTTAAGTGGATGTTTGGGAAATGGTTAAACACGTTTCTTTTTTTAATGGAGAATGTAAATACCAATTTTCACATCAGTAACATCTTTGGTTTTTGAGATATAGGGAACCCCATAAATCACCCACTTTTGACCCCCCTTTAAGTGGATTTTAGGGAACTGTTAAAACACGTGTTTCTTTATTTTTCAAGGAGAATCTAAATACCAACTTTCACGTCTGTAACATCTTTGGTTTTTAAATTATAGGTATCCTCATAAATCTGCCCCCCCCCTCTATTGACCTCCCTTAAGTAGATTTTAGGGAAATGGTAAAACATGTGTTTATTTATTTTTCAAGGAGAATCTAAATATCCATTTTCCCATCTGTAATATTGTTGTTTTTTGAGATATAGGTATCCTCATAAATTGCCCCCCCCCTCTTTTGACCCCCCCTAAGTGGATTTTGGGGAAATGGTAAAACACATTTTCTTTATTTTTCAAGGATAATCTAAATACCAATGTTCACGTCTGTAAGATCGTTGATTTTTGAGATATAGGTATCTTCATAAATCGCTCCCCCCTCTTTTGACCCCCCTAAGTGGATTTTGGAAAAATGGGAAAACACATATTTCTTTATTTTTCTAGGAGAATCTTAATACCAATTTTCACATCTGTAACATCGTTAGTTTTTGTGATATAGGTATCCTCATAAATCTCCCCCCCTCTTTTGACCCCCCTTAAGTGGATTTTGGGATAATGGTAAAACACGTTTCTTTATTTTTCATGGAGAATCTAAATACCAATTTTCATGTCTGTAACATCTTTGGTTTTTGAGATATAGGTATCCTCATATATCACCCCCTTTTTAGGGAAATGTTAAAACATATGTTTCTTTATTTTTCAAGTAGAATCTAAATACCAATTTTCACGTCTGTAACATCTTTGGTTTTTGAATTATAGGTATCCTCATAAATCAGCCACCTCTCTTTTGACCTCCTTAAATGGATTTTAACCCCTTAACGACTGAGGACGTGCAGGGTACGTCCTCAGAAAAAAGGCAGTTAACGCCTGAGAACGTACCCTGCACGTCCTCAGTGTGGAAAGCAGCTGGAAGCGATCCTGCTCGCTTCCAGATGCTTTCCGGTTATTGCAGTGATGCCTCGATATGGAGGCATCCTGCAATAACCTTTGTAAGCCATCGGGTGCAGAGAGAGCCACTCTGTGGCCCTCTCTGCACCGGAGATCGGTGGGTTACTGCGTTGGTGGGTGGGAGCCGGACCGGGAGGCGGGTGGCGGCCATCGATGGCCCTGGTTGTGTGAAGGGAGCGGAATCGTGGGCGGGGTGGCTGGGGGCGCACACGGGCGCACGCGCGTGCACGGGAGGGTGGGGGCGGGCGCGTGCACGGGGAGGGAGCGGCTGGGAACTGCTACACTACAGAAAATGCTGAAATAAAAAATGGAAAAAAAAATATAAAGAATTTAAAAAAAAAAAAACGATCAGCAAGGTGGTGGGGGTTTGTCTGTGTGTGTGGGGGGGGGGAAGCTACAAAGCTACACTACAGAAAAAACAAAAAACAAAAAAAAAGCACTTTTTATTGCAAACTGGGTACTGGCAGACAGCTGCCAGTACCCAAGATGGCCCCCAATAAGGCAGAGGGGAGGGTTAGAGAGCGGTTTTGGGGGGGGATCAGGGAGGTTGGGGGCTAAGGGGGGGATCCTACACAGTAGCATATGTAAATATGCTTAAAAAAATGTATTTATTTTTTTAAAACCCTTTTATTTTAGTACTGGCAGACTTTCTGCCAGTACTTAAGATGGCGGGGACAATTGTGGGGTGGGGGAGGGAAGGGAGCTGTTTGGGAGGGATCAGGGGGTGGGATGTGTCAGATGGGAGGCTGATCTCTACACTAAAGCTAAAATTAACCCTGCAAGCTCCCTACAAACTCCCTAATTAACCCCTTCACTGCTAGCCATAATACACGTGTGAGGCGCAGCAGGATTTAGTGGCCTTCTAATTACCAGAAAGCAACGCCAAAGTCATATATGTCTGCTATTTCTGAACAAAGGGGATCCCAGACAAGCATTTACAACCATTTGTGCCATAATTGCACAAGCTGTTTGTAAATGATTTCAGTGAGAAACCTAAAATTGTGAAAAAATTTACGTTTTTTTTTAATTTGATCGCATTTGGCAGTGAAATGGTGGCATGAAATATACCAAAATGTGCCTAGATCAATACTTGGGGTTGTCTACTACACTACACTAAAGCTAAAATTAACACTACAAGCTCCCTAAAAGCTCCCTAATTAACCCCTTAACTGCTGGGCATAATACACTTGTGGTGCGCAGTGGCATTTAGCGGCCTTCTAATTACCAAAAAGCAACGCCAAAGCCATATATGTCTGCTATTTCTGAACAAAGGGGATCCCAGAGAAGAATTTACAACCAATTATGCCATAATTGCACAAGTTGTTTGTAAATAATTTCAGTGAGAAACCGAAAGTTTGTGAAAAAGTGAACGATTTTTTGTATTTGATCGCATTTGGCGGTGAAATGGTGGTATGAAATATACCAAAATGGGCCTAGATCAATACTTTGGGATGTCTACTAAAATAAAATATATACATGTCAAGGGATATTCAGGGATTCCTGAAAGATATTAGTGTTCTAATGTAACTAGCGCTAATTTTGGAAAAAAATGGTTTGGAAATAGCAAAGTGCTACTTGTATTTATGGCCCTATAACTTGCAAAAAAAGCAAAGAACATGTAAACATTGGGTATTTCTAAACTCAGGACAAAATTTAGAAACTATTTAGCATGGGTGTTTTTTGGTGGTTGTAGATATGTAACAGATTTTGGGGCTCAAAGTTAGAAAAAGTGTGTTTTTTTTCCATTTTTCCTCATATTTTATCATTTTTTTATAGTAAATTATAAGATATGATGAAAATAATGGTATCTTTAGAAAGTCCATTTAATGGCGAGAAAAACGGTATATAATATGTGTGGGTACAGTAAATGAGTAAGAAGAAAATTACAGCTAAACACAAACACCGCAAAAATGTAAAAATAGCCTTGGTCCCAAACGGACAGAAAATGGAAAAGTGCTGTGGTCATTAAGGGGTTAATGAAATGGTAAAACAAGTGTTTCTTTATTTTTTGAGGAGAATCGATATACAAATTTTCACGTCTGTAACATTGTTGTTTTTTGAGATATAGGTATCCTCATAAATCAGCCCCCCCCCTCTTTTGACCCCCCTTAAGTGGATTTTGGGGAAATTATAAAACACATATTTCTTTATTTTTCAAGGTGAATTGAAATACCAATTTTCACATCTGTAACATCGTCGGTTTTTGAGATATAGGTATCCTCATAAATCAGCCTGCCTTCTTTTGACTCCCCTTAAGTGTGTTTTTGGCCAAATGCTAAAACACTTGTTTCTTTATTTTTCAAGGAGAATCTAAATACCAATTTTTCTGTCTGTAACATCATCGGTTTGTGAGATACAGGTATCCTCATAAATCGGCCCTTCTTTTGACCCCCTTAAGTGGATTTCGGGGAAATGGTAAAACACATATTTCTTTATATTTCATGGAGATTCTAAAAACCAATTTTAACGTCTGTAATATCGATGTTTTTTTGAGATATAGGTATCCTCATAAATCAGCCCTCCTCTTTTGATCCCCCTTAAGTGAATTTTTCGGAAATGGTAAAACATGTGTTTCTTTATTTTTCAAGGAGAATCTAAATACCAATTTTCACGTCTGTGACATGATCAGTTTTTGAATTATAGGTTTCCTCATAAACCAGTTCCCCCCTCTGTTGACCCCCCTTAAGTGGATTTTAGGGAAATGAGTTTCTTTATTTTTCAAGGAGAATCTAAACACCAATTTTCCCGTCTTTAATATTGTCGGTTTTTGAGATATAGGTATCCTCATAAATCCCACCCCCCCTCTTTTGACCACCCCTTAAGTGGATATTGGGGAAATGGTTAAACATATTTCTCTTTATTTTTCAAGGAAAATCTAAATACCAATTTTCATGCCTGTAACATTGTTGGTTTTTGAGATATTGGTATCTTTATAAATCAGCCCGCCTCTTTTGACCCCCCTTAAGTGGATTTTGGGTTAATGGTAAAACACTTTTCTTTATTTTTCATGGAGAATCTAAATACCAATGTTCACATCTGTAACATCGTCGGTTTTTAAGATAGAGGTATTCTGATAAATCAGCCCCCCCCCTCTTTTGACCCCCCCTTAAGTGGATTTTGAGGAAATGGTAAAACACGTTTCTTTATTTTTCAAGGAGAATCTAAATACCAATTTTCACGTCTGTAGCATTGTCAGTTTTTGAATTATAGGTATCCTCATAAATCAGCCCCCACCTTTTTTGATCCCCCTTAAAGGGACAGTCTACACCAGAATTTTTATTGTTTTAAAAGATAGATAATCCCTTTATTACCCATTCCCCAGTTTTGCATAACCAACACAATTATAATAATATACTTTTAACCTCTGTGATTATCTTGTATCTAAGCCTCTGCAAACTGCCCCTTTATTTCAGTTCTTTTGACAGACTTGCAGTTTAGCCAATCAGTGCCTGCTCCCAGATAACTTCACGTGCATGAGCAGAGTGTTATCTATATGAAATACGTGAACTAACACCCTCTAATGGTGAAAAACTGTTAAAATGCATTCTGAAAAGAGGTGGCCTTCAAGGTCTAAGAAATGAGCATATGAACCTCCTAGTTTTAGCTTTCAACTAAGAATACCAAGAGAATAAAGCAAAATTGGTAATAAATGTAAATTGGAAAATTGTTTAAAATTACATGCTCTATCTGAATCAGGAAAGTTTATTTTGGCCTAGACTCTCCCTTTAAGTGGATTTTAGGGAAATGCTAAATCAAGTGTTTTTTTTATTTTTCAAGGAGAGTCTAAATACCAATTTTCCCATCTGTAATATTGTCATTTTTTTAAAATATAGGTATCCTCATAAATTGCCCCCCCCCTCTTTTGACAACCCCCCCCCCCGGTAAGTGGATTTTGGGGAAATGGTAAAAAGGTAAAAACACATGTTTTTCTTTATTTTTTAAGGAGAATCTAAATACCAATTTTCATGTCTGTAACATTGTTGTTTTTTTAAATATATGGGAATCCTCATAAATCAGCCCCACCTCTTTTGACCCCCTTTAAGTTTATTTTGGGTTAATGGTAAAACATATGTTTATTTTTCATGGAGAATCTAAATACCAATTTTCATGTTTGTAACATTGTTGGTTTTTGAGATATAGGTATCCTCATAAATCACCCCCCCCCTTTGACCCACTTTAAGTGGATTTTAGGGAAATGGTAAAACAAGTGTTTCTTTATTTTTAAAGGAGAATCTTAATACAAATTTTCCGTCTGTAATATGGTTGGTTTTTGAGATAAAGGTATCCTCATAAATCGCCCCCCCCCCTTTAGACCCCCCCTTCAGTGGATTTTGGGTTAATGGTTAAACATACGTTTCTTTATTTTTCATAGAGAATCTAAATACCAATTTTCACATCTGTAACATTGTCGGTTTTTGAATTATCCTCATAAATCGCCCCCCCCCTCTTTTGACCACCCCTTAAGTGGATATTGGGGAAATGGTTAAACATATTTCTCTTTATTTTTCAAGGAAAATCTAAATACCAATTTTCATGCCTGTAACATTGTTGGTTTTTGAGATATTGGTATCTTTATAAATCAGCCCGCCTCTTTTGACCCCCCCTTAAGTGGATTTTGGGTTAATGGTAAAACACTTTTCTTTATTTTTCATGGAGAATCTAAATACCAATTTTCACATCTGTAACATCGTCGGTTTTTAAGATAGAGGTATTCTGATAAATCAGCCCCCCCCCTCTTTTGACCCCCCCTTAAGTGGATTTTGAGGAAATGGTAAAACACGTTTCTTTATTTTTCAAGGAGAATCTAAATACCAATTTTCACGTCTGTAGCATTGTCAGTTTTTGAATTATAGGTATTCTCATAAATCAGCCCCCACCTTTTTTGATCCCCCTTAAAGGGACAGTCTACACCAGAATTTTAATTGTTTTAAAAGATAGATAATCCCTTTATTACCCATTCCCCAGTTTTGCATAACCAACACAATTATAATAATATACTTTTAACCTCTGTGATTATCTTGTATCTAAGCCTCTGCAAACTGCCCCTTTATTTCAGTTCTTTTGACAGACTTGCAGTTTAGCCAATCAGTGCCTGCTCCCAGATAACTTCACGTGCACGAGCAGAGTGTTATCTATATGAAATACGTGAACTAACACCCTCTAATGGTGAAAAACTGTTAAAATGCATTCTGAAAAGAGGTGGCCTTCAAGGTCTAAGAAATGAGCATATGAACCTCCTAGTTTTAGCTTTCAACTAAGAATACCAAGAGAATAAAGCAAAATTGGTAATAAAAGTAAATTGGAAAATTGTTTAAAATTACATGCTCTATCTGAATCAGGAAAGTTTATTTTGGCCTAGACTCTCCCTTTAAGTGGATTTTAGGGAAATGCTAAATCAAGTGTTTTTTTTATTTTTCAAGGAGAGTCTAAATACCAATTTTCCCATCTGTAATATTGTCAGTTTTTAAAATATAGGTATCCTCATAAATTGCCCCCCCCTCTTTTGACCCCCCCCCCGGTAAGTGGATTTTGGGGAAATGGTAAAAACACATGTTTTTCTTTATTTTTTAAGGAGAATCTAAATACCAATTGTCATGTCTGTAACATTGTTGTTTTTTTAAATATATGGGAATCCTCATAAATCAGCCCCACCTCTTTTGACCCCCTTTAAGTTTATTTTGGGTTAATGGTAAAACATATGTTTATTTTTCATGGAGAATCTAAATACCAATTTTCATGTTTGTAACATTGTCGGTTTTTGAGATATAGGTATCCTCATAAATCACCCCCCCCCTTTTGACCCACGTTAAGTGGATTTTAGGGAAATGGTAAAACAAGTGTTTCTTTATTTTTAAAGGAGAATCTTAATACAAATTTTCCGTCTGTAATATGGTTGGTTTTTGAGATAAAGGTATCCTCATAAATCAGCCCCCCCTCTTTAGACCTCCTTAAATGGATTTTAATGAAATGGTAAAACAAGTGTTTCTTTATTTTTCGAGGAGAATCGAAATACAAATTTTCACGTCTGTAACATTGTTGTTTTTTGAGATATAGGTATCCTCATAAATCAGCCCCCCCTCTTTTGACCCCCCTTAAGTGGATTTTGGGGAAATTATAAAACACATATTTCTTTATTTTTCAAGGAGAATCGAAATACCAATTTTCACGTCTGTAACATCGTCAGTTTTTGAGATATAGGTATCCTCATAAATCAGCCTGCCTTCTTTTGACTCCCCTTAAGTGTGTTTTTGGCAAAATGCTAAAACACTTGTTTCTTTATTTTTCAAGGAGAATCTAAATACCAATTTTTCTGTCTGTAACATCATCGGTTTGTGAGATATAGGTATCCTCATAAATCGTCCCTTCTTTTGACCCCCTTAAGTGGATTTAGGGGAAATGGTAAAACACATATTTCTTTATTTTTCATGGAGATTCTAAAAACCAATTTTAACGTCTGTAATATCGATGTTTTTTAGAGATATAGGTATCCTCATAAATCAGCCCTCCTCTTTTGATCCCCCTTAAGTGAATTTTTGTTTTTTTAAATATATGGGAATCCTCATAAATCAGCCCCACCTCTTTTCACCCCCTTTAAGTTTATTTTGGGTTAATGGTAAAACATATGTTTATTTTTCATGGAGAATCTAAATACCAATTTTCATGTTTGTAACATTGTCGGTTTTTGAGATATAGGTATCCTCATAAATCACCCCCCCCCTTTTGACCCACGTTAAGTGGATTTTAGGGAAATGGTAAAACAAGTGTTTCTTTATTTTTAAAGGAGAATCTTAATACAAATTTTCCGTCTGTAATATGGTTGGTTTTTGAGATAAAGGTATCCTCATAAATCAGCCCCCCCTCTTTAGACCCCCCCTTCAGTGGATTTTGGGTTAATGGTTAAACATACGTTTCTTTATTTTTCATAGAGAATCTAAATACCAATTTTTACATCTGTAACATTGTCGGTTTTTGAATTATAAGTATCCTCATAAATCAGCCCGCACCTATTTTGACCTCCCTTAAGTTGATTTTAGGGAATTGGTAAAACAAGTGTTTATTTTTCAAGGAGAATCTAAATAAAAAAATTCTGTCTGTAATATTGTCAGTTTTTGAGATATAGGTATTCTCATAAATCGTCACCCCCCCCTCTTTTGACCCCCATAAGTGGATTTTGGGGAAATGGTAAAACACGTTTTTCTTTATTTTTCAAGTAGAATCTAAATACCAATGTTCACATCTGTAACACCATTGTTTTTTGAGATTAAGGTATCCCCATAAATGCCCCCCCTTTTTATTCCCCCTCCTTAAGTGGATTTTGGGGAAAGGGTAAAATACCTGTCTGTAACATTGTTAGTTTTTTTTAAAATATATTGGTATCCTCATAAATCAGCCTCCCCTCTTTTAACCCCCCTTAAGATGATTTTGGGTTAATGGTAAAAAACATGTTTCTCTATTTTTCATGGATAATCTAAATACCAATTTTCATGTCTGTAACATTGTCGATATTTGAGATATAGGTATCCTCATAAATCAGCCCCCCCCCTCTTTTGACCCCCCTTAAGTGGATTTTTGGGAAATAGCAAAACACATTTTTCTTTCATTTTCAAGGAGAATGTAAATACCAATTTTTTGTCTGTAACATCGTCGGTTTTTGAGATATAGGTATCCTCATAAATTGCCCCCCCCCTCTTTTGACCCCCCCTAAGTGGATTTTGGGGAAATGATAAAACACATTTTCTTTATTTTTCAAGGATAATCTAAATACCAATGTTCACGTCTGTAAGATCATTGATTTTTGAGATATAGGTATCTTCATAAATCGCTCCCCCTCTTTTGACCCCCCTAAATGGATTTTGGAAAAAAGGGAAAACACATATTTCTTTATTTTTCTAGGAGAATCTTAATACCAATTTTCACATCTGTAACATCGTTGGTTTTTGTGATATAGGTATCCTCATAAATCTCCCCCCCTCTTTTGACCCCCCCTTAAGTGGATTTTGGGATAATGGTAAAACACGTTTCTTTATTTTTTATGGAGAATCTAAATAACAATTTTCATTTCTGTAACATCTTTGGTTTGAGATATAGGTATTCTCATAAATCACCTCCCTTAAAGGACCAGTCAACATAGTAGATTTGCATAATCAACAAATCCAAGATAACAATACAATGCAATAGCACTTAGTCTGAACTTCAAATGAGTAGTAGATTATTTTTCTGACAATTTTAAAAGTTATGTCTTTTTCCACTCCCCCTGTACCATGTGACAGCCATCAGCCAATCACAAATGCATACACGTACCATGTGACAGCCATCAGCCATTTACAAATACATACACACTTACTCTTGAACATGCTTAGTAGGAGCTGGTGACTCAAAATGTTTAAATATAAAAAGACTGTGCACATTTAGTTAATGGAAGTAAATTAGAAAGTTGTTTAAAATTGCATGCTCTATCTGAATAATGAACGTTTAAGTTTGATTGAGTGTCCCTTTAAGGGGATGTTTGGGAAATGGTAAAACACGTGTTTATTTTTAAAGGAGAATGCAAATACCAATTTTCACATCAGTAACATCTTTGGTTTTTGAGATATAGGTATCCTCATATATCACCCACTTTTTAGGGAAATGTTAAAACATATGTTTCTTTATTTTTCAAGTAGAATCTAAATACCAATTTTCACATCTGTAACTTTTTTGGTTTTTGAATTATAGGTATCCTCATAAATCAGCCACCTCTCTTTTGACCTCCTTAAATGGATTTTAATGAAATGGTAAAACAAGTGTTTCTTTATTTTTCGAGGAGAATCGAAATACAAATTTTCACGTCTGTAACATTGTTGTTTTTTGAGATATAGGTATCCTCATAAATCAGCCCCCCCCCTCTTTTGACCCCCCTTAAGTGGATTTTGGGGAAATTATAAAACACATATTTCTTTATTTTTCAAGGAGAATCGAAATACCAATTTTCACGTCTGTAACATCGTCAGTTTTTGAGATATAGGTATCCTCATAAATCAGCCTGCCTTCTTTTGACTCCCCTTAAGTGTGTTTTTGGCAAAATGCTAAAACACTTGTTTCTTTATTTTTCAAGGAGAATCTAAATACCAATTTTTCTGTCTGTAACATCATCGGTTTGTGAGATATAGGTATCCTCATAAATCGGCCCTTCTTTTGACCCCCTTAAGTGGATTTAGGGGAAATGGTAAAACACATATTTCTTTATTTTTCATGGAGATTCTAAAAAGCAATTTTAACGTCTGTAATATCGATGTTTTTTTGAGATATAGGTATCCTCATAAATCAGCCCTCCTCTTTTGATCCCCCTTAAGTGAATTTTTGGGAAATGGTAAAACATGTGTTTCTTTATTTTTCAAGGAGAATCTAAATACCAATTTTCACGTCTGTGACATGATCAGTTTTTGAATTATAGGTATCCTCATAAACCAGTTCCCCCCTCTGTTGACCCCCCTTAAGTGGATTTTAGGGAAATGTGTTTCTTTATTTTTCAAGGAGAATCTAAATACCAATTTTCCCGTCTTTAATATTGTCGGTTTTTGAGATATAGGTATCCTCATAAATCGCCCCCCCTCTTTTGACCACCCCTTAAGTGGATATTGGGGAAATGGTTAAACATATTCCTCTTTATTTTTCAAGGAAAAGCTAAATACCAATTTTCACATTTGTAACATCGTCGGTTTTTAAGATAGAGGTATTCTGATAAATCAGCCCCCCCCCCCTCTTTTGACCCCCCCTTAAGTGAATTTTGAGGAAATGGTAAAACACGTTTCTTTATTTTTCAAGGAGAATCTAAATATCAATTTTCACGTCTGTAACATTGTCAGTTTTTGAATTATAGGTATCCTCATAAATCAGCCCCCACCTTTTTTGATCCCCCTTAAAGGGACAGTCTACACCAGAATTTTTATTGTTTTAAAAGATAGATAATCCCTTTATTACCCATTCCCCAGTTTTGCATAACCAACACAATTATAATAATATACTTTTAACCTTTGTGATTATCTTGTATCTAAGACTCTGCAAACTGCCCCTTTATTTCAGTTCTTTTGACAGACTTGCAGTTTAGCCAATCAGTGCCTGCCCCCAGATAACTTCACGTGCACAAGCAGAGTGTTATCTATATGAAATACGTGAACTAACACCCTCTAATGGTGAAAAACTGTTAAAATGCATTCTGAAAAGAGGTGGCCTTCAAGGTCTAAGAAATGAGCATATGAACCTCCTAGTTTTAGCTTTCAACTAAGAATACCAAGAGAATAAAGCAAAATTGGTAATAAAAGTAAATTGGAAAATTGTTTAAAATTACATGCTCTATCTGAATCAGGAAAGTTTATTTTGGCCTAGACTCTCCCTTTAAGTGGATTTTAGGGAAATGCTAAATCAAGTGTTTTTTTTATTTTTCAAGGAGGGTCTAAATACCAATTTTCCCATCTGTAATATTGTCAGTTTTTAAAATATAGGTATCCTCATAAATTGCCCCCCCCTCTTTTGACCCCCCCCCCCCCCCGGTAAGTGGATTTTGGGGAAATGGTAAAAACACATGTTTTTCTTTATTTTTTAAGGAGAATCAAAATACCAATTTTCATGTCTTTAACATTGTTGTTTTTTTAAATATATGGGAATCCTCATAAATCAGCCCCACCTCTTTTGACCCCCTTTAAGTTTATTTTGGGTTAATGGTAAAACATATGTTTCTTTATTTTTCATGGAGAATCTAAATACCAATTTTCATGTTTGTAACATTGTCGGTTTTTGAGATATAGGTATCCTCATAAATCAGCCCCCCCCCCTTTTGACCCACGTTAAGTGGATTTTAGGGAAATGGTAAAACAAGTGTTTCTTTATTTTTAAAGGAGAATCTTAATACAAATTTTCCGTCTGTAATATGGTTGGTTTTTGAGATAAAGGTATCCTCATAAATCAGCCACCCCCTCTTTAGACCCCCCTTTCAGTGGATTTTGGGTTAATGGTTAAACATACGTTTCTTTATTTTTCATAGAGAATCTAAATATAAATTTTCACGTCTGTAACATTGTCAGTTTTTGAATTATAGGTATCCTCATAAATCAGCCCCCACCTTTTTTGATCCCCCTTAAAGGGACAGTCTACACCAGAATTTTTATTGTTTTAAAAGATAGATAATCCCTTTATTACCCATTCCCCAGTTTTGCATAACCAACACAATTATAATAATATACTTTTAACCTTTGTGATTATCTTGTATCTAAGACTCTGCAAACTGCCCCTTTATTTCAGTTCTTTTGACAGACTTGCAGTTTAGCCAATCAGTGCCTGCCCCCAGATAACTTCACGTGCACAAGCAGAGTGTTATCTATATGAAATACGTGAACTAACACCCTCTAATGGTGAAAAACTGTTAAAATGCATTCTGAAAAGAGGTGGCCTTCAAGGTCTAAGAAATGAGCATATGAACCTCCTAGTTTTAGCTTTCAACTAAGAATACCAAGAGAATAAAGCAAAATTGGTAATAAAAGTAAATTGGAAAATTGTTTAAAATTACATGCTCTATCTGAATCAGGAAAGTTTATTTTGGCCTAGACTCTCCCTTTAAGTGGATTTTAGGGAAATGCTAAATCAAGTGTTTTTTTTATTTTTCAAGGAGGGTCTAAATACCAATTTTCCCATCTGTAATATTGTCAGTTTTTAAAATATAGGTATCCTCATAAATTGCCCCCCCCCTCTTTTGACCCCCCCCCCCCCGGTAAGTGGATTTTGGGGAAATGGTAAAAACACATGTTTTTCTTTATTTTTTAAGGAGAATCAAAATACCAATTTTCATGTCTTTAACATTGTTGTTTTTTTAAATATATGGGAATCCTCATAAATCAGCCCCACCTCTTTTGACCCCCTTTAAGTTTATTTTGGGTTAATGGTAAAACATATGTTTCTTTATTTTTCATGGAGAATCTAAATACCAATTTTCATGTTTGTAACATTGTCGGTTTTTGAGATATAGGTATCCTCATAAATCAGCCCCCCCCCCTTTTGACCCACGTTAAGTGGATTTTAGGGAAATGGTAAAACAAGTGTTTCTTTATTTTTAAAGGAGAATCTTAATACAAATTTTCCGTCTGTAATATGGTTGGTTTTTGAGATAAAGGTATCCTCATAAATCAGCCACCCCCTCTTTAGACCCCCCTTTCAGTGGATTTTGGGTTAATGGTTAAACATACGTTTCTTTATTTTTCATAGAGAATCTAAATACCAATTTTCACATCTGTAACATTGTCGGTTTTTGAATTATAAGTATCCTCATAAATCAGCCCGCACCTATTTTGACCTCCCTTAAGTTGATTTTAGGGAATTGGTAAAACAAGTGTTTATTTTTCAAGGAGAATCTAAATAAAAAAATTCGGTCTGTAATATTGTCGGTTTTTGAGATATAGGTATTCTCATAAATCGTCACCCCCCTCTTTTGACCCCATAAGTGGATTTTGGGGAAATGGTAAAACACGTTTTTCTTTATTTTTCAAGTAATATCTAAATACCAATGTTCACATCTGTAACACCATTGTTTTTTGAGATTAAGGTATCCCCATAAATGCCCCCCCTTTTGATTCCCCCTCCTTAAGTGGATTTTGGGGAAAGGGTAAAATACCTGTCTGTAACATTGTTAGTTTTTTAAATATATTGGTATCCTCATAAATCAGCCCCCCCTCTTTTAACCCCCCTTAAGATGATTTTGGGTTAATGGTAAAAAACATGTTTCTTTATTTTTCATGGATAATCTAAATACCAATTTTCATGTCTGTAACATTGTCAATATTTGAGATATAGGTATCCTCATAAATCAGCCCCCCCCCTCTTTTGACCCCCCTTAAGTGGATTTTGGGGAAATTGCAAAACACATTTTACTTTCATTTTCAAGGAGAATGTAAATACCAATTTTTTGTCTGTAACATCGTCGGTTTTTGAGATATAGATATAGGTATCCTCATAAATCAGCCCCCCCCCCTTTTTTGACCCCCCGTTAAGTGGATTTTGGAAAAACAGTAAAATACGTGTTTCTTTATGTTTCAAGGAGAATCTAAATACAAATTTACATTTCTGTAAAAAGAAACAACAGAAATATTTAGAAATATTTATTTATGATTAAATAGAACATATTCCTTTATAAAAAGAACATCGGAATATGAAATGTTCATATTTTCATGTTCAATTAGTGCAAATGATAATTTGTTATAGTGTTTGCATGAGCGTGGAGTGGTTTGTTTTTACTTTTTTTTTCTCTATTGACTTCTATGTGGGGAATACGTGAATGAGCATGTGCCAATCGTAATCTAGCCCTTTGTGTATATGCAAGTCTGACTATATGTGTTATGATGATTATGTGTGTCTGACTATGTGTGTATGCATGTCTGGCTATGTTTGTGTGTGTATGTCTGACTATGTGTTTGTCATTGTGTGTGTGCATGTGTCTGGCTGTATGTGTGTGGATGTCTAACTATGTGTGTGTGATGTCTTTATAAATAGCATTTTCAAATGTACAATAATATTTTGAATGAGTAGGTCTGACTTCAGTTTAAAGCAGTAAGCATTTTGTTTGTGTGTGAATGGCATGGTGTATGTAGGTGTCATCATGTGTGTATGGCACTGTGTAAGTGTGCATGGTGTGGTATTGTATATAGGGGCCCCTAAAACTAGTTTATTATGAGGCCCCAAAATCGCTAGTGGCGGTCTGGGCAGAAATTTAGTCTGTGGTGATGCGTTACGATAGGGCAAGCAACAGTGCCCACTGTAAGGCCAGGAAAAGTGCCAACATAGGCCAAGACAGGCATGCCCACTTGAGATTGAAACAGGAATGCCCACTGGAGGCCAGGACAGGAAATGCCCACTGGAGGTCAAGATATTAATGCCCACTCTAAGGCCAAGACTGGAGTGCTCACTTTAAGGCTGAGACTGGAGTGCCGATTTGAGGGTCAAAAACAGGAGTGCCCACTCTAAGGCAGAAACTGGAACAGGATACAGATGCATGGCAGACTGCCTCTGCAGGGCTTTGGTACAGGAGAAGGAACCAATGCTTGACAGACACCCTCTGCAGGGCTAGGGTACTGAAACAGGATTCAAGTGCTTGATAGTTGCCCTCTGCAGGGCTTGAGTAATCGAGCAGGATACTGGTGCTTGACAGGCACCCTCTTCAGGGCTTGGGTACAGGACTAAAAAACAGTTCTTGGCAGATGCCCTCTGTAGGGCTATGGTACTGGAGCAGGATAGCAGTGCTTGAAAGACGCCCTCTGCAGGGCTTGAGTACTGGAGCAGGATGCCATTGCTTGGCAGAGACCCTCAGCAGGACTTGGGTTTAGGAGTAGTACACCAGTGCATGACACCTTCAGCAGGGCTAGGGTACTGGAGCAGGATACCAGAGAAGCAGTATGATGCTACAGGAAATCTGGGAACAGAGACAGGGTGTTATTGAGCGAATAGCTTGAAGACAAGCTGAGGGTCAGATACCTAAAAGCAGTCAGAAAAGTCACCAAATCCAGGGAGATCCAATAGAATAGTCAGGGTACTGGGCCAAGTTTGGTAAACAGAAAAGAGGTCCAATCTTCCATCAAATCCAAGAGAGATCCAGAAGTGTAGTAACAGAATGAGTCAGAATCAGGAACCAATCAGGAAATTCAGGCTTAGTTGAGAGGCACTAAGAAACCATAATGCCAGAGCAGGGAGTGGTCTGTGAAGCAGTCTTTTATAGGAGAGTTAATTGCAAAACTAACTTCAGCTGGCAAGCAGGTGGAGCCAGAGAGTGCAGGTATCAGGTCTCCAAAAACTTCCACAGAGTACTAAGCTCTATGATGGTGCAGGTACAGAGAAACAGACTGCTTACAAGGAGTCCCATGTTCAAATCCAGGCACAACTGTGACATTGTTATGCTTTAAAACATACATATTGCAGCCTTGCTTGCGTGAACTTGCTCTACATAATTTCAATGAAGAGCACAAAGTGGAATCTCACACTTGTATCACAACTCCATGGTTAAACCACAAATCTCGTCTCTATTTTTTTTCACTATTTTAAGATTTTCTACAAAGAACATTGCTTTAGTTCATAGACAAAACATACTGATGCCCTTTTTAGATGTACTTAAAGTGACACTAATATAAAGTGTACTATTGGTTTCCCTATGAAACGTTTATAAGACTTGTTATAACAGCTGCAGAGCTTAAAAGCTGTAGGAAATTTCTCCTTTAGGTGTTTTTTGTATGTTAAAAATAGCTGCCTCTTCTAATTAAAATAAAACCTATTCAAACTGGCTGAGCTTGCAGACAGAGCTTATCTATATATTTGCACAAAATATAAGAAAAAAAATAAGAGAAAAAAACATAGCACTCTATACATTTAATATATATTGATCTAGATTAATTAAGAAAAATTTTAAAGCACATAATTTCATATAGTGATGTGGTGACAAAAGCATATATATTTATAGGTTGCAAAAGGAAAAAAATGACATTTACTTATGTTTAATCCATTTCAGCTGGGCAATTATGAGTATACAGTGCATGTGTCTATGAGGTGTAATTGATATGCATTATACTGAAAAATTGTTCATTATACAAATTTTTTCTATGATCGCTTACTGTAAAAACTGCATTTTCTTTCGGAAGGTGGCGAGAGCCCACAAGTTAATTACTTCTGGGAATTTAGCTTTTAGCCACTAGGAGGAGGCAATGGCCCCTATTTATCAAAGGTCTTGCAGGACCTGTTCCGACAGTGCGGATCAGGTCCTCAAGACCTCTCTAAATGCGGAGAGCAATACACTCTCAGCATTTAACATTGCACCAGCAGCTCACAAGAGCTGCTGGTGCAATGCCGCCCCCTGCTGACTCGGCCGCCAGCAGGGAGGTGTCAGTCAATCCGATCATACTCGATCGGGTTGATTTCCGGCGATTCCTGTCCACCTGCTCAGAGCAGGCGGACAGGGTTATGGAGCAGCGGTCTTTAGGCCGCTGCTTCATACCTTGTGTTTCTGGTGAGTCTAAAGACTCGCCAGAAACACGGCCCTTCAAGCTCCGTATGGAGCTTGATAAATATGGGCAAAAGACTCCAAAAATTCAAAGAGTTCCCCATTCCTCCCACCTAACTGATAAGCCAGATTCAATCGTTGCCTCCCAGAAGGTGGGTGAAGAATTGAGGTACTCCAGAGTATATGTAGTGAGAAATCCTCAGACTGATTTGAAAGACATAGGGAAAATTACAGTATAGGGTAGCGGCACAATTACTCCCGGCATAGGAGTTAGTCACAAACCTACCACAGATTTTGCAGGAACCAGTCCCCTAGCCTCCTCCTGTTGAGTTGAGATACTCCTTACAGTAATCCTCAGCTGTGACGTACACAGCACTGGATGGGCTTTCTACTAAAAACTGAAATGACTGAATGGGGTAAGTTCAGTAGATTGAGTGCAGTCCTAGGTAAGTACATTTTTATACTTTGCAATCACAAAGGGAGATATTTATCAAAGGTCTGGCGGACCTGATCCGACAGTGCGAATCAGGTCTGCCAGACCTCACTGAATGTGGAGAGCAATACACTCCCTGTATTCAGCATTGCACCAACAGCTCTTGTGAGGTGTCAATCAACCCGATTGTACTCGATCGGGTTGATATTCGGCGATGTGTGTCTGAGCAGCGGTCTTTAGACTGCTGCTTCATAACTGCTGTTTCTGGCGGGCCTGCAGGCTCGCCAGAAACATGGGCCCTCAAGCTCCATCCAGAGCTAGATAGCCAGGCCCCATAGCCTGTAGACTATCAGAAGGTACACTTTTCTTGTACATCATAGCCAGAGTAAAGCATTTTTTTTATAAAACTTCTTATTTATTTATTATACATAGTCTATGTACTTTGTATGAAGGGATTTGACTGGAAGGTTTACAAGTACTACATTTGTTTTTTGCGTTCCACCACATAATTATTTTTATCAGAGGCTCTGTGTATATAGTTGGACATAGTTTGTCAGCCTATGACCATACTCAGCTTCTCTATACCATTTAACATATTTTGCTTTATTTTACTATGTTTTAAATTTTGTTGCCTCTCCAGGCTAGCAAAACTACTGGCCCCTTGTCAGAAAGCTAACTGGTCTCTCTGCTAATTTCAGACAGCATGCTGCCTATTCAAAGGATTATTTCCTTCTTCCAGATGTCAATTTTTATTGTCTTCTGTCAGCACGCTACCCTGTCTCTCTATTAATGTTAGGTAGCACTCTGTGTGTTCACTCCATTTTGCTACTTTATGATCAGCAGCATGTTGGTTAATTTTGAGCACATTTTTCCCCCCACTCTTTCCTGTTAGCTTTCTGTGAGATGGATCTGTTTCTGCTGAGGTTACTGAGGTGTCTTACAGCACCCTGTAAAGCTGAGATGCTGCTGCGTGTGTTCCTTTGGTCCAACACACCTATGTACATAGGAGACAGAGTAACATTCGAAGGGGTAGGATTTCCAATTCTCCCAAGAGTTGCTGGCTTATTAATATTTTATTATTTTTTTCCTTTGCTCAGTCATTTTATTTTAATTTGGCACTGTTTGGCTTCTCATTTCCTACTTCTTACTCTTCTTTACCTTTCTCATTTTTTTATATATTTAAAATTCCTAAAGATAATCCTTAAAGGTGTATTACTATATATCTCTATAGTTAATGGAGCATACTAGAACTGTCCCCAAATACTGTTACTTTAGATCCTTTAGGGGGTAGATTCTCAGATTTCTCTTTACAGTTCTCTGCGCTCTACAGTTCCCTTCCCAGGGTGAATGTTCTTCTGAGGCACGATACGATATACAGCGTAGTTTTTGGCGCAAGCGAGAGAACCCGCTCCGCCCGTAGTTTCACCTTGGACATCGTGGTATTACATATACCCTGCCGGCAGTTGCTAAAGTGCCGTAAGTCGGACAAACTAGCGATGTCCAGAAATGAGCGAAACTACAAATTTCTGGAGTCCCCAGAGACTTACAGCACTTTAGAAACTGCCTGTGCCTAAAAAAAGTAACTAAAATATAAAATCTCCCGTAACTGTCTAACCTGCCTCAAAAAAATCAGCCAGACACTTAACCCCTATATCCGCAATCCCCCTCTCACTCCTAATAATAAATGTATTAACCCCTAGACCGACAACCCCCCACAATGCAATAAGCCTAATTATTAACCCCTAAAATGCCATAGCCCACACTGCAATAAACCTATCCTAGTATTAACCCCTAAACTGGCACTCCCGGACCCAGCCGCACCTAAATAAAATGTTTAACCCCTACACCGCCACTCCCAGACCCCGCCGCCACCTAAATTAAATGTATTACCCTCTAATCTGACCCCCCTACACCACCGCCACCTACATTAAATGTATTACCCTCTAATCTGACCCCCCTACACTGCCGCCACCTACATTAAATGTATTACCCTCTAATCAGATCCCCCTACACTGCCGCCACCTATATTAAATATAGTAACCCTCTAATCTGACCCCCCTACACTGCCGCCACCTACATTAAATATATTTACCCTCTAATCTGACCCCCCTACACCACCACCACCTACATTAAATGTATTACCCCCTAAACCTAAGTCTAACCCTAACACCCCCCTAACTTAATTATTATTTAAATAAATATAAATAATATTAATATCATTAACTCAATTATTCATATTTAAAACTAAATAATTACCTATAAAATAAACCCTAGATAGCTACAATATAATTAATAATTACATTGTAGCTATTTTAGGGTTTATATTTATTTTACAGATATATTTGTATTTATTTTAACTAGGTACAATAGCTATTAAATAGTTAATAACTATTTAATAGCTACCTAGTTAAAATAATTACAAAATTACCTGTAAAATAAATCCTAACCTAAATTACAAATACACCTAACACTACACTATCAATAAATGAATTACACTATCAATAAATGAATTAAATAAATTAACTACAATTATCTAAAACAAAATACAATTAAATAAACTAAACTATATTACAAGAAAAACAAACACTAAATTACAAAAAATAAAAAAATATTACAAAAAGTTTAATCTAATTACACCTAATCTAAGCCCCCTAATAAAATAAAAAAGCCCCCAAAATAATAAAATTCCCTATCCTAAACTAAATTTCAAATATCCCTTTAAAGGGCCTTTTGCGGGGCATTGCCCCAAAGTAATCAACTCTTTTACCTGTAAAAAAAGAAATACAATACCCCCCCAACATTACAACCCACCACCCACACACCCCTACTCTAAAACCCAACCGATCCCCCCTTAAAAAAACCTAACACTACCCCATTTAAGATCACCCTACCTTGAGCCGTCTTCACCCAGCTGGGCACCAGTGGTCACCTGATGGGGCAGAAGAGGACATCCGGACCGGCAGAAGTCTTCATCCTATCTGGGCAGAGAGGACATCCGGACCCGCAGACATCTTCATCCAAGCGGGATCTTCTATCTGCTTCCATCCGACGAGGAACGGCTCCATCTTGAAGACCTCTGGCGCGGAACATCCTTCTAGGCCGCCGACTACCAAACAAATGGCTGGTCCTTTAAATTACATCATCCAAGATGGAGTCCCTTGAATTCCGATTGGCTGATAGGATTCTATCAGCCAATCGGAATTAAGGTAGGAAAAATCCGATTGGTTGATGCTATCAGCCAATCGGATTGAAGTTCAATCCGATTGGCTGATTGGATCAGCCAATAGAATTGACCTCCGATTGGTTGATGCTATCAGCCAATCAGATTGAACTTCAATCCGATTGGCTTATAGCATCAACCAATCAGATTTTTTCTACCTTAATTCCGATTGGCTGATAGAATCCTATCAGCCAATCGGAATTCGAGGGACGCCATCTTGGATGACGTCATTTAAAGGACCAGCCATTCGTAGGGTAGTCGTCGGCCTAGAAGGATGTTCCGTGCCGGAGGTCTTCAAGATGGAGCCGTTCCTCGTCGGATGGATGAAGATAGAAGATGCTGCTTGGATAAAGATGTCTGCGGGTCCGGATATCCTCTTCTGCCCGGATAGGATAAAGACTTCTGCCGGTCCGGATGTCGTCTTCTGCCCCATCGGATGACCACTGGTGCCCGGCTGGGTGAAGACGGCTCAAGGTAGGGTGATCTTCAATGGGGTAGTGTTAGGTTTTTTAAGGGGGGATCGGTGGGTTTTAGAGTAGGGGTGTGTGGGTGGTGGGTTGTAATGTTGGGGGGTATTGTATATCTTTTTTTTTACAGGTAAAAGAGCTGATTACTTTGGGCAATGCCTCGCAAAAGGCCCTTTAAGGGCTATTTGTAATTTAGTTTAGGATAGGGAATTTTATTATTTTGGGGGGCTTTTTTATTTTATTAGGGGGCTTAGATTAGGTGTAATTAGATTAAACTTCTTGTAATATTTTTTTAATTTTTTGTAATTTAGTGTTTGTTTTTTTTTGTAATATAGTTTAGTTTATTTAATTGCATTTTATTTTAAATAATTGTAGTTAATTTATTTAATTAATTTATTGATAGTGTAGTGTTAGGTGTATTTGTAACTTAGGTTAGGATTTATTTTACAGGTAATTGTGTAATTATTTTAACTAGGTAGCTATTAAATAGTTATTAACTATTTAATAGCTATTGTACCTAGTTAAAATAAATACAAATTTATCTGTAAAATAAATATAAACCCTAAAATAGCTACAATGTAATTATTAATTATATTGTAGCTATCTTAGGGTTTATTTTATAGGTAAGTATTTAGATTTAAATAGGAATAATTGAGTTAATGATATTAATATTATTTATATTTATTTAAATAATAATTAAGTTAGGGGGGTGTTAGGGTTAGACTTAGGTTTAAAGGGTAATACATTTAATGTAGGTGGCGGCGGTGTAGGGGGGTCAGATTAGGGGTTAATAAATTTAATGTAGGTGGCGGCTAGGTCCGGGAGCAGTGGTTTAGGGGTTAAACACTTTATTTAGGTGCGGCGGGGTCCGGGAGCGGCATTTTAGGGGTTAATACATATAATGTAGGTGGCAGTGGGCTCCGGGAGTGGCGGTTTAGGGGTTAATACACTTTATTAGGTATTGCAGTGGGGGATTGCGGTTGACAGGTAGATAGACATTGCGCATGCGTTAGGTGTTAGGGTTTTTTTGCAGGCATTTTAGGGAGTTACGGTGCTCCAATACTCAGCACAAGGCCTGCTACAGCTGCATTTTATGGCGAGGTGAAAATGGAGTAAGTTTTCTCCATTTTCGCCACGTAAGGCCTTGCGCTGGATATTGGATACCAAACTGCGCGGGTTTTATATGTTAGTCTATGGGGAAAATAACTATGTCCGACGGGTGAAATATACGTGCCGCATTTATATGCGGCGCTGTATATAGGATACCAAACCCGCACAAAAACCGTCGTTGCCGGCTTTTGCAGGCGACGCTGCATATCGGATGGGGCCCCTGATGAGCATGAGACAGTCTCTGAATAGGATTCAGATTCCTTCATATTAATTATTTTATTAATTCTTTTATGTTCAAATTTGAACATACACAATACTTATTTTACTAAAATAAGTATAGTGTATGTTAGGAGTACAAGATACTAAACTGACTGAGAAAAAATCTGTTAAACATTTTGATATGATTTTCACGCCTTCTCCTAAGGCACCTGAAGTACTTCCTATTCCTAATGCCATTACTGAAATAATAACCAAAGAATGGGCCAAGCCTGGTATTTCCTACAATCCGACTTCATGATTTAAGAAGATGTATCCCTTACCATTATCTAATTTATAACTTTGGGAAGCTATCCTTAAAGTTGATAGAGCCATTTCTACCTTGACAATTCCTTTTGATGGTAGAAGCCCTTTTAGAGATCCAATGGACAGAAAATTAGAGTCCTATCATAGAAAGTCCTTTCAACAAGTGGGGTTTTTTTCAGACCAGCTATTAGTATTGTTTGTGTAGCAGCGGCTGCTACTCTGTGGTACAACGGTTTGTCGGATGACATTTCTTAAGGATTCCTTGGATGAGAATGTTCTCAATTGTCTAGATATGATCATATATGCTAATACATTCATCTGTGATGCTATTGTGGACATTATCAGGATAAATGCCAAAAATATGGCTTTATCTGCATTGACTAGGAGAGTGGCTAAAGGCCCAAGCCTTTCTTCAATATATTTGAGAACTAAAACTTATGGGAGTGATCTGTCCTGCTCCTTGGGAGGAAGAAGGTCAGGGATTTTATTCCAATATTTTCATGGTTCCAAAAAGAAGAAGGAAAGAAGGAACTTTCTTGCCTACGCTAGATTTAAAAACTTTGAACAAGTTTCTCAGAGTTCCAAACTTTAAAATGGAGACAATCAAGTAGCTGAGTTGCAACATCAAGTGTAGAGTGGTGCTATTAAATGGCTAGTGATAATGTTGGAGCCTCATGCACTATTTAAAACCACAACTAGATAAAAGTCTCAGCCCCTCATTTGCCCATTATTGTCAACACAGTCTAGTGAAATGAATTATTACAGCTTTCTAAAAGCATGGGGGATCCCAAGAGCATTCCTAAGCAAATGCAACTATATTTTTAAACTAAAAAAAAAATACATACAGAATGCGTTTAGCTTCTGAATTTTAAGTAAAGGACATAAATCAAAAATCTTATGAGTCACTCTAAATGTAATTGTTGGATAGGTTTGATTCATAGTTGTCATAAGGATTGATTTAATGAAAATCACATGTGTTTTTCTGAGACAATCATCTATTACAACATGGTTTTAAGAATTCAGAGTATTTTACCAGTTTGAGATTACATGGGTAGAAAAAGAATAGTTCATCCTAATTATCCCCCCTACATTACCTCAAGTGCCTTATCTCTTTCCCTTTTCTCATATCTACATAGTAATATTCTAAACACCCAATTCTCTAAAGCTCTGTGGTCTAGCAAGAATGTTTAAGCAACTTTGTCAGTTCTATGGTATAAAGGAAATATCTACCCTGAGAACTATGTATCTTATTAAGGCCCTGATAATCAAAACATTGTGGTAATGGAGATATTTTAAAATGGGATCCATTGTCCAAACGAGGTAGCCTGTGAAATTTTAAAAATGTCTATAATCAGCTTAAGAGGCATTTTACTCTGCATCTCTGTGGTTGGAGATGCTTTTCTAATACTGGAGAAATTTTAAAAGCAGCATCGCTACCTGCATTGAAGGTTTAATGTAAATGATACCTTTACACAGTATTAACCGTCAATGCAATTTGCATGTGTCTGATGAAACTCAATCCAATTTGTTACAATACAATTGTAAACTAAGACAATAATAATACACCTGTAAGAGCTGGGGGGTTGTGGGTATATTATACATGTATATACAATGTTTTATTTATATGCATTTTCTTGTATGATTCTAAATATTTATTTTAATTATTGTGATTTAACATGTTTTTTTCCTTTTTTGTCAGGAAAAACATTTCGTATTCATGATACTAATATTTTATCGAAGACAGTAGCCGTGACGTTCTAGTTTAATTTATTTACTGCCAATTTAAGTTTCTTAGCACCTAGTGACATTCAAAAAACTAAAAAAACAGAGAAACAACTTAAAGGTCAGATTACCAACATACAGGGTTTTTTTAAATGTGCAAGAAAGAATTGCGTGTGTTGTGCACATACACATAAAAATAAAAATTTTAATAAATTTATAGACTGTGGAAAAGATGGAGAAAATTATCCGATTAAAGGTCTACTGAACTGCAGATCTGATCATGTAGTCTATATGCTGGAGTGCACCTGCAGCACCCCAAAAAGGTATATTGGACGTACGACACAGGGTTTAAAAATCCGTTGTCTGGAACACATGAAAAATATAGAAGCAGGAACCCTCAAAAATCCTCTTATAAACCACTTTACGAATATTCATAATAAAAATAAAGATGCATTTTTCATTAAGGCTATAGAACAAGTACATAAAGGTAATAGAGGATGTAGTAGACTTCTGGAATTACGAAAAAAGAGACAGTTTGGATCCACAAACTGGGAACGCTAGAACCCAATGGGTTAAATAGAGATATTGACCTAGCAGCCTTTCTGTAATCAATGATATATCATTTGGGGAGTTCCTTTTAAACACTCACATGGTCCCCTTTCATCTATATCCCATATATGTATTTTAAATATTTGGAGACAGTTAATTGTTTTTATAGTTTTAAATATATAGAAAAACAATAAGGGAGTATATATAATTTATCTCTGTAATAATGTACTTTTCTTCGTGTAAGTTTTAAACATTTGTTCCATTTAGAATTTTATTTTTAATATTATGTAATGTTCATGGTGTTTTTTGATACACCTTGTTCTTTTAAGTATCCTTTTTTCCTCAACAAATATGAGGCAGAAACAATACGAGTATATAAAACGCATCTCAGTAATTCTGTACCCATTCTAAACAACATTCTATTTAGAATGGTATTAACATTGTGTAAAGTTAATTTTGTTTGTTTTTATACACCTTGTTCTCTGAAGTATCGTTTTTAACTAGACACTCAAATTTGTTAAAGTCGCAATTGAAATGGTAAATGAGCACATAAAAGGTGATTGCAGAATAGGAAACAATATTATATTGGTATCTTCTAAAATATATGACTCAAAAAAGAGAATCAATAACACTGGGTTTAGTAGTACATTACATTACTGTCACTTGCCCATAAACAAAATGGCGACCGAGGGGCTAGTATTTGGCCAATCAGCCACAGCCACACGCATTTATAGAGCTAGGTTGGGGGGCGGCCCACACCTCTGATGAAGTAACCCATTGGTTACGAAACGCGTTAGGCTCCGCCCCCCGCCACACGTCACATTTGCACGTTTTGAGTGCACAACATACATGGAGCTGCATAAGGTAATCGGTTGCTACGCTACACAATCAGCCTGAAAGCTCCGATTTAAACCTTTGGTGCTCCTTAATTGTATATCTTTGATTTTCTACCTTTTAACATTTGTGGAGCAATTTAGTGCATGAACTTGGAAACGGACCTTTTGTATAAGGATCTAGCAACCTGTCAGCACTACGGCTCATTATTATTGTGTATATACATGTTTGTCTTTTTGTATTAATATAATTGTATACCTGTATTTTAACAAGACAAGGGTGTCTTTTTATACCATTTAAAATAAATATATGGCTTTAAAACTCTGCTATATTATATTGTACAGTGTGGTCAATTGAGAGATATAGATTAGACACACACATCTATACATATAATATCCCCTATACCACTGAAAACGGACAACGGTGACCCACTGGAGATACACCTAACACTGGAGGAGCGTGGACAAACGAGAAGGGAGCAAAGGAACAGAGTATAACCATAGAAGTGCATTTTTAGTACCTCACTACTTGAGGGTACATCAGGTGAGCGCGGATAATTCCCCCCACTGTTATTTATGTACGGTTTGTGAACGTATTACATGAAGTGTGCCCCTGTGCGCCTGTCTCCTTCTATACTTTTCCAGACAATTCGAGAGGAACCTCACCTTGCGGGGGATCATCTTTACATCAGACGGGCTGCCCACACCTATAGCACACGGGAACTTGTTTTGTGGACTATATGGAATATTGTACATCCACAGACTGTCCATCTGAATAAGACTGTTATTTACACTAACTGTAAATTGTTTCATACATAGATATATATCTATATATAAAAATATATTTATTCTTACTAGTGGATGAGAATATATATATATATATATTGTGAATAGCAGTTTAAACATCAACTTCAAGCGCTGATTACTTTCTTGTTTTTGATATATATATATATATATATATATATATATATATATATATATATATATATATATATATATATATATATATATACTAGCTGTTACCCACAGCTTTGCTCACATGGATTTTGTGATTTTTTGGAAAAATGTTAAAACACATATTTCTTTATTTTTCAAGGAGAATCTGAATACCAGTTTTCACATCGTTAAGATTGTCGGTTTTTGAGATATAGATATCCTCATTAATCAGCCCTTCACCCTTTTGACCCCCCTTAAATGGATTTTAGGGAAATTGAAAACATATGTTTCTTTATTTTTGAAGGAGAATCTAAATACCAATTTTCCCGTCTGTAACATCTTTGGTTTTTAAATTATAGGTATCCTCATAAATCTGCCCCAGCCCCCCTCTATCTCTTTTTGACCCCCCTTAAGTGTTTTTTTGGGAAATGGTAAAACACGTATTTCTTTATTTTTCAAGGAGAATCTAAATACCAGTTTTCATGTCTGTAACTTCTTTGGTTTTTTAGATATAGTTATTCTCATAAATCAGCTCCCTTTTTGACCCCCCTTAAGTGGATGTTTGGGAAATGGTTAAACACGTTTCTTTTTTTAAAGGAGAATGTAAATACCAATTTTCACATCAGTAACATCTTTGGTTTTTGAGATATAGGTAACCTCATAAATCACCCACTTTTGACCCCCCTTTAAGTGGATTTTAGGGAAATGTTAAAACACGTGTTTCTTTATTTTTCAAGGAGAATCTAAATACCAACTTTCACGTCTGTAACATCTTTGGTTTTTAAATTATAGGTATCCTCATAAATCTGCCCCAGCCCCCCTCTATTGACCTCCCTTAAGTGGATTTTAGGGAAATGGTAAAACATGTGCTTATTTATTTTTCAAGGAGAATCTAAAAACGCATTTTCCCATCTGAAATATCGTTGTTTTTTGAGATATAGGTATCCTCATAAATTGCCCCCCCCTCTTTTGACCCCCCCCCAGTGGATTTTGGGGAAATGGTAAAACACATTTTCTTTATTTTTCAAGGATAATCTAAATACCAATGTTCACGTCTGTAAGATCGTTGATTTTTGAGATATAGGTATCTTCATAAATTGCTCCCCCTCTTTTGACCCCCCTAAGTGGATTTTGGAAAAATGGGAAAACACATATTTCTTTATTTTTCTAGGAGAATCTTAATACCAATTTTCACATCTATAACATCGTTAGTTATTGTGATATAGGTATCCTCATAAATCTCCCCCCATCTTTTGACCCCCCTTAAGTGGATTTTGGGATAATGGTAAAACACGTTTCTTTATTTTTCATGGAGAATCTAAATACCAATTTTCATGTCTGTAACATCTTTGGTTTAAGATATAGGTATTCTCATAAATCACCCCCTTTAAGGGGATGTTTGGGAAATGGTAAAACACGTGTTTATTTATAAAGGAGAATGCAAATACCAATTTTCACATCAGTAACATCTTTGGTTTTTGAGATATAGGTATCCTCATATATCACCCGCTTTTTAGGGAAATGTTAAAAGATATGTTTCTTTATTTTTCAAGTAGAATCTAAATACCAATTTTCACGTCTGTAACATCTTTGGTTTTTGAATTATAGGTATCCTCATAAATCAGCCACCTCTCTTTTAACCTCCTTAAATGGATTTTAATGAAATAGTAAAACAAGTGTTTCTTTATTTTTCGAGGAGAATCGAAATACAAATTTTCACGTCTGTAACATCGTTGTTTTTTGAGATATAGGTATCCTCATAAATCAGCCCCCCCCCCTCTTTTGACCCCCCTTAAGTGGATTTTGGGGAAATTATAAAACACATATTTCTTTATTTTTCAAGGAGAATCGAAATACCAATTTTCACGTCTGTAACATCGTCGGTTTTTGAGATATAGGTATCCTCATAAATCAGCCTGCCTTCTTTTGACTCCCCTTAAGTGTGTTTTTGGCAAAATGCTAAAACACTTGTTTCTTTATTTTTCAAGGAGAATCTAAATACCAATTTTTCTGTCTGTAACATCATCGGTTTGTGAGATATAGGTATCCTCATAAATCGGCCCTTCTTTTAAACCCCTTAAGTGGATTTCGGGGAAATGGTAAAACACATATTTCTTTATATTTCATGGAGATTCTAAAAACCAATTTTAACATCTGTAATATCGATGTTTTTTTGAGATATAGGTATCCTCATAAATCAGCCCTCCTCTTTTGATCCCCCTTAAGTGAATTTTTGGGAAATGGTAAAACATGTGTTTCTTTATTTTTCAAGGAGAATCTAAATACCAATTTTCACGTCTGTGACATGATCAGTTTTTGAATTATAGGTATCCTCATAAACCAGTTCCCCCCTCTGTTGACCCCCCTTAAGTGGATTTTAGGTAAATGAGTTTCTTTATTTTTCAAGGAGAATCTAAACACCAATTTTCCCGTCTTTAATATTGTCGGTTTTTGAGATATAGGTATCCTCATAAATCCCACCCCCCCTCTTTTGACCACCCCTTAAGTGGATATTGGGGAAATGGTTAAACATATTTCTCTTTATTTTTCAAGGAAAATCTAAATACCAATTTTCATGCCTGTAACATTGTTGGTTTTTGAGATATTGGTATCTTTATAAATCAGCCCGCCTCTTTTGACCCCCCTTAAGTGGATTTTGGGTTAATGGTAAAACACTTTTCTTTATTTTTCATGGAGAATCTAAATACCAATTTTCACATCTGTAACATCGTCGGTTTTTAAGATAGAGGTATTCTGATAAATCAGCCCCCCCCCCTCTTTTGACCCCCCCTTAAGTGGATTTTGAGGAAATGGTAAAACACGTTTCTTTATTTTTCAAGGAGAATCTAAATACCAATTTTCACGTCTGTAGCATTGTCAGTTTTTGAATTAAAGGTATCCTCATAAATCAGCCCCCACCTTTTTTGATCCCCCTTAAAGGGACAGTCTACACCAGAATTTTTATTGTTTTAAAAGATAGATAATCCCTTTATTACCCATTCCCCAGTTTTGCATAACCAACACAATTATAATAATATACTTTTAACCTCTGTGATTATCTTGTATCTAAGCCTCTGCAAACTGCCCCTTTATTTCAGTTCTTTTGACAGACTTGCAGTTTAGCCAATCAGTGCCTGCTCCCAGATAACTTCACGTGCACGAGCAGAGTGTTATCTATATGAAATACGTGAACTAACACCCTCTAATGGTGAAAAACTGTTAAAATGCATTCTGAAAAGAGGTGGCCTTCAAGGTCTAAGAAATGAGCATATGAACCTCCTAGTTTTAGCTTTCAACTAAGAATACCAAGAGAATAAAGCAAAATTGGTAATAAAAGTAAATTGGAAAATTGTTTAAAATTACATGCTCTATCTGAATCAGGAAAGTTTATTTTGGCCTAGACTCTCCCTTTAAGTGGATTTTAGGGAAATGCTAAATCAAGTGTTTTTGTTTTTTTTCATGGAGAGTCTAAATACCAATTTTCCCATCTGTAATATTGTCAGTTTTTAAAATATAGGTATCCTCATAAATTGCCCCCCCCTCTTTTGACAACCCCCCCCCCTGGTAAGTGGATTTTGGGGAAATGGTAAAAACACATGTTTTTCTTTATTTTTTAAGGAGAATCTAAATACCAATTTTCATGTCTTTAACATTGTTGTTTTTTTAAATATATGGGAATCCTCATAAATCAGCCCCACCTCTTTTGACCCCATTTAAGTTTATTTTGAGTTAATGGTAAAACATATATAGGTATTCTCATAAATCGTCACCCCCCTCTTTTGACCCCCATAAGTGGATTTTGGGGAAATGGTAAAACACGTTTTTCTTTATTTTTCAAGTAGAATCTAAATACCAATGTTCACATCTGTAACACCATTGTTTTTTGAGATTAAGGTACCGCATAAATGCCCCCCCTTTTGATTCCCCCTCCTTAAGTGGATTTTGGGGAAAGGGTAAAATACCTGTCTGTAACATTGTTAGTTTTTTAAATATATTGGTATCCTCATAAATCAGCCCCCCCTCTTTTAATCCCCCTTAAGATGATTTTGGGTTAATGGTAAAAAACATGTTTCTTTATTTTTCATGGATAATCTAAATACCAATTTTCATGCCTGTAACATTGTCGATATTTGAGATATAGGTATCCTCATAAATCAGCCCCCCCCTCTTTTGACCCCCCTTAAGTGGATTTTTGGGAAATTGCAAAACACATTTTTCTTTCATTTTCAAGGAGAATGTAAATACCAATTTTTTGTCTGTAACATCGTCGGTTTTTGAGATATAGGTATCCTCATAAATCAGCCCCCCCCCCTCTTTTGACCCCACGTTAAGTGGATTTTGGAAAAACAGTAAAATACGTGTTTCTTTATGTTTCAAGGAGAATCTAAATACAAATTTTCATGTATATATACATTTCTGTAAAAAGAAACAACAGAAATATTTAGAAATATTTATTTATGATTAAATAGAACATATTCCTTTATAAAAAGAACATCGGAATATGAAATGTTCATATTTTCATGTTCAATTAGTGCAAATGATAATTTGTTATAGTGTTTGCACGAGCGTGGAGTGGTTTGTTTTTACTTTTTTTCTCTATTGACTTCTATGTGGGGAATAAGTGAATGAGCATGTGCCAATCGTAATCTAGCCCTTTGTGTATATGCAAGTCTGACTATATGTGTGTGATGATTATGTGTGTCTGATTATGTGTGTATGCATGTCTGGCTATGTTTGTGTGTGTATAACTGACTATGTGTGTGTCATTGTGTGTGTGCATGTGTCTGGCTGTATGTGTGTGGATGTCTAACTATGTGTGTGTGAAGTAGTAGTCCTGTGTGATTTCTTTAAACAAATTGGGTGAATACATGATGTCTTTATAAATAGCATTTTCAAATGTACAATAATATTTTGAATGAGTAGGTCTGATTTAAGTTTAAAGCAGTAAGCATTTTGTTTGTGTGTGAATGGCATGGTGTATGTAGGTGTCATCATGTGTGTATGGCACTGTGTAAGTGTGCATGGTGTGGTATTGTATATAGGGGCCCCTAAAACTAGTTTATTATGAGGCCCCAAAATTGCTAGTGGCGGTCTGGGCAGAAATTTAGTCTGTGGTGATGCGTTACGATAGGGCAAGCAACAGTGCCCACTGTAAGGCCAGGAAAAGTGCCAACATAGGCCAAGACAGGCATGCCCACTTGAGATTGAAACAGGAATGCCCACTGGAGGCCAGGACAGGAAATGCCCACTGGAGGTCAAGATATTAATGCCCACTCTAAGGCCAAGACTGGAGTGCTCACTTTAAGGCTGAGACTGGAGTGCCGATTTGAGGGTCAAAAACAGGAGTGCCCACTCTAAGGCAGATACTGGAACAGGATACAGATGCATGGCAGACTGCCTCTGCAGGGCTTTGGTACAGGAGAAGGAACCAATGCTTGACAGACACCCTCTGCAGGGCTAGGGTACTGAAACAGGATTCAAGTGCTTGATAGTTGCCCTCTGCAGGGCTTGAGTAATCGAGCAGGATACTGGTGCTTGACAGGCACCCTCTTCAGGGCTTGGGTACAGGACTAAAAAACAGTTCTTGGCAGATGCCCTCTGTAGAGGGCAGGATAGCAGTGCTTGAAAGACGCCCTCTGCAGGGCTTGGGTACTGGAGCAGGATACCATTGCTTGGCAGAGACCCTCAGCAGGACTTGGGTTTAGGAGTAGTACACGAGTGCATGACACCTTCAGCAGGGCTATGGTACTGGAGCAGGATACCAGAGAAGCAGTATGATGCTACAGGAAATCTGGGAACAGAGACAGGGTGTTATTGAGCGAATAGCTTGAAGACAAGCTGAGGGTCAGATACCTAAAAGCAGTCAGAAAAGTCACCAAATCCAGGGAGATCCAATAGAATAGTCAGGGTACTGGGCCAAGTTTGGTAAACAGAAAAGAGGTCCAATCTTCCATCAAATCCAAGAGAGATCCAGAAGTGTAGTAACAGAATGAGCCAGAATCAGGAACCAATCAGGAAATTCAGACTTAGTTGAGAGGCACTAAGAAACCATAATGCCAGAGCAGGGAGTGGTCTGTGAAGCAGTCTTTTATAGGAGAGTTAATTGCAAAACTAACTGCAGCTGGCAAGCAGGTGGAGCCAGAGAGTGCAGGTATCAGGTCTCCAAAAACTTCCACAGAGTACTAAGCTCTATGATGGTGCAGGTACAGAGAAACAGACTGCTTACAAGGAGTCCCATGTTCAAATCCAGGCACAACTGTGACATTGTTATGCTTTAAAACATACATATTGCATACTTGCTTGCGTGAACTTGCTCTACATAATTTCAATGAAGAGCACAAAGTGGAATCTCACACTTGTATCACAACTCCATGGTTAAACCACAAATCTCGTCTCTATTTTTTTTCACTATTTTAAGATTTTCTACAAAGAACATTGCTTTAGTTCATAGACAAAACATACTGATGCCCTTTTTAGATGTACTTAAAGTGACACTAATATAAAGTGTACTATTGGTTTCCCTATGAAACGTTTATAAGACTTGTTATAACAGCTGCAGAGCTTAAAAGCTGTAGGAAATTTCTCCTTTAGGTGTATTTTGTATGTTAAAAATAGCTGCCTCTTCTAATTAAAATAAAACCTATTCAAACTGGCTGAGCTTGCAGACAGAGCTTATCTATATATTTGCACAAAATCCTACTTAACTTTTCTCTCTATATATATATATAATACATTGTCTACCCCTTTCCCCCAGGAGCTTGATTTACTCTAAAGCTTTTTTTACAATCAGTACTTAAGTATTGAAATTTACAGTAACTATAGGGATACAGCAGGAACAATAGCTTTTTTAAATGATAAAATAAATTAAATTAAAACAATTTAATACACTACAGCTGGTAAAATGGTTAATTGGGAACTGAATAAAGAGGAGAAAAAAACATAGCACTCTATACATTTAATATATATTGATCTAGATTAATTAAGAAAAATTTTAAAGCACATAATTTCATATAGTGATGTGGTGACAAAAGCATATATATTTATAGGTTGCAAAAGGAAAAAAATGACATTTACTTATGTTTAATCCATTTCAGCTGGGCAATTATGAGTATACAGTGCATGTGTCTATGAGGTGTAATTGATATGCATTATACTGAAAAATTGTTCATTATACAAATTTTTTCTATGATCGCTTACTGTAAAAACTGCATTTTCTTTCGGAAGGTGGCGAGAGCCCACAAGTTAATTACTTCTGGGAATTTAGCTTTTAGCCACTAGGAGGAGGCAATGGCCCCTATTTATCAAAGGTCTTGCAGGACCTGTTCCGACAGTGCGGATCAGGTCCTCAAGACCTCTCTAAATGCGGAGAGCAATACACTCTCAGCATTTAACATTGCACCAGCAGCTCACAAGGGCTGCTGGTGCAATGCCGCCCCCTGCTGACTTGCGGCCAATCGGCCGCCAGCAGGGAGGTGTCAGTCAATCCGATCATACTCGATCGGGTTGTTTTCCGGCGATTCCTGTCCACCTGCTCAGAGCAGGCGGACAGGGTTATGGAGCAGCGGTCTTTAGGCCGCTGCTTCATACCTTGTGTTTCTGGCGAGTCTGAAGACTCGCCAGAAACACGGCCCTTCAAGCTCCGTATGGAGCTTGATAAATATGGGCCAAAGACTCCAAAAATTCAAAGAGTTCCCCATTCCTCCCACCTAACTGATAAGCCAGATTCAATCGTTGCCTCCCAGAAGGTGGGTGAAGAATTGAGGTACTCCAGAGTATATATAGTGAGAAATCCTCAGACTGATTTGAAAGACATAGGGAAAATTACAGTATAGGGTAGCGGCACAATTACTCCCGGCATAGGAGTCAGTCACAAACCTACCACAGATTTTGCAGGAACCAGTCCCCTAGCCTCCTCCTGTTGAGTTGAGATACTCCTTACAGTAATCCTCAGCTGTGACGTACACAGCACTGGATGGGCTTTCTACTAAAAACTGAAATGACTGAATGGGGTAAGTTCAGTAGATTGAGTGCAGTCCTAGGTAAGTACATTTTTATACTTTGCAATCACAAAGGGAGATATTTATCAAAGGTCTGGCGGACCTGATCTGACAGTGCTGATCAGGTCTGCCAGACCTCACTGAATGTGGAGAGCAATACACTCCCCGTATTCAGCATTGCACCAACAGCTCTTGTGAGGTGTCAATCAACCCGATCGTACTCGATCGGGTTGATATTCGGCGATGTGTGTCCGAGCAGCGGTCTTTAGACTGCTGCTTCATAACTGCTGTTTCTGGCGGGCCTGCAGGCTCGCCAGAAACATGGGCCCTCAAGCTCCATCCAGAGCTTGATAGCCAGGCCCCATAGCCTGTAGACTATCAGAAGGTACACTTTTCTTGTACATCATAGCCAGAGTAAAACATTTTTTTTTATAAAACTTCTTGTTTATTTATTATACATAGTCTATGTACTTTGTATGAAGGGATTTGACTGGAAGGTTTACAAGTACTACATTTTTTTTTTGCGTTCCACCACATAATTATTTTTATCAGAGGCTCTGTGTATATAGTTGGACATAGTTTGTCAGCCTATGACCATACTCAGCTTCTCTATACCATTTAACATATTTTGCTTTATTTTACTATGTTTTAAATTTTGTTGCCTCTCCAGGCTAGCAAAACTACTGGCCCCTTGTCAGAAAGCTAACTGGTCTCTCTGCTAATTTCAGACAGCATGCTGCCTATTCAAAGGATTATTTCCTTCTTCCAGATGTCAATTTTTATTGTCTTCTGTCAGCGCGCTACCCTGTCTCTCTATTAATGTTAGGTAGCACTCTGTGTGTTCACTCCATTTTGCTACTTTATGATCAGCAGCATGTTGGTTAATTTTGAGCACATTTTTCCCCCCACTCTTTCCTGTTAGCTTTCTGTGAGATGGATCTGTTTCTGCTGAGGTTACTGAGGTGTCTTACAGCACCCTGTAAAGCTGAGATGCTGCTGCGTGTGTTCCTTTGGTCCAACACACCTATGTACATAGGAGACAGAGTAACATTCGAAGGGGTAGGATTTCCAATTCTCCCAAGAGTTGCTGGCTTATTAATATTTTATTATTTTTTTCCTTTGGTCAGTCATTTTATTTTAATTTGGCACTGTTGGCTTCTCATTTCCTACTTCTTACTCTTCTTTACCTTTCTCATTTTTTTATATATTTAAAATTCCTAAAGATAATCCTTAAAGGTGTATTACTATATATCTCTATAGTTAATGGAGCATACTAGAACTGTCCCCAAATACTGTTACTTTAGATCCTTTAGGGGGTAGATTCTCAGATTTTTCTCTACAGTTCTCTGCGCTCTACAGTTCCCTTCCCAGGGTGAATGTTCTTCTGAGGCACGATACGATATACAGCGTAGTTTTTGGCGCAAGCGAGAGAACCCGCGCCACCCGTAGTTTCACCTCGGACATCGTGGTATTACATATACCCTGCCGGCAGTTGCTAAAGTGCCATAAGTCGGACAAACTAGCGATGTCCAGAAATGAGCGTAACTACAAATTTCTGGAGTCGCCAGAGACTTACAGCACTTTAGAAACTGCCTGTGCCTAAAAAAAGTAACTAAAATATAAAATCTCCCGTAACTGTCTAACCTGCCTCAAAAAAATCAGCCCGACACGTAAACCCCTATATCCGCAATCCCCCTCTCACTCCTAATAATAAATGTATTAACCCCTAGACCGACAACCCCCCACAATGCAATAAGCCTAATTATTAACCCCTAAAATGCCATAGCCCACACTGCAATAAACCTATCCTAGTATTAACCCCTAAACTGGCACTCCCGGACCCAGCCGCACCTAAATAAAATGTTTAACCCCCTACACCGCCGCTCCCGGACCCCGCCGCCACCTAAATTAAATGTATTACCCTCTAATCTGACCCCCCTACACCGCCGCCACCTACATTAAATGTATTACCCTCTAATCTGACCCCCCTACACTGCCGCCACCTACATTAAATGTATTACCCTCTAATCAGATCCCCCTACACTGCCGCCACCTACATTAAATATAGTAACCCTCTAATCTGACCCCCCTACACCGCCGCCAACTACATTATATATATTTACCCTCTAATCTGACCCCCCCACACCACCGCCACCTACATTAAATGTATTACCCCCTAAACCTAAGTCTAACCCTAACACCCCCCTAACTTAATTATTATTTAAATAAATATAAATAATATTAATATCATTAACTCAATTATTCCTATTTAAAACTAAATAATTACCTATAAAATAAACCCTAGATAGCTACAATATAATTAATAATTACATTGTAGCTATTTTAGGGTTTATATTTATTTTACAGATATATTTGTATTTATTTTAACTAGGTACAATAGCTATTAAATAGTTAATAACTATTTAATAGCTACCTAGTTAAAATAATTACAAAATTACCTGTAAAATAAATCCTAACCTAAATTACAAATACACCTAACACTACACTATCAATAAATGAATTACACTATCAATAAATGAATTAAATAAATTAACTACAATTATCTAAAACAAAATACAATTAAATAAACTAAACTATATTACAAGAAAAACAAACACTAAATTACAAAAAATAAAAAAAATATTACAAAAAGTTTAATCTAATTACACCTAATCTAAGCCCCCTAATAAAATAAAAAAGCCCCCAAAATAATAAAATTCCCTATCCTAAACTAAATTTCAAATATCCCTTTAAAGGGCCTTTTGCGGGGCATTGCCCCAAAGTAATCAACTCTTTTACCTGTAAAAAAAGAAATACAATACCCCCCCAACATTACAACCCACCACCCACACACCCCTACTCTAAAACCCACCCGATCCCCCCTTAAAAAAACCTAACACTACCCCATTGAAGATCACCCTACCTTGAGCCGTCTTCACCCAGCCGGGCACCAGTGGTCATCTGATGGGGCAGAAGAGGACATCCGGACCGGCAGAAGTCTTCATCCTATCTGGGCAGAGAGGACATCCGGACCCGCAGACATCTTCATCCAAGCGGGATCTTCTATCTGCTTCCATCCGACGAGGAACGGCTCCATCTTGAAGACCTCTGGCGCGGAACATCCTTCTAGGCCGCCGACTACCCAACAAATGGCTGGTCCTTTAAATTACATCATCCAAGATGGAGTCCCTTGAATTCCGATTGGCTGATAGGATTCTATCAGCCAATCGGAATTAAGGTAGGAAAAATCTGATTGGTTGATGCTATCAGCCAATCGGATTGAAGTTCAATCCGATTGGCTGATTGGATAAGCCAATAGAATTGACCTCGCATTCTATTGGCTGATCCAATCAGCCAATCAGATTGAACTTCAATCCGATTGGCTGATAGCATCAACCAATCAGATTTTTTCTACCTTAATTCCGATTGGCTGATAGAATCCTATCAGCCAATCGGAATTCGAGGGACGCCATCTTGGATGACGTCATTTAAAGGACCAGCCATTCGTAGGGTAGTCGTCGGCCTAGAAGGATGTTCCATGCCGGAGGTCTTCAAGATGGAGCCGTTCCTCGTCGGATGGATGAAGATAGAAGATGCTGCTTGGATAAAGATGTCTGCGGGTCCGGATATCCTCTTCTGCCCGGATAGGATAAAGACTTCTGCCGGTCCGGATGTCCTCTTCTGCCCCATCAGATGACCACTGGTGCCCCGCTGGGTGAAGACGGCTCAAGGTAGGGTGATCTTCAATGGGGTAGTGTTAGGTTTTTTAAGGGGGGATCGGGTGGGTTTTAGAGTAGGGGTGTGTGGGTGGTGGGTTGTAATGTTGGGGGGTATTGTATATCTTTTTTTTACAGGTAAAAGAGCTGATTACTTTGGGCAATGCCTCGCAAAAGGCCCTTTAAGGGCTATTTGTAATTTAGTTTAGGATAGGGAATTTTATTATTTTGGGGGGCTTTTTTATTTTATTAGGGGGCTTAGATTAGGTGTAATTAGATTAAACTTCTTGTAATATTTTTTAAATTTTTTGTAATTTAGTGTTTGGTTTTTTTTGTAATATAGTTTAGTTTATTTAATTGTATTTTATTTTAAATAATTGTAGTTAATTTATTTAATTAATTTATTGATAGTGTAGTGTTAGGTGTATTTGTAACTTAGGTTAGGATTTATTTTACAGGTAATTGTGTAATTATTTTAACTAGGTAGCTATTAAATAGTTATTAACTATTTAATAGCTATTGTACCTAGTTAAAATAAATACAAATATATCTGTAAAATAAATATAAACCCTAAAATAGCTACAATGTAATTATTAATTATATTTTAGCTATCTTAGGGTTTATTTTATAGGTAAGTATTTAGTTTTAAATAGGAATAATTGAGTTAATGATATTCATATTATTTATATTTATTTAAATAATAATTAAGTTAGGGGGGGTGTTAGGGTTAGACTTAGGTTTAGGGGGTAATACATTTAATGTAGGTGGCGGCGGTGTAGGGGGGTCAGATTAGGGGTTAATAAATTTAATGTAGGTGGCGGCTAGGTCCGGGAGCAGTGGTTTAGGGGTTAAACACTTTATTTAGGTGCGGCGGGGTACGGGAGCGGCGTTTTAGGGGTTAATACATATAATGTAGGTGGCAGTGGGCTCCGGGAGTGGCGGTTTAGGGGTTAATACACTTTATTAGGTATTGCAGTGGGGGATTGCGGTTGACAGGTAGATAGACATTGCGCATGCGTTAGGTGTTAGGGTTTTTTTGCAGGCATTTTAGGGAGTTACGGTGCTCCAATACTCAGCACAAGGCCTGCTACAGCTGCATTTTATGGCGAGGTGAAAATGGAGTAGGTTTTCTACATTTTCGCCACGTAAGGCCTTGCGCTGGATGTTGGATACCAAACTGCGCGGGTTTTATATGTTAGTCTATGGGGAAAATAACTATGTCCGATGGGTGAAATATACGTGCCGCATTTATATGCGGCGCTGTATATAGGATACCAAACCCGCGCAAAAACCGGCGTTACCGGCTTTTGCAGGCGACGCTGCATATCGGATGGGGCCCCTGATGAGCATGAGACAGTCTCTGAATAGGATTCAGATTTATTCAGATTAATTCTTTTATTAATTCTTTTATGTTCAAATTTGAACATACACAATACTTATTTTACTAAAATAAGTATAGTGTATGTTAGGAGTACAAGATACTAAACTGACTGAGAAAAAATCTGTTAAACATTTTGATATGATTTTCACGCCTTCTCCTAAGGCACCTGAAGTACTTCCTATTCCTAATGCCATTACTGAAATAATAACCAAAGAATGGGCCAAGCCTGGTATTTCCTACAATCCGACTTCATGATTTAAGAAGATGTATCCCTTACCATTATCTAATTTATAACTTTGGGAAGCTATCCTTAAAGTTGATAGAGCCATTTCTACTTTGACGCTACTTTGATGGTAGAAGCCCTTTTAGAGATCCAATGGACAGAAAATTAGAGTCCTATCATAGAAAGTCCTTTCAACAAGTGGGGCTTTTTTCAGACCAGCTATTAGTATTGTTTGTGTAGCAGCGGCTGCTACTCTGTGGTACGACGGTTTGTCGGATGACATTTCTTAAGGATTCCTTGGATGAGAATGTTCTAAATTGTCTAGATATGATCATATATGCTAATACATTCATCTGTGATGCTATTGTGGACATTATCAGGATAAATGCCAAAAATATGGCTTTATCTGCATTGACTAGGAGAGTCGCTTAAGGCCCAAGCTTTTCTTCAATATATTTGAGAACTAAAACTTATGGGAGTGATCTGTCCTGCTCCTTGGGAGGAAGAAGGTCAGGGATTTTATTCCAATATTTTCATGGTTCCAAAAAGAAGAAGGAAAGAAGGAACTTTCTTGCCTACGCTAGATTTTTGAACAAGTTTCTCAGAGTTCCAAACTTTAAAATGGAGACAATCAAGTAGCTGAGTTGCAACATCAAGTGTAGAGTGGTGCTATTAAATGGCTAGTGATAATGTTGGAGCCTCATGCACTATTTAAAACCACAACTAGATAAAAGTCTCAGCCCCTCATTTGCCCATTATTGTCAACACAGTTTAGTGAAATGAATTATTACAGCTTTCTAAAAGCATGGGGGATCCCAAGAGCATTCCTAAGCAAATGCAACTATATTTTTAAACTAAAAAAAAATACATACAGAATGCGTTTAGCTTCTGAATTTTAAGTAAAGGACATAAATCAAAAATCTTATGAGTCTCTCTAAATGTAATTGTTGGATAGGTTTGATTCATAGTTGTCATAAAGATTGATTTAATGAAAATCACGTGTGTTTTTCTGAGACAATCATCTATTACAACATGGTTTTAAGAAGTCAGAGTATTTTACCAGTTTGAGATTACATGGGTAGAAAAAGAATAGTTTATCCTAATTACCCCCCCCCCTACATTACCTCAAGTGCCTTATCTCTTTCCCTATTCTCATATCTACATAGTAATATTCTAAACACCCAATTCTCTAAAGCTCTGTGGTCTAGCAAGAATGTTTAAGCAACTTTGTCAGTTCTATGGTATAAAGGAAATATCTACCCTGAGAACTATGTATCTTATTAAGGCCCTGATAATCAAAACATTGTGGTAATGGAGATATTTTAAAATGGGATCCATTGTCCAAACGAGGTAGCCTGTGAAATTTTAAAAATGGCTATAATCAGCTTAAGAGGCATTTCACTCTGCATCTCTGTGGTTGGAGATGCTTTTCTAATACTGGAGAAATTTTAAAAGCAGCATCGCTACCTGCATTGAAGGTTTAATGTAAATGATACCTTTACACAGTATTAACCGTCAATGCAATTTGCATGTGTCTGATGAAACTCAATCCAATTTGTTACAATACAATTGTAAACTAAGACAATAATAATACACCTGTAAGAGCTGGGGGATTGTGGGTATATTATACATGTATATACAATGTTTTATTTATATGCATTTTCTTGTATGATACTAAATATTTATTTTAATTATTGTGATTTAACATGTTTTTTTCCTTTTTTGTCAGGAAAAACATTTCGTATTCATGATACTAATATTTTATCGAAGACAGTAGCCGTGACGTTCTAGTTTAATTTATTTACTGCCAATATAAGTTTTCACTGTCCTGAAAGTATTACATTCATAATATTGTGACCGCACTGTAACAAACGTGTTATTAATATGGAACATTTTGTTAGTTTGTTATTGCAATATTATAAGTAGAACACATTCAGGAAAGTGAGAACTGATTTCGGCAGTAAATAAAACTAGAAAGTTGCAGCTACATAGCATTAAAACATTGTATATACATATGCCCATGTCCTCACAGCTCCTGTAGGATCACAGACATGACAAATATATATATCAATTCTGTGGGTGTTTAATGTGTGTTCCATAGGAGTAACTAATTTTTTAATGAGGAAGCATCGTGGTGGTTTTCCAATATGTATTATTTTAAGTATTACTACAAAGAAACATTTTTTTTGTTTTAGCAAACACACAGTCTATGTTGTGTATACATATTTTCAATACAGCCACTGCCCCCCCCCCCCCCACCAAGATCGTAGATAACTTGCAATGTTGGCAGACATCTGAAGCTGCTAATGATTTTTATCCATATAGTAAGTTCAAATGTAATAATATACACACACTCTCATAAAACACATACACCACTCACACTTTCATACAACACACACACAACACACACTCTCCTATAACACACACCACACACAATAATATTACACACACACTACATACTCTTATACAGCTCACACCACACACACTCTCCTAAAACATACACACACAAGTCGTGACTGTTGTGACCCAGTAAGGGATCAAGAAACCTGGTTTGAAGAAATTAGGGCTGGATTTACAGCCTAGATGCCTTTAGGCACCAATACTTGAAGGACCCCTGTGCTTCCCAGTCACTGCTGTGCCGGCAACTTTAAAAAAGATGGCCGACAACATTGAAATAACAGCACCTCCCAGGCCTTATACTTTTATCAGGGGTAGGGTTGCCACCTTGGACATGTTTTCCTGGACACTTAGAGTTACATATGCTGCAGAGTATGCAGAGGGCAACATGAATTGCATCCCTGAACAGCACATGAATAGTGATGCTGGACCGCACCATTCATGTTCCTCCCTGCATACCCTGCAGCATGTGTAACTCATAACTGTCCAAGACAATATGGCTGAGGTGGCAACCATAGTATGAGAAGGTGCACTGTAAATCCTGCATTTAGTTTATTTAGATATATTAAATTATACAGACACATTAACAACTAGAAACACAGCTGTGTTTATAGTTACTTTCTTCTATTTATGTGGGCTACAAAAAAACATACCATATTCTTTAACATTTAATAGCATCAATAATATGGTGCAGAGGCTGTGATTACGGATGTATTTCCGAAACGCGTAAGCCTGTCAGTGCTGCGCCCTGTGACACCAATCCAGATTTGCTGTGTTTCCTAATGTATTTTACCTACTAGGATTTCAATAAAGATTGTTTTTAATGGAAGAGTCAGATTCCATGCTTTTGCTTTAACTGTTTATACTCCAGCCTATCTGACTACTCCGGCCGTTGCCTGTTATTGGAGCAAGTGTCCATTCCACCATTGTTTGGGTAAACATATTGTTTGTGAGCGGGGTACAAGTGCCGGAAGAAGGGCGGAAGTATACACTGTCGAGTCGACTGGAAGTGACCTGTGAGCTGCACTGTGCCGGAGAGGAGTGAGAGTTATTCCCCTGTTCGTTTGCAGCATAGGTTGGTGTATTGGAATCGGAGTGTGATCCCTTGATGACAATGGTGAGAAGCCCCTCCTGAGTGGCGGTGAGTTACCCTGCACATTTCATTACGATTCTGAACAAAATAGGATACTGTACAAGACATTATTGACTGACAGTTTTCACGCATCTGAGTCACTGGGTTTTATACATTTTCACAGATATTAGTACAACAGAAATTATATTTAATACTGAATGGGAACTAACTGTTACCATTTATAAAGCTCTCTACTACAGTGTTTTCAGGAAGGTAATTTTAAGATTACTGGTATTTATAATAGGCAAAGGCAGATGCCTCTCGATGGTGAGAGCCTGTAGGTGCATGCTTACTCTGCCTTATTATAAATCTGGCCCTGGAAGAACCCTGTCTTAATGAATCTCTTTTTCCATTCTTGCTGCAATGTCTTTTAGTGTTTTAAACTGCCAAATTGATGTTTTTCTTAGACATGGAATGGGCACATTGCTTTGGCTTTATATCCCTTATCTCACTGTGAAAAAGCAATAAATCGAATGTATTTTTTTACACTGATAAAATATTTTGTACCCAAATCTAAAACTACATGCAATAGGGGAAGAAATTATCTTTTAAGCACCCACAATACAATAGCATTATATAGTACCTGCAGTGTATTTTAGGGACAGCAAACCTAGCTCCAGCCTACTAATTAAAAAAAGTTTTCAATACAAACTTAAAAAATGCTGATTAGGCCTTTTTAAATCTACAGATGGACCTTTATGAAAAAGTCTGGTTCTGATCTTGGAACCAAGCAGCTGCTGATTGTTGTGTACAGACAGTGATCTCACAATGATTACAATGAGCACACAATAGCAAATATAAGTTCTGAGGACAGCACAGGGCTCTTCTAAAAGGTGCAATTCTATAACCGAAAAAAAAGCTTACACAATCAATTTTATATTGTATATTATTCAGTGTCATTATATTAACTTTTATGTTACTTTAAATCTATTTAAAAAAAATAAATGAAAAAAATAAAGGTCCTTCTCCTAATTTGTAAACCTATGAAAATACACAGTTCTGCACAAAACTAGATTGGACAAAAACAGTTATTCATAATCACCTCCATTACAAATTGTGCGGTATTGCTTTACCATTTAAAAAAAGGCCTTTCTGTGCGGAATGGTCACCGATTCGGTATTACAAGTCACACGGTATGGCTTTACTGTGATCATTATGGCCTATACTGCAACAATCCTTTCTGCACTCAAAAACCTGTAGTTATGGTTTTTGCAAAACAAAAAGTTTCACAAAACTTATAAAAAGTATGTTACAAAGTACACTAACATGGAAAAACTACACTATTAACCCCTAAACCGCCATCCTCTTGCATTGAAACTAATAAAATTAAGTATTACCCCTAAACCTCCGTCCCACCACATCGCCAACACTAAATAAACCTAATAACCCCTAAACCGCCATCCCCCTACATTGCCAACACTAAATAAACATAATAACCCTTAAACCACCCCCCTCCACATTGACAACACTAAAATAAACCTATTAACCCTTAAACTTCCATACCCCACATTGTGACTACTAAAATAAACCTATTAACCCCTAAACCGCCATCCCCCACATTGCGACTACTAAAATACACTTATTAACTTCTAAACCGCCATCGACCCCCATAGTGACTACTAAAATAAATTTATTAACTCCTAAATCGCTGCCCCCCCACAATGCAAAGTATTAACCTAATAACTAAGCCCCCTAACCTTGCACCCCCTAACTTAACCCCAATTAAAATACACTTCCATAAAATAAAAAAATATTAACTACATAAAACATTAATAAAAAAAAAAAAAAAAAAATGATGAAAAAGAAACCTAACTTTTCCCAAAATAGAAAAATCTAGCAATACATCAAAAATACCCTAACATTACATAAAAAAAAACATTAAAAAAAAGAAATTGCTAAGATTACAAGAAATTAAAAAAAAAACATTACAGAACATAACAAATGAAATTATTGAAAATAAAAAAGTTATTCCTAATAAAATTACAGATAGCCCTCAAAATGGCCTTTTGTAGGGCATCGCCCTAAGTAAAAGAAAAGAAAAACTAACACCATCCCTAAAATAGGTGATTAAGAGGACCATCATAAGGCAGATGACCGCCGTCCTGATGACTGCTCCGTGCCTCAGATAACTGCTTCACGTATACACCAAGAAGATAGCAGATGGTCCCACACAATGGATGAAGATGGAGCCATTGTAGTTAGTATTTTTTTATTTTATAAAAGTGTATTTAATTGGGGTTAAGTTAGGGGGTGTTAGGATTCTTAGTTATTAGATTAATACTTTGTGTTGTGGGGTGTTGGCGGTTTAGAGCCCTTTTTTTTTAAAATATATTTTATTTGAGAAATTTCGCAGGTAACAAAAATATCAAAAATATGCAACAACATCAGTAATACAAAATAGATAGTTTCCACAGCTGAGATAGCCTCAGATATCTCTATACAGATGAAGCCTGGGTGTTGCAATACAAATTAAACTTTTCTCATTTTCCAGATTAACAGGTTATATATATACATACATAAATAAACTCTCATAGTTTAGCCAGAGGTAGGTAAAGGGTTAGGAAACGGAGGTGATAGAAGGGAAGGTAGGGAGTCAGAGGAGACCAGCTACGTTAAGAAAAGGGGTCACGACTGAGGTTCATGCAATTCGGTATCTTTTCAGCTGGGGAATTTTTCCCACCTGGGTGACCAGATCTCGTAGCAGAAGTCTAGTTTATATAGGGCTGAGTGAGAATATGCTTCCATTTTTAAAAGGAAGTTAACAGTGGCTAAGATCTGTGAAATGGTGGGAGGGGCGAGTTGTTTCCATGCTTTCGCAATTTCTAATTTAGTGGACATTAGTATGTAAATGGTTAGGGCTTTACGTGCCGGGGTAAGGTTTGGGAAGTCTAAATGAAGTAGGCAGGTTTGGGGGCTCAGCGTAGGGGTGATACCTAATGAATGTAAAAGGTCAGAGATCTGGAGCCAAACTGGAGTAACCTTGGGACAGAACCACCAAATGTGCGCCTGAGTTCCCAGTTGTCCACAGCCCCTCCAGCAAGCGGGGGAGTGAGAGTCATATATCTTATGTAAAGTGGCCGGCACTAAATGCCAACGAACCATTATCTTGTAATGCTCCCACAGAGTTGTACAATGTAATAATTTTTTAGTAGAAATGAGTTCTCTATACCAGGAGTCAGCGTCAGCTGTGAAATTTAACTCTGTCTACCAAGTTATGTATTGTGAGACTTTATGCTGTGAGGAGGGATTAAGTAGTATCTCATAATGGAACGACAAAGATCCTTTAAGTTTGTGGGGTTGTGACCATCTCTGCTCCCAAACTGTGACTGGTCTGGGGTTCTTTCTAGGAAATCCCCATGATCTTACTATGGAGCATAGATGGAAGGTCTCGAATCTCAGAGAGGTCGGGATCCGCAAATTGTTACAAATCACTGAATGGGAAATTTCGTATAGGTCTGCAATATAATCAACGTCAAAAGTTTTCCAGCTTGAGATGTGCGAATCAGGAAGGCAAAAGATGACACTAGCTATGGTTTGTCTCGGGGAGGGGTGGGGGGGCGATCAAATTTAAGTGTCTCACTTGATCCCAGAAACGCAGAGTGTCAAAGATCACCGGATGTGTGGTACAGAAATTTTTCCAGTAGTGGGACGGGACCCAGGGCAGATCGGTTAAACATAAGCCTGGGGGGAGGAGGGACTGTTCGACCCCCCTCCAGGAAGCTGGACACTCTTGATGGCCCCAATTCATAAGGTGTGTCAGCCGGGCTGCTTGATAGTAAAGAATAACATTTGGTAGACCAAGTCCACCTCTATCACATGTTCTCTGTAGGGTTTGTCTAGAGGTTCTGGGTTTCTTGCCCTTCCAGGCGTAACAAATGATAAGGCTCTGGAGTTTGTTGAGAATTGGCCTAGGTACATTAATTGGGAGTGAACGAAACAGGTAGGTAATCTTAGGTATAAAGGACATTTTAATGGCAGCGATTCTACCTGTCCAGGAAATTTCCCGATAGTCCCAGGAGTCCAAAAGTTTTTTCCATTCAGGGAGTCTTTCCGTAAAGTTTTTAGAAATGACTGAGGTCATGCTAGTAGAGAGGTGGATACCAAGTAGTTTAATGGAACAGGGAGACCATTGAAACTTATATTGTCTCTGTAGAGAGGATAGGTCTCGTGCTGAAATATTAATATGTAGAGCCTCAGTTTTGGATAAGTTAAGCTTGTAGTAACTAAGGGTTTTGAACTTGGAAATTATCTTAAAAACAGCTGGGAGCAACCTAGACAGGTCTGTAAGTAATAGCGTGACATCATCCGCATATAATGAGATGGTATGCTGAGATGGCCCCATCGGGAAGCCAGAAATATCTGGGTCTGCCCTAATAGCCTGAGCAAGCGGCTCAATAGCAAGAGCGAACAGTAGCGGGGAGAGAAGGCACCCCTGTCTTGTCCCGTTATATATGTCAAAACTATTGGATTGGAATCCAACTCCTTTAACTCTGGCGGTCGGGCAGGATTAGAGGGCTCGAACCGATATAATAAATTTCTCTGGAATTCCAAACACGCGCAGTGTTTCCCATAGATACTCCCACCTCACCTTGTCGAAAACTTTCTGAGCGTCCAATGACAGGGCTATCGTGGGTGTGCCTCCTTTTGCACTTTCAATCAGAATGTCTAGAACACGTGTTGAGTATGGGCCCTCTCTTTGGGGTATGAATCCCACTTGGTCTGGGTGAACCAGAGTGAAGATAATTCGAACTAGGCGATTCGCTAAGATCTTGGCATACATTTTGGTGTCTATATTGAGTAAGGAAATCGGGCGGTAGCTCCCACATTCCCGAGGGTCCTTCCCTGGCTTAAGAATGGTAGTGATAGAGGCTTCGAGGAATTCATTCCGGAAACAACCTTTGTTCTGTACTTCATTAAAGACTCTGCAAAGAATGGGGGAGATCTGAGGTGCATAGTATTTATAGAATTGGCTCGTAAAGCCATCAGGGCCTGGAGATTTAGCTAGTTTGAGGTCTCTGATGCCTAAAGATACTTCCTCAAGAGTAATTGGGGATGTCAAATCCGCAATGTTTGATTGATCAAATTGGGGAAGGTTCAGTGTTTGTAAATATCTACGAATAATCCAAAGCAGAGAAGATCTGGAGCGCAAAAAGAAAAGGGAACTGCAATAGTGTGAGATCCAACAACACTTTTTATTATCACGCAAATGAAAACTACTCACAAAATTCCAAATAAGTCAAGCACATAACATCAAACAAGAGGAGTATTCCGGTGCTTGTCTCACGGCTGTATCCTTTGCAAGAGTCGGCGTGTGACGTCACCACCCGATCTATTACCGCGAGAGGTGTGATCGAGATCTCGCGGTAATAGATTGGGTGGCCCTGATGGCTTTACGAGCCAATTTTCATTTGCGTGATAATAAAAAGTGTTGTTGGATCTCACACTATTGCAGTTCCCTTTTCTTTTTGCGCTCCAGATCTTCTCTGCTTTGGATTATTCTACTCGGCTGCAGGACAAACAGCCAACCTCCTGTGAGCAGCAGTTAGAAAGGTGACTGACCCACAGTGTGTAACGCTGGAGGACATTTGCTATATTTGATAAAATCACAACTTATGGACATTACAGACATTTTATCAGTAAGAACTTTGATTAATTGATTAGTTCTTAAGTGTGCACTATTATTGATAATATATCGATTCCTCTTTTTGCTAATCATAATTTAGGTTGAAACAAGCGCTTCTAGTCCCATATATCTAAAATATCTACGAATGTTGTCTGTATTGAGTGTTACAGTATGGTCAGATGATTTCAAGTTATAAAGTTTATAATAGAAGTCTTTGAAAGCTTCGCCTATTGCAGATGGGGACGTAACAATTCCATTACTAGAGCCGATGGAAGTTATTTTGGCTTGGGCCGTCCTATTTCTTAGTTTCCTAGCTAATAGCGAAGAAGCTTTATTACTTTTATAATAGTAGACTTGCTTCAGTCTTTCTAAATTGAACTGGGTTTTATAGACTTCCAGGGTCCGTATCTGCTTGGTGATTTCCGAATTCTCCCTGGGACACGGCCGACACTGACTCCAGTAAATGTCTAAAGAATTTAATTTGACCCGAATTGGGTGCATAGACATTTACCAAGGTAAATAATTTAGAATTAAGTTTGCAAATTAGTATTATAAAACGTGCCTGAGGGTCCTGTTCAATATAAATGAGCTCATATGAGATTGAGGAGCTGACCAATATTGCCACCCCTCTTGATTTTGAATGAAAAGAAGCTGTAATCACTATGGGGAATTTTCTATAAGTGTATGTGGTACCGGAATTAGCTAGCCAATGTGTCTCCTGAATGAAGGCCACATCAATTTTATTGTGTTGGAGCATATTAAGTAGTAGACTACATTTAGTCGGGGAGTTAAGGCCTTGAATGTTAAGGGTTATGAGATGGAGTTGTGACATTGGGGGTATGGAGTGATGTAAAGAGAGAAAGAGGGAAAAAAAAAAAAAAATAAGCGAGGGTCTTAATTCCTCCAAGTCCTAAAGTTCTGATCTATGAGAGTATAATGATTATCAATCTTAAGTCTGAAAACGCCCACACAGTGGGCTGGGGAAGGGGGATGCAGCGGGCAAAAGCCGCTCGTATATTGGGGGATAAAGGGGAGTAAGGGAGAGGGGGTAGTGGGGGGCTAGAGTTGCTTAAATAATGGACTTTTAGATTACAGTTGGTGTGACGCAGCTAGAAAGGAGCAGACCAAGAAAAGAAAGGTAAAAAGAATATAAAGGGAGAGAGGTAAGGAGAATAGTATACAAGGTGGTGGCTGTGGTAACTATGTCAGTAACTTCGGGACTAAAGGTCCCAAAAGGCCCAATGAGGCTACACCAAATGAGGGGAGGAGAAGAGATTAGGGTAAGATAAAGAGAGGAGGGGGGGTGCCGAGGCTGGATCCCCGCTCCACCTAACATGCAGAAGTATAAGAGAGAAGAAGCAAATAAAGAGAGAGAGAACTCTATCAGCAAGGTGGCAATGGAGGACAATATGTAACTAATATCACAAAAAGGTTCAACAGTATAAACACATATAACATTTCAAACATTTCAAACAGAGATTCTAAAACTCGGGCAAAGCCCACACACATATGCATTCTAGAGAGGGCTACTTAGAAGGATGAAGTCATTACCAATATATATGGGGTATGCCGTGTATTATAAAGGCTGGACATTAAACAAAGCAAGTTCCTCTAAATACACTAAACCCATTTCGATCTGACATTGAACAAAGAATGCAGTATCCCATTTATTTATAACAGGTAAGGTAAGGAGTATATATAATTTAACGTTCAAGATTTTAGCCTCAGTACTAAAATGATTAAGTGAGGGGGGAGGTGATAGCATATCTACTATATCGGAGGATTATGCAAATGCCGTAACCTAGAACTTTGTGTGCGGATGGCCCAGAACTGTTGTATAATAAAACAAATGGTAAGGGAGAATGAGACAGGGAGGTAGGGTTTTTTGATGTTTTCCTAGTGGTGTATTATCCTCTCCGGTTATAGAGGGGCTAAATGACTAGAGAGGGTATAAGGGAGATAAAGCTATGGGTCTAGAATTCTAGGTATAAGTGGAGGGACTAGTGAAGACCCTCCCCAAATAATATCCTGGAGTAGTGACTAAACTTACCTCTATGAACCTATATATTGGTCATTGCAAGTCAAATTTAAGGAACAATTTGGTAGGGGAGGACTTACATCAATTGTAACAGTTGTAGAGGATAATATAAAATAACCTGAAACACGGTAAACTTCAAATAAGAAGAACTTAGCAGTTATAAAATAACAGCAATGCAGATATAGTACGTTACCCATCCTCCTTCTGCGAGTCTCTGGTTACTAAGGGTCCTGAGATGTCAGACTTCATTGACATACAGTTAATACCGTGGTTAAGAGACAAAGGTATGGGGGGTGATGAAAGAGAGACAAAGGAGCAGAAGGCTCAGAAGAGTTCAGTAGCAATATGGAGGGTATACACAAATTTGTTCCTCCTTTCCGACAGTTAAGATCCTTTGGGGGGTGGTAGTGAAACACAGTAAACTTCAAATAAGAAGAACTTAGCAGTTATAAAATAACAGCAATGCAGATATAGTACGCTACCCATCCTCCTTCTGCGAGTCTCTGATTACTAAGGGTCCTGAGATGTCAGACTTCATTGACATAAGTTAATACCGTGGTTAAGAGACAAAGGTATGGGGGGTGATGAAAGAGAGACAAAGGAGCAGAAGGCTCAGAAGAGTTCAGTAGCAATATGGAGGGTATACACAAATTTGTTCCTCCTTTCCGACAGTTAAGATCCTTTGGGGGGTGGTAGTGAGGAGTCTCTCCTTGCAGATTGAAAGCTGAAGGCTTGAGGTGATGGCCGCCAAGCGGGGGTGGTGGCGTTGAGCTTCCTAGCATTTTCCTGGGTGCCAGAAGGTAGGTTATCAGGAGGTAGGAGTTTCAGAGATTGTAGTATCTGGAAGCCCTGTTCCAGGATTGTTATAGTGTATGATGAGTCATTGAATTGGAAGAACAGTCATACAGGGAACCCCCATCTATACTTGATATTGTTGTTGCGGAGACATTGGGTGACCTTTTGGAATAGCCGTCTCCTAGATAAAGTGTGAGATTAGAGGTCTGGGAAGATCTGTATGTCCTGAAATGGGTCTTTCAAGTTTTTATTCTGGAATGACACGCCCCTGAGCACTCTCTCTTTGAATGTGAAATAGTGCAAGCGAACAATTACATCTCTCGCCGATCCCGAAGGGGCATTTCTTGGCCTAAGAGCTCTATGAGCCCTGTCAATAAGGTTTTCCTGTGTTGTAGTGGGGCCCAAGTGTTCTGTGAAAAGAGCCTGCAGGTGTTTGGGTAGATCAGTCGGGCCAATGTCCTCAGGGACACCTCTAATCCTGAGGTTGTTGTGACGTGATCTATCCTCTTGGTCAGCTATCTTGGCTTCTAGATCCAAGATCATTTCGGCCAGGGACTGAGCATAAACAAGCAGATTGGAGTGGTCCACATGTAAATTTTCCTGTTTTTTTTTCCAACGACTCTGTTCTCTCGCCAAGCAAAGAAATGTCTCTCTTTAGTTCGGAGACAGAGGTCTTGAGCTCATGCTTTAAAGATGAGTAGTGTGAGTCCATCTTGTTTGATAGTTCCTTAATGGATTCGAGTATAGAAGAAGAAGAATGAGCTGTTCTCTCTGAAGAGTGGGATAAAGCCCGGAAGGGCTCTTTAGCGGATGTGATTGAATCTTTTGAGTCTTCATCAGACATGTCTTGTTCAAATGAGTTCTTATTAGAGAAATGATCCGAAAGGGTCCGCTTTGGTAGGCCGCTGTGTTTCTGTTTCTTCCTTTGCGAGTGGGCCATCTCTTATAGGGCAAGCCAGTGATTTCGATATCTTCCTATAGATCGTAGTAAAATAAGATTCTGCCTTAAGATGAGGGGCAGAGAATATGTGTCCGGCACCCCCGGGTAGTGGCGTTTAGCCCAGCATGAGGTAGTAAGCTATTGGTTTGAAATCAAGGACGTGTTCTGGGGGAGATCACTCGGTGCACTTTGAGCTCTCACCTCTTGTCACTTCCGACTTTTTCAATTACTACTCCCCAAAGTGCCTCTATGGAAGTTGCCTCTCTCCCAGGGGAATTGCTCTCTTCCCGAGCGAGTAGGAGAAAAGGTGCTATGGGATATGACCCATAGGCAATGAGGGCTGACGGGAAAGGGGGGGGGGGGAGATAGGGCAGGTAGTTGTTGTAGTAGGAAGCTTCAATCTATATAAAAGTGAGATAGCATGGTAGGAGGCTTTTAAAGGTTAATTCTTGGGTATAGGGAATACAAATAGTGCTTGCAACTAATTGTCCCAAACTTGTACAAGAGGGAGATATCCTTTGAGGAAATTTAGCGAAGAATAGGATAGCAGCAAGGTTAAAGTAAGGACACAGTTCAGGTAGTCTTTATATATTCCTGTGCTGTTGCAACAGATGGTAGGTGGGGGTGGTATGAGGGTAAAGTCTCCCCAACTGACTGTATTCCTAACAGCTTCAGTAAGTCAATCCTATGGGCAGTAAAGTCCCAGTAGTAAGGTGGGGTAGTAAAAAGATATATGAAGGGCCTCAGGCTTCACTGATAGAAGATGTGGAGGATAAAAGCAGTTAGTAGTGCCACTTTAATATGTTACGTGAAGTCTTAGGTACAGAGGTGCCAGTAAAAATTAGGCTTATGCATCTAGGATTGTTTGGGGATGGCTAATATGTATTGTGCGGCATTCTCTTAGAAGAGAACACTACCAGAGTGCCTTACCCTGAGGAGTGGTGAGACAGAGCTTCCTGCTCCCTGCGGGATGATTTGCAGCTTGCTACCCGCTATCCGGTCCGCATAGCGGGTAGCAAGGAGCTGGTCTTTATGGAGGTTATGAGGGGCCATGGTGTGGTGATGTAGTGGAGTGGTATGAGCATTTCTGCCTTGTGAGCGACACCACTCAAACGGATCTCTGACGGGATCAAAGCTGCTGCGCTCTCCCCTCCAAGGCTGCAAACAGGTAGCGGCATTCGTCCAATGCTGTACAAAGGCAGGGGGTAAGTGCCCAAACAGTATTGGTGGGAGCTGAGAGAGAGAAATCCTTTGCCCAAGTTTGTTCACCCGGTCATCCAGAGCTGGACCGGAAGTTCAGTGGATGCTCCGTTATAGGCTGTGGCGCAGTAGAAAGTTCACAGCAAAAATCTGTAAAAAGGCTCCTCCGTCACAAAAACTAAACCTCTGATGTGGAGGGTAGAGTTCTCTAGAGGATTAGGGACACAATGAATCAGAAATAAAAAAATAAAAAGTAGTATATAGTGAAAAAATACTGAACATGGTCCGCAGAGCTTCAGTAAAATGCGACCACCAGATAGCGTGGCAAGCTCCGTCTCCCCGTTTAGGGCCCTTTTAATATGTTTATTAGGTAGTGTTGGCGATGCAGACCGATGGCGGTTTAGAGGTTAATAAGTTTATTTCGTTTTGGCGATGTGGGGGGATGGCAGTTTAGGGCTTAATAGTTTTTTTTAGTGTTGGCGATGTGGGAGGATGACGGTTAAGGGGTTATTGTATTAGGGGTTTATGTTAGGGTGTTAGGTTCTTGTAAAACTTTCTTTTCTCCAAATACTTTAATGGGTAAAGAGAAAATGCGGCAGCGATTTCCCAATCGCAGGTGTTAGTTTTTTTTTTGTTTTTTTTTAATCTCAATTAATCTCTATGGTGGAATATGTGCATGAGTCGAAGATAGAATATTGTGCGTGTGATAATCTTTTCCCCATAGAACAACAGACCACACAGAATATGTGTGTCTAAGAGAAAGGTGCACCTCAAAATCAATTACTCTATGGTGAGTTAACAATGTGAAAATGAGCAATATTACATATAAGCAAACAGAGCTATAATAAACATATAAAGGTGAAACAATAAAGTCCGTTAAAACTTGTTATAACACTAACAGATGTTAGTTGTGATTCAACAAACCCTTGAACATATAGTGTATAGGTGTATACTAATCCTAGATAGTCTTTCAACAAATTCTTTGGGCAACGGAGCAACGTGTAAACCGAAGGGCAGCTCTCTCCACAGGAAGAAGAAGAAATGACAACGAGTCCTAAAAGACACAAAACCGAGAGGCCTTGTCCACTATTCAGCTTGTCCACTATTGCACTGGATGTGCAGTCACCTTTGTGAGTACATGAACGTTACAATTTTATTCACTGTGCTTGTTTAGAAGTTGCTGCACCAAGGGCGCCTCTCGTTTTTGTGTCTTTTAGGACTCGTTGTCATTTTTTCCCCATAGAAGTCAATTGAGCAAAAAAAGTGGAAAAATACCTAACACCCTACTCCCACGCTAACCCAAATGCATATTCTCAAGTGCACTAATCCAACATAAAAATATGAATAGTTCACATTTCAATGTTCTTCACATGGCTGAATATGTTCTATTTATTCATAAATACATATTTCTACAAATATCTGATGCTAATTTGGTACAATCTCTCTCTCTCTCTCTCTCTCTCTCTCTCTCTCTATACTGTATATATATATATATATATATATATATATATATATAGTAATATCTATTTAGAAATACTTAACATATTCTGTTGTGTGCAGAAGATTGGAATGTGAAATATTTACAATAAATACATAGTTAAAACCTTTATTAAATATTAATATTGATTAAATATGCTTTTACATGTTTTCATCTACTTTGCTGCAAAGGGCCCCAATGCATTTTTATATATATATATATATATATATATATATATATATATATATATATATATAATTTCAGAAAAGTTAAGCACTCACTGGACTTCAGTCGTCTGTGTAATAACAATTTTTATTGGTGACGTTTCGGGACAAAAACAGTCCCTTCCTCTGAAGTCAGAGGAAGGGACTGTTTTTGTCCCGAAACGTCACCAATAAAAAATTTTATTACACAGACGACTGAAGTCCAGTGAGTGCTTAACTTTTCTGAAATTATTGCTACATTTTACAGCACCCTGGCGGTTGATGACAGGTGGTGAGAGTGCACACACTCACAACATAGAAAATCTTTATATATATATATATATATATATATATATATATATATATATATATATATATATATCTATATCTGCTCTGTTGGGAGTTTGGCTTGTACACCGTCGTGAGTGGATGCACGCTGCATTGCACTTATCATATTTGTCTTGAAGAAGGCCCATAATTGGGTCGAAACATCGACATTCAATTTAATGTTTTAACGCATTTGGAAATAAATTTGCAATGTTGTTTGATTAAAAAAGAAGTCCTGTGAGTGCCCTCTTTTACAGTTCTACATAGTTTCTACGAGGATAGCACCCAGGCGGTGATTACACCTGAGTGGAAGAAGTGCTGGGCCACTGGCTAAGTAATATATATACACATGTCTATACTTGTGTACACCTGTATGTGTGTGTTATCTTTAAATACAAATATACACATATAAATACATAAACACATGTGTACACATATATAGAGATAAGTACATTTTTAAACATGTATATGTATGTATGTCTATTTCAAAGTCCTTTGTCTGCCTTTTTTAAAACAAAAATTTAACACCTGAGATCTCATATCTTTGAGCCTTTATACCTTTTTTTTGTAATTTTTTTTTAAAAATATTTTTTATTAGATGGTTGTATTATGAGTGTAACTGTATTGTGTTATGTATTTTTGATGTGTTTTTATCTTAGTGAAACAGTTAAACAGAGCTCTAAGTTTGTGGTAATTATGCTGGCTCACGCATTCGGATTTACTTTCAACTTGTAATACGAGCGCAGGTTAACTTGCGTGCAAACGAGCGTGAATACGCAATATTGCAAACAATAGCACGCCACTTGTAATCTGGCTCTAAATGGCAGGCACAAATAAATAATGCAGCTGTATAAATGTTAATTAATTGATACCAACAAGCCCACATTTAGCAGAAAATGCCAGAAAAAAAAGGAATCATAACTGATATTAAAAACAAGGAAGAATATTTATGAATTCATATTTCGCTTGTCATCGTTAAGCACACCATTGAAAAAAAATAGATGCTACTTGTGGAAAGCTCAAGAAAATAAATACAAGCAGCGGGGCTTTATCAGGCGGAAGACATCATATTTACAGCCTTCTTATAAAATCCAGAGATTTCTTAGTACCTGAATAAAGGAATAAACAGTCTAATAAAATAAAAGTGCTGCGGCAATACAACATATACAACAGTATATTTCAATTTGCACTTAAAGGGACATTCTAATGCAAAAATGACATGTTTTAGGGCCTAATTACAAGTGGCACACTATTTAGCTCTTTCGCTCGCACGCAAACACCACCAGAAGTAAGCTTTTAAAGGGACATGCCACCCACATTTTTTCTTTTATGATTTAGAAAGAGAATGCAATTTTAAACATCTTTCTAATTTACTTATATTATCTAATTTGTTTTATTCTCTTGATATTCTTTGATGAAAAGCATATCTAGATATGCTCACTAGCTGCTGATTGGTTGCTGCACATAGAAGCATCGTGTGATTGGCTCACCATGTGCATTGCTTTTTGTTCAACTAAGGATATTTAAAAAATTAAGCAAAATAAATAATGGAAGTAAATTGTAATGTTGTTTAAATTTCTATTCTCTATCTGAATCATGAAAGAAAGATTTTGGGTTTAGTGGCCCTTTAAGGTGCATATTACAAGTTGAAAGTAAAATGTTTGCACATGAGCGAAAGCCAACGTGCACTAACTTCAGGACCTATATATTATTATTATTATTATTATTATCATTTATCTGTATAGCACCACAACATTTCTTAGCGCTGAGTACAAAGATAGGGATATACAATAACAGGAATATGTGATAAAATGCAAAACATAACAACTAAACAAATCTAGTACAGGAGGAAGAGGGCCCTGCTCCGGAGAGCTTACAGTCTATACTGTACATAAATATATATATATTGGACACGTGCATTATTCATAAATGAAAATTAAATTCCAAATTAATGCACCAACTAAAATGAAAGAAAATAAAAAATACTAACTGAATTAGTCAGTATTAATTTCTTTCCTTTTATTTTTTAAGGGTTAAATACTTACCTTAACATGCTGGAGAGCACACTGACCCGATACTCTTCTTGACAGAATCCCAGCCATGCTAACAGGAGGCCTAGTGTACTTGGCTCCAAGGACCTGCACTAAAGTTAGTGCAGGTCCTGGAAACCGATAGCGTTAAAGAGACATGAAACCCCAATTTTTTCTTTTACAATTTAGAAAGAGCATGCAATTTTAAATAACTTTCTAATTTACTTCTATTATCTAATTTGCTTTATTCTCTTGATATTCTTTGCTATTAAGCATATCTAGATAGGCTCCGTAGATGCTGATTGGTGGGTGCACATCCATGCCTCACATGATAGGCTCACCATGTGCAATGCTATTTCTTCAACAAAGAATATCTAAAAAATGAAGCACATTAGATATTAGAGGTAAATTGGAATTTTGTTTAAAATTGTATTCTCTACCTGAATCATGAAAGAAAATTTTTGGGTTTAGGGTTTAAGCCAAGTGTTAGCGCGGCCGAAGGTCTGGCAAGAGGAGGATCGGGTTAGCATGATCTCAAGAACGCTTTAAGTATTTTTAGCTACATGTGAACTGCTTCAAAACATTTACATTCGTTTTATGAAAAAAAAAAAAAAAAAAAGTAAATGTTTAAGGAAAATTAAATTTAAAACTAAATTAAAACCAAATGTGAATATTCAGAGAAACAAATTTCATCAAATATCTGAAATAATCATTTAATCCAAAACAAAACTTTCTGGCCTACACTTATCTAATATATATATATATATATATATATATATATATATATATATATATATATATATATATATATGTTAGAAAAAAGGAGGGGCACCTGCGCTAAAAACTCTAACACTTGGTGAGTAATGGCTATTTTTGCAACAATAGTAGTAATAGTGATATATGTGCGTGCTGCCTCTGATACAGTGTACCCGTGTCACTGTTAGGAATGTGGATGGAAAAGAGAAAATCAAAAAGGGCGCACAGCTAGGCACTAGAATAAAAATTGACTATTAGTAAAGTAGGTATGTAGTTTTCAGACCTATGTGGTTATAGTAACAGGATAATAAAAATAATAATAATAATAATGTCCTTGGATTGTTATTGTATTCTAAAGAGTTCAGTAATGTGCTTTAGAATATTCGACACTTCTTTGTCTGAGGTGAGTGGATTTGTGCTTACCAGAGGTAACCTCAATCATATGAGGTAAGTTGTAGACTTGTCTGGGTTAGAGATGTTTCTTTGGCTCTTGTCCAGTCGATGTTGCTTTGTTCTTTGCTGTAGGAATCTTTCCTTTGTTGAAACCCTTTGGGATCTTTGTTTCCAGGTGGCTCCTGGCAGCAGTATGTTGTTTTGAATGAAAATCTTGGACTCTCTTGTATCGTTTGTTGAAAGGCAATGGAAAATCCTGGACTCTCTTTTTCTTCTTGGTGATGAGAATCTGGGTTGTCTCAGGTGTTCATATCGATTGAGATGGAATAAGAAAAGAAAACAAGAACATAGTGTGATAACGTTTAAATAAAAAAGCTCTTTTTAATTAGAACTAAGTAAATGTGCTTACATCAAATGCCCTCAATCAGAGTATGAGGTAAGTAATAGACATTGATTAAGTATTTCGATCTCCTGGTCAGTGCTCTGGTTGGCTGCAGTACAAAGATTGCCCAATGCAGTATTTGAATTTAAAATACAGTTCAGCCTGCTTGTGGGACACTAATGGCTGTATGCTTAATGTGGTTCTTTTAAACAGCTTAACCTGCTGGCCGTAATTTGTGGTCAATAAGACCAATACGTTTATAATGCTGTTAGGCTAAAAAGCCTCTGTTGGCAGTTGGTAAGTTCAAATTGTGCGTATAATATGCTCACAGAGGCATATGTATAAGGAAGGGTACAGTCGCTCAACAAGTCCTGTTACCCGTTGTGTTAAATATGATGCCGTGCCGCAATGTAGCAAAAGGATGTCTGCCCACCTTAAGATAATCCTTACGCGTTTCGAAGTGATCAGTCACTTCTTCATCATAGGAAAAAAGTGGAATGGACAGAAGTCGGCATCATGAGAATATAAAGGTCTGTGGTGGGCGTGTTTGTTCCTAATTGTCCAATTGCGGCTAAGTTGTAGTGACGTCAGTTGTGTTAGCGTATCGGTTGTCATAGTGACCATGCTTTGTTGACTTCTGGGAGTTGGTCGTCAGTGTCTGCTGGGTCCTATAGTTTCTCCTATTCTGAGTATATCGTACTATTTTTACTGGAACGTTTGCTTAAAGTCCTAAATAGTAAAACAATCTTTTCTCTTATTTTTATAGTATTTAAGGCGAACGGAAAGTAATAATGAAAACGTAATATAATGTTTATGGTGTAGTGTTTGGATTTAAACAATTTTATTCTGTATATTTTTCTTGGACGTTTTTTGATTATGAATTTTAGATAAAGGTGGAGGTATGGGAAGTAGTGGAAAGTGTATTAGCCTTGAATTTTTTGATTTACTGGTAATCCGGATGTAAGTTTGATACCAATTAATTATCTCTTTTTATGGCTAAACATAAATTGCTGATTTTTGTGACTGATTTTTAAGAGATTTCTATAAAAATGCTGCCAGATCTATATCTTCATTTAATCCCATAGGGCTCATTGTGCCCATATAGTGAATCCAGAAAGTTTCTCTCTGGCGAAGCTTAAGGAACCTGTCTCCTCCTCTGCGTGGTATCTGAATTTGTTCTAATATTGTGCCTCTGAGTGCTTTTGGATCTTTATTGTGAATTTTTCTGAAGTGTCTCGAGACACTATGGCCCTTGTAGCCTGCCTCTATGTTTTTCAGATGTTCAAGCAGTCTTTTCTTGTATGGGCGTTTGGTACGCCCAATATATTGTAGATTGCAAGTGCACTCCAATAGATATACCACGTAAGTGCTTTTACAGTTAGTGAGGGTATTTATTTCACATTTTTTTGATGGAAAAGTTTTTGATTGAATTATTTTTGTTGCTTTTTTGCTTTCATAAGCATGTTCGCAGCTCTTGCAATTGGCCCTGTTGCACTTAAAAAAACCTTTAGTGTTTGTGGATAACCAATTTGTTTTCTTGGTGGTGTCTTTGAGTCTGCTGGGTGCCAATAGTTGTTTTAGGCATCTGTTCTTTCTAAATGTGATCTTTGGTGCAGAGCCTATGCTGTTTTTCAGGAATTTGTCTTGCTCTAATATTGGCCAATATTTTTTCAGTATTTTTCTAATTTCTGGGGCTGCTTCGTTGAAAGTTGTAACCATACCTATTTTTTTGGTACTTTTGTTTGGTTTCTCTATGTCTTTTTTTGCAGTAAGAAGTTGTGTTCTATCTAGTCTTTGCACTTTCTTAAGGGAGTTGTCGATTAATTTTTTAGGGTAATTTTTCTGTATCAGTTTTTCCCTGAGAAGTTCAGCTTCTTGTTTGAAATCGCTGTCTTTTGTGCAATTTCTTTTTAGGCGCTGAAATTGCCCATAGGGGATGTTGTGGATCCATGGTTTGTAATGTCCACTATCTGCTCTTAGGTACCCATTGCAGTCGGTGCTTTTTCTGTAAAGTTTAGTGTAAATGTTTGTATTTTCATTGAACAATATTAGATCAAGAAACTCTATTGAGTTTTGTTCAATTTTGGAAGTAAATTGTAGGTTAAAAATATTATTGTTAATATGTTGTAAGAAATTTGTGGTGGTGGGGGTATCTCCTTCCCATATTAGTAGGATATCATCGATATATCTACCCCACCAAATAATGTTTTGTTGGAATGGGTTATTTTGGTGGATATAGGTATCTTCCCACATCCCCATATATAGGTTGGCGTAGCTGGGTGCCATGGTTGTACCCATAGCGGTTCCGCTAATTTGCAAGTAATAGGAGTTATTGAATTCGAAATAATTCTTTTCTAAAACAAATCTGATACATTCAGTAATGAAGTTTTGGTGTTCATTCGATAGATCTGTATCGTTTAGAATTTGTGTCATTGCGGAAATCCCCTTTTCATGGGGTATACTAGTGTATAGGGAAGACACATCCAGTGTCATCCATTGGTATGTGTCTTTCCATTTGATTTTTGTAATTTTAGCTATAGTGTCTGTAGAGTCTCTTAGGTAAGATTTAAGATGTGGTACTAGTGGTTTTAGGTAAAAGTCTGCGTATTCGGAAATCCTGGCCGTCAGGGAGTCTATGCCTGAGACTATTGGCCGTCCCGGGGGATTAACCTGATCTTTGTGGATTTTTGGTAAGTGGTAAAAAATAGCTTTATTTGGAAATGCATGTGTTAAGTATTTGTGTTCATTTTTGTTGAGTAAGTTCAAATGATTTGCTGTGTCTATCATCGAATTGTACTGTTTTTGAAAAATGGTAGTAGGATCCCCTGAGAGTTTTTTATATGTCTCGGGGTCATTTAACAGTCTGTTGGCCTCTGTGAGGTAGTCAGTTCTATTTTGTATGACCAGTCCTCCTCCCTTATCTGCTTCCCTCAGAACTATGTCTTTCATCTCTTTGATTGATTCTAAAGCTGTTTTTTCGTGTTTCTTTAGGTTATCTTTTTTGATTGAATAGTTTTCACAAAGTGATTGTAAATCCTTTTGTACTAACTCACTAAAGGTAGGGATGGCATTACCTTTGGATTGTGTTGGAAAGAATATAGAGGAGGGTTTGAGATTGGAGTGTCTTTTAGTTTGAATCTGTGTTTGAGTTTCATTACTATTGTATAATTCCTCCAGTGTATTTAGTACATCCAGATCAGTGTCTGAGATGTTTTTTAGAAAGTCAATGTTATCTTTTGCATTGAGTTTCTCGAAATGTCTACATAATGTGAGTTTTCTTATAAATTTGTTGAAGTCAATGTATAGATTAAATGGATTGGGACCTTTTGTAGGTGCAAAATTTAGCCCTTTTGACAGAATACTCAATTCGTTTTCTGTGAAGGAATGGGACGACAGATTGAATATTTTTAGAAGTGGTTCTCCTGTTTGCCCCTTTTTGGGGTTCTGGGTTCTTCCTGTTCTTCCTCTGTTTCCCACCAGTCTTCCTCCCCGTCTTCCTCTTCTACACCTTTTCTTTTCTTTGGGTTTCCCATTGACCACTGGGGTCTTAGATTTATGTTTTGATCTTCCCTTTGGTACTCTCTGGGTGGTGCTGTCCCTGTAAAATTTGGTGTAGTATCTGGGGGGTGGTTTCCTATCCAATCCCTTTCTAAAAAATGATGGTGTCCTTTAGTTTGTGTTGTTCCTTTCTTGGTCATAATTTTTCTGTTTTGTTGATTGTGTTTTTGTTCTTGTTTTCTGTTTTGTTTATAATTATAGTTATGTGATCTATTTTGGAAAGTATCATGTTGTTCTTGATGATAATTCTGACATTCACATTTTGTTGCAGTATTTTTATTATATTCGTAATATGAGGGATTATTTCTCATGTTTATATTCCCTGTAAATGGTGTTTGGTTATATCTGGAATCTGTCATGTTATAATGGTTTGTCCCGTTATTTTGCCATGAGACCTTTTTCTGATGGAATTTATTTTTAGGGACTCGTGGATTTTGATAATTGTGTTGCCAATGTGTGTTTTTATTATGTGTGTAGTTCTGATTTGAATTTCTTCTCCATGTGTTTTCTGAGTTGGAGGGTGTGTTTCTTGCATGTTGTTCTCTAGGGTTTTTCTTTGATGTGTTAGTAATAGTGTTTTTGTCGTTGTGCTTGACTCTCAAATGATGATTGTCATTTGTATTTGTTTTGGTAGAATTTGGAAAGGTGAATGTACCCTTTGCAGTAGATTGTTCTGGGGTGTTGGTGTTTTCCCATACCTCCATATCTTTATCTGTTTCTAAGTCAAATTTGTTTTCATCAGTGATCTCTTGCATTTCTAAGTAGTCTCTGAGAAATTTTTTCTTTTTTTTAGCTTCAATGGTGTTTTCGAATTTTTGTATTCTCTCTTTATTTCTTTCATCTAGTTCTTTGAAAGTTGTGTCTCCCTTATGTGATTCTAAAAGTTTTTTCATATCTTGTATTTCTAATGTCAGTTTGTCCACTTTGTGGTTTCTGTATCTGATAGCTATATTCATTAGAACGTAAGATGCTTCATCAAGAGCAGTGTCCCACTCTGTGAGGTACTCTATATCTTCTGGTTCAAAAACCGCAGATTTATAGAGTTTTAGACCTTTTGGTACTACTTTATATTTTATGTATCTCTCTAAGTTAACACTGTCATGCCAGTGGGTGAGTTGTTTTTTGCTAAGTTTTTCTATTTTGTCAAAGACTTCTCTGGGGTCCATGTTGTGTTCAATCACGTTTTTACTGTCTTCGTCTAGGTTAATTGAAAGTTTTTTGACCTTGGTTTTTGGATCAAAGTAGTTACCAAATTCAAAATTAGTAATCTCCATATTATTGTTAGTAGTAGTACTATTTATACTTTATATATGGTTTAGGTTTGAAAGTGTTGTGTTTGAGCTGAAGACTGGTGGGAAACAGAGGAAGAACAGGAAGAACCCAGAACCCCAAAAAGGGGCAAACAGGAGAACCACTTCTAAAAATATTCAATCTGTCGTCCCATTCCTTCACAGAAAACGAATTGAGTATTCTGTCAAAAGGGCTAAATTTTGCACCTACAAAAGGTCCCAATCCATTTAATCTATACATTGACTTCAACAAATTTATAAGAAAACTCACATTATGTAGACATTTCGAGAAACTCAATGCAAAAGATAACATTGACTTTCTAAAAAACATCTCAGACACTGATCTGGATGTACTAAATACACTGGAGGAATTATACAATAGTAATGAAACTCAAACACAGATTCAAACTAAAAGACACTCCAATCTCAAACCCTCCTCTATATTCTTTCCAACACAATCCAAAGGTAATGCCATCCCTACCTTTAGTGAGTTAGTACAAAAGGATTTACAATCACTTTGTGAAAACTATTCAATCAAAAAAGATAACCTAAAGAAACACGAAAAAACAGCTTTAGAATCAATCAAAGAGATGAAAGACATAGTTCTGAGGGAAGCAGATAAGGGAGGAGGACTGGTCATACAAAATAGAACTGACTACCTCACAGAGGCCAACAGACTGTTAAATGACCCCGAGACATATAAAAAACTCTCAGGGGATCCTACTACCATTTTTCAAAAACAGTACAATTCGATGATAGACACAGCAAATCATTTGAACTTACTCAACAAAAATGAACACAAATACTTAACACATGCATTTCCAAATAAAGCTATTTTTTACCACTTACCAAAAATCCACAAAGATCAGGTTAATCCCCCGGGACGGCCAATAGTCTCAGGCATAGACTCCCTGACGGCCAGGATTTCCGAATACGCAGACTTTTACCTAAAACCACTAGTACCACATCTTAAATCTTACCTAAGAGACTCTACAGACACTATAGCTAAAATTACAAAAATCAAATGGAAAGACACATACCAATGGATGACACTGGATGTGTCTTCCCTATACACTAGTATACCCCATGAAAAGGGGATTTCCGCAATGACACAAATTCTAAACGATACAGATCTATCGAATGAACACCAAAACTTCATTACTGAATGTATCAGATTTGTTTTAGAAAAGAATTATTTCGAATTCAATAACTCCTATTACTTGCAAATTAGCGGAACCGCTATGGGTACAACCATGGCACCCAGCTACGCCAACCTATATATGGGGATGTGGGAAGATACCTATATCCACCAAAATAACCCATTCCAACAAAACATTATTTGGTGGGGTAGATATATCGATGATATCCTACTAATATGGGAAGGAGATACCCCCACCACCACAAATTTCTTACAACATATTAACAATAATATTTTTAACCTACAATTTACTTCCAAAATTGAACAAAACTCAATAGAGTTTCTTGATCTAATATTGTTCAATGAAAATACAAACATTTACACTAAACTTTACAGAAAAAGCACCGACTGCAATGGGTACCTAAGAGCAGATAGTGGACATTACAAACCATGGATCCACAACATCCCCTATGGGCAATTTCAGCGCCTAAAAAGAAATTGCACAAAAGACAGCGATTTCAAACAAGAAGCTGAACTTCTCAGGGAAAAACTGATACAGAAAAATTACCCTAAAAAATTAATCGACAACTCCCTTAAGAAAGTGCAAAGACTAGATAGAACACAACTTCTTACTGCAAAAAAAGACATAGAGAAACCAAACAAAAGTACCAAAAAAATAGGTATGGTTACAACTTTCAACGAAGCAGCCCCAGAAATTAGAAAAATACTGAAAAAATATTGGCCAATATTAGAGCAAGACAAATTCCTGAAAAACAGCATAGGCTCTGCACCAAAGATCACATTTAGAAAGAACAGATGCCTAAAACAACTATTGGCACCCAGCAGACTCAAAGACACCACCAAGAAAACAAATTGGTTATCCACAAACACTAAAGGTTTTTTTAAGTGCAACAGGGCCAATTGCAAGAGCTGCGAACATGCTTATGAAAGCAAAAAAGCAACAAAAATAATTCAATCAAAAACTTTTCCATCAAAAAAATGTGAAATAAATACCCTCACTAACTGTAAAAGCACTTACGTGGTATATCTATTGGAGTGCACTTGCAATCTACAATATATTGGGCGTACCAAACGCCCATACAAGAAAAGACTGCTTGAACATCTGAAAAACATAGAGGCAGGCTACAAGGGCCATAGTGTCTCGAGACACTTCAGAAAAATTCACAATAAAGATCCAAAAGCACTCAGAGGCACAATATTAGAACAAATTCAGATACCACGCAGAGGAGGAGACAGGTTCCTTAAGCTTCGCCAGAGAGAAACTTTCTGGATTCACTATATGGGCACAATGAGCCCTATGGGATTAAATGAAGATATAGATCTGGCAGCATTTTTATAGAAATCTCTTAAAAATCAGTCACAAAAATCAGCAATTTATGTTTAGCCATAAAAAGAGATAATTAATTGGTATCAAACTTACATCCGGATTACCAGTAAATCAAAAAATTCAAGGCTAATACACTTTCCACTACTTCCCATACCTCCACCTTTATCTAAAATTCATAATCAAAAAACGTCCAAGAAAAATATACAGAATAAAATTGTTTAAATCCAAACACTACACCATAAACATTATATTACGTTTTCATTATTACTTTCCGTTCGCCTTAAATACTATAAAAATAAGAGAAAAGATTGTTTTACTATTTAGGACTTTAAGCAAACGTTCCAGTAAAAATAGTACGATATACTCAGAATAGGAGAAACTATAGGACCCAGCAGACACTGACGACCAACTCCCAGAAGTCAACAAAGCATGGTCACTATGACAACCGATACGCTAACACAAGTGACGTCACTACAACTTAGCCGCAATTGGACAATTAGGAACAAACACGCCCACCACAGACCTTTATATTCTCATGATGCCGACTTCTGTCCATTCCACTTTTTTCCTCTGATGAAGAAGTGACTGATCACTTCGAAACGCGTAAGGATTATCTTAAGGTGGGCGGACATCCTTTTGCTACATTGCGGCACGGCATCATATTTAACACAACGGGTAACAGGACTTGTTGAGCGACTGTACCCTTCCTTATACATATGCCTCTGTGAGCATATTATACGCACAATTTGAACTTACCAACTGCCAACAGAGGCTTTTTAGCCTAACAGCATTATAAACGTATTGGTCTTTTTGACCACAAATTACGGCCAGCAGGTTAAGCTGTTTAAAAGAACCACATTAAGCATACAGCCATTAGTGTCCCACAAGCAGGCTGAACTGTATTTTAAATTCAAATACTGCATTGGGCAATCTTTGTACTGCAGCCAACCAGAGCACTGACCAGGAGATCGAAATACTTAATCAATGTCTATTACTTACCTCATACTCTGATTGAGGGCATTTGATGTAAGCACATTTACTTAGTTCTAATTAAAAAGAGCTTTTTTATTTAAACGTTATCACACTATGTTCTTGTTTTCTTTTCTTATTCCATCTCAATCGATATGAACACCTGAGACAACCCAGATTCTCATCACCAAGAAGAAAAAGAGAGTCCAGGATTTTCCATTGCCTTTCAACAAACGATACAAGAGAGTCCAAGATTTTCATTCAAAACAACATACTGCTGCCAGGAGCCACCTGGAAACAAAGATCCCAAAGGGTTTCAACAAAGGAAAGATTCCTACAGCAAAGAACAAAGCAAAATCGACTGGACAAGAGCCAAAGAAACATCTCTAACCCAGACAAGTCTACAACTTACCTCATATGATTGAGGTTACCTCTGGTAAGCACAAATCCACTCACCTCAGACAAAGAAGTGTCGAATATTCTAAAGCACATTACTGAACTCTTTAGAATACAATAACAATCCAAGGACATTATTATTATTATTATTTTTATTATCCTGTTACTATAACCACATAGGTCTGAAAACTACATACCTACTTTACTAATAGTCAATTTTTATTCTAGTGCCTAGCTGTGCGCCCTTTTTGATTTTCTCTTTTCCATCCACATATATATATATATATATATAGGGCTAAAAATTTCCACTGGAAATTTAATGGTGGCGAGTAAAACTTAGTGAGTGAAAAAATGTACATTCCTATTGCAGCATAGGTAAACATACATAAATATATATATATATATATATATATATATATATATATATATATATATATATATATATATATATATATATATATATATATATATATATATATATATATATATAATTGGGGAATTGCACTCCAAGCAGACAAATAATCCAGTGACCTGGGTGCAGCAAACATAGTCTGTCTTCAGACCAAAAGTGTGTTACAAATTACTTACCCCACCCCTTAAGTAAAGCAAACACAGAGTGAAATGGCCGGGCGTCCACGCTCTCCCGGTTAGCTCCGCCCCCGAAGGTGAAGTCATCATCCCAGGCAACGTGAGTCCGGTCAGGAAAAAACTTACTGTGCACACTAAATTAAAATAGAAGCACAATGGCCGAAGATAAGTAAAAGTAAAGGCACAGAGAAAGGAGGTTTAAACAAAAACGAGCAAGTATTCGCTGTATGCATGTATCACACGAACTACACACGGTTGCCATAGCAACCTATACAAACAAAAGGGCATGTAAGTCATGCGGTACCTCAAGCAGCCAATAGGAAAAAACCTATACAGAGAAATAAAAAGGGATCAGAAGAGAACAGAATGACTTTTGTCACTACCTATAAGGGTGACAAAAATGGAATGGCTTCAGCAATTAGAAAACATTGGGAAATCATAAATAGTGACAACACTTTGCCCCTCCTGAATTCACCTCCACCAAGAATAGGCTATAGGAGGGCTAGATCCCTCAGGGACCATTTAGTCTTGACCGATCTGCAAAAATCATATGAGAAGACTACATGGCTCGATACTAATAAACCTGGCATTTATTGCTGCCTGGGATGTACAACCTGTGGAGGGCTGATCACCGGCTCCTCATTCACGCACCCCTACAAGAGGAAGATTTACAAACATAGATACAGGCTAACGTGTACTACCACACATATTGTTTATTTGCTTCACTGTACATGTGGCCTATACTATGTCGGAAAGACTGTTGATGACTTGCGCACCCGGATGGCAAACCATCGCTCAGCCATTAGGTTGGCACTAAAGAACGGAGGTTCTGAACAACCTGTCACCAGACATTTCCAGCTTTTACAGCATAAGGTGTCGGATTTAAAATACATGATTATCGACCATATTCCCCCTCTTTCTAGGGGCGAGACCGGGACAGAGCACTCCTACAGAGGGAGGCCAGGTGGACGTATCATCTGCAGACACTAGTACCAAAGGGCCTGAACACTCACCTGGACTGGCAGGCTTTTCTATAAAATGATGAATGCAAATCTTCTACTTTATTAACCCTAGCTGTCTAGTCTCAGCTGCCTGTCTTTCTTCAGTGGGCGTAGAACCTCAAAATTACATAATATTTGATGAGAGTCCTTTGATCTAGATATAGTGAGAGTCCGGATTCATTTGCTTATTGATGTTTATTTTGTTTATTATTTTTATTTTTTATTTTGTTTATTATTTTTATTTTTATTTTTTTTCTTTATTACTGTTTTTTGATTCATCTGACTAACTGTTATTTTTCAGAATAGATTCTTATTATGTCCTGTCACTGTTGTGTGTGCCACTTGACCCAGCTTGTTTGTCTTTTGCATTTTTATATGATGGTTTGCTATGGTTTCCATCTTTTGAAACACTTTGGATTAGTTGCATACTCACCTTCTATGGCCAGACGTTTTCTATTATTCTTATTGTTATGTGAACTGTCTATTTGACATGTTTTGCACAAACGCAGAGACTGCTATATAGTTTTTTGTGCCTTTTGTTTTTATGGCAAACTATGTCCGCATTGTGTAACATATGAAAAATAGACCACCTCAAATGTTTTGCTTTATTTGCTGTATTGGTTCTACTCACTTTATTTAACATTTATGTTTAATCAATGCCTTTTGTATACAATGCCTTTTTGTCTCTCTGTATAGGTTTTTTCCTATTGGCTGCTTGAGGTACCGCATGACTGACACGCCCTTTTGTTTGTAGAGGTTGCTATGGCAACCAAGTGTAGTTTGTGTGATACATGCATACAGCGAATACTTGCTCGTTTTTGTTTAAACCTCCTTTCTCTGTGCCTTTACTTTTACTTATCTTCGGCCATTGTGCTTCTATTTTAATTTAGTGTTCACAGTAAGTTTTTTCCTGACCGGACTCACGTTGCCCGGGATGATGACATCACCTTCGGAGGCGGAGCTACCCGGTAGAGCGTGGACGCCCGGCCAGTTCACTCGGTGTTTGCTATACTTAAGGGGTGTTGAGTAAGTAATTTGTAACACACTTTTGGTCTGAAGACGGACTATATTATGTCCGAAAACGTTCACTAAATAAAAGTGCCTGTTTAAGGATCCCTTGGAGTGCACTTTTTCCATATACTTATATATATATATATATGTATATATATATATTTATATATGTATATATATATAGATATATAGATATTTATAAAATATCTATCTAGAAATAGAACATAGAACATTCTCCCCTATGTGAAGAGCATTGAAATGTAAAATACATTTCAATGTTACATATGTATATATATGTATATATATGTGTATACAGGTGTAAATATGTGTATATACATACATATACATACATACATATATACACATAAATACACATCTATATATATATATATATATATATATATATATATATAATATATACAAACATACACATTTATATGTATGTATATATCCATTATTGCCCTTTCTATTCAAATACCTTGTCATGTACAATATACCTTTTAACCCTTATAACTTTTTTATATTTATATGATTATTTTTTATTAGATAGTGTATATATGAGTTTAACTATTAATTTTAATGCGTTTATGTTGTGTTTAATGCAACTTTTGTAGACCTACTCTATACGTGTGGTCTTCATTCGCACTAACACACGAGCGCAAACTCGCGGTCATGTTTACTTTAAACTTATGTAAACTGATGTATACAGACTTCAAACTGCTTCTGTTTGTATAATAGGTCTTTTCATATGCAGGAGAGGGGGGAGGTTCTGCTCTTATGCCCTTTTGAGTGGCTGTCCCAGGCTAATTTCATCAACAGTGCTAAATTCGGATCTTCTAAGTAATTTTTTAAAAGGTTTTTATATTGGATTTTTATATCAGTATCTGTGCATAGTCTTCTTTATAGTAGCATCTATTGCATGCAGTTAAATGAAAATTGGTCTATATTGCCTCTTTTATTGGTTTAAAAAAGTTTTTATTTTTTTTACATAATTTCAATCCTTTAGAGAACCTTATCTAATGAATTTAAACAGTCTATGAGGATTTTTCATTTCATACAGGGTTTTTTTTATTATTATTGGAATCAACCCCATAGTTATGTAGGGTTACTAATTCTATTATCCGTGAATTCATTGTATTTAATAAAAAAAGATCCTAAGGTCTTTTAGCCTAATGTCATAAACACTATTTGTTTTTTTTGTTTTTTTTTAAATATTTGTGGTTGACAACTGAAATACCTGGTCCATGTAAATGTTTGTTAATCAGACTGTATTCCTACACCTGTCCTTCATGCCACAGGACCTAACTCATCTTTTCAATGAGTAGTGCAGCCATATTAGAAAAAGCTTAGGACCTTAAAGGGACACTAAAGTCAAATTAAATGTTCATGATTCAGATAGAACATTCAATTTTAAGACTTTTACTTACATAATCAAATTGTGCACAGTCTTTTTTATGTGTACACATTCCTAAGCACCAGCTTCTATTTAATAGCTAAAATAGTTAAAATAATTAAAAAATTACCTGTAAAATAAATCCTAACCTAAGTTACAATTAAACCTAACACTACACTATCAATAAATTAATAAAATAAAATACCTACAATTACCTACAATTAAACCTAACACTACACTATCAATACATTAATTAAATACAATACCTACAAATAACTACAATTAAATAAACTAACTAAAGTACAAAAAATAAAAAAGAACTAAGTTACAAAAAATAAAAAAATATTTACAAACATTAGAAAAATATTACAACAATTTTAAACTAATTACACCTACTCTAAGCCCCCAATGAAATTACAAAGCCCCCCAAAATAAAAAAAATGCCCTAACCTATTCTAAATTACAAAAGTTCAAAGCTCTTTTACCTTACCAGCCCTGAACAGGGCCCTTTGCGGGGCATGCCCCAATAAATTCAGCTCTTTTGCCTGTAAAAAAACACATACAATACCCCCCCAACATTACAACCCACCACCCACATACCCCTAATCTAACACAAACCCCCCTTAAATAAACCTAACACTAAGCCCCTGAAGATCTTCCTACCTTATCTTCACCTCACCGGGTATCACCGATCGGTCCTGGCTCCAAAATCTTCATCCAACCCAAGCAGGGGCTGGCGATCCATAATCCTGCGGCTTAAGATGTCCAGAAGAGGCTCCAAAGTCTTCATCCTATCCGGGAAGAAGAGGCGATCCAGACCGGCAACCATCTTGATCCAAGCGGCATCTTCTATCTTCATCCGATGAGGAACGGCTCCATCGTGAAGACCTCCAGCGTGGATCAATCTTCTTCCCAACAGCCAATAGAATGTGAGCTCAATCTGATTGGCTGATCGGATCAGCCAATCGGATTGAACTTGATTCTGATTGGCTGATTCCATCAGCCAATCAGAATTTTCCTACCTTAATTCCGATTGGCTGATAGAATCCTATCAGCCAATCGGAATTCGAGGGACGCCATCTTGGATGACGTCCCTTAAAGGAACCGTCATTCTTCAGTTGGACGTCGTCGGAAGAAGATTGATCCGCGCTGGAGGTCTTCACGATGGAGCCGTTCCTCATCGGATGAAGATAGAAGATGCCGCTTGGATCAAGATGGTTGCCGGTCTGGATGTCCTCTTCTTCCCGGATAGGATGAAGACCTTGGAGCCTCTTCTGGACTTCTTCAGCTGCAGGATTATGGATCGCCAGCCCCCGCTTGGGTTGGATGAAGATTTTGGAGCCAGGATCGATCGGTGATACCCGGTGAGGTGAAGATAAGGTAGGAAGATCTTCAGGGGCTTAGTGTTAGGTTTATTTAAGGGGGGTTTGGGTTAGATTAGGGGTATGTGGGTGGTGGGTTGTAATGTTGGGGGGGGGTATTGTATGTATTTTTTTACAGGCAAAAGAGCTGAATTTCTTGCGGCATGCCCCGCAAAGGGCCCTGTTCAGGGCTGGTAAGGTAAAAGAGCTTTGAACTTTTGTAATTTAGAATAGGGTAGGGCATTTTTTTTATTTTGGGGGGCTTTGTAATTTCATTAGGGGGCTTAGAGTAGGTGTAATTAGTTTAAAATTGTTGTTATATTTTTCTAATGTTTGTAAATATTTTTTTATTTTTTGTAACTTAGTTCTTTTTTATTTTTTGTACTTTAGTTAGTTTATTTAATTGTAGTTATTTGTAGGTATTGTATTTAATTAATGTATTGATAGTGTAGTGTTAGGTTTAATTGTAGGTAATTGTAGGTATTTTATTTAATTTATTTATTGATAGTGTAGTGTTAGGTTTAATTGTAACTTAGGTTAGGATTTATTTTACAGGTAATTTTGTAATTATTTTAACTATTTAACTATTAAATAGTTCTTAACCTGGTTAAAATAATTACAAAGTTGCCTGTAAAATAAATATTAATCCTAAAATAGCTACAATATAATTATAATTTATATTGTAACTATATTAGGGTTTATTTTACAGGTAAGTATTTAGCTTTAAATAGGAATAATTTATTAAATAAGAGTTAATTTATTTCGTTAGATTTAAATTATATTTAACTTAGGGGGGTGTTAGGGTTATGGTTAGACTTAGCTTTAGGGGTTAATACATTTATTAGAGTAGTGGTGAGCTCCTGTCGGCAGATTAGGGGTTAATACTTGAAGTTAGGTGTCGGCAATGTTAGGGAGGGCTGATTAGGGGTTAATACTATTTATTATAGCGTTATTGAGGTGGGAGTGAGGCAGATTAGGGGTTAATACATTTATTATGGTAGCTCTCAGGTCCGGTCGGCAAATTAGGGGTTAATAAGTGTATTTAGGTGGAGGCGACGTTGGGGGCGGCAGATTAGGGGTTAATAAATATAATATAGGGGTCGGCGATGTTAGGGCTGCAGATTAGGGGTACATAGGGATAATGTAGGTGGCGGGGGTGTACGGAGCGGCAGATTAGGGGTTAAAAATAATATGCAGGTGTCAGCGATAGCAGGGGCGGCAGATTAGGGGTTAATAAGTGTAAGGTTAGGGGTGTTTAGACTCGGGGTGCATGTTAGAGTGTTAGGTGCAGACGTAGGAAGTGTTTCCACATAGAAAATAATGGGGCTGCGTTAGGAGCTGAACGCGGCTTTTTTGCAGGTGTTAGGTTTTTTTTCAGCTCAAACAGCCCCATTGTTTTTTATGGGGATATCGTGCACGAGCGCGTTTTTGAAGCTGGCCGCGTCCGTAAGCACCGCTGGTATCGAGAGTTGAAGTTGCGGTAAATATGCTATACGCGCCTTTTTTGGAGCCTAACGCAGCCCTTCAGAGAACTCTCAATACCAACGGTATTTAAAAGGTGCGGCCAGAAAAAAGCCAGCGTAGCTAACGCACCCCTTTGGCCACAGAACTCTAAATCTAGGTGCTAGACAATTATAAAAAGCATTAATGATAGGCTAATTAAACCTTGATTTTTCAGTAAAATAGCATATATGACTGACCAGGTAGAAACACAAGTTTAGGCCCACTGGACCAGAATTGTAGGGGAAAAAAAAGAATTAGCTACTGGTCAGGTACACAGCTCTTTAGGAGCTTCCAAAAGCGAAGGAATATATATATATATATATATATATATATATATATAGGAGGGGGGGATATTCAGCGGGTAAGCACCGCTCTAAATATGGGGGGGGGGGTGGAGGGCGGAGCCATTTAGAAGGTCCTCTTCTTCGGCAAAGATAAATAGATAGTATGACTCTGCTGCTGTGTGCGATTTAGTTGGGACCTGGGCTTGGGGCCTATAGCTGAAATGAGTATAACTTCGAAGATTCATATCTAGTATTTAAAAAGTGTCAACCAAATTATTTTAAATGTCAGAAATCTCAGAACAAATCTGTTAGCTTGTAGGAGGTATAGTGCTAAAAGGCTATATGTGTAACAGAACAGCTCAGGGAAACACAAACAGATCAAAGCTATCTTCTCTGAGGATGATATAAACAGTACATCTCTAAAGAAGAATATTAGGCAATATAGATAACAGTACTATACATACTAACATATAACATAGTTGTACCATCTGTAGTAGGATCTAGCAGATATAAGTATACAGTTTTTCTCGATACTCAACGTAAATAATGGTATAAAAGAGTTAAGGGTCCATCAAGTATGGTCCCGCTTAGGACCATGTCTAGGAAATAAGGTATATACCCATAATTAACGTAAGATATATAACCATAATTAAAGTGGATTATAAGATGAGCCATCTCTGTATTTCCATGAGACCCCTATATAAAAAGTAAACCCCACTTGCAAAATATATGTCATGACAGAAAATAGTCTGGAGCACAGTTATGCATGAGATAGAAATATATGAGGAGTATTCAATAAAAGAACAAATCACCTCTAACATAAAATAATATTGAAAGATTAAAAATATATATACCTTATAGGTTACACTTAGCATTCTAATTATAGTGGTCAGAAAACAATAACTACAGATGTCTGCAAGTTGCATTCTGCAGAAAATTTCCCCGAAAAATAATAAAAAGGACATAGAAGCATGGAGCGGCTAGGAGGTCTCATACTCTGCGAAATATAAATCTTAAGCTTGTATGGTAAAAAGAGTAAGAACACCTGGTTTCTACCTCTATATTAAAGCTATTAAGGTTTGATGTTAAATTAGGTTAATTATATGAATTATAAGGGAACTTGGGCAGTATATAGTCTGACAGTAAAATTACCTGTGGTTATCTTGGAATGTAGAAAACACTAAATATTTCACGTGTGAGGCTAACAAAGGCTATATCTTTAGCATAGAATATACATCTAAAGTGTAAAGTAGATGGTAAGTGGCTTTATCCTGATGTGTCCCTGAAAACTGCATAACAAATCAAATTATAAAATGTGAGTAAGCCTGTAGGAATAAATAATAGCACTAAACTGTGTTGGATAAGGTAATGCAAATGGGAATCATAGTGAAGAGGCTGCGTTGCTGCAACAATAATAGGGATGTCAAAACAAGGTAGAATTAAACATCAACATTCATAGTAGGGGAAGCTAAGAGTATCAAGAAATATTGCTGAAGTGATAGGTTCAAGTTATCATAGGGGTGGAACTTAGGACTGTGGGTTCCTTCTCAATTATCCAGTATATTTGACAACCACCGCTGGCATCAGTTTTCAGATACATAGGCGTTATGAATCAAATCAAATGTATATTTAAGACCTCTAATACATATAATATGAAACATTAAAATGCAACAGGATACAAAAGAGAGAAAGATACAATAAGCTAGCATAAGTCCAGCGTCTTATAATGGAGTCTCTGGCATTTCAATATACAAGATTCAAACTGACCGAGAGGAGTAATGTATCCTGCATTGCAGCCATCATAAATGTCCTCCATACCCAATACACTTCTGCAAAAACTTCAAGTAGGCAAAGTGTCAGGAACATAAGCCCATGAGACGATCCACGCTGCTGTGGGCTTCTTTAACAGCCTTCCTCTAGCCAATGCCCGTAACTGTTGTGGTATAGGTCCCCAAGAGCAGTCTTGTAACCCAGTTGATTTCTTTTTTTTTTAAATCAAAGATTTTTATTGAGGTATTGCGTGATATAACATTAGTTACATAACATCATGTATATAAATTGCCACCAACAAATACATATTTTTGAGAGTATAGGCATAGAACGCACCAACATGCCGTAACAGGCCCAGATTGGGGTAAGAATTCACATATTTCACGTGTACTCATCTGCTTAGTGACTTTGAAAACATTACATACAAAAATTGGCTAAGAAAGTAGGCTACATTAACTCAATTGCCAAAGCATAATGTAATATACATGACAAACTATGATACCTCATTTTCTATAAACATTAAAGTGAACTTTAAAATAAACTTTTCTCCCTTATAAAGAAGGACACCTTTTAGTGTGATATCTGTCTACAAATTATGATAACCAAGACATAGAGCATATTAGAGGGGAGTTATATCCAGTGGATTATGACAATATGATGGTATTTCAAAGGACCTGTCATACACGTACAAGAACATCTCAAAATTATTACAATAGAAACATTATGAATAGCAACCATATCTTGAAATAGTAGTTTGCTGTGCACTCACACATCTGCACTTCTTCAGGTGAATCCTGTATTTGGCAGTAAATTGAATAAAATGAGATAAAAAGGGATAAAAAGGGCTCCTGCTAGAACTTAGTATACCTCTGACTCTAATTTTATATCTCTTAATCCTTAGTTAGGCAAAATATTTATACTTAGACACCTATAAATGCAGTTGGTATCAATGAACACTTATTATTGAAAAAATAAAAATAAACTAGATACCAAGTAGACTAGAAAATAACTGTATACATTTTTAACTATGATGAGGCCAATGCATATATATATAAACAGGACCGTCATGATAGGAGTACCACAGCCTGCAAGCAAATCTAGAGTAGTATGAGAACCTGAAGGTGTACTCTGGATGAGAACCAAAAAGTTATTTGGGGTTGCACAAGAGAGAGTGACTGCATCCAAAAATAAAGACCTTATGCAAGGTAGTTCTAAATTATGTTACCCCTATGTACCTTTCTAAATATTCTGGAGCTTACTGTGCTACAGGCCCCCAATACATCGCTAGGTATGTTTATCATTTGGCACAGAATACAGTAGTGAAGGCTTCTGTTATTACCTAGTATAACTCAACTATATGCAATATCTCTCTAAGATCATAGCGAAGCAGGATATCTATACATAAAAACTAATAAATACAGTTAGACTCAGTGACCACAGCTGCAGAGATGAATACATGACCTAACAGCTAGGGAGCGTTATAGACACCATTAAAGGTAATCACAGCCACAGTTATAAAGCTGCACATTATTTGCTAAATATTAATAGTAAACAACCTGAGGATGTACATAAAATAAAAATAAAATAAGTCAAAGGGTGATGTAAATTACAATAACAAGAATATGTAGGACCCACATATCGAACTGTATAAATCTCATTAGTGAGTCCAGTAACCACGAGTATATAGAAACCTGATTCAGGGGACTAAGGCTTCTGCTACTAAGCGTCCAGCATCACCCCACTCCAACTCTTATGCAGCGTCTATGAGGTAAGTTGTAAGTGATCTGGGGAACAAACCAGCATGGTGCATAGTCCCATATAAGAGGTATGGTCAATCGAATCCGCAGCAGTTCTGTTGTCAGCGATCCCTCGCTGCATCCGCTGCGCTGTATGCTGAGGGCCATAGTCCCGACTTTGACAAGGTGCCCAACGTGATCAAAGGTTCTCACTTCTTGCTTTACCGCTAAACCCCCTTTACCCCCGTGAGGACCGGCTGCATCCCCCTCCAGGGGAGCCGAGGGCAGCGCCACACACTCCATGTGGTACATCTCAGGTAGGATTCGTTTAAGCTGTTCTTTATTTTGTGGTGCCATGGGATTAGGCGTTAGGTTAAATCTATGTAAAACCGTCTGCTGAGTTGTCTCCTGTCGTGTGTCTGTGGACTGAACAGGCCTCCTCGTGTCTATAGCCTCTTGAAAATCCTCATTTGCGTCCATCGAACTCATGGCTAACCTGCATAAGCCACTGAGATCCGCAAACCTGCAATCTATAAGTTGCTCCAAAGCCTCTAGCTCAGCACTTAGTATAGTATGAAAATCCTCCATGTCGCTATCCTTATATGATGCTCTTGCGTATGTAGAAGGGTATAGCAGATGAATACTGCTCTACTCGGATCATATGGGTATCCGAGGGGGGTAATATCATGAGATGATGTCGCGGCCTGTAATCAAGGCCCTAACAGATTGGGCCCAATATGTATAATCATAAAAATTAAGGCATCCTACAGCTTCATGTCTTCTCCTTTGTTTGCTTAACAAGTTTCAGAGCAGGATGTTAAAGTTAAGGGAAGATATACTGCAGATTGTCAATATTACAGAAGGAGCTCCACAAATTTGCTGCTGATCATGGCCACGATCAAGACACGCCCAGTTGATTTCTATTAGCGGTGCAACGCTCTCCTGATGAAAAAGCATGCGGGCATCTCTAATGAATAATATGTACCTCTGGAGGCCTAAACACGATGCGATGGAAGCTGTATTTGGAGACGTGATGGCCAAAGGACGTAACCCAGGGCCAGCCCGAACTTGGCGTCCTTCAGCACACAGTCGCCTCATTAGGAAATCAAGAAGCAGAACCTCAGAGTCTACTATGTAAGCAGGATGCACTTCTGCACCACAGAGTTTTCGGCACATACCACCGCCATACCCGGAGTGATCCCGCTATCCTGCTCTCTGCTCAGCTCAACCTGTCTCTCAGAGGCGGCAATAGGGAGACTAACTTGTTCCTCCTCTCCTTGTGGGAAAGCAATACTTTGAGCCAAGGTATCGGCTGCTTCCTCTTCGGCAACGTTGCAACGCTCAGCCGTTAGTATACTTGTAAGAGAGTGAAAGTGCACATCCATCTTGTGTGCCAGCTGCAGTAATAGATCAGTAAACTCCATTATGGGTTAGTTCGATTAGTTAAAAGGTATCCCCACAGCGTTATGGGATCAAGCTTTGAGGCTAGAAAAAATAGAGCTTACTGTTTTTCCGTGCACACGGTGTAGGATCAGATCCAGAGGAGCCATGCGGGTCCCAGCAGTCAGTATTATTATGTTGCAATCTCCATGGATATTCGAGCCGTGAGAGAAAAGTTAAAGACTCTGCTGACTCCTCTAATAACCATACTCATTGTAGATGTCTTTTAAAAGAGCTAATATATCATTTTAGTGGCTTTAAATCTAGTTTAATGCTGGAGCTCAGGGTAGATGCGACTGCTCGCCTCAGCTGTTGGCTCCGCCCCCATTTATTTTCTTTATTTATGCTGCAGCCAAACAATGGAGATTTCATTAATACAATGATAGTTGCAAGCCCTGCCATTTCTAGACTTTGGCTCCTCCAAGTAAAAAAAGTGCAGGCTTGAGTTTGGCAACTGTTAAACACCAAACACTGTGTTAATCTGATCTAATAAAATGTATACTTTGCTGTTATGTTAAGCTTTTAAAAAACAACAGAAAAATGTTTTAATAGCACAATTTTTACTGTCACTTTTAACAACCACCATACACACAAGTATGCTATACTTCATGACCCCTCATACTCAAAAGCCCCCTGAATAACTGCGTTGAAAGACCCATACCCTAAAAATAAAAATAAAAAAGTACCTCAGAAAATGTCCAGTGATATCTTTCAGCAATGAACCATCTTTAGTGAATATTTTTTTACATATTTTTATATTACTATAGTGTATTGTAATTATGTTGCGTGTTGAAAATAAATTATACACAAACATGATGTATATAGCATATTGGGCAAAATTACAAGTTTTGAGGTACGGCTACACCGCAAAAAAAAAATTGGCCTTTGCGTCCAGAATGGCAGGTCTCCCGTATTACAAGTAGCAGTGATACGGCTATTTCGCTATCGTTTTAGCCTGTACCACAACTCTCAATTCCGAACTCAAAAAATGGCTATTGAGTATGGAATTTTCAGGTTTCCCGTTCCATTCCGCGATCAAAGACCAGCAGTTATGGATTTTGCGAAACAAAAATGTTACACAAAACACCCATAAACTACATATTAACCGCTAAACCGCCATCCACCGCATCGCAAATACTTTATTAAACTTATTAACCCCTAATCCGCTGCCCAGTAACATTGCCAACACTAAATTAAAGTATTAACCCCTAAACTGCAGGCCCCCCCCCACATCACAAATACTAAAATAAACCTATTAACCCCTAAACCACCGGCCCCCCCACATTGTGACACACTAAATTAAACTATAAACCCCTAAACGTAACACCCGCTAACTTTAATTTACAGTTACAAAATAACTATCTATGATTTTAGCAGCCAATAGGATTTAAGCAGCTCTCATCCTATTGGCTGACATTTTCAAATCATTCAAATCATTTTTTGTAATTTTAGTGTTTTTTTTTTTTGTTAGTTTGTTTTTCTTCGTAATTTTAGTGTTTTTTTTTTTGTAATGTTAGTTTTTTTTTCCTTAGTGTTAGGATTTTTAAATTTTGTAACTTAGTTTTTTTTATTTTTCATTTATTTTAGTTTTTTAAAATAGTAATGTACAGTTTATTAATAGTTTAAGCTTAGTTTTTTAATTTCACAGTTAAGTTTTTATTTATTTTAAGATAGTAAAAATGCAACTTTAATTTAAATTTAGGGGGTGTTTAGGGTTTAATAGTTTAATTTAGTGTGTTACGATGTGGGGGGCTGTTGGTTTAGGGGTTAATAGGTTTAGTTTAGTAGTTGCGATGTGGGGGGCCGGTGGGATAGGGGGTTAATAGGTTTATTTAGGCGTTAGCAATGCGGGAGGTGGTGTGATAGGGGTTAATCACTTTATTTACTGTCGGCGTTGTTGGGGCGGCGAATTAGGGGTATTTAGACTAGGGGTTTATGTTAGGGTGCTAGATTTATACATAACCTTCTTGTCCCCATAGACATCAATGGTGAATGCGTTATAGTGATCGTCATTCCGCAATGTGCTTGTTTTTCTAACACTTTCTCTCCATTGATGTCTATGGGGAAAATGTGCACAAGCACGTCAAGTTAGGCCTTGGTTTTATCGCACCATACCGCACAACAAAAGAAGTTTTTTTTTAAAATTGTAATGACAGCGCTATTGAAAGTGTGATACTGCTACATTTTTATTTACGCACCGGGTTTAGCGCACAACTTGTAATTTAGGTGATTGACTTTTGTGAAGACTCATCTGTTAAATCATACAATAATCAAATTATACTGGAATTTTAAGGAAGGCAACATTTAAAATTATAAACATATGTGAGGAGTCAAGTGGAAGCTAAAAAAAGAAACAAATAAATAATTATAATACAAAGAAGCTGGTGATATCTTCATATTTGGCATTTCATTTGTTCCACATCTAAGGCAATTCTCTGAAAAATATAGAATATGTTATTCATGTATTATTGTAATATATCATGCAAGTTATTAATTTAAATGCTCATGTTTTTCATATTGAGTTTCTAGTATGTATTTTACATGAATACACACACAAGCCACACAAGAGAATGTTACTTTCTTCTGATGTATGTGCATATGAATTTGTATAAACATAGGGACATGTATAATAGTGTATATATATATATATATATATATATATATATATATATATATATATATATATATATATATATATATATATATATATATATATTCTCATTTATTCTTTTATATTTCCTGTTAAATACATTTTCAAGTCCTAAAAATGATTGAGGGACTGAAATATGAAAATTTGACTCAATCTATTACATTTGATGTAAAGCATAATTTATGTAAGAACTTGCCTGATAAATTCATTTCTTTCATATTGACAAGAGTCCATGAGCTAGTGACATATGGGATATGCAATCCTACCAGGAGGGGCAAAGTTTCAAAAACCTCAACATGCCTATAAATACACCCCTCACCACACCCACAATTCAGTTTAAAGAATAGCCAAGTAGTGGGGTGATAAAGAAAGGAGTAAAAAGCATCAACAAAGGAATTTGGAAATAATTGTGCTTTATACAAAAAAATCATTACCACCATAAAAAAGGGTGGGCCTCATATGAAAGAAATGAATTTATCAGGTAAGTTCTTACATAAATTATGTTTTCTTTCATGTAATTGGCAAGAGTCCATGAGCTAGTGACGTATGGGATAGCAATACCCAAGATGTGAAACTCCACGCAAGAGTCACTAGAGAGGGAGGGATAAAATAAAAACAGCCATTTTTCGCTCAAAAAAATTAATCCACAACCCAAAATATAAGTTTATCCTCATAAATAAAAACTTAAAAAATAAGCAGAAGAATCAAACTGAAACAGCTGAAGAACTTTTCTACCAAAAACTGCTTCAGAAGAAGCAAATACATCAAAACGGTAGAATTTAGTAAATGTATGCAAAGAAGACCAAGTTGCTGCTTTGCAAATCTGAACAACTGAAGTTTCATTCTTAAAATCCCACGACTGATCTAGTAGAATGAGCTGAAATTCTCTGAGGCGGGGCTTGACCCGACTCCAAATAAGCTTGATGAATCAAAAGTTTTAACCACGATGCCAAAGAAACAGCAGAAGCCTTCTGACCTTTCCTAGAACCAGAAAAGATAACAAATAGACTAGAGGTCTTCCTGAAATCTTAAGTAGCTTCAACATAAAATTTCAAAGCTCTTACCACATCCAAAGAATGTAAGGATCTCTCCAAAGAAATCTTAGGATTAGGACTCAAGGAAGAGACAACAATTTCTCTATTAATGTTGCTAGAATTCACAACCTTAGGAAGAATTTAAATGAAGTCTGCAAAACCGCCTTATCCTGATGAAAAATCAGAAAAGGAGATTCACAAGAAAGAGCAGATAATTCAGAAACTCTTCTAGCAGAAGAGATGGCCAAAAGGAAAAGCACTTTCCAAGAAAGTAGTTTAATGTCCAAAGAATGCTTAGGCTCAAATGGAGGAGCCTGTAAAGCCTTCAAAACCAATTAAGGCTCCAAGGAGGAGAGATTTATTTAATGACAGGCTTGATACGAACCAAAGCCTGTACAAAACAATGAACATCAGGAAGCTTAACAATCTTTCTGTGAAATAAAACAGAAAGAGCAGAGATTTGTCCCATCAACGAACTTGCAGACAAACCCTTATCCAAACCAACCTGAAGAAACTGTAAAATTCTATGAATTCTGAAAGAATGCCAAGAGAATTTATGAGAACACCATGAAAAATAAGTCTTCCAAACTCGATAATAAATCTTTCCAGAAACAGATTTCCGAGCCTGTAACATAGTATTAATCACTGAGTCAAAGAAACCTCTATGACTAAGCACTAGGCATTCAATTTCCATACCTTCAAATTGAATGATTTGAGATCGTAATGGAAAAACGGACCTTGAGACAGAAGGTCCGCCCTTAATGGAAGTGGCCAAGGTTGGTAACTGGACATCCGAACAAGATCTGCATACCAACACCTGTGAGGCCATGCTGGAGCCACCAGCAACACAAACGATTGATCCATGATGATTTTTGAGATCACTCTTGGAAGAAGAACTAGAGGCAGGAAAATATAAGCAGGTTGATAACACTAAGGAAGTGTCACCGTATCCATTGATTCCGCCTAAGGATCCCTGGACCTGGACAGGTACCTGGGAAGTTTCTTGTTTAGATGAGAAGCCATCAGATCTATATCTGAAAGACCCCACATCCGAACAACCTGAGAAAACACATCTGGGTGGAGGGACCACTCCCCCGGAGGAAAAGTCTGACGGCTGAGATAATCCACTTCCCAATTGTCTTTACCTAGGATATGAACTGCAGAAATTAGACAGGAGCTGGATTCTGCCCAAGCAAGTATCCGAGATACTTCTTTCATAGCTTTGGGACTGTGAGTCCCACCCTGATGATTGACATATGCCATATATGTGATATTGTGTGCCTGAAAACAAATGAACAGTTCTCTCTTCAACAGATCCCAAATCTGAAGAGCCCTGAAAATCGCACGGAGTTCCAAAATATTGATTGGTAATCTCGCCTCTTGAAATTTCCAAACCCCTTGTGCTGTCAGAGATCCGCAAACAGCTCCCCAACCTGAAAGACTCGCATCTGTTGTGATCACAGTCCAGGTTGGACGAACAAAAGAGGCCCCTAGAACTATACAATGTTGATTTAACCACCAAGTCAGAAATAGTCGAACATTGGGATTTAAGGATATTAACTGTGATATCCTTGTATAATCCCTGCACCATTGGTTCAGCAAACAACGCTGGAGGGGTCTCATATGAAAACAAGCAAAGGGGATCATGTCCGATGCTGCAGTCATTGCTACTGAAGGGAATGACTGAAATTGAAGGTTCCGACAGACTAAAACCAATTTAAACATCTCTTGTCTGTTAGAGACAGAGTCATGGACAATGAATCTACCTGGAAACCTAAAAAGGAGACCCTTGTCTGAGAATTCAAAGAACTTTTTGGTAAATTGATCCTCCAACCATGTTTCTGAAGAAACAAAACTTGATTTGAGTGAGATTCTGCAGAATGTAAAGACTGAGCTAGTACCAAGACATCATCCAAATAAGGAAACACTGCAATACCCCACTCTCTGATTAAAGAGAGTAGGGCACCGAGAACTTTTGAAAATATTCTTGGAGCTGTCGCTAGGCCAAAAGGAAGAGCGACAAATTGGTAATGCTTGTCTAGAAAAGAGAATCTCAGAAACTGATAATGATCTGGAAGAATCGGAATATGAATATATGTATCCTGTAAGTCTATTGTAAACATATAATGCCCGTGCAAACACACTTCAGGAAAGCCTGAGCCTTTACTGGATTTGCTGGGATGCATGAAAGAAAATATCTTCTCACAGGAGGTCTTACTCCTATCCTATTCGCTACCACTGTGCGACAATACTCAGAATCCATTGATTTTGGACAGAATTTGTCCAAACATCCTAGAAAAAACTTAATCTGACCCCTACCAGCAGAGCTGGAATGAAGGTCGCACCTTCATCCGGACTTGGGACTGGCTTTGGTTTCTTAAATGGCTTAGATTTATTCCAATTTGAAGAAGGTTTCCAACTGGAAACAGATTTTTTTGGGGAAGGATTAGGGTTCTGTTCCTTAATTTGTCAAAATAAACGAAAACGGTTAAAAGCTTTAGATTTTCCCTTAGGACTTTATCCTGAGGCAAAAAAACTCCCTTCCCCCAATGACAGTTGAAATAATCGAATCAAACTGAGAACCAAATAACTTAATTCCTTGGAAATAAAGAGATAGCAATCTAGACTTAGCAGTTATTTCAGCATTCCAAGATTTAAGCCACAAAGCTCTTCTAGCTAAAATAGATTTAACATAAATTTTGATGATATCAAAAATGGCATCACAAATAAAATGAGTATCATGTTGAAGCAAGCGAACAATGCTAGACAAATCAGAATCCAATTCTTGTTGCGCTAAATTTTCCAACCAAAAGTTCATGCAGCTGCAACATCAGCCAAAGAAAATGCAGGCCTGAGAAGATGACCAGAATATAAATAGGCTTTCCTTAGATAAAATACAAGTTTCCTATCTAAAGGAAATACTATCTTCAATAGGAATAGTAGTGCGTTTAGCAAGAGTAGAGATAGCCCCATCAACTTTGGGGATCTTTTCCCAAAACTCCACTTAACTGCTGGCAAAAGATACAATTTTTTAAACCTTGAAGAAGGAAAAAAAGAAGTACCAGGCCTATTCCATTCCTTAGAAATCATATCAGAAATAGCATCAGGAACTGGAAAAAAAACTCTGGATTAACCACAGGAGGTTTATAAACAGAATTTAAACGTTAACTAGTTTTAATATCAAGAGGACTAGTTTCCTCAATATCCAATGTAATCAACACTTCTTTAACAAAGAATAAATATACTCCATTTTAAATAAATAAGTAGATTTGTCAGCGTCAATATCTGAGGAAGGATCTTCTGAATCAGAGAGATCCTCATCAGAGGAGGATAATTCAGTATGTTGTCGGTCATTTGAAATTTCATCAACTTTATGAGAAGTTTTAAAAGACCTTTTATGTTTATTAGAAGGCGGGATGGCAGACAAAGCCTTCTGAATAGAATCAGCAATAAATTCTTTTAAATTCACAGGTATATCTTGTACATTAGATGTTGAAGGAACAACAACAGGCAATGTACTATTAATGATGGACACATTCTCTGCATGTAAAAGTTTATCATGACAACGATTACAAACCACAGCTGGAGATATAATCTCCACAAGTTTACAACAAATGTACTTAGCTTTGGTAGAACTGCTATCACGCATCAGGGTTCCAACAGTGATTTCTGAGACAGGATCAGATTGAGACATCTTGCAAATGTAAGAGAAAAAACAATATATAAAGAAAAAGTATCAACTTCCTTATATGGCAGTTTCAGGAAAGGGAAAAAAATGCAAACAGCATAGCCCTCTGATAGAGAAAAAAGGCAAGAGGCATATAGGAATGGGTTTTTAAATAATGAAAATATTTGGCGCCAAATATGATGCACAACACAAATAGAAAATATTTTTTTGCGCTAACAACATCCGGAAATGACACACTTGCGTCATTCAAGACGCAACCCTGTGAAAGGACTAGGCATTGACTAAGATGCCGGAAATTAAAGATTTGCATCATCAAACGTAACTTTGCGCCAAAAATGACACAATATACATTGGCATTTTGCGCCCTCGCGAGCCTAATTCTGCCTAAAAATTTTAAAATGACATTCAATTGAAAAAAGACTATACCCTAGGTAAGAAATACATTTTTCTTAAAGGATGCATTTCCCAGATATGAAACTGACAGTCTGCAAAAGGAAATATACCTGAATCATGGCAAATATAAGTACAATACATATATTTAGAACTTTATATAAATACATAAAGTGCCAAACCATAGCTGAGAGTGTCTTAAGTAATGAAAACATACTTACCAAAAGACACCCATCCACATATAGCAGATAGCCAAACCACTACTGATATAGTGATCAGTAGAGATAATGGAATATGAGAGTATATCGTCGATCTGAAAAGGGAGGTAGGAGATTAATCTCTACGATCGATAACAGAGAACCTATGAAACAGATCTCCCGTGAGGAAAACCATTGCATTCAATAGGTAATACTCCCTTCACATCCCTCTGACATTCACTGTACTCTGAGAGGAATCGGGCTTCAAAATGCTGAGAAGCGCATATCAACGTAGAAATCTTAGCACAAACTTACTTCACCACCTCCATAGGAGGCAAAGTTTGTTAAACTGAATTGTGGGTGTGGTGATGGGTGTATTTATAGGCATTTTGAGGTTTGGGAAACTTTGCCCCTCCTGGTAGGATTGTATATTCCATACGTCACTAGCTCATGGACTCTTGCCAATTACATGAAAGAAATAGCATTTTTAAGATACATTTTATAAGAAACAACAGCCAACATTTTTAAATTATTCATAAAATAAGAAATAAAGCTCATGGGATACAACATCATTAAAGTTTCAAAATATCATAAAGACTGGTCATATTCTAAAATGGCCTTTTAGAAGGGTATAAACAAATGTATATCATGCACATGACATATCACTATTTAAATATGTTTAAAATATATTTATGTATATTTGTGTATGTACAGAACTGGCCCATGGGTTTGAAGCTCACTGGCTGAAAACAAGACCTCTTCCTATTTTTTTTTTTTTTTGGCAGACATTGACACACACAAAAAGAACAAAAATTGTTTATGTCGTTGCACATCAACAGAAAAAAAGATACGAACAAAAAACAAATGGCTTTTAAGATCAAAACATGGGTTGATGACTTAAAATTAAAATAAATACATGACCCCATAATTAGTCATTCTGTCCTTTACCCCACCCACCCAATAAAGGCTAAGACACAGTTTTTTTTTTATTGAGGTTAGAATAGTTTATACACAACAGTCTCATCAACCAAGATACAGTTCACAACATGAATTATACTGACATGACATATCATTCCGAGCACCTCATTTTTCTGTACACTTAATATTTTTGCAATGTCCCCTAACAGACAGGTCCAATCAAGGGACCAGAAATTGAATAAAGCCTTAGAGGACATGTTAACGAGGAAATAGTAGAAGATAGGACTTCAGTGTTTATGTAATAGAGACGGACTGAGGACTAGAAATTGTCAACATAAGGGAATATAATGAAGGTACCTAGAATACTCAGTGGGATTCAGTCGGCATCAGATATGGTCAGTTGATAAAAGTGAGATCTCAGAACAGTCCTCAGTAATTATAAGCTTACTTATATATTAACACCGAACAATTATAAAAATACAGACAGTAATAGAACTATTATCCTAGATAATCTTCAGGGAACTAGGAAAGCATAATTCCTATATTATAACCCCGGGAGCCTTTACATATGAATACAGGGGAAAACTTAGTCATGGCTTTACAGGTAGGGCAGAGACTCCTTAACTCTGCCAAAAATAAGTGCAGGGGAGAAAAATTCCTCCCTATCCACACAGAAATGGTGGGGGGGGGGGCGGGGGATAAGCCAGGAGTAGTGTATTTTGTCCTTGCTAACTCACATACCTAACAATTAAGTCTACCCTATGCTTGATAGAAGATTAATAAGGAAAGTCTATATATGGCCATTTCCCAAAGGCTCATAGGAGAAATTATATTCTATAGGCGTTAGGTATTGTTAACTATAAGAAAAATGTATAACCTGAACATAACTTTACAAAACAAAATAGCTAAATGCCAATACGGTTATCATCTGGAGCAGGGCATTATAATGGGGGTCGCGTTTTCTAATTGTACTACCAGGATACGGGACCAAAACTTTGTCAGGGCAAGGCAGACATATAACAGTAGTCAGAGAGAGCAACATACTAGTAAACAATCGCAGTTCCCCCAAATGAGGACCCACTCTTCCACTTGTAGGCACAGTCAGAGGCATATACAGAATGAAAGAAAAACCCCAACATAGATTTATATACCTAGATAAGAAGAGCTGGCCAGACTCTCTCTAGGAGTTGGAGACTATATGCAGGGAAAGTATGGGTGCCAAAATTGTACTGTACATGCTATGAGGAGCGGAGCAGCCAATTTTGCTAAATCTCTGAGCTGCTCACATTAATCACCGAGGGGAGACAGCATATGAAACAATATGTACATTGAAGTGGCATTTTTGGTGACCTGGCCCATTATACAATATCAGACATCTAGCCCAAGGGTTACATCATAAGGAAATTTAAATCTAACTTTTCCTGTAGTAAGCTATTATTAATTCTTACTCCCATTAACCTAGAATGGTAATACATATACATACTCTTTTACATAGATATTTCTGTCAGGCTTATGGTCTAAGGTGTTCAACTAACTAGTAAAGCATATTTAAGAGAGTTGCAAGCATAGAATCAGAACAATTACAGAGCATACATTTTCATGAAGTCAGTGCACAAAAATAAGAAAAAGCGTATCCATATAATTTCTAATCAACTCAGCACAACAGGTTAAGTGCGCAAGAGCATAATCCATCTATTCTGCTTTCATGCTTACAAAGAAATCCTCATGAATGTAGAAGTCTTAGTTTCAAATAATATAGAGTTGTTTAATAGTACTAGACATGAAGCTTAAGTCGTAGTATATAAAAATCTGGCTGTATGTTGAAGCATTTGGCATTCGCTGCCACAGCAAATCTGTCACCCAACTCCAACTTTTACATTAGTGCGGCCAGTCTCTCCAGGACTCAGATACGTCCGCACAGGAGTGTGCATGGTAGAGCAGCTGCGATGCAAATCCAGGCTGTGTAAAAAGAGTGACCACTTGACAGGGTAGTATACCCCCGAAGTTATAGTCTCCTGTTCGGACTGAGCCATGACACCTTCTCCCAACACCGCAGGGACCCCATCCACAGTGATTACCACATCTATTTCCTCCTGCAGGTGCATTGAGGTCTCACCTAGCTTCCGATTGTCGGCCACATTACCCGGAACAGAGGGGTATGGTGAGTAACTGCTGCTCCCGCAAGCCAGGGCGGTCTCTGGAGGATAAGCTGTCTCCAGTGTAAAATATTGGGTGTCAGTCCACTGCTCAGCAGTCACGCGCTTGCTCAAACCCACATCCGTTGCTCTATGTGACTCAACGCTTTCATCTGCTACATCCCGGTGTTCAGCAATGGAGATGAGCCGGTCTAGTCTGCTATGGATATAGTGATAATATCCCTCAAAGAGGGCTAGGATAGCCGCGCTGGAACCCTCCATGTTGTGTCGCCTCGTAGCTAGGCCGCATTAAGTTGCCCCAATCATGGGCTGTAAGTAAAGCTCCCGGGTTTTCTTCAGATCCTTATGGCAGCTCTGAGGAAGGGATTCAGAGATCATCAGTCACTTGTTGTGGGCTAGTTGATCAAAAAAAGTCCCCAAAAGCCCATACAAGCCAGGAGCTACAGCTATGTGCGTCCAGATACTTTGGCGGCTTGCCCCGCCCCCCCAAGACACAGTAACTTGGGGTTGAAAAGGCCGCAGCCAATGAAACCGCCTGAAAAGGTATTGGTTACAAAGTAACCAACATTAGTGCTTGCCCTATAGGAGCTCAATAACTCTTCAAACCTTATCAAGTAAACATATTGCTAACCTCCTGAACCCACAGGAGGTACCCACATTACTTCCAAAACTTCTCAGCATCAAGCACACCGCCAGAAACATCTCCCCTGCTGTACAACCAAATAGGGAAGGGAAGACGGGAGCTGATCTTCTTCTCAACAGGTCCGGATATGGAGATGGCACCAACACTTCCTGCCTCTCCTTAACTACTCTACTTTGAGAGCAGCCCTCTATTCTTACCCACCTATCCCTTGCATCCTCTGGCCTGCCTAGAGGTCAAAAGCCCCTCCTTTTTATATTCTGCATCTGGGGCTGCCTTTCATACATACATAGATCCTATAATATTAAAGGCCAAGTGTGTTTGTCCGAAGCTGTCATGCGCAGTAGAGACATCACAAGGACAAACACACCTGGCCTTACACAAGGCTGGTCAGGGGCATGACATGGGCGTGGTGGGGATGTGACCAGGCAGAGTGGGTGGGGCAGGGGTGGAGCAGATGTGCTGTGGGCATGTTGGGGGCATGTTGGGGCATGACTGGGCGAAGCGGGCATGGAGGGGCGTGGTCTGTAGAGAGAGTGCACAAAAGAGGGGGGAGACAGAACAAAAGAGAGGGGTGAGAGAGAGCAAAAGAGGGGGGAGAAAGAGCACAAAAGAGAGGGGGGAGAAAGAGCACAAAAGAGAGGGGGAGAGAGCACAAAATAGAGGGGGGGAGAAAGAGCACAAAATAAAGGGGAGAAAGAGCACAAAATAGAGGGGGGAGAAAGAGCATAAAAGAAAGGGGGAAGAAAGAGCACAAAAGGGAGGGGGGAGAAAAAGCACAAAAGAGAGGGGAGGGAAAGATCACAAAAGAGAGGGGGGAGGGAGAGCACAAAAGAGAGGGGGAGGGAGAGCACAAAAGAGAGGGGGGAGAGAGAGTACAAAGGAGAGGGGGAGGGAGAGCACAAAAGAGAGGGGGGGGAGAGCACAAAAGAGAGGAGGGAGAGAGAGCACAAAAGAGAGGGGGGGGGAGAGAGCACAAAAGAGAGGGAGGAGAGAGAGCACAAAAGAGAGGAGGGAGAGTCACCACAAAAGAGAGTGGGGGGAGAGAGAGCACAAAAGAGAGGGGGAGAGAGAGAGCAAAAAAGAGAGGGAGAGAGAGAGCACAAAAGAGAGGGGGAGAGGGAGAGAGCAAAAAAAGAGAGGGGGGAGAGAGAGAGCACAAAAGAGAGGGGGAAAGAGAGAGAGTCCAAAAGAGAGGGGGGAGAGACAGAGAGCACAAAATAGAGTGGGGCAGAGACAGAGAGCACAAAATAGAGGAACACAGAGAGAGAGAAAGCACAAAAGAGAGGGGGGAGAGAGCACAAAGATAGGGACACAGAGAGAGAGAGAGAGAGAGAGAGAGAGAGAGAGAGAGAGCACAAACAAGAGTGGAACAGAGAAGAGAGCACAAAAGAGAGGGACACAGAGACAGAGAGAGAGCATAAAAGAGAGAGGGAGAGAGCACAAAAGAAAGGGGGACCGAGAGCATAAAAAAGAGGGGGACACAGAGAGAGAGAGAGCATAAAAGAGAGGGGGACATAGAGAGAGAGCACAAAAGAGAGGGACAGAGAGAGAGAGAGAGCATAAAAGAGAGGGGGAGAGAGCACAAAAGAAAGGGGGACCGAGAGCACAAAAAAGAGGGGGACACAGAGAGAGAGAGCATAAAAGAGAGGGGGCAGAGAGAGAAGGAGCACAAAAGAGAGGGGGACAGAGAGAGAAAACAAGGGGTTGGACCACTGTACTGCAAAAAAATGGCCGTATGCACGGACTTTAGGACTAGTATACAACTAAATAAGTAAACATACAAAAGCAGAAAATGCAATATATCTTCCCCCAGCTATTTTTGCTAATAAGATGTTTTTTTCCCCACTGAGAACAGACTCCACTAATGGAACCGCAATCTGACCTTACAGTAAATGTTTGTAGACTATTAAGTATCATTTATAGCTATTTTATGATAGGGTTTTTTTACTGGATTCAGAACGCCTTTTGAAATGATGCTCTTGTTAGAAAAAATATGAATAAATTCAACTTTACCATCAAATATTCCATGAGATTGGAAAGAAAGCACAATGAAAATACTTTGTACGTTCAAGGAGAAAATAGTTATTTTTATGGTTAGACATTTTTTTTCCAACTTGACATTGTTTAGTGCATTCATTATTTTTTCTGTGTTGTATTGTATTTAAGCAGAAAAGTTAAATTGTTCACAAAAATACTGAACAGAAAATATTGTAAGAAATAAACAGATATTTTGTACATGTTCTTAAGTATTGTCTATCAATTAATTTTTCCTCTATTTCCTTTAGAAATATATTCTATGCAATTACTCAAGAGACTATGGCCTAGATTTTGGCGGTAGCCGTGAAAACCAGCGTTAGAGGCTCCTAACGCTGGTTTTAGCCTACCGCCGGTATTTGGAGTCAGTCAGGAAAGGGTCTAACGCTCACTTTTCAGCCGCGACTTTTCCATACCGCAGATCCCCTTACGTAAATTGCGTATCCTATCTTTTCAATTGGATCTTTCTAACTCCGGTATTTAGAGTCGTGTCTGAAGTGAGCGTTAGAAATCTAACGACAAAACTCCAGCCGCAGAAAAAAGTCAGTAGTTAAGAGCTGTCTGGGCTAACGCCGGTTCATAAAGCTCTTAACTACTGTGCTCTAAAGTACACTAACACCCATAAACTACCTATGTACCCCTAAACTGAGGTCCCCCCACATCGCCGCCACTCGATTAATTTTTTTAAACCCCTAATCTGTCGACCGCCACCTACGTTATACTTATGTACCTCTAATCTGCTTCCCCTAACACCGCCGACCCCTATATTATATTTATTAACCCCTAACCTGCCCCCCACAACGTTGCCGACAGCTACCTACAATAATTAACCCCTAATCTGCCGACCGCCACCTACGTTATACTTATGTACCCCTAATCTGCTGCCCCCTAACACCGCCGACCCCTATATTATATTTATTAACCCCTAATCTGCCCCCCTCAACGTCGCCTCCACTTGCCTACACTTATTCACCCCTAATCTGCTGAGCGGACCGCACCGCTACTATAATAAAGTTATTAACCCCTAATCCGCCTCACTCCCACCTCAATAACCCTATAATAAATATTATTAACCCCTAATCTGCCCTCCCTAACATCGCCGACACCTAACTTCAAGTATTAACCCCTAATCTGCCGATCGGAACTCACCGCTACTGTAATAAATGGATTAACCCCTAAAGCTAAGTCTAACCCTAATCCTAACACCCCCCTAAATTAAATATAATTTAAATCTAACAAAATAAATTAACTCTTATTAAATAAATTATTCCTATTTAAAGCTAAATACTTACCTGTAAAATAAACCCTAATATAGCTACAATATAAATTATAATTATATTATAGCTATTTTAGGATTTATATTTATTTTACAGGTAACTTTGTATTTATTTTAACCAGGTACAATAGCTATTAAATAGTTAAGAACTATTTAATAGCTAAAATAGTTAAAATAATTATAAATTTACCTGTAAAATAAATCCTAACCTAAGTTACAATTAAACCTAACACTACACTATCAATAAATTAATTAAATAAAATACCTACAATTACCTACAATTAAACCTAACACTACACTATCAATAAATTAATTAAATACAATATCTACAAATAAATACAATGAAATAAACTAACTAAAGTACAAAAAATAAAAAATAAATAAGTTACAAAAAATAAAAAAATATTTACAAACATTAGAAAAATATTACAACAATTTTAAACTAATTACACCTACTCTAAGCCCCCTAATACAATAACAAAGCCCCCCAAAATAAAAAAATGCCCTACCCTATTCTAAATTACAAAAGTTCAAAGCTCTTTTACCTTACCAGCCCTGAACAGGGCCCTTTGTGGGGTATGCCCCAAGAAATTCAGCTCTTTTGCCTGTAAAAAAACACATACAATACCCCCCCCAACATTACAACCCACCACCCACATACCCCTAATCTAACCCAAACCCCCCTTAAATAAACCTAACACTAAGCCCCTGAAGATCTTCCTACCTTGTCTTCACCTCACCGGGTATCACACCGATCCGTCCTGGCTCCGATATCTTCATCCAACCCAAGCGTGGGCTAGACATCCATCATCCGACGGCTGAAGAAGTCCAGAAGAGGGTCCAAAGTCTTCATCCTATCCGGGAAGAAGAGATCCGGACCGGCAACCATCTTCTTCCAAGCGGCATCTTCTATCTTCATCCGATGAGGACCGGCTCCATCGTGAAGACCTCCAGCGCGGACCCATCTTCTTCCAACGACGTCCAACTGAAGAATGACGGTTCCTTTAAGGGACGTCATCCAAGATGGCGTCCCTCGAATTCCGATTGGCTGATAGGATTCTATCAGCCAATCGGAATTAAGGTAGGAAAATTCTGATTGGCTGATGGAATCCTATCAGCCAATCGGAAATTCGAGGGACGCCATCTTGGGTGACGTCCCTTAAAGGAGCCTTCATTCGTCGGTAGTCCGTCGGGCCAGCAGGATGTTCCGCGTCAGAGGTCTTCAAGATGAACATGGATCCAAAAGAAAGAAGATTGAAGATGCCGTTGATAGAAGACTTCTGCCGGATCATGGACCTCTTCAGCTCCCGCTTGGATGAAGACTTCAGCCGGATCATGGACATCTTCAGCCCCCCGCTTGGGCTTGGATCAAGACATCGGAGGAGCTCTTCTGGATCGCTCGGTGAACCTGGTATGGTGAAGATAAGGTAGGAAGATCTTCAGGGGCTTAGTGTTAGGTTTATTTAAGGGGGGTTTGGGTTAGATTAGGGGTATGTGGGTGGTGGGTTGTAATGTTGGGGGGGTATTGTATGTGTTTTTTTACAGGCAAAAGAGCTGAATTTCTTGGGGCATGCCCCGCAAAGGGCCCTGTTCAGGGCTAGTAAGGTAAAAGAGCTTTAAACTTTTGTAATTTAGTATAGGGTAGGGCATTTTTTTTTATTTTGGGGGGCTTTGTTATTTTATTAGGGGGCTTAGAGTAGGTGTAATTAGTTTAAAATTGTTGTAATATTTTTCTAATGTTTGTAAATATTTTTTTATTTTTTGTAACTTAGTTCTTTTTTATTTTTTGTACTTTAGTTAGTTTATTTAATTGTATTTATTTGTAGATATTGTATTTAATTCATTTATTGATAGTGTAGTGTTAGGTTTAATTGTAGGTAATTGTAGGTATTTTATTTAATTAATTTATTGATAGTGTAGTGTTAGGTTTAATTGTAACTTAGGTTAGGATTTATTTTACAGGTAATTTTGTAATTATTTTAACTATTTTAGCTATTAAATAGTTATTAACTATTTAATAGCTATTGTACCTGGTTAAAATAAATACAAAGTTACCTGTAAAATAAATATAAATCCTAAAATAGATATAATATAAATATAATTTATATTGTAGCTATATTAGGATTTATTTTACAGGTAAGTATTTAGCTTTAAATAGGAATAATTTATTTAATAAGAGTTAATTAATTTCGTTAGATTTAAATTATATTTAACTTAGGGGGGTGTTAGTGTTAGGGTTAGACTTAGCTTTAGGGGTTAATACATTTATTAGAATATCGGTGAGCTCAAGTCGGCAGATTAGGGGTTAATGTTTGAAGTTAGGTGTCGGCGATGATAGGGAGGGCAGATTAGAGGTTAATACTATTTATTATAGGGTTAGTGAGGCGGATTAGGGGTTAATAACTTTATTATAATAGCGGTGCGGTCCGCTCGGCAGATTAGGGGTTAATAAGTGTAGGCAGGTGGAGGCGACGTTGTGGGGGGCAGATTAGGGGTTAATAAATATAATATAGGGGTCGGCGGTGTTAGGGGCAGCAGATTAGGGGTACATAGGGATAATGTAGGTGGCGGGGGTGTACGGAGCGGCAGATTAGGGGTTAAAAATAATATGCGAGGTGTCAGCGATAGCGGGGGCGGCAGATTAGGGGTTAATAAGTGTAAGGTTAGGGGTGTTTAGACTCCGGGTACATGTTAGGGTGTTAGGTGCAGACGTAGGAAGTGTTTCCCCATAGACAACAATGGGGCTGCGTTAGGAGCTGAACGCTGCTTTTTTGCAGGTGTTAGGTTTTTTTCCAGCTCAAACAGCCCCATTGTTTTCTATGGGGGAATCATGCACGAGCACGTTTTTGAAGCTGGCCGCTTCCGTAAGCAACTCTGGTATCGAGAGTTGCAGTGGCGTTAAATATTCCTGTACGCTCCCTTTTTGGAGCCTAACGCAGCCTTTCTGTGAACTCTCAATACCAGAGCTATTTAAAAGGTGCGGCCAGAAAAAAGAAAGCTTTAGCTGCGCGGGTCGTTACCGACAAAACTCTAAATCTAGCCGTATGAAATTCTATCAGTAATTATTTGTATTTTCAAGCAATTTTAGCCCTTCATTGACTTTGCAATAGTTTGCTTTTTTATTCTACGTCTTCGTTATCTCTTCCTTTCCTTTAAATTCTTTTTTTTTTTTTTAAGTCTCAGAATACAGCATGAAAATGCAAACAATAGAAGAAACTAGCATGTGGCATTATTCATTAAAACACAAGAGAGAAATTTGTTTTAAACACCTGTCAATACCTTGTTTGGTTTAAAAACATAAAGAACAGACCTGCGTCAGTATATATGAAAAGAAGGAAGATCATTATCAGTTCCAGGTCATTATTTCTGTGAAACGATGTGACTGTTTCCTTTGGAGAGGCAAAAAAATGCATTACCATATTAGGTTACAATGCATGCATGCCTATAAACACTATCTACATACCAATGCACTCCCATATCAACTGAACATTTTTCTTTTATCTGACTCATGGGGAAAAAATGCAGCAGAAGTAAAACATACTCATGTAAATATAGTTTACTCTCTCACTAAAAGCCATGTCTGCAATTTCTTTAGTAAAGTGGGTATCATAAAGGTCTTTTGTGATTTATACAGAATCGTACACCGTTTCTCAGTGCCAGATTTATAGTTTTTTAGGTCTAAATAGCATCAAAAACAGGAAAAGAACATACTACAATTCCATCAAAGTATTGACAACAAGATTTGAAAACAACTTATATATCTAAAGTATTAGTATCTCCTTAAAGAAAAAAAGATCAATTTTGAAAAAAGCACACTTGAAATTTGAGCACAACTTTTCTATTTCTTATTTTATACTTTGTGCCAATACTGCAACACAGAAAAAGATGTTATGTCTGCATTTACTTTCTTTAGGAAAGGTAAAACATATTTCACTTTTATTGTTAATAAAAAAGAAAGCATAATAATAAATCACAAGGGAAACTGTGCATTTGATAGAAATTAAATTGCTCATCTAGTCTAAATTTTTCTTCATAAAAAACGTACTTATTTAATCCATGGTATGAGTATGCCCAAGGCAATGTTACATTCCTTAACTGTGAACCACTGTTGCTGGGACGTAGGTTTTATCTACCACTTTTAGAATTATACTCAATTTTTTTCCTTCACTGATGAATTTTTAGGTGAGGAATGTATTATAAATGATATGAATTACATTTACACTTTAACTTTATCTATAAAATAGGAAGATGGATGATATGCAGAGTAATTTAATAACTGTTAATTTTGAGACGTTAGGGGAGAAATATGATTTTAAATTATGTACTGGAATTAAAAGCTGGTTTATTAAACACATAGTTTTTGCGTTTTTGTGTTTCATTCATATCACTCTGCTTATAAAAAATTTAGAATAGTCAGAGGTAAAACAAATTCAGCAACTGAGAAGCCCCTAGGGTTTTATAGTTGTCAGGACTGCACAGCTGGTGAATGGAATATACATAAAGCAAAGAATTTCAAAACAAATTTGCCAGGCAAAGTTTAGCATAAAACACTTGGAGTCCCCAAGCACCTCAGAATTCAGAACATCAAAGAAGGTTTATCAGTCACTAACTTATTTTAATTGGCTTATCTGTGCTTCAACAGGAATATTATTAGAACACAGTGCATGTAATGGAAAACATCAGTTACAAATCCCTGTGATAAAACAAAACTTCACTTTCAAATATGTTTAAGAATCCACTTCAACCAGAAAGGTCCATAACCTCATGCCTTTACTTCCAGTTAACAGAATGAAAGGCATTATGGTCAATGAAAAAATATAAACGTAAATTTGTCAACACAAATTAATGAAGCACTCCTAAGATATACAAATATAACTAGAAATTAATATGTTGGCCTGGATTACAAGTGGCAATTGCAAACTATTTAGTGCTTCTACATTAACTTTGCTAAAAGTACGCTTTTTGCACAAAAGCTAACCTAGTCGAGCGCAAAAAGCCCAACTTCGAATATCGTAAAATTGTGTTAACATATTCCCTCAAAGTCTTCAATGGAGCATGAAAAGTGGAAAAAAACTTAACACCCATACTCGAGTGCAAACCCGATCGCATTTAACCAAGTGCGCAAACCTGACATGAAATATGAATATTTCACAATTAATTTAATATTCTATATAGAATATGTATTACTTTCAACTTGTAAATGAGATAGTTAGTAAATTATTTAAAAAGAATCTCTGAAACATGAAAATGTTATCCGTCAGTTTCTGAACTTTTGGGACAATTAATTAAAATTAAACCATTATATGGAAATTTTTATAGAAATACAAAAGCAGGTTAGATTGTATTGGTTTGGCTTTTAAATAATTTTATATTAATTTTATATTATATAACTTACAATAAAAAGCTAACTTATAGTTTATAGGAAGGATTATATTCACACATTCTGTTAATTACCTATGATCATATACGATCTCATGGGGGTAGCTATTAGGTGTAGGGTTAGTGATAGATGTTGAGTTAGTAGTGAGTGGTAGTGTACAGATGTTTGGGGTGCACATGATTACTCAGTCAATAACAGGTTGGGAACATTGCTATTGATTATGGGCTAGATTACAAGTGGAGCACAATTGATAACACAGGGTACGTTATATTGTTCACTGACTCATGCTAACAATATTGCACAATCTTGTAGTAAAAGTGGATGTTAAAGGGGCTTTATAAACTAAACAAATGCTAGATAGAATGATGTATTCAAGAAAATATTAGTCTGAGAAAAACAAGATATGTTTTTAATGTTTCATTAGCTGTTTAAATATTGACAAAATAAGAGTAAAGTTTTAGTGTCTATAAAGCACTGGGTGCTGCCATGTTGTAACTTAGGTTACTTTCTCTGCTGTGGCCAAATAGGGACAGTTGTAAATAGGTTACTTGTATGATGTATTGTATGATGTATTGAACAGCAAATTGACACCTGTATGATGGTGTTTAGCAGAGATGTTCCCAAGTGTTCAATAAAAAACTGATTCTTATTTCCATCTGTTCTTCAGCCACCAGTAGCCCCCACAAACATTGGATACAAATAAGAATCAGTTTTTTAATGAACACTTGTGAACTTCTCTGCTGAACACCATCATACAGGTGTTTATTTGCTGTTCAATACATCATACAAGTGTTCATTTTTTGTTTTAAACTAAGTCTTAAATAAAGTAGCTTTGTTTTTATTCTAAAAAGTATTAAAAAAGTGTATCTTTTAAAGAACCCCATGTTCAAATAAGGGATTTCACCATACTCTATAGAGGAGAAGGAACAAATACCACACTCTAAGATGTAAACACAAGGATTACCATATTCTAAGAAGTTTAACAAGTGGAATACCATACTCCAAAAGGTCAATGAGAGGAATACAGCTTTACCACAGATAGGTATTAATATCCCCTCCGTGCAATCAACATACCTCACATGTTTGAGGTCCTAAAAGGTTAGCACTATTCTATTTTTTATTAATGATACTACACAAGTGTGTTTTCTCCCTTCTCTGAGCGCTGTCATCTGGAACCCTCAACTACACACACACACACATATATATATATATATATATATATATATATATATATATATATATATATATATATATATATATAATATATATATGTGTGTGTATATATATATATGTGTATATATATGTATGTATATATATATATATATATATATATATATTATTTTTTTATTATTGAGGTTTAAAACAAGGCACAGAAACAGCATATAACAATAAAATGTAGTTACATGACAGGTTAATTCACGTAGTATCCTCCACATTAATTAAAGGTACAAAAAATATACATTACTAACAAAAGACCAAAGGTGGAGCAAAGGGAAATGATCGTAGTAACCCACTTAGAGATAATATTCCATATATATTTTGAGCCCTCTGAAATACACAGGAGGTCACTTTTGGGCCTAAGGTAAAAAAGTGAGTAATTAGCCTAGTAGAGAATATCTTGATTTAAAGGTAACTACTCTTGGGTTACATTTAGTGAACCTCAGGTTTTAGTATTTTGGTATTCTTTTATTACTATTGGCATCAGCTTTTTATAATAATCTTTTGGTGAGTGAAAGATAGTAGTAAGTGATGTCGCTCTTGGGTATTAAAAAAATAAATAACATTAAGTAGGAGGGGATTGTGAATAATGTTATAGGATTTACAGAATATTAGCACATCTGCCAAAATAATCCACCACGGGACCAGTGCAAGTTCTTTAATTCTAATTATAATGGCAATAAACTAGATTGTATCATATATAGAAAACAGCTGAATGTGATTGCATCATAAATTATATCAAGGGATATTCATATCTTAATATGCTATTTACTATGGATATATGTGTCATGTAACAACAAAAATATATCTCAGAGAGGTCAAAAGATTCAAAATAACTTTTGAAGTAAAGGGACTCCCCAGATGTAACTGAAAAAGTGTGAGGCTGTACATACAAATTCATGTAAGGCAACTATAAAATAACCTTAAGCTATATTAGGGTGTATTCTTAATAAGGACAGGTATTTTATGGCCTGGAAAATGCATGCTTGGGTTTTGCAAACAACTGTCAGTCAAGCTTGCCTAACTTATACTTTCAATAGTAAATCCTGTACATAACATAGAAGTATTATATGTTAATATTCTCATTTGATATGGACACATACTTGTTACCTCCAGTAAATATGCTAAAGGTTATAGTGTGTAGCAATCCTCTAAAGAATATGAATGTCCATGCAGGAACCATCAGAGCCTAAAATGTGAGTCAAGAGGGAATGGTATGGGGTATTACTCAATGGCCATTTGTGGATCTATAACAAAGGTAGAGCAGATTAGGAGCCGAAAAAAATAACTCAAGAGTAAGTAGAAAAGATGATCAGTTTTAACCGCATCATAGGCTGGGGAACCCCTATTGACATTAATGGACATAGGTAGTACTATCCATGTTATACCAAGGTCTACAAGAATCAGGATTCTTTATATAGCCTAGCAACAGACATGATATCAAGGGACAGTAACCGGTTAACTAACTACTATTTCAGCGTTGCTATTTGAAAGTTATATTTTTATTACTGATACAAGATTTAACTCGCAGTGACAGAGCAACAGATAACAGTTATTCAGGAGTTCTTACAAATGTTCAGTACCCTTTATGGAGAGCTTAACAAGTCTTGCAATGAACTTATAATGGTTGCTAAACTTAGGAGTCAGGTTAGGGAGTCCCATGTAAATAGTAGAGAAAATAATTGTGCTCGCATTTTTCAACAAAGCTTAACATAGCAGGGCTGACAGAGATACTTAAGTAGGAAAGTGTTGGGCTGTTAACGCTCTCTGGTACTTTGAGATCCAATGTTCTCCATCACAGCACATAAAACTGCATTCAACTCCAGGTCATTTGTTTTAATAGATTTGGATCTCTTATTATATTCTGACTAACAGGACAGTTCTAGGTGCTTACTGTCGTCCACTTTAATCAGAACAGTGAGTCCAGAGTCCCAAACTAGTAGTTCAGTTCAATAAAGAATAGCTCTAGCCTACCCCTGTTTTCAGCATTTGGTGGTCTAGGAAATGCTGGTTCTTTCCCTGCCAGTTGAACCCAGAACAGGGCCATCACTTCTGAGGAGGGCAACTTTCACAGCTCCCTGTCTCGTCCGATATGGATTCCATGTGTTGCTGACCAGAGGTTTGTAAAACTATTAGCCGCTGTGTGGTCATGGGATCAGCCCAGCATATCTGTCTTGTCGAGGCAATCCTGGTCTGCAGGGCTTGAGCAATGAGCTCATGTGAGATTCCCTCTGTTCTTCCACAACCTGAAGGCAAGGCAGAGGCTAGGGCAACTCTGATTTCTAAAATCTGACTCCCCTGGCTAATAGGACATGGATAATGAATCAAATATAAAAGCAATATGTATATCAAAATACAATTTATTTATCTTAATTAAAATAACAATGAAATATTGTCTACTGATACTATATCATAGTATCAGTAGACAATATTTCATTGTTATTTTAATTAAGATAAATAAATTTTATTTTGATATACATATTGCTTTGATATTTGATTCATTTTAGTTGCTTGGATATTAGATTTAAACTAGTCGCACAGGTAGACTCTGTAACACCTACACTATATTTTTATGCCACACAAAGTGTTTTCATAATATATACCTTCATAATTCATATCTCTAAATATACTAATATATATTTATAGAATATTCATCATCCCCAGAGCTGTTTAGCGCATACACACATCTCTCTTTTTCTTTGTACCAGTTAAATTGTGTAGAAGGCTCAATGAGCTGACGTTAAGTGTGACCAGTAGAATAGTAGAATAGTTTATATTTTTTGGCCCTTTAACTTATGTTTTTTTAAGTACAACCCAAGGTATTGATCTAGGCCCATTTTGGTATTTTTCATGCCACTATTTAACTGCCAAATGAGATCAACTAATTTTTTTGATTACTTTTTCACAAACTTTGGGTTTCTCACTGAAATTATTTAGATACCCATTGTGCAATTATTGTTCAGAAATAGCAGATATATATGGCTCTGCCATTGCTTTTTAGTAATTAGAAGGCCACTAATTGCAGCTGTGCACCACACTTCTATTATTTCAAGCAGTGAAGGGGTTAAAAAGGTAGCTTGTAAGGTTAATGTTAGCTTTAGATTACCCTTCCACCTGACACGTCCCACCCCCTGATCTCTCCCAAACAGCTCTCATCCTTCCCTCACCCCCACTGGTCATCCCCATTTTAGGTACTGGCAGATAGTCTGCCAATATTAATATTTAAGGCATTATTTTTTTTTAATTAAATATTTTTATATTGACTGCAGTTTTGCAGTCTTCTTAGCCTCCAACCACCCCGATCCCTCCCAAATAACTCTCTAACCCTCCACTCTCTAACTATTTTCAGCCATCTTAGGTACTGGCAGCTGTCTGACAGTACCTATAAAATGCTTTTTGTTTTAATTTTTAATTTTTTAATTTTAGTATAGTTCCCCTCCCCCTCCTGCAATCATTGGTCCCACCCCACCCCAGGAATTCCAGCTCTCTGCTGTAACTAAGCTTCCTGAAGCTCAAATGTTAGGCAAAGTACCACACAATATATATATATATATATATATATATATATATATACAGGGAGTCCAGAATTATTAGGCAAATGAGTATTTTGACCACATCATCCTCTTTATGCATGTTGTCTTACTCCAAGCTGTATAGGCTCGAAAGCCTACTACCAATTAAGCATATTAGGTGATGTGCATCTCTGTAATGAGAAGGGGTGTGGTCTAATGACATCAACACCCTATATCAGGTGTGCATAATTATTAGGCAACTTCCTTTCCTTTGGCAAAATGGGTCAAAAGAAGGACTTGACAGGCTCAGAAAAGTCAAAAATAGTGAGATATCTTGCAGAGGGATGCAGCACTCTTAAAATTGCAAAGCTTCTGAATCGTGATCATCGAACAATCAAGCGTTTCATTCAAAATAGTCAACAGGGTCGCAAGAAGCGTGTGGAAAAACCAAGGCGCAAAATAACTGCCCATGAACTGAGAAAAGTCAAGCGTGCAGCTGCCAAGATGCCACTTGCCACCAGTTTGGCCATATTTCAGAGCTGCAACATCACTGGAGTGCCCAAAAGCACAAGGTGTGCAATACTCAGAGACATGGCCAAGGTAAGAAAGGCTGAAAGACGACCACCACTGAACAAGACACACAAGCTGAAACGTCAAGACTGGGCCAAGAAATATCTCAAGACTGATTTTTCTAAGGTTTTATGGACTGATGAAATGAGAGTGAGTCTTGATGGGCCAGATGGATGGGCCCATTGCTGGATTGGTAAAGGGCAGAGAGCTCCAGTCCGACTCAGACGCCAGCAAGGTGGAGGTGGAGTACTGGTTTGGGCTGGTATCATCAAAGATGAGCTTGTGGGGCCTTTTCGGGTTGAAGATGGAGTCAAGCTCAACTCCCAGTCCTACTGCCAGTTTCTGGAAGACACCTTCTTCAAGCAGTGGTACAGGAAGAAGTCTGCATCCTTCAAGAAAAACATGATCTTCATGCAGGACAATGCTCCATCACACGCATCCAAGTACTCCACAGCGTGGCTGGCAAGAAAGGGTATAAAAGAAGAAAATCTAATGACATGGCCTCCTTGTTCACCTGATCTGAACCCCCTTGAGAACCTGTGGTCCATCATCAAATGTGAGATTTACAAGGAGGGAAAACAGTACACCTCTCTGAACAGTGTCTGGGAGGCTGTGGTTGCTGCTGCACGCAATGTTGATGGTGAACAGATCAAAACACTGACAGAATCCATGGATGGCAGGCTTTTGAGTGTCCTTGCAAAGAAAGGTGGCTATATTGGTCACTGATTTGTTTTTGTTTTGTTTTTGAATGTCAGAAATGTATATTTGTGAATGTTGAGATGTTATATTGGTTTCACTGGTAAAAATAAATAATTGAAATGGGTATATATTTGTTTTTTGTTAAGTTGCCTAATAATTATGCACAGTAATAGTCACCTGCACACACAGATATCCCCCTAAAATAGCTATAACTAAAAACAAACTAAAAACTACTTCCAAAACTATTCAGCTTTGATATTAATGAGTTTTTTGGGTTCATTGAGAACATGGTTGTTGTTCAATAATAAAATTAATCCTCAAAAATACAACTTGCCTAATAATTCTGCACTCCCTGTGTATATATATATATATATATATATATATATATATATATATATATATATATATATATATATATATATATATATATATATATATATATATATATATATATACATCTATTTGGGTGAAGGGGTTAAAGGGACACTGAAGAAAAAAATCAAAAAGAGCATGCAGTTTTAAGAGACTTTCCAGTATCAAATTGTTCTCACTCTTTTTATGCACACACATTCTGACGCACCAGCTATTAGTGAGTATAAGCAATAGTCCACTTTGTATACCTATATGAGTGTGCGATTGGTGTTCATATTAAAAAGGGGGCTGGCAAATTGACATGAATGTTGAAGAAAAAACTTTAAACTTCAAACAAAGTACTTTTGTATTGTCCTTCTATTATGCAAATGGTTATGCAATTCAACTGTATTTAATACTCCTTTGTATGTATTATTGTCTATAATTTGTATAGTTGTGATAACACTTATTATTTCAACTTCATCCTCTGCATAAAATATATCTCAATCAGAGTCCCACCACATATCCATATACAATTGTCACAAATTATTAACCATGGATCATACCACTCTCTAGGTTTTTTTTTTTATGTACTTTATTTATATAAGTCACAGGTCAATGAGACAAACAATACAAAAGGACAAAGAGCTAAAGAAATTTAAATACTGCATATTCAACATATATTAAATTGTCCACAGGACTTCTGCAATACAGTTCACCCTCTTGTCTTATAGTTTGAAGGTTTACAAAGTGTTCAACAATTGTGACTCAATAACACCCAATAACGGGAAAGAAAAACAGAACAAACAAATCAAATAACAATATTATAAATCATGAAGCTCAGAATAAACAATATCGGAACAAATGTATTCCGGATTAAAGAAACAGAAGTAAAAAAAAGGAGTTTATATTCAGCGTAGTTACTGTTCCACTCAAAATTCCCCAGGGTGCCAAATTCAGTCATATTTTTTGCAATCAGGTATGTGAAATATGATTCCAGTCTCACATTTCCTGTTCAATCTATTTCCCATTCTCTTCTCAATTGCACCTGAAGAATGTATTCAGAATCCCTAAAAGGGGATATAGTCGAGTGGCAATGAGATTATGTAGGCTTCCCATTTTTTCATACAGATTTTTAATTCTAACTGGTAGATCTCCCCTAACATCAACTTGTTCTATGAACATTTGCTGTAAGGGAACAGATTTCAATGTTGGAGATTTAGCATTTGAAAGATTAGTTTCATAGCTAATAATAGTATTATGCATGAAAGGTTAGTCCCATGTGGTGTTTAATATAAAAAATGCTATGCATGTGTACCACGTAGTGGTAGATATGTCTGCTTTTAAAGTCAAGCATTTAAATAGGTTATGGTACATCTTTACTCACGGTGTCACTGAGGGGCATAAATTATTTTGCGCATAAATTATTTTGCACATTATCCACATTTCCAATCATACCCATATGGCGTTACTCGAGGTCCTCCATAGTGTTCCTCCACAGCATTCTTTACAGCCAGGACTTTAGAGTATAATCTATGCATTTCCTTTATATTCATATTTGTGCATTTTTTATTGAGTATCCATTATTACAGGACTGTTATTGGCTTTTTTTTTCAGTTTGAAGCCCATGGTTTTTCTGTCATTTTGTTTGCTCTTGATCAAAACAAAGTTTACATATTTTTGTTTGCTTAAGCTTCTGTTACAATTAATCATTTATTTTGCATGACGATAATTTTCACAGTAGTAATTTAAATCTCATAACATTTTTTTATAATTTAACTTTAAGTAGTTGTTATGACAAATATCAAGACAATTGTAACAACTTTACACATCTTTTCATCTATAGTGTTTAGCCATTGTTTTAAAGAGAAATGTAAATCCTCTTTTGTGTTAGAGCATTGTATTATTACACTATTGCTCACATATACAAGGGGGTTAAACACATAATTACGTTCTGCTATGCACTACTGGGAGCTAGCTGGATACATCTGATGAACCTGTGACAAGAGGCATATGTGTATAGTCAATAATCACCAGCTAGCTCCCAGTAGTGTATTAATGTTCCTAAGCCTAACTTTCTGATTAACAAAATATACCAATATAATGAAGAAAATATGATAATAGAAATATACTGAAAAGTATTGTAAAATTGCATGATCTGTCTAAACCATCAAGGTTTAATTTTGACCTTCATGTCTCATTGTGTTTATAAAAATAATTCTGAAACTGTATTTTCTAGAATGTATATTCAAGTTAGTACATAATCTATTTGTAAATCTTAGTACCACGTCATGTATAACTTTCTTTATTTTTTTTAAGTTAAAGGGCCATAATAGTTGAAATGAATTAGAGCATGTAATGTTAGGAATATCGACAACGGGGTTAAACACACGGTAGAAGTACTGCTCAGGACCTCCAAATCTTAAATGTGTATACCACATTTAATTCAATTAGCAGCACTAGTTACATACCTAAGTTGTACAGTGAACTGTGGGTCCTGAACGGTACTTCTACTGTGTGTTTAACCCTTTTGTGGGGGTTAAACAGTACAACACACTGTAGTGCAGACTATTAACCCACTAATCAATTAGAGCATGTCATTTTTACACTCAGTATATGGGGGAAACACTCTAATAATGTCATAAAATCACATGAAATATGCATAAATAAATTAGTTCCCATAGAAATACATAATCTAAACTGTGCTATTTAATACGGGTTGCAATAGTTGTCCTCTCTCTAATTAAACAAACGAGAGCCTTTTTATTATATTGCAGCTATGATATTTTCTCTACAGCACGTTTGTCATCTACTCCATCTCGCTGTCCTCTTTCAAGCTTCCTGTGTGCCTACAGAAGATGATCTATTAAGCAATATCACGAATGTGACAATAAATGTCTGAGCTGTAAAGGAAGCTAGATTACAAAGACATGTTTTAAATGGAGGCAGTGTGCATTCTAGTATTTCTCCTTTCATTAGGCCAAAACTATGAATATAGAGAAAACTTCAAATGAAAGAATTGGAAAAGTAATGACAGGCAGGAAAAAATGTCCTAAATTCTTAGATGAATATGAGACTGCTGAGGAGAACCTCTGTAAAGGGGAGATTGTGTTCAAAATGCATTGAGCATAACCTATATTCTCCATAGATTCACTAGTGGGCGTTCCTATTATTAGAATCTATAGTTAAAGGGCCACTAAACCCAAAATCTTTCTTTCATGATTCAGATAGAGAATAGAAATTTAAACAACATTACAATTTACTTCCATTATATATTTTGCTTCATTTTTTAGATATCCTTAGTTGAAGAAAAAGCAATGCACATGGTGAGCCAATCACACGAGGCTTCTATGTGCAGCAATGAATCAGCAGCTACTGAGCATATCTAGATATGCTTTTCAGCAAAGAATATCAAGAGTATAAAACAAATTAGATAATATAAGTAAATTAGAAAGATGTTTAAAATTGCATTCTCTTTCTAAATCATAAAAGAAAAAATGAGGGTGTCATGTGCCTTTAATGTCCCTTTAAGGGAAACAACAATGATTACGTACAGAACAATTTCAGAAACACACTTGACAAATGGTTAATGTAAATGTTTGTAAGTGTAAAATATTCACTTCTCTTTTGGTAGAGAAAAGCAATGTTGCTGGATAGAACAAGAGTTGTCAAGGAGAACAGGATTTTTCATGTCTAACTATTGTAAAACTGGGGAGAGTGTCTATTTTTTTCTATTTCTCTTTTCTCAAGTTTTCTTTTTTTGCATTTGTTAAAATGGTATATTTTGTTGAGAGTGTTTTTTTCTGGTTTTATTCTGTTTGTTCTGCAACATTTTAAAAGTGTTTTTGTGATGCAGTTTTGTGCTGAGAAGTAAACGGTTGCAATATAGATGCTGCCCTATTGATTGGAATGGAGAATCAATCACAACTTATGGATGTTATGATGGGGCAAGTACTAATCTATTTAAATTCCGCTATTTTCAAGTTGTTTCCAGGAAATATTCATTTTACAAATTGCTTTTATCGAGACTAGGACATTATCAAGAATATTAAAGAAAATAAGTACAGAAGATAGCAAAATGTAAATATTAATTTTATTTTATCCAGTTTTCTAATGTTAATACTTTTTTTTTTTACATTGTTATGGCTAAAAAGAAATATTTCACAGTTTGGGAGTTATCTATGCAAATATTGAAGTGTAATCTAGTTTTGCTGGTTCATCAGGTTTGCTTTATTAGGTCAATTTGCCACAAACAAACTCATAATCAGCATGTTAAGCCCCATGTTTGCCAATTAAGACCAGAAAAATACATCCGATTCTAACAGGAACATTAGAATTATGTTTAATATATGCACACTATATATTAGCAACTAGGCACTGCAATGTAAAAGATATAACTCAATGTAAATATTTTATAAACATTTAAAATTGCCATTTTGTCAGTGGATTGCTTCCTCAGAGCACTCCAGGGATACAGCTTTATTAAAAAGTTATGCTGTTTCCTTTACTTTGGCCAATTAGTATCTGATATATATGAGCAAGTATGTAAGTAGTCATTGTGTAGCATCATGGAGGAAAGCTAAACTGAGCATACCTAAATATGCAATTTGTTGTATCCTTTGTACCTTTATATTAACAATATTAATATACCTATGCTAAACCTCCAAAGCTGTTTTTTTATAGCCCCACAAAATTATATTTTTTATTAACAGGTCCAATCTGTTGCTGAAAGTTACAGCAAGATTAGAATCTACCTGCTAATAATTAATGAATGTTATTCCTTAGAGGAAGTCTCGTCATAATCATGTTTCTCAATAGTAATCAAATATGGTAGTAGAAAACCCCATATGTGTGGCCCTTTTATATCGGACCCTAATATGTTTATTTGACAAAGGCATTTAGCATCTCTGTAACATTATTTTCTCAGGCTTTACCTTCAGCTGCCATTTTGTCATTTTCTTTTTGATAATATGTTTTTTGTTACTATACAACATATGTTTTGTGGTTTTTAGTTTTGTAGGCACATATTAATTCTCAATCGCCTAGATTTAGAGTTCTGCGTTAGCCGTCAAAACCAGCGTTAAGGGGTCCTAACGCTGGTTTTTACCGCCCGCTGGTATTTAGAGTCAGTCAGGAAAGGGTCTAACGCTCACTTTCTAGCCGTGACTTTTCCATACCGCAGATCCCCTTACGCCAATTGCGTATCCTATCTTTTCAATGGGATCTTCCTAACGCCGGTATTTAGAGTCTTGGCTGAAGTGAGCGTTAGAACTCTAATGACAAGACTCCAGCCGCAGGAAAAAGTCAGGAGTTAAGAGCTTTATGGGCTAACGCCTGTTTATAAAGCTCTTAACTACTGTGCTCTAAAGTACACTAACACCCATAAACTACCTATGTACCTCTAAACCGAGGCCCCCCCACATCGCCGCCACTATAATAATTTTTTTTACCCCCTAATCTGCTGACCGGACCTCGCCGCCACTATAATAAATGTATTAACCCCTAAACCGCCTCACTCCCGCCTCGCAAACCCTATAATACATTTTATTAACCCCTAATCTGCCCTCCCTAACGAAATTAATTATTTATTATTAAATAAATTAATCCTATTTAAAGCTAAATACTTACCTGTAAAATAAACCCTAATATAGCTACAATACAACTAATAATTACATTGTAGCTATTTTAGGATTTATATTTATTTTACAGGCAACTTTGTATTTATTTTAACTAGGTACAATAGCTATTAAATAGTTATTAACTATTTAATAGCTACCTAGTTAAAAGAATTAAAAAATTACCTGTAAAATACATCCTAACCTAAGTTACAATTAAGCCTAACACTACACTATCAATAAATTAATTAACTAAACTACCTACAATTACCTACAATTAAATCAACTAAACTAAATTACAAAAACAAACAAACACTAAATTACAAAAAATAAAAAAAGATTACAAGAATTTTAAACTAATTACACCTACTCTAAGCCCCCTAAAAAAATAACAAAGCCCCCCAAAATAAAAAAATGCCCTACCCTATTCAAAAATAAAAAGTTAACAGCTCTATTACCTTACCAACTCTTAAAAGGGCCTTTTGCGGGGCATGCCCCAAAGAAAACAGCTCTTTTGCCTGAAAAAAAAACATACAATACCCCCCCAAAATTACATCCCACCACCCACATACCCCTAATCTAACCCAAACCCCCCTTAAAAAACCTAACACTAAGCCCCTGAAGATCTCCCTACCTTGTATTCACCCAGCCGGGTATCACCGATCCGTCCAGAAGAGGGTCCGAAGTCTTCATCCTATCCGGCAAGAAGAGGTCCAGAAGAGGGTCCGAAGTCTTCATCCTATCCTTCAAGAAGAGGTCCTCCAGAGGGTCCAAAGTCTTCATCCAGGCGGCATCTTCTATCTTCTTCCATCCGGAGCGGGTCCATCTTGAAGCAGCCGACGCGGAGACATCCTTCCTCACCGACGGCCTAAGTCCGAATAAAGGTTCCTTTAAATGACGTCATCCAAGATGGCGTCCCTCGAATTCCGATTGGCTGATAGGATTCTATCAGCCAATCGGAATTAAGGTAGGAGAAATCTGATTGGCTGATTGAATCAGCCAATCAGATTCAAGTTCAATCCGATTGGCTGATCCAATCAGCCAATCAGATTGAGCTCGCATTCTATTGGCTGTTCCGATCAAGTGTTACAATGATTTAGTAAAACTAGCAGAAATAAAAAGCAAATTACTTTTACTTTTAAGAGTATAGCCAAGACTCATAAGACTAGAAATATGAATAATCAAGGTATATATTAATACAGTACATATATATATATATATATATATATATATATATATATATATATATATATATATATATACTTTTTCCAAGTGAGAAAAGGTCCAAGTGTGGGATAAAATGTTGGATGTAATCCACCACAAAATAAAGTAACAGTGTATTGGAAGAAACACTTGCCTAGTTTACGAGTTTTGCGTTAGAGGCCGTTTAAGCTCACCGCTCACTTACAGACAGAGCTGGTATTACGGGTTCTTACAAACCCAGCGTTAGCTGCAAAAAAGTGAGCGTAGAGCAAAATTTTGCTCCACATCTCGCCTCAATACCAGCGCTGCTTACGTTAGCAGTGAGCTGGTAAAACGTGCTCATGCACGATTTCTCCATAGGAATCAATGGGGGAGAGCCGGCTGAAAAAAAACCTAACACCTTCAAAAAAGCAGCATAAAACTCCTAACGCAGCCCCATTGATTCCTATGGGGAAAATACATTTATGTCTACACCTAACACCCTAACATGAACCCTGAGTCTAAACACCCCTAATCTTACACTTATTAACCCCTAATCTTCCGTCCCCAACATCGCCGACACCTGCATTATATTATTAACCCCTAATCTGCTGCCCCCAATGTCGACATCACTATAATAAAGTTATTAACCCCTAAACCTAAGTCTAACCCTAACCCTAACAACCCCTAACTTAAATATAATTAAAATTAATCTAAATAAAATTACTACAATTAACTAAATTATTCCTTTTTAAAACTAAATACTTACCTATAAAATAAACCCTAAGCTAGCTACAATATAACTAATAGTTACATTGTAGCTAGCTTAGGGTTTATTTTTATTTTACAGGCAAGTTTGTATTTATTATTTATCAAGTTTCTATTTAATAACTACCTAGTTAAAATAAAGACAAATTTAACTGTAAAATAAAACCTAACCTAAGTTACAATTACACCTAACACTACACTACAATTAAATGAATTACCTAAATTAAATACAATTAATTACAATTAAATAAAATGATCTAAAGTACAAAAAAACCAGAGGTTTTTTTAATGGGGTATTGGGTGGGTTTTCGAGTAGGGTTGGTTGTGTGTGTGGTGGGTTTTAATATTGGGGGGGGGGGAATTGTAATTTTTTTTTCAGGTAAAGGAGCTGATTACTTTGGGGCAATGCCCCGCAAAAGGCCCTTTTAAGGGCTATTTGTAATTTAGTGTAGGGTAGGGCTTTTTTTATTTTGGGGGGGCTTTTTTATTTTGTTAGGGGGATTTGATTAGGTGTAATTAGTTTAAAAATCTTTTAATTTCTTTATTATTTTCTGTAATTTAGTGTTTGTTTGTTTTTTCTACTTTAGATAATTTTATTTAATTGTAATTAATTGTATTTAATTTAGGTAATTAATTTAATTGTAGTGTAGTGTTAGGTGTAATTGTAACTTAGGTTAGGTTTTATTTTACAGGTAAATTCGTCTTTATTTTAACTAGGTAGTTATTAAATAGTTAATAACTATTTAATAACTATTGTACCTAGTTAAAATAAATACAAAGTTGCCTGTAAAATAAAAATAAACCCTAAGATAGCTACAATGTAACTATTAGTTATATTGTAGCTAGCTTAGGGTTTATTTTATAGGTAATATTTAGTTTTAAATAGGAATAATTTAGTTAATTGTAGTAATTTTATTTAGATTTATTTAAATTATATTTAAGTTAGGGGGTGTTAGGGTTAGGTTTAGACTTAAGTTTAGGGATTAATAACTTTATTATAGTGGCGGCGACGTTGGGGGCGGCAGATTAGGGGTTAATAATATTTAAATAGTGTTTGTGATGCGGGAGTGTGGCGGTTTAGGGGTTAATATATTTATTATAGTGGCGGCGATGTCCGGTTCGGCAGATATGGGGTTAAAATATTTATTTTAGTGTTTGCGATATGGGGGGCCTCGGTTTAGGGGTTAATAGGTAGTTTATGGGTGTTAGTGTACTTTTTAGCATTTTATTTAATAGTTTTATGCTACGGCGTTGTAGTGTAAAACTCTTAACTACTGACTTTTAAACCGCTCACTTTTGGTCAGACTCGTAATACCGGCGCTATGCAAGTCCCATTGAAAATATAGGATGCGCAACTGATGTAAGTGGATTTGTGGTATTTCCGAGTCTGGCCAAAAAGTGAGCGGTACACCTGTACCTGCAAGACTCGTAATACCAGCGAGCGTTCAAAAGCAGCATTAGGACCTCTTAACTCTGCTTTTTAACGCTAACGCACAACTCATAATCTAAGCCACTGAGTCTCCTTTCTTGATATATATATAAACAGTAGCTCACAAAAGTGAGTACACCCCTCACATTTTTGAAAATATTTTAATATATCTTTTCACGTGACAACACTGAAGAAATGACACTTTGCTACAATGTAAAGTAGTGAGTGTACAGCCTGTATAACAGTGTACATTTGCTGTCCCCTCAAAATAACACACAGCCATTAATGTCTAAACTGCTGGCAACAAAAGTGAGTACACCCCTAAGTGGAAATGTCCAAGTGTCATGCTACTCGTTAGTGTTACAAGGTCTCAGGTGTGAATTGGGAGCAGGTGTGCTAATTTGGTGTTATCACTCTCACACTCTCATACTGGTTACTTGAAGTTTAACATGGCACCTCATGGCAAAGAACTCTCTGAGGATCTGAAAAAAAGAATTGTTGCTCTACACAAAGATGGCCTAGGCTATAAGAAGATTGCCAAGACCCTGAAACTGAGCTGCAGCATGGTGGGCAAGACCATACAGTGGTTTCACAGGGCAGGTTCCACTCAGAACAGGCCTCACAATGGTCGACCAAAGAAGTTGAGTGCACTTGCTCAGAATCATATCCAGAGGTTGTCTTTGGGAAATATATGTATGAGTGCTGCCAGCATTGCTGCAGAGGTTGAAGGGGTGGGAGGAGAGGTGGTCGTAAGCACAAGTACAAGTGCAAAGAAAAATGTCAGCAGACAACTCCGCTCCAATCGGAAGAAGTAAGAGATGGAATTGAAGTCAGCAAACCAGTAAGCAATGATATTGTACTTAATATATCGGAACACTCACTCACTAAAGAGGAATTAGACTTGCTGAATAAAGGTTTGTCATTTTGCCCAAGGAAAGATTGTGACCATTTTGAGCTACAAAAAGACTTATTTAGGTTTTTCAGAAATATTAAATTACAAGTAATTAATTGGAATGAAAAACCATTATTAAATGAGAGTCCAGTGATCCATTTGAAACAATAGGGCTTAAGAAAAAAAGTACCTTTATTCCTAATTCTAATAACCACAGTATTGAAACATTTATTTCTTTAGTTCAGGCGGATGTGAATAAGCTTCAACAAAAGCAGAAAAAACAACGTTGTAAAACTAATACATTTGTCCCTGTAAACTGTAAAAAGAATTTCCCTGAACAACCCTATTTAGATTTACTAAAATTACAGAAAAATAAAGATATAATTCTGAAGAGGGCTGATAAAGGAGGGGCGGTTGTTATACAAGATACCATAAAATACATACAAGAAATAAAAAGGCAGTTGGGAGATAAAGATGTATATAAAAAACTGTCATTTAACCCTATATTTCTGATTCAGAAAGAAATTGATAGTATTATATCGAATGCTATAAAAAAATAACATTATAGGTAAAGATGTGGCAACATTTTTGAAAGTTAAACACCCTTTGACACCTGTAATCTACACACTGCCCAAAGTTCATAAACGGTTAATCAATCCCCCAGGTCGCCCCATAGTGGCCAGCACAAACTCTGTATTCACAAATATATCTATTTTTCTTGAAAAAATATTACGCCCATTTGTAGAAATTACAAATTCTTTTATTAAAGACACAAGTGATTTTTTGTTGAAACTCAAGTCACTTGAATTAATATACTTGAATTAATAAATGATAAATTTATTTTGTATACTTTAGATGTGGAAAGTCTGTATAAAAATATTAAACACTCAATTGGATTAGATTCAGTTAAAACAACTGGAGTCTAGCAATAAATTTAATTTGGCTCAAGTAGGATTTTTTCTACATAATCCTGTATGACAACTACTTTCTCTTCCAGGATGAACTCTTCCTTCAACTCCAAGGTACAGCCATGGGTTCCAACGTCGCCCCCAACTACGCCAACATCTTTATGAATCTATATGAGGAAAGGTACGTGTATTCCAATGATTTATTTATTCGATATGGCGCCACATGGTGGCGCTATATCGACAATATTTTTGGTGTGTGGTGGGGCGACGTTAAAACCCTGGAAAAGTTTGTTAGTGATCTTAATGGAGCAACAAGGAATATTAAATTTAAGCTGTCTTGGAGTGAAGAATTCATTGACTTCCTTGATGTAAGGATAATTAAAAAAGGCAACTCTCTCGCAACTGATTTATTTAAAAAAGAAACAGACTGTAATAGTCTGTTGCATTATAAAAGTGCCCACCCCCCCCTCACTTGTGAATAGTCTCCTCTATAGTCACTCACTACGTGTAAAGAAAATTGTTTCAGAAGAAAATTTACTTGACTTAAGGTTAAAAGAAATGGGAGATAGGTTTAGAGTAAGGGGATATCCAGATAGATTGATAGAAGAGAAAATTCAAAAAGTGAAATCTATCCCTAGAGATAACATCTTAAAATATAATGATCAGGTACTTGATAAAAGAAAGGATAGGCTAATGTTTATTACTGAGTACAATTCGCAAAGTGAAGATATTCAGCGAATTATTAGGAAACATTGGGGCCTTTTTGCAGAATGTAATCCAAATGTAGAGGTATTTAAAAAATACCCTATGCCAGCTTATAAAAGGAGCCCTAACATACAAGCGAAACTAATAAAAGTGGATATTGGATCTAGCTCTAAAAAGAAAGATGGTTACATAGGGTTAAAAAACCTGGGTTGTTACCCCTGTCTAGGTTGCTCCTGTTGCTCAAATTTAGTTAAAGGTCCCACTTTTTCGCACCCACACACAGGCAAGAGGTATATGATTAATGGCTATTATACTTGCCTTACTACATACATTATTTATATGGTTAAATGCCCGTGTGGGGGCGTTTATTTTGGAGAGTCTACCCGTAGTGCCAAAGACCGCATTATAGAACACAAGAGTAACATAAGGACAGGTAACCTTAAAGCACCCCTATCTAGCCACTTTTTAAGCCATGGTCATTCCATTAGTCAACTCAAATTTCAAATAATTGATCACGTTATATTACCACATAGAGGGGGAGATAGAGAGTTGCTTTTAAAGCAACGTGAGTCATACTGGATCTTTGAACTAGATACAATGTACCCTAAAGGTCTAAATAGAGAATGGGACCTTACTGTCTTTCTATGAAAAATTGAATGTATATTGCTGCTACAAATATAATGTATATAATATATAATGTTGCTACAAATGTTGCATTTGTATATAGGAATTCTTTTTGGAAAGTGATTTATTGTTGAGTAAGAATATTTTTCTAACTAAAATTGTAATAGTATAATGGTTTTATATTTAATATACAAGTTATATGCCCTTTAGGGGTTAAAATGGTTTAAATTGTTGTATAGCGCCACCTAGTGGTGTATGGGTATATAAGGCCATGATCAGTGTTTGCAAGCTATAGCATGAGTAAGGGATAGGATCCCAAAACGTCGCTGTGCTGATTCTCCTTTGATCAATAAATATTGAATTGCTGTCACCTCAACCGTGTTTTGAAGGGGCGGGGGTCAGCCTGTCAGTGCTCAGACCATATGCCACACAGTGCATAAAATTGGTCTACATGACTGTCGTCCCAGAAGAAAGCCTCTTCTAAAGATGATGCACAAGAAAGCCGCAAACAGTTTGCTGAAGACAAGCAGACTAAGGACATGGATTACTGGAACCAAGATAAACTTATTTGGTTCAGATGGTGTCAAGCGTGTGTGGCGGCAACCAGGTGAGGAGTACAAGTGTGTCTTGCCTACAGTCAAGCATGTTGGTGGGAGTGTCATGATCTGAGCCTGTATGAGTGCTGATGGCACTGGGGAACTACAGTTCATTGAGGGAACCATGAATGCCAACATGTACTGTGACATACTGAAGCAGAGCATGACCCCCTCCCTTCGGAGACAGGGCTGCAGGGCAGTATTCCAACATGATAACGACCCCAAATACACCTCCAAGAGTAAAGGTGATGGACTGGCCAAGCATGTCTCCAGACCTAAACCCTATTGAACATCTGTGGGGCATCTTCAAACAGAAGGTGGGGGAGCGCAAGGTCTCTAGCATCCACCAGCTCTGTGATGTCATCATGGATGACTGGCAACCTGTGAAGCTCTGCTGAACTCCATGCCCAAGAGGGGTAAGACAGTGTTGGAAAATATTGGGGGCCACAAAAAATAATGACACTTTGGGCCCAATTTGGACATTTCCTCTTAGGGGTGTACTCACTTTTGTTGAAAACGGTTAAGACATTAATGGCTGTGTGTTGAGTTATTTTGAGGGGACAGCAAATTTACACTGTTATACAGGCTGTACACTCACTACTTTATATTGTAGCAACGTGTCATTTCTTCAGTGTTGTCACATGAAAAGGTATAATGAAATATTTTCAAAAATGTGATTTGCCAAAAAGCCATAAAAGTTTGAAAAGTCCACTGGGAAGGCCAATCATTGTCGGCATTAACTGATGGGGCATCACATCTAATTTTTCTAAATATGTGGACCATTTTTAAGAAATAACTATCACCTAGATTATGAGTTTTGCGTTGCGGCTTTTAACCTTGAAAAAATGTCAATTTCAGCATAAAATCAGTAACGCCGCAATTGGGAGTCGTGTCGGTATAGCTATTCCGCAAGCATTTTAGCCTGTAATGCAACGTCAATCCTGCACTCCAAAAAATTAAATGTTTGCGTAGGATTTCCATAGTGCCGGTATTACAAGTTGTGCTGTCCGGCTAAAATGCTTGCGTTACAGCCTATACCGACATGATCCATATCGTCATCTGAAAGCAGTAGTTATGAGTTTTGCGCCACAAGAATGTTTCACAAAACTCATAACTAAAGTGTTACAAAGTACACTAACATCCATAAACTACCTATTAACCCCTAAACCGCCACCCTCCCACATCTCAAACACTATATTAAACCTATTGACATCTAATCTGCCGCCCACCAACATTGCGACTATTCAATAAAGTTATTAACCCCTAATCTGCCGCCCACCCACATCACCAACACTATTTAAATATATTAACCCCTAAACCGTCGCACCCCGAAATTGCCGCCACTATAATAAAGTTAATAAAACTATATTCCGCCACTCCCCGACATCACCGCCACTAAATAAAGTTATTAAACCCTAAATGGATTTTTTTATTTTGGGGGGGGCATTTTTAATTTTATAGGGCTATTAGATAGGTGTAATTGTTGATTTTTTTATTTTGTTTATTTTTTTGTAATAATTTTTCTTGATTTTAGTGTTAATTATTTTTGATTCACTTAGATTTTTTAAATTTTTCGTAGGATTTTTTTTGTAGTTTAGATTTTTAATTTTTTTTCTTAGTTTTAGGTTTTTTTAAATTTGTAATTTAGATATTTTAATTGGTAGTATTTTTTATTTTATTAGATTAGTTATGTTAGGTTAATTTATAGTTTAATGTTACAAAAAAAGAGAAAGGGCACCTCCTAGTGTAGCCAGTATGTCAAAGACAATTCTCATATGGTTAAATAATACTCACAAATTGTTATGGTAAAGGTAATGCCTAGGTAGACGATCCGGGAACTCAACAGTGTCCCAGTATACTGTGCACCAGTGCAAGGGCAGCTCCTCCTGGAATCAAGATCGAATTCTGTGGTCTGAAAATGAGAAAAATAAAGAGGGCGACTCCTAGTGCAGATCAATTAGGTGTACCAAACCCACTAGCTGTTCCCAACAGGTGGATACTCACAAGGTGTGATGCACACTATAGTGAAAATGAAGCATACTGGGTATATTGTAGTGGCCCAGTGCACATATAAACCAAAGTTGTTCTCTGCTCCAATGGGTGAATGCTTCTGACAGCAAATGATGCAAGGGAGACTCCAGTATATTTAAATAAAAACTTACTTTATAAAAAAGTATATTAAAAACAATTTACAGATTTTGAAGTATAAAAACGTAATCAGTACAACACGCTACGCATTTATCAGCGCTAACCACGCTGTTTCCTCAGGCAGGTAATACTGATATGTGACTGAAGTCTCCTATTTATGTAGCCGTTAACCAATGTTATTGCGGGCTACACCCTGTTACACAGGTGCTATATCAATTCATTAAGTAACACACTTGTGATCAAAAAATGTATACAATGTATCATCACTAGCTGTTCAACATACAAAGACAGAAACAGTTAAATAGCGGCATTACCATCATACATAATCGGAACACAGAATGCATTGTTATAGATGTTAGATATTAAAACACGAACTGTAACCTGAATAAGGGAATAGCTCTATGCGTCCGCTGTGTCTCTGCCAAAACTGTCAGCGGGAAGTTTGTATCTATGGACCAATCATAGCACACTTTTAAACATAGACTTAACGAAAATGTTCATTTGGGCAACTTGGCTCCTTATATTATGTGTATAAAAACTATCACTGCGATTGCACTCAGATGTCTGATGACCGAGTTACCAAATAGGATATATGTTATAAGATGTTACATCACAAAATAAACAGCATGTTCATATTAATGCAATGCCGGATTGATTGGCCAATCAGAGTGATAATATTAAGGGTGTGTGAAACGAGGCCAATGACTATACATTTTTAGACCTTCCGAAAATGTTCATTGAAGAAACTAAACTCCTTATGTTATATATATCACCAATACCACAACATGTGCACTCAAATCAATAAGTTACTAAAATAGGAAATATATTATAAGATGTTGTATAATAAAGTAAATGGCATGTTCATATTATGACAATCCCAAGTTCCTCGGCCAATCAGAGTGATAAAGTTGAGGGTGTGTGAAAGAAAGCCAATGGCTATATCCTATTAGTGAGCTATAGAGCGCAAAAATGTGTCAGTTTTAAAACTTTAATAATATTTATAATATTCGTTTCTAAATCTAATATATATATATATATTGCTACAGAGGGCACATTTTTATATGTATATGAACAACTAACATGATAAGAAATATCTAATTATACAAGAGTAGGTCATGGAAATATTACTACCATATCAGATTGTTGGTTAAAATGTGATAATAGGAGTGGGAATAAGGAGGCAACTAACAGCAACCTATCCAGACAGCATAAGTCACTAAAAGTATCAGACATTGAGCCGGAACTACTGTAATGAAAGAAGACTATCCCAAGTCAACTAAATAAACAAAAATTCAAAGATAACTAAATGAGTCTAAATTTGCTAAAGAATATAAAAAAGCATAATATGCTAACCTAATAAATATACCAAAAAATAACCAAAAATAGCTAACACTATGGTGAATAAACACCTATATAAGAGGGAGATAAATCAACAAATAATATCAACTACAGGGTAAATAAAATATATGATCTAATATAAATGTATGAAGTATATCATACATAAAGTTAACTACGAAGTGAAATTAATTAACGTGCAAAAATAAACTACAGACTTAATATTAGGGTATCTATAAAAGACCACGATTGTGTACTATTATATAAAAAACAAGTATGACAAAAGTCATAACTAAGATCATGTGTTGTAAGGTGAGTATTAACCTAAAAGTATATATAAGTGAAAAAATACATAATGAGAAGGGTTTTTCTATAACGTGAAACAATAATGCTTGAGTGTGAATGTGAAAAAAATATGATAATGTGTGATAATATAGAAAGATCTGACTCATAACTAATTATTAATGATAATATATGATAATAATGATTATGTAATCTTTGTGCCAAAGATATTATGAATATCAAGATACGTGAATTTAGTATAAAAGGTATAAAACTGTGCCTAAATTAAAATGATATACAATACCATTGTCTAATGTTGATGTATATATCTGTTTGATTACTACTTCTAAGTGAATAATATGAGAGGTATGATATTTTGAGAGATATCGTTTTTTTTAAAAAGCAGCAGTGTCTATGACCTCATTGAGGCCCTCAGGATATAGAGAACCAAATTTATATATCCAGAAGGTCTCTCTCTGACGAAGTCTAGACAGTCTATTATGTGAGTTAATTACAGGAATAGTTTCCAATGGAGTAATGTTCATAAGACATTTGCTTGTGCCATGTATTGTGGAATGATGTCTAGAAGTGCTGTATTTGTCAGATCCTCTTAGAATACATCTCAGATGTTCTGATTATCTTTGTCTTATTTTTCTACAGGTGCGACCTATATATTGTAGACCACATAAGTACGTTATGCACTAAACAATATAAGTAGAATTGCAAGTCATTCTTTGTGTAATTTCAAACGATTCTCTTATACTATTAGATGTAATAGTTTTCAAACCATTAGTGATATATTTGCACATATGGCATCTACTCTTATTGCATCTAAAAGCTCCTATTTGTGGGTTGTGGGTAAATGAAACCAGTGGTGCACTATTAGGAGCACTGGGTTTCTGTTTGCACATCACTACTTTGCTAGGTGCCAATTTTTTAGATTTAGCGGTTAATACATTTAATATAGTAGCGGCAACATTGGGGTCGGCAGATTAGGGGTTAATAAATGTAGGTAGGTATCGGCGATGTTAGGGACGGCAGATTAGGGGTTAATAAAATGTAACTAGTGTTTGCGAGGCAGGAGTGTGGCGGTTTAGGGGTTAATATATTTATTAAAGTGGCGGCGATGTCCGGTCGGCAGATTAGGGGTTAAAAACTTTATTTAAGTGTGGGTGGGGGGGCTCGGTTTAGGGGTTAATAGGTAGTTTATGGGTGTTAGTGTACTTTTTAGCACTTTAGTTAAGAGTTTTATGTTACGGCGTTAGCCCATAAGACTTTTAACTACTTACTTTTAAATGCGGTAGGAGTTTTGACAGGAGAGGGTCTACGGCTCACTTCTTCCAAGACTCGTAATACCGGCGTTAGGCAAATCCCATTAAAAAGATAGGATACGCAATTTACGTAAGGGGATTTGCGGTAAGCTCGAGTCGCGGAAGAAAAGTGAGCGGTACACCTGTACCTGCGAGACTCGTAATACCAGCGGGTGTTAAAAAGCAGAGTTGGGACCTTTCAATGCTGCTTTTTAAGGCTAACGCAAGACTCGTAATCTAGCCGATATATTGGGAAGAGAATTATATATTACTAACTTGTGAAGTAAGCTCATTATACACAAACAAGTTAGGATTTGGGGTTGTGTGTATGTTTTTAAAGGAAGATGACTCTAAGACAAATGAATAAAGTAATTTAATAATACAATGTATTGAATTTGTTTTATGAAACAACTATTTCATTTTAATGGACAATATTCATGAAGGGTACAGTAATGGGCACAAGGTTTTCAGATAAATACTGTGGCCACTTTTAATATTCTTTTTATTCTTTTTATATTGGCATTATTTAATCACTCTCAATAAATAGTTGCTATTTACAATTATATCTGTATCATATTTAAATTTTGACAGATTTTGGGCCAGATCACACGTTTGGACATAAATAAATATGTGTATCCATTGCTGTCAAGTAGATGAAAACATAAAAAAAACATTTTTTATGCAATATTCATATTTAATAAAGTGTTTATGTATTTACTGTAAATATTTCACATTCCAATGTTATGCACATAGCACAATATATTTTGAGTATTTATAAACAGACTATATATATATATTCCTATATATAATTATATATATATATATATATATATATATATATATATATATATATATATATATATATAGGTATAGATATATATTGTACCAAAAAAATCAGATATATGTAGTAATATTTATTTATAAATAAATAGAACATATTCTTGTTTGTGTAGAACATTGCAATGTGAAATATTCATATCTCCATGTAGGGTTAGTACACATGAGAATATGTGATCAGGTTTCCCCTTTTTTCTCAATATTCTAAGTATGGCTTATGCGCTCATCTGATTAGTGCGGGAAAAAAACAGTTTACTTTCAACCTGACGAGTGCAAAATGCTTACTTCTAGCGCAATTAATGCTCGAGCAGGAACGTTAATTAGCGCGCCACTTGTAATCTTGCACATTAATATTTTTATTTATACTTTGTCCTTGTTCTGTTTCTTTTAATTTGTTTAAATAGAAAGTGCTTAACTCTATAAATTTTGAAGAGATTACAGTACGTGTCCTACCGTCTCTTCGGCGAAAGGTTTTTGGGTATAGCTATATTTGTATTTTTAGGTCTTAAAGGAGCTTTTTCTTTCATATTGTCATTGGAGTAAAGCCTGGATTGGCTTCTACAAAAAAGGCAAATGTTGGGTGGAGTCTGGGTATTGAAAATTAATTATAGTAAAAATTATGTTAATTGACTTCCGGTGGGCAGGGCTACTGGATAGCAGCAACGGAATGAAGCTCCGCATCTCAGAGCCAATTTCAGCTGAAAAGACTGCTGTTCAGGTTAACCCCATACTTCCTTCTTGCAGGACTAGCGGCGGACTTCATTGTCAACCCTATCTTGCTGAATAGTGTTACGCAGGACCCTGCAACCAGTCCTGGTCCACGAAGGGCAAACGACAGAGGCGCAAAAAGGTGCCATCTTGGATGAGACCTCAACAGGCTCCCTCTCGGCCTGTGTCTTAACTGAGGCTGCAAGTCAGCACAGCGTTATTGCTGGGTGAGGGGGGGAAGTACTGAAGGGTCCACTTACACCGCACAGGTTAAAATAGCTAAAAAAAAAAAAAGACAGGCCCACAACATCAAGCAGCCTAAGCAGAGGCAGATGTTCTCTGGGGGCTTTTTTCTGTGAGAGATAAGTGAGAGGTAAGAGAACTTCCTTACTGAATAAACAGACACTGCTCCCACTGTGTTTAGTTGACTCTCACTTTATAACAGGGCTCTCATGAACTGGGCATTATTACTGTAACGTGTTAGGTGCTCCTGTCTATAGGTGACCTGTTCTAACTAACAACGATCTGCCTGCATGTATGATAACATCACTTGGAAGTATCTGCACACTTAACCTTGCACTACATTTGAGACAAGTGACTGCAGGAGAACACACACAGCTTGCACCAGGCATAGATTGAGGTTGTTCAAAGTGAATAAACGTGTGTTTGGCACTCTCTGCTACATATTCTCTATATAAGAGACCTCTCTAACTCACCACCTTAACCCTTATTTTTTCAAGGCCTGTTAATTTGCCTGTTTACTCCACATGCTCCTACTGAGATCATTACTATAAGCAAGATTTTTAATGTACTTTCAGCACCACCAAGTGATCTAACTGCAATACAGCAGTCAAAGTGAAAGATAATAACCTAATGAGAATCCTTCCCTTCTCTGATCTATGAAAGTTAACAATTATTTTCCACGGCTGTCCTCGCATAAAACATACGCCATGACTCACAGAGCAAATTCCTCACAAATAGAAGATGGAAGCAGCTCTGGAGATCACAGCGCTTTACTCAAGGATCTGAAAGCCTTTATCTTACCAAAAATGGACTCTCTGCAGGCTGGTGTTGATACCAGTGAAGTAAGATCTTTTTCCACACGACTCACGGTAGCGGAGCAAAGAATTTTCAGAAGTGGATGAAAGCAGGAATCAGTTGTTTCTCTAAAAAATCTACTGAAACAAAATCAATACCTACAGGACAAAGTGGAGGACCTGGAGAACCAGAGTCGCCAAAACAATTTACGTATAGTAGGAGTACCTGAGACCGTCAAAGATAAAGATCTTCTAGAATTTACGGCATCTGTCCTCCCCAAACTAGTTGGCATGTCTCAGGAGTATCTGCCAATCGACATAGAGAGATTGCACCGTATAGGACTGAAAAGGCATTGGGGCAACTCTAAGGAAAAGCTTCGACAAGTCATCTTCAAATGCCTGAACTATCAGGATAAGCTGGCCCTGCTGAGAGCATATAGAGCTGCTAAATAGATCAAGTATGAGGACCACTGTCTTCTCCTATTCCAGGACTTTTCTGTAGAGGTAACCTGGCGACGCAAGGACTTTGCTCCTCTTTGTTCTCAACTCCATGAGCAGGGTCGCCGGGTTGCCCTCCTATAACCAGCCAAGCTAAAACTCCAGACTGCTTTGGGCCCCAAAGTTTTCCATTCCCCAGCAGCGGTACAGGCTTATCTAAAAATCAGGACAGGGGTTGATGCCCCAATATTGAGTGATGGTAACTGTCATTTGTCTAAGCTTTGCCACGCAATGTATATTGTTTTATATTTACAGGTGGTGACTTTACTAATTCCCCTTTTACTAAGAGGTGCACAAAGTTTACAGCTTTATGAAGAATGCTGTGTTCAGGGGACTTTTATAAGTTTATGTTATATGTTAATGTTTATGGTTCTTAGTTTGTTTAGTGATGCACACAAAATGCAGATATTTCAATATCAAAATACTATAGGCCACAGCCCATTAGGGATAGAGCTTTTTCATGTGCTACTAATAGCGCTAGGATTCATAAGATATATAAGTCCCTATTCCCCTACATATTCATTAACTTTTCAAGATGGTCCCAGGTATTACATTTGCAGGGCTCCACAACTAAGTAGTTTACATTATTTTTTGGCCCAATTCCCTTTAACACCTAACTTTTACACAAGATGTGGACTAGAGACTATGCAATTTAGAATATTGATCACACTCTCCGGAAGCAGATTTGTATGGATGCTTATTTTATTGTCCTCCTTCAGTCTAGATAGGGGATCTCTCTGCTTGTCCAGTTACATGACTGTTACCCAGGTGTTGGGACCATGTGTCGATTGTGACATTAAGTGGTTGATTATGTCACTGTTACCTAACCTTAGTGTTCCACAATGTGCTTTATATCTAGGTGGGACCTGGGTGCCTGCGGTCTCGCCCTCCATGTACCTCGGAAATGGGAGCACTGTCCTGTTACCTCAGCCAACGGTGAGCCCCTTATTTTATCCTGTCCACTTCTCCCTAAGCCTACAGGCAGTATATATTGTGAATTCCACACCTAGCCCTAGCACCACACACATAGTAATGCAGAATTTTCTTGGTAGGATCCATGCAGACAAAGACGGTATCAATAGTCGACGATGTGTCTACTGCTTGGGTGACTATGGCAATCTTAACTCTGTAAAATCCCTCACTGCAAAAGCCTTACTTACCATGACTATTACAGTTACACAATGCAGCACAACATTATTTACAATTTATGGTTGCACGTCTTAAGGTGACCTCCTGGAACATGGGGGGTATAACGTCTCCTGCCAAGAAAAATATGATCCTGCAACACCTAAAAACTCTTCACACAGATCTAGCACTGCTGCAGGAAACAAACGGGTAGATTATGAGTTTTGCGTTAGAGGCTGTGTGGTGCTAACGAGCAGTTTATGCTCACCGCTCACTTACAGACAGCGCTGGTATTACGAGTTTTTACAAACCAGACAAGAAGTGAGCGCTGAGCAAAATTTTGCTCATTACCGCACTCCAATATCAGCGCTGCTTATGTTAACGGTGAGCTGGTGTAACGTGCTCGTGCACGATTTCCCCATAGGAATCAACGGGGAGAGACGGCTGAAAAAAAGTCTAACACCTGCAAAAAAGCAGCGTAAAGCTCCTTAACGCAGCCCCATTGATTCCTATGGGGAAATACATTTTATGATCGAAACAGCCAATAGAATGCGAGCTCAATCTGATTGGCTGATTGGATCAGCCAATCGGATTGAACTTGAATCTGATTGGCTGATTCAATCAGCCAATCAGATTTTTCCTACCTTAATTCCGATTGGCTGATAGAATCCTATCAGCCAATCGGAATTGAAGGGACGCCATCTTGGATGACGTCCCTTAAAGGAGTCTTCATTCGTCGGTAGTCCGTCGGTAAAGAAGGATGTTCCGCGTCGGCGGGATGAAGATTCAAGACCCGGCTTGGAAGATGACATCGCCCGGATAGAAGACTTCTTCAGCGCCTCTTGGAAGATGACATCGCCCGGATGGAAGACTTTTTCAGTGCCGCTTGGAGGATCACTTCATCGGATGGAAGATTTCTTCAGCGCCGCTTGGAGGATCACTTCTGCCGGTCCGGGTCTCCTCTTCAGTTCCATCGGTGGCTCGGCTGAGTGAAGACGACTAAAGGTAGGATGATCTTCAGGGGATTAGTGTTAGGTTATTTTAAGGGGGTTTGGGTTAGTTTAGGGGTATGTGGGTGGTGGGTTTTAATGTTGGGGGGGGGGTTGTATTTTTCTTTTACAGGCAAAAAAGCTGAATTCTTTGGGGCATGCCCCACAAATGGCCCTTTTAAGGGCTGGTAAGGTAAAGGAGCTTTGAACTTTTTTAATTTAGAATCGTATTTTTTTATTTTGGGGGGGATTGTTATTTTATTAGGGGGCTTAGATTAGGTGTAAGTAGCTTAAAATTGTTGTAATATTTTTAAAATGTTTGTAACCTATTTTTTTATTTTTTGTAACTTAGCTTTTTTAATTTTTTGTACTTTAGTTAGTTTATGTAATTGTATTTAATTGTAGTTATTTGTAGGTAATTTATTTAATTTATTTAATGATAGTGTAGTGTTAGGTTTAATTGTAACTTAGGTTAGGATTATTTTACAGGTAATTTTGTATTTATTTTAGCTAGGTAGTTATTAAATAGTTAATAACTATTTAATAACTATTCTAACTAGCTAAAATAAATACAAAGTTACCCGTAAAATAAAAATAAATCCTAGGGCCTAGATTTAGAGTTTGGCGGTAGCCGTGAAAACCAGCGTTAGAGGCTCCTAACGCTGGTTTTAGGCTACCGCCGGTATTTGGAGTCAGTCAGGAAAGGGTCTAACGCTCACTTTCCAGCCGCGACTTTTCCATACCGCAGATCCCCTTACGTCAATTGCGTATCCTATCTTTTCAATGGGATCTTTCTAACTCCGGTATTTAGAGTCGTGGCTGAAGTGAGTGTTAGAAATCTAACGAGAAAACTCCAGCCGCAGAAAAAAGTCAGTAGTTAAGAGCTTTCTGGGCTAACGCCGGTTTATAAAGCTCTTAACTACTGTGCTCTAAAGTACACTAACACCCATAAACTACCTATGTACCCCTAAACCGAGGTCCCCCCACATCGCCGCCACTCTAATAATTTTTTTTAACCCCTAATCTGCCGACCGCCACCTACAGAGACAAAAAAAGAAAGGGCCACCATAGCAACTCTGCTACCTACACCTAACATTCCTTGAATAGCATATGCAACATGTTTGATACATATTTTACAGAGATCTGATGACTCTGTAAAATATGTATCAAACATGTTGCATATGCTATTCAAGGAATGTTAGGTGTAGGTAGCAGAGTTGCTATGGTAATATTAGCATGAGCTAATGAAAAGGGTGTGAAATGGGTGTAACTGATATCCCAATTAGTCTTTTGGGTTTAAATAGGAGACTTCAGTCACATTTCAGTAGAACTTGCCTGAGGAAACAGAGTGGTGAGCTCTGAGAAACGCGTAGCGTGTTTTACTGATTGTTTCTATGTTCATTTATTTATTTTTATAAATCTTATTTTGATATACTTCTGAAGTCTCCTATCTTCTATTTGCTACATTGATCTACTGCTTGCCAGAGTGTTATGTGCGCTGGGCCACCACAATATACCCAGCTTGCCTCATTAGCACTATAGTGTGCTCCATAATATGTGAGTATCTCTCTAAAGAGATTAGTTGGGGTTAACAACTGTATCAACTGATTTGCACTAGGAGTCGCCCTCTGTATATTATTCCATTTTTCCAGACCGCCACCTACGTTATACTTATGTACCCCTAATCTGCTGCCCCTAACACCGCCGACCCCTATATTATATTTATTAACCCCTAATCTGCCCCCTCAACGTCGCCTCCACCTGCCTACACTTATTAACCCCTAATCTGCCGAGCGGACCGCACCGCTAATAAAATAAAGTTATTAACCCCTAATCCGCCTCACTCCCGCCTCAATAACCCTATAATAAATAGTATTAACCCCTAATCTGCCCTCCCTAACATCGCCGACACCTAACTTCAAGTATTAACCCCTAATCTGCCGATCGGAGATCACACCGCTACTCTAATAAATGTATTAACCCCTAAAGCTAATTTTAACCCTAACCCTAACACCCCCCTAAGTTAAATATAATTTTATTCTAACAAAATAAATTAACTCTTATTAAATAAATTATTCCTATTTAAATCTAAATACTTACCTGTAAAATAAACCCTAATATAGCTACAATATAAATTATAATTATATTATAGCTATTTTAGGATTAATATTTATTTTACAGGCAACTTTGTATTTATTTTAACCAGGTACAATAGCTATTAAATAGTTAAGAACTATTTAATAGCTAAAATAGTTAAAATAATTACAAAATTACCTGTAAAATAAATCCTAACCTAAGTTACAATTAAACTTAACACTACACTATCAATAAATTAATTAAATACAATACCTACAATTACCTACAATTAAACCTAACACTACACTATCAATAAATTAATTAAATACAATATCTACAAATAAATACAATGAAATAAACTAACTAAAGTACAAAAAATAAAAAAGAACTAAGTTACAAAAAATAAAAAAATATTTACAAACATCAGAAAAATATTACAACAATTTTAAACTAATTACACCTACTCTAAGCCCCCTAATAAAATAACAAAGACCCCCAAAATAAAAAAAATGCCCTACCCTATTCTAAATTACTAAAGTTCAAAGCTCTTTTACCTTACCAGCCCTGAACAGGGCCCTTTGTGGGGCATGCCCCAAAGAATTCAGCTCTTTTGCCTGTAAAAAAAAACACATACAATACCCCCCCCCAACATTACAACCCACATACCCCTAATCTAACCCAAACCCCCCTTAAATAAACCTAACACTAAGCCCCTGAAGATCTTCCTACCTTATCTTCACCATACCAGGTTCACCGATCGATCCAGAAGAGCTCCTCCGATGTCTTGATCCAAGCCCAAGCGGGGGGCTGAAGATGTCCATGATCCGGCTGAAGTCTTCATCCAAGCGGGAGATGAAGAGGTCCATGATCCGGCTGAAGTCTTCTATCAACGGCATCTTCAATCTTCTTTCTTCCGGATCCATGTTCATCTTGCAGACCTCCGACGAGGAACATCCTGCTGGCCCTACGGACTACCGACGAATGAAGGCTCCTTTAAGGGACGTCATCCAAGATGGATCGAAACAGCCAATAGAATGCGAGCTCAATCTGATTGGCTGATTGGATCAGCCAATCGGATTGAACTTGATTCTGATTGGCTGATTCCATCAGCCAATCAGAATTTTCCTACCTTAATTCCGATTGGCTGATAGAATCCTATCAGCCAATCGGAATTCGAGGGACGCTATCTTGGATGACGTCCCTTAAAGGAGCCTTCATTCATCAGAAGTCCGTCGGGCCAGCAGGATGTTCCGCATCGGAGGTCTGCAAGATGAACATGGATCCGGAAGAAAGAAGATTGAAGATGCCGTTGATAGAAGACTTCAGCCGGATCATGGACTGCTTCAGCTCCTGCTTGGATGAAGACTTCATCCGGATCATGGACATCTTCAGCCCCCCGCTTGGGCTTGGATCAAGACATCGGAGAAGCTCTTCTGGATCGATCGGTGAACCTGGTATGGTGAAGATAAGGTAGGAAGATCTTCAGGGGCTTAGTGTTAGGTTTATTTAAGGGGGGTTTGGGTTAGATTAGGGGTATGTGGGTGGTGGGTTGTAATGTTGGGGGGGGGTATTGTATGTGTTTTTTTTTACAGGAAAAAGAGCTGAATTCTTTGGGGCATGCCCCGCAAAGGGCCCTGTTCAGTACTGGTAAGGTAAAAGAGCTTTGAACTTTAGTAATTTAGAATAGGGTAGGACATTTTTTTATTTTGGGGGTCTTTGTTATTTTATTAGGGGGCTTAGAGTAGGTGTAATTAGTTTAAAATTGTTGTAATATTTTTGTGATGTTTGTAAATATTTTTTTTTTTTGTAACTTACTTCTTTTTTATTTTTTGTACTTTAGTTAGTTTATTTCATTGTATTTATTTGTAGATATTGTATTTAATTAATTTATTGATAGTGTAGTGTTAGGTTTAATTGTAGGTAATTGTAGGTATTTTATTTAATTAATTTATTGATAGTGTAGTGTTAGGTTTAATTGTAACTTAGGTTAGGATTTATTTTACAGGTAATTTTGTAATTATTTTAACTATTTTAGCTATTAAATAGTTCTTAACTATTTAATAGCTATTGTACCTGGTTAAAATAAATACAAAGTTACCTGTAAAATAAATATAAATCCTAAAATAGCTATAATATAAATATAATTTATATTTTAGCTATATTAGGATTTATTTTACAGGTAAGTATTTAGCTTTAAATAGGAATAATTTATTTAATAAGAGTTAATTAATTTTGTTAGATTTAAATTATATTTAATTTGGGGGGGTGTTAGTGTTAGGGTTAGACTTAGCTTTAGGGGTTAATACAATAATTAGAATAGCGGTGAGCACCAGTCGGCAGGTTAGGGGTTAATGTTTGAAGTTAGGTGTCGGCAATGTTAGGGAGGGCAGATTAGGGGTTAATACTATTTATTATAGGGTTAGTGAGGCGGATTAGGGGTTAATAACTTTATTATACTAGGGGTGCGGTCCGCTCGGCAGATTAGGGGTTAATAAGTGTAGGCAGGTGGAGGCGACGTTGTGGGGGGCAGATTAGGGGTTAATAAATATAATATAGGGGTCGGCGGTGTTAGGGGCAGCAGATTAGGGGTACATAGGGATAATGTAAGTAGCGGCGGTTTACGGAGCGGCAGATTAGGGGTTAAAAATAATATGCAGGGGTCAGCGATAGCGGGGGCGGCAGAATAGGGGTTAATAAGTATAAGGTTAGGGGTGTTTAGACTCGGGGTACATGTTAGAGTGTTAGGTGCAGACGTAGGAAGTGTTTCCCCATAGACAACAATGGGGCTGCGTTAGGAGCTGAACGCGGCTTTTTTGCAGGTGTTAGTTTTTATTTCAGCTCAAACAGCCCCATTGTTTTCTATGGGGGAATCGTGCACGAGCACGTTTTTGAAGCTGGCCGCGTCCGTAAGCAACTCTGGTATCGAGAGTTGCAGTGGCGGTAAATATGCCTGTACGCTCCCTTTTTGGAGCCTAACGCAGCCATTCTGTGAACTCTCAATACCAGAGGTATTTAAAAGGTGCGGCCAGAAAAAAGCCAGCGTTAGCTACGCGGGTTGTTACCAACAAAACTCTAAATCTAGCCGTAAGATAGCTACAATATAATTATTATTTATATTGTAGCTATATTAGGGTTTATTTTAAAGGTAAGTATTTAGTTTTAAATAGGATTAATGTAGTTCATAATAGAAATATTATTTAAATTTATTTAATTAATATTTAAGTTAGGGGGGTGTTAGGGTTAGTGTTAGACTTAGGTTTAGGGGTTAATAAATTTATTACAGTGGTGGCGGTGTAGTGGGGGTCAGGATAGGGGTTAATAAATTTATTATAGGTGACGACGGTGTAGGGGGGGCAGGATAGGGGTTAATAGGTATAATGTAGGTGGCAGCGGTGTCCGGGAGCAGCGGTTTAGGGGTTAATACATTTATCAGAGTTGCGGCAGGGTCTAGGAGCGGCCGTTCTAGGGGTTAATACATTTATTAGAGTTGTGGCAGGGTCTAGGAGCGGCGGTTTAGGGGTTAATACATTTATCAGAGTTGCGGCAGGGTCTAGGCGCGGCGCTTTAGGGTTTAATAACTTTATTTAGTTGCGGGGGGCTCCAGGGGCGCCGGTATAGGGGGTAGAACAGTGTAGTTTAGTGTGAGTGCTTAGTGACAGGCTAGCAATAAAGCTGGGAAAAAGCCGAAGAGCAGCAAGATCGAATGAGTGATAACTCTCACAGTCCGCTGCTCATCGCCCCGCGGCTTTTTGACAGCTTTATTTGATAACTTAGGAGAAATTTTTCAGGTCCGCGGCGGCGATGTGAGGCGAGCTTAGGCGGGCGTATTGGGCCGGCAAAGGCAGGAAAGTTGACATGTTGATAACTACCCCCCTATGTCTACACCTAAAACCCTAACATGAACTCCGAGTCTAAACACCCCTAATCTTACACTTATTAACCCCTAATCTGCCGGCCCTAACATCGCCGTCACCTACCTACATTTATCAACCCCTAATCTGCCGCCCCCAACGTCGCCGCCACTATACTAAATGTATTAACCCTTAAACCTAAGTCTAACCCTAACCCTAACAACCCCTAACTTAAATAGAATTAAAAGAAATCTAAATAAAAATTCCTATCATTAACTACATTATTCCTATTTAAAACTAAATACTTACCTATAAAATAAAGCCTAAGCTAGCTACAATATAACTAATAGTTACATTGTAGCTAGCTTAGGGTTTATTTTTATTTTACAGGCAAGTTTGTATTTATTTTAACTAGGTAGAATAGTTATTAAATAGTTATTAACTATTGGATGAAGACGTCTCCCGGCTTCGTTGAGGACTTCGGCCCGGTTGGATGAAGACTTCTCCCGGTAAGGTGATCTTCAAGGGGTTAGTGTTAGTTTTTTTTAAGGGGGTATTGGGTGGCTTTTAGAGTAAGGTTGGTTGTGTGGGTGGTGGGTTTTAATGTTTTGGGGGATTTTTAATTTTCTTTACAGGTGAAAGAGCGGATTACTTTGGGGCAATGCCCCGTAAAAGGCCCTTTTAAGCGCTATTTGTAATTTAGTGTAGGGTAGGGCTTTTTTATTTTGGGGGGGCTTTTTTATTTTGTTAGGGGGGATTAGATTAGGTGTAATTAGTTTAAAAATCTTGTAATTTGTTTATTATTTTCTGTAGTGTTTTTTTTTTGTATTTTATATAATTTTATTTAATTGTATTTAATTGTATTTAATTTAGGGAAATAATTTAATTATAGTGTAGTGTTAGGTATTATTGTAACTTAGGTTAGGTTTTATTTTACAGGTATATTTGTTTTTATTCTAGCTAGGTAGTTATTAAATAGTTAATCACTATTTAATAACTATTCTACCTAGCTAAAATAAATACAAACTTGCCTGTAAAATAAAAATAAACCCTAAGCTAGCTACAATGTAACTATTATTTATAGTGTAGCTAGCTTAGGGTTTATTTTATAGGTAAGTATTTAGTTTTAAATAGGAATAATTTAGTTAAAGGGACACTGTACCCAATTTTTTTCTTTTGTAATTCAGAAAGAGCATGCAATTTTAAGCAAATTTCTAATTTACTCCTATTATAATTTTTTCTTCATTCTCTTGTTATCATTGTTTGAAAAAAGAAGGCATCTAAGCCTTTTTTTTGGTTTCAGTACTCTGGACAGCACTTTTTTATTGGTGGATGAATTTATCCACCAATCAGCAATGACAACCCAGGTTGTTCACCAAAAATGGGCCGGCATCTAAACTTACATTCTTGCATTTCAAATAAAGATACCAAGAGAATGAAGAAAATTTGATAATAGGAGTAAATTAGAAAGTTGCTTAAAATTCCATGCTCAATCTGAATCACGGAAGAAATTTTTTGGGTACAGTGTCCCTTTAATGATAGGAATTTTTATTTAGATTTATTTTAATTATATTTAAGTTAGGGGGTGTTAGGGTTAGGGTTAGACTTAGATTTAGGGGTTAATAACTTTAGTATAGTGGCGGCGACATTGGGGGCGGCAGATTAGAGGTTAATAAATGTAGGTAGGTGTCGGCGATGTTAGGGCCGGCAGATTAGGGGTTAATAATATTTAACTAATGTTTGCGAGGCGGGAGTGCGGCGGTTTAGGGGTTAATATGTTTATTATAGTGGCGGGGATGTCCGGTTTGGCAGATTAGGGGTTAAAAAAATGATTTTAGTGTTTGCGATGCGGGAGGGCCTCGGTTTAGGGGTTAATAGGTAGTTTATGGGTGTTAGTGTACTTTATAGCACTTTAGTTAAGAGTTTTATGCTATGGCGTTGTAGTGTAAAACTCTTAACTACTGACTTTAAAATGCTGTACCAGTCTTGACAGGAGAGGGTGTACCGCTCACTTTTTGTCAGACTTGTAATACCGGCGCTATGCAAGTCCAATTGAAAAAAGAGGATACGCAATTTATGTAAGTGGATTTGTAGTATTTCAAAGTCTGGCCAAAAAAGTGAGCGGTACACCTGTACCTACAAGGCTCGTAATACCAGCGGACGTTAAAAAGCAGCGTTAGGATCTCTTAACGCTGCTTTTTAAGCCTAATGCAAAACTCATAATCTAGCCATAAATTAACTGCGGAGAAACATGAAAAACTGAAATCCAGGTGGGTGGGCCAGATTTTGTACTCTTCTACAGAAGGTAGAAAGAGAGGGGTTGCCATTTTGGTGAGGAAGGGTCTCAAGATTTCCTTTTCCCGGGTTGAGGCTGATCAAAGGGGTAGATTCATAATAGCCCTTTTGCATGTCAATACGTATACATATACTATATGTAATGTATATTGCCCTAATGAATACTGCCCCACATTTTGGGTTACACTCCTTGCAAAATTGCTCACCTACACTGCCCCCATAATTATGGGGAAAGACTTTAATCTAGCTCAAGCGTTGCCTCTGAACAGGTTTAAGGACCCGACTGCTTCAGGCACTTGCAAAAATAACATGACTAGATATGCTAGAGAGGTGACTTTAATCCAATCATTTATAGAGTCATTTATAGTGGATGTTTGGAGGGAGCTAAACCCGGTTGCGAAGGGACTACATGTGCCTCTTCAAAACATATAGTACTCTGTCAAGAATTTACTACTTTCTGACCTCCACCGCAGTAACGTCACAAATACATCTCCCATCCATAGGGCAGATAACAATCCTTTTTAGATTTAGAAATAACAGTGGATAAGAATAAATTAATCACCAGAACACATTTTAAACCCACAGATGCAAACAACTATATACATGCCACCAGCTGTCACTACTCTAAATGGAAAAGCAACATACCTATAGGCCAAAGCCTCAGAATAAGGAAGAATTGCACAGAGCTAAGGGATTTCAAAGAACAAATAAAAACCGTGGAAAATAAATTTAAAGATAGAGGATATAAGGAGGAAAATATGAAACAAGCTGTAGTAAGGGCAAGAAACACAGATAGTGCCTCACTCCTCGGTTACAAAATAAAAGATCAGCAAACAGAGGATTTTAGCATACCATTTGTAACAGAATATAGTGATAATCACAATACCATTAGGAAAATTTTACGTAAACACTGGCACATAGTGAAGAATGACCTATGGGGGAAAGAAGTAAGGGGATTCTTCCCTTGCGTAACTTGTAGATCATGTAAATATAGCTCAAAAAAGAAAACCTTTAGAGTCCCTAAGATGAATATTGATTTTGAGATCAAGGATGCCATTAGGTGCAATATTAAGGGGGTTATTTATGCAATACAGTGTTCTTGTGATATGATCTATATAGGAGAAGCAACGAGAATGCTCAGGGATAGAATGAGGGAACACTTATGGAACATTGAAAAAGGGAAACTAGAAACCCACCTCTATCAACACTTTAGAGAAGTCCACCATAATAATCTTAAAGATTTTAAATTTTGGGGTTTGTGTAAAGTTAAGAGGGAATGGAGAGGGGGAGATTATGAAAATTAACTCCTAAAAAAAAAAAGCAGAAATGATCTATAATTTTAATTCATTGTACCCCCATGGGCTTAATGCAGAAATAGAAATGACCACTTTTTTATGATAATATAATTTTTTTAATGTAAATAGTGTCCTTTAGTAATAAAGTACCTGGTAGGCACGATTTTAAATTGTAATAGAAGTGGTTTTATTAATCCTTATAGGAGAAGCAATTTTTAGTTCATATCAGTAGATGGCCCTGTGGATAGGAATAGATATAATTGAGGTGTTTATGCTGGATATTAAATTTATATAGGTGATAATAATTTTATATAAAAACATTTAATAAAATCTTTTTTAAGCAATATTTAAGTTATGACATTAAGGTGATTTTAAGGATTTATAATATGGTGAAATTGTTTTAGATAAAGTTTGAGATTAATTTTTTTTTTAGCATGTGTTAGCATTCTTTTAGCATTTTTGTAGCCTTTTATTATATAGTCTATTTAATATTCTAAACTTGTATTTGGCGAGCAATAGTTTACAATTTTTTAATATAGTTAGAATCCCATTAATTAAGGATGAGTTTGGCATGTAGCGGCAAAAAAGAAAAAACATGACGATCCCACAAAATGAAGCTTTGGGAGAGGAAGTCACTTTTCCCTAATTTGCACTGGATCTGAATATGTGTATTTAAGGAGCAGGTGTGAGTGAAAACAGTATCTTGAGAAAGCCCCGATCTAAGTGGGGTGAAACTCGTAGAAGGACTGAGCACTTGGTTAAACCTGCACGGATCTAATTCGTTCATCAAAAAGGAGGATAAAGTTTTGGAGCCCGAGCAACCTCTGCGTACAGCGTACTAAGAGCAGAGCGAAAGGTTGGAGGGCTGCTGGAGAAAGGATTACTTGCGCAAGTACATCAGGATTCCCATACATCAACACCGCACAGCTGAGGGTAACCGGTGACGTCAGATGCTTAGCTAGCAGCGTGAAGATTTACGGTGAGTGTGAAGCTGTGTTGGCAGAGACCTGCGAGTGAGAGCAGCAGGCGAAGAAGTAAACCAAGGTGGTAAGAGTGCCTTTGGGGACTGTAAACTGTGAAGTTTAAGCTAACACATGAACGGTGCAGCCTGCTTTTAAAAATATAACTAAGCATTTATAAGATATTGTCTCCTGATCCCCGTGAGTTTTAAGGCTTGTGATCCGTTTGTTCTAAGGTTTGTGGATCCGATTAAGGACTGTGATCTGACTGTTTAAAAGAATCTGTGAAATCTGAAAACTCAGAATTATTTTATAAAAGTTGTCAGAAAAGCTGATACTAGCCGCTACCAAATGCTAACTCCGTGAGATTCGGAGTCAAAATTGGGACTTTATATACATATAATAATTGTGTTGAGTATATAGTTACATAGTTCAAGAAATTTGTAACCAACCAGATAGGCCTTTTCTGTTTAGCTGATTTATCAAACGGTTTTATGAATGTGAGTATGGTTGTGATGTGGAGTGATTTTATGTGTGTATTTTTATAAAATGCCACATTAAATATTTTTTATAATTGACCTTGTTGTTTAAGAGTATATTTAATAGCTATATCATAGAATTATAATCACACCCTTTTTGATAAATTGAGGAACATTGAAGAGACATACAGATAAACAAAACGAAAAGTATACGTTAATTAGGAGTAGTAATACCCACAGCTGTAAGCGCCTCTAAATCTTGTTTTTTATCTATTTCTATTTCAAAACCGTCTAGGAAGGAGACGGTTACCATAGAAAGGCTAGGTGGGTACAGCTTAACGCATCACACACACCAATTTTTTAAAGATAACAATCTCAGACCATGTCCCAATTCATCTATTATATCAACCCTTCCCTTCTAAAGCCCCAGAGAAAACATGGAAATTTCAAACACATCTATATAACAATATATACTTCCGCCAATCTTTAAGATCCTCGGATGCAGTATAAATCAGATAATAACATACACAAAAGCAATCCTGACTTGTTCTGGCATGCCTCAAAAGTGGTAATAAGAGGGCAGATAACGTCCTTTGTGGCACACCATAATAAACAATTAAAAAGGGTAGATAACGATTTCCTTGCTCGGTTAACGGAGGCGTACAATACATATCTTTCTGACCCCACACCTGTATCTAAGCAGAAATATTATGATCTCAAACAGACCAGATACACCTTTCTAGCTCAACAAGACAACCAGTTTAATATACATAAACAAGGTCACTATTACCAACATGGCAACAAATCAGGCAAACTATTAGCAAATCTTGTCAAGATGTACAGCCCTAAATCTTACATAACAGCCATCAACTCTCAGGCTCACTTCACCTCTGACACAAGGGAAATTATGGCAGAGTTCGTAAGGTATTATACATCACTATATTCAAGTCAAACGGTTAATGATGAAGAGAAGCAGCATTTCTGGGAATCCATATGACTCCATACACTAACAGAGGACCAAATTTCCCTTCTTAACTCGCAGATTAGCCCACAGGAGGTGATCAGAGCAATACGGAAGGCTAAATTAGGGAAAGCTGCTGGCCCCGATAGAATACAGATGGAGTATTATAAACTTCTGACTAAAAAACTAGCCCCCACTCTATCCTCATTATATACAGCCTACCTAGAGGGAACCACACAAATGGATAGCAGATTTTCAGAAGCCAATATATGCCTTATACTTAAGCCCAACAGAGACCCCACTAACACGTCCTCATATTGCCCAATCTCCCTACTTAACGGGATTATAAATTTTTAACCAAAATCTTTGCGGATAGACTAGCACATGCTTTACCTGCTATTGTGCACTCAGACCAGACGGAATTTGTTAAAGGACGATCCTCAGTAACCAACATTAGGAAAACACTAGCGGTTACCTCACAATATTGGTATAACACCTCTTCTCCAAATAGTCCTAAACTACAAGAGACTTGCCTTTTAGCATTAGATGTGGAAAAAAGGCATTTGATAGGATAGAATAGGACCATCTCCATTTCTCGTTAGGACAGTTTGGAATCACGGGTAATTTCACTAACTTTCTCTACACACTTTATAATGCCCCCAAAACATCCTTAATATTCAATAGAGGGCTCTCTCCTTCCTTCGAGCTTCAAAGGGGTATGCGGCAAAAGGATGTCCCCTTTCTCCCCTACTGTTCGACTTGCCCATAGAACCTCTGGCATGTTACATCAGGAAAAATTGCGAAGGGCTAGATCTGCTTGGCACCACACAACATCTGTCACTGTATGCGGATGATTTGTTACTATTCGTGGGTAACCCTAGTACTCAGCTAAAAAACTTTTACACGTCACTGATAAATTTGCCACATTCTCAGGCTACAAAATTAATATAGACAAGTCTGAAGTCTGAAGTTACTTGGCTACAAAACGCTCAGAACACTGCACTGACGGATATGGGGCTTAAAGTTACAGATGGTTCTTTCAAATATTTAGGTATTCACCTGTACAACATTCCTAATAAATTATACCGTCTTAATCTTACGAACACTATTGCCAATATTAAAATGTTGCTCTCTAGTTGGGCAAATTTACCTCTTTCCCTTTCCAGTAGAATCCACCTCTTTAAAATGATTACCCAAACTTCTATACCCTCTGCAGATGCTGCTCCTTCTTCTCACCCAGCAAGAGCCAATTCATTATAAAGCTCCCTAGGAAATTTCATCTGGAGAGGGAAAAAGCATAGGATAGGGAAGACCACCCTAGCAATGCCGATGTCTAAGGGGGGATTTCTCTAACCTTACTTCACTTCCTCTACATATACGAAATCATATATTATATAGAGACCCATTGAGGGCTTGGGCCAAGTTATGTCAATTGTAGGGAGTCCAAAGATCAGTTAATAAATACCTACAAATACAGGGCAACTTACAAATTATACCCGGCTATACATCAGAAATGTTCAGAATCTGGCAGCTGCGACAGATCACTACACTCAAGCAGCTTATAAATCCTTTGACTATGGATATTGTTACATTCCAGGAATTACAAAACCTATATGACCTTCCTAACTCACATAGATGTGCATACTTTCAGAGTAGGCACTTCATAAATAAACTAAAAGCAGAGGGCCTTCTAATCACAGAACCTACTAACATTGATAGGCTGTGCACCCTAGCAAAACAGGGTTCCCATAAGATCACGCACATATATCACCTTATCCTTAAACACTTTGAACACTCAGTCATACAGAGGGTTGCACTGCGATGGAGGAACTCTGAACACTTTCCTTGGGATGTAGACCTTCTCAGCGATAGCCTTGATATGGCACAGGCAGCTACACTGTCGGCAAACTTGAGAGAGACCCATGTGAAACTCTTGTAGCAGGCTTACATTACTCCTAGACTCCACTCCAAGTGGGTACCTGGGGCCACTGACACCTGCACCAAGTGTGACTATTCCTCACTACCTGGAAAGACTTGTTATGAGATTGTCCCAAACTGCAAAGTTTTTGGCATAGGATTGCTTTTTTGTTGTCTTTGGTTACTAAGAAAGAGATACGCCTCTCAGATCAACACGTTATTCTTTTAATCCTGAAAGATAAGACATTTAAACATAACGTTTTCATATCAACAGTTATAATGCTGGCAAGGCAACTAATCTTGGCAATATGGGAGAGTAATAAAACACCACACTTCCAACAATTAATAAAAACTGCACATACGCAGATGGTGGTCGAAAAAGCAGACTCATAGGGAGACCCAGAAAAAAGAGTTAGGAAGTTTTTCCGCAAGTGGGAGGCCTATCTTCTTTACTTACCAGACATGGTTAGGGATAGGGTCATTTACCCGTTTAGCACTAGTCTCTTAATCCTGGATGAAAATCTTAAAGGTAACTGGTGTCTTTCTACCTCACAACTCTAAAATTACTGCACTTCCTGATGGATGCCTGACTGGTTGAGCTTCCCCCTCCCTCTCCCCCCCCCCTTTCTTGAGGATCTAGGTCTGTGGAGGGTGAGCTGGAGGTACTCAGGGTAAGTATGTACCTATATGTTCTTTATAGTTTTTATTATTGTCTTACGGCTAGTTTATGAATTTTTGCGGTAAGAGGGGTGCGGTGCTAACTTGCACGTTATTGTCACCGCTCACCTACAGCGCTGGTATTACAGGTTTTCATAAACCCAGCGTTAAAAGACAAGAAGTGATCGTAGAGCAAAATTGTGCTCCATACTGCACTCCAATACCAGCGTTGCTTAAGTCAGCGGTAAGATGGTTGTACGTGCTCGTGCATGATTTCCCCATAGACATCATTGGGGAGAGCCGGGTGAAAAAACACCTGCAATAAAGCAGCGTAAAGCTCAGTAACGCAGCCCCGTTGATTCATATGGGAAAACAAAATTTATGTTTACACCTAACACCCTAACATGAACCCCGAGTCTAAACACCCCTAATCTTACACTTATTAACCCCTAATCTGCTGCCCCAACATCGCCGACACCTACATTATACTTATTAACCACTAATCTGCCACTCCGGACATCGCAGACACCTACATTATACTTATTAACCCCTAATCTGCTGCCCCCAACACCGCCGACACCTACATTATATTTATTAACCCCTAATCTCCTGCCCCTAATGTCGCCGCAACCTACCTACACTTATTAACCCCTAATCTGCCGCCCCCAACGTTGCCACCACTATAATAAACATATTAAACCCTAAACTGCCGCACTCCCACATCACAAACATTAGTTAAATATTATTAACCCTTAATCTGCTGCCCCTAACATCGCCGCCACCTACCTACATTTATTAACCCCTAATCTGCCGCCCCCAACGTCGCCGCCACTATAACTACATTTATTAACCCCTAAACCTAAGTCTAACCCTAACACCCCCTAACTTAAATATAATTAAAATAAATCTAAATAAAACCTTCTATTTATAACTAAATAAATCCTATTTAAAACTAAATACTTACCGGTAAAATAAACCCTAACGGCTAGATTTAGGGTTTGGCGGCCAAAGGGGTGCGTTAGCTACGCATGCTTTTTTTCTCCCGCACCTTTTAAATACCGCTGGTATTTAGAGTTCACAGAATGGCTGGGTTTTCAGTGCGTTAGGCTCCAAAAAGGGAGCGTAGAGCATAATTTAACGCAACTGCAACTCTCGATACCAGCGGTGCTTACGGACGCGGCCAGCTTCAAAAACGTGCTCGTGCACGATATCCCCATAGAAAACAATGGGGCAGTTTGAGCTGAAAAAAAACCTAACACCTGCAAAAAAGCAGCGTTCAGCTCCTAACGCAGCCCCATTGTTTTCTATGGGGAAACACATCCTACGTCTGCACCTAACACTCTAACATGTACCCCGAGTCTAAACACCCCTAACCTTACACTTATTAACCCCTAATCTGCTGCCCCCGCTATCGCTGACACCTGCATATTTTTTTTAACCCCTAATCTGCCGCTCCGTATACCGCCGCTACCTACATTATCCCTATGTACCCCTAATCTGCTGCCCCTAACACGCCGACCCCTTTATTATATTTATTAACCCCTAATCTGCCCCCCACAACATTGCCGCCAGCTACCTACAACAATTAACCCCTAATCTGCCGATCGGAGCTCACTGCTACTATAATAAATGTATTAACCCCTAAAGCTAAGTCTAACCCTAAAACTAACACTCCCCTAAGTTAAATATAATTTTTATCTAACGAAATTAATTAACTCTTATTACCTGTAAAATAAATCCTAACCTAAGTTACAATTAAACCTAACACTACACTATCAATAAATACATTAAATAAACTACCTACAATTATCTACAATTAAACCTAACACTACACTATCAATAAATAAATTAAATACAATTCCTACAAATAAATAAAATTAAATAAACTAACTAAAGTACAAAAAATAAAAAAGAACTAAGTTACAAAAAATAAAAAAATATTTACAAACATTAGAAAAAAATTACAACAATTTTAAACTAATTACACCTACTCTAAGCCCCCTAATAAAATAACAAAGACCCCCAAAATAAAAAAATGCCCTACCCTATTCTAAATTACAAAAGTTCAAAGCTCTTTTACCTTACCAGCCCTTAAAAGGGCCCTTTGCGGGGTATGCCCCAAAGAATTCAGCTCTTTTGCCTGTTAAAAAAACATACAATACCCCCCCAACATTACAACCCACCACCCACATACCCCTAATCTAACCCAAACCCCCCTTAAATAAACCTAACACTAAGCCCCTGAAGATCTTCCTACCTTGTCTTCACCAAGCCAGGTATCACCGATCGTTCCAGGCTCCGAAATCTTCATCCAAGCCCAAGCGGGGGCTGGCGATCCATAATCCGGCGGCTGAAGAGGTCCCGAAGAGGCGCCAAAGTCTTCATCCTATCCGGGAAGAAGAGGCAATCCGGACCGGCAACCATCTTGATCCAAGCGGCATCTTCTATCTTCATCCGATGACGACCGGCTCCATCTTGAAGACAACCACCACGGACCCATCTTCTTCTTCCGATGACTTCCCGACGAATGACGGTTCCTTTAAGGGACATCATCCAAGATGGCGTCCCTCGAATTCCGATTGGCTGATAGGATTCTATCAGCCAATCGGAATTAAGGTAGGAAAATTCTGATTGGCTGATGGAATCAGCCAATCAGAATCAAGTTCAATCCGATTGGCTGATTTAATCAGCCAATCAGATTGAGCTCGCATTCTATTGGCTGTTCCGATCAGCCAATAGAATGCGAGCTCAATCTGATTGGCTGATCGGATCAGCCAATCGGATTGAACTTGATTCTGATTGGCTGATTCCATCAGCCAATCAGAATTTTCCTACCTTAATTCCGATTGGCTGATACGTTCTTATAAAGGAACCGTCATTCGTCGGGAAGTCGTCGGAAGAAGAAGATGGGTCCGTGGTGGAGGTCTTCAAGATGGAGCTGGTCGTCATCGGATGAAGATAGAAGATGCCGCTTGGATCAAGATGGTTGCCGGTCCGGATCGCCTCTTCTTCCCGGATAGGATGAAGACTTTGGAGCCTCTTCTGGACCTCTTCAGCCGCCGGATTATGGATCGCCAGCCCCCGCTTGGGCTTTAATGAAGATTTCGGAGCCTGGAATGATCGGTGATACCTGGCATGGTGAAGACAAGGTAGGAAGATCTTCAGGGGCTTAGTGTTAGGTTTATTTAAGGGGGGTTTGGGTTAGATTAAGGGTATGTGGGTGGTGGGTTGTAATGTTGGGGGGGGGTATTGTATGTTTTTTTTCACAGGCAAAAGAGCTGAATTCTTTGGGGCATGCCCCGAAAAGGGCCCTTTTACGGGCTGGTAAGGTAAAAGAGCTTTGAACTTTTGTAATTTAGAATAGGGTAGGGAATTTTTTTTATTTTGGGGGGTCTTTGTTATTTTATTAGGGGGCTTAGAGTAGGTGTAATTAGTTTAAAATTGTTGTAATTTTTTTCTAATGTTTGTAAATATTTTTTTTATTTTATGTAACGTAGTTCTTTTTTATTTTTTGTACTTTAGTTAGTTTATTTAATTGTATTTATTTGTATGAATTGTATTTAATTTATTTATTGATAGTGTAGTGTTAGGTTTAATTGTAGATAATTGTAGGTAGTTTATTTAATTTATTTATTGATAGTGTAGTGTTAGGTTTAATTGTAACTTAGGTTAGGATTTATTTTACAGGTAATTTTGTAATTATTTTAACTAGGTAACTATTAAATAGTTATTAACTATTTAATAGCTATTGTACCTGGTTAAAATAATTACAAAGTTACCTGTAAAATAAATATAAATCCTAAGGCCTAGATTTGGAGTTTGGCGGTAGATGGGCTGTTAACGCTTCACAGGCTTTTTTCTGGCCGCACCATAAAATTAACTCTGGTATCGAGAGTTCAAAAAAATGCTGCGTAGAGCATTTTTACTGCAAATGCAACTCTCGATACCAGAGTTGCTTACGGACGCGGCCAGCTTCAAAAACGTGCTCGTGCACGATTCTCCCATAGGAAACAATGGGGCTGTTTGAGCTGAAAAAAAACCTAACACCTGCAAAAAAGCAGCGTTCAGCTCCTAACGCAGCCCCATTGTTTCCTATGGGGAAACACTTCCTACGTCTGCACCTAACACTCTAACATGTACCCCGAGTCTAAACACCCCTAACCTTACACTTATTAACCCCTAATCTGCCGCCCCCGCTGTTGCTGACCCCTGCATTATATTATTAACCCCTAATCTTCCGCTCCGTAAACCGCCGCTACCTACGTTATCCCTATGTACCCCTAATCTGCTGCCCTAACATCGCCGACCCCTATATTATATTTATTAACCCCTAACCTGCCCCCCACAACGTCGCCGCCAGCTACCTACAATAATTAACCCCTAATCTTCCGACCGCAAAGCGCCGCCACCTACGTTATCCTTATGTACCCCTAATCTGCTGCCCCTAACACCGCCGACCCCTATATTATATTTATTAACCCCTAACCTGCCCCCCACAACGTCGCTGACACCTGCCTACACTTATTAACCCCTAATCTGCCGAGCGGACCTGAGCGCTACTATAATAAAGTTATTAACCCCTAATCCGCCTCACTAACCCTATCATAAATAGTATTAACCCCTAATCTGCCCTCCCTAACATCGCCGACACCTAACTTCAATTATTAACCCCTAATCTGACGACCGGAGCTCACCGCTGTTCTAATAAATGTATTAACCCCTAAAGCTAAGTCTAACCCTAACACTAACACCCCCCTAAATTAAATATAATTTTAATCTAACGAAATTAATTAACTCTTATTAAATAAATTATTCCTATTTAAAGATAAATACTTACCTGTAAAATAAACTCTAATATAGCTACAATATAAATTATAATTACATTGTAGCTATTTTAGGATTAATATTTATTTTACAGGCAACTTGGTAATTATTTTAACCAGGTACAATAGCTATTAAATAGTTAAGAACTATTTAATAGTTACCTAGTTAAAATAATAACAAAATTACCTGTAAAATAAATCCTAACCTAAGTTATAATTAAACCTAACACTACCCTATCAATAAATTAATTAAATAAAATACCTACAATTACCTACAATAAAACCTAACACTACACTATCAATAAATAAATTAAATACAATTCCTACAAATAACTACAATGACATAAACTAACTAAAGTACAAAAAATAAAAAAGAACTAAGTTACAAAAAATAAAAAAATATTTACAAACATAAGAAAAATATTACAACAATTTTAAACTAATTACACCTACTCTAAGCCCCCTAATAAAATAACAAAGACCCCCAAAATAAAAAAATGCCCTACCCTATTCTAAATTAATAGAGTTAAAAGCTCTTTTACCTTACCAGCCCTGAACAGGGCCCTTTGCGGGGCATGCCCCAAGAAAATCAGCTCTTTTGCCTGTAAAAAAAATAATACAATACCCCCCCCAACATTACAACCCACCACCCACATACCCCTAATCTAACCCAAACCCCCCTTAAATAAACCTAACACTAAGCCCCTGAAGATCTTCCTACCTTGTCTTCACCATCCAGGTATCACCGATCCGTCCTGGCATCCGGTGCTGAAGAGGTCCAGAAGAGGCTCCAAAGTATTCCTCCTATCCAGCAAGAAGAGGACATCCGGACCGGCAAACATCTTCTCCAAGCGGCATCTTCGATCTTCTTCCATCCGGTGCGGAGCGGGTCCATCTTGAAGTAGCCGACGCGGATCCATCCTCTTCTTCCGTTGTCTCCGGACGAATGACGGTTCCTTTAAGGGACGTCATCCAAGATGGCGTCCCTCGAATTCCGATTGGCTGATAGGATTCTATCAGCCAATCGGAATTAAGGTAGGAATATTCTGATTGGCTGATGGAATCAGCCAATCAGAATCAAGTTCAATCCGATTGGCTGATCCAATCAGCCAATCAGATTGAGCTCGCATTCTATTGGCTGATCGGAACAGCCAATAGAATGCGAGCTCAATCTGATTGGCTGATTGGATCAGCCAATAGGATTGAACTTGATTCTGATTGGCTGATTCCATCAGCCAATCAGAATATTCCTACCTTAATTCCGATTGGCTGATAGAATCCTATCAGCCAATCGGAATTCGAGGGACGCCATCTTGGATGACGTCCCTTAAAGGAACCGTCATTCATCGGGAGACAACGGAAGAAGAGGATGGATCCGCGTCGGCTGCTTCAAGATGGACCCGCTCCGCACCAGATGGAAGAAGATCGAAGATGCCGCTTGGAGAAGATGTTTGCCGGTCCGGATGTCCTCTTCTTGACGGATAGGAGGAAGACTTTGGAGCCTCTTCTGGACCTCTTCAGCACCGGATGCCAGGACGGATCGGTGATACCTGAATGGTGAAGACAAGGTAGGAAGATCTTCAGGGGCTTAGTGTTAGGTTTATTTAAGGGGGGTTTGGGTTAGATTAGGGGTATGTGGGTGGTGGGTTGTAATGTTGGGGGGGGGTATTGTATGTTTTTTTTTACAGGCAAAAGAGCTGATTTTCTTGGGGCATGCCCCGCAAAGGGCCCTGTTCAGGGCTGGTAAGGTAAAAGAGCTTTTAACTCTATTAATTTAGAATAGGGTAGGGCATTTTTTTATTTTGGGGGTCTTTGTTATTTTATTAGGGGGCTTAGAGTAGGTGTAATTAGTTTAAAATTGTTGTAATATTTTTCTAATGTTGGTAAATATTTTTTTTATTTTTTGTAACTTAGTTCTTTTTTTATTTTTTGTACTTTAGATAGTTTATGTAATTGTAGTTATTTGTAGCAATTGTATTTAATTTATTTATTGATAGTGTAGTGTTAGGTTAATTGTAGGTAATTGTAGGTAGTTTATTTAATTAATTTATTGATAGGGTAGTGTTAGGTTTAATTATAACTTAGGTTAGGATTTATTTTACAGGTAATTTTGTTATTATTTTAACTAGGTAACTATTAAATAGTTCTTAACTATTTAATAGCTATTGTACCTGGTTAAAATAATTACAAAGTTGCCTGTAAAATAAATATTAATTCTAAAATAGCTACAATATAATTATAATTTATATTGTAGCTATATTAGGATGTATTTTACAGGTAAGTATTTAGCTTTAAATAGGAATAATTTATTTAATAAGAGTTAATTAATTTCGTTAGATTTAAATTATATTTAAGTTAGGGGGGTGTTAGTGTTAGGGTTAGACTTAGCTTTAGGGGTTAATCCATTTATTATAGTAGCGATGAGCTCCGGTCGTCAGATTAGGGGTTAATAATTGAAGGTAGGTGTCGGCGATGTTAGGGAGGGCAGATTAGGGGTTAATACTATTTATGATAGGGTTAGTGAGGCGGATTAGGGGTTAATTACTTTATTATAGTAGCGGTGCGGTCCGCTCGGCAGATTAGGGGTTAATAAGTGTAGGCAGGTGTCGGTGACGTTGAGGGGGGCAGATTAGGGGTTAATAAATATAATATAGGGGTCGGCGGTGTTAGGGGCAGCAGATTAGGGGTACATAAGGATAATGTAGGTGGCGGCGCTTTGCGGTCGGCAGATTAGGGGTTAATTATTGTAAGTAGCTGGCGGCGACGTTGTGGGGGGCAGGTTAGGGGTTAATAAATATAATACAGGGGTCGGCGGGGTTAGGGGCAGCAGATTAGGGGTACATAAGTATAACGTAGTTGGCGGTCGGCAGATTAGGGGTTAAAAAATTTTAATCGAGTGGCGGCGATGTGGGGGGACCTCGGTTTAGGGGTACATAGGTAGTTTATGGGTGTTAGTGTACTTTAGGGTACAGTAGTTAAGAGCTTTATGAACCGGCGTTAGCCCAGAAAGCTCTTAACTCCTGCTATTTTCCTGCGGCTGGAGTTTTGTCGTTAGATTTCTAACGCTCACTTCAGAAACGACTCTAAATACCAGCGTTAGAAAGATCCCATTGAAAAGATAGGATACACAATTGACGTAAGGGGATCTGCGGTATGGAAAAGTCGCGGCTGGAAAGTGTGCGTTAGACCCTTTAATGACTGGCTCCAAATACCAGAGGGCGGTAAAAACCAGCGTTAGGACCCTCTAACGCTGGTTTTGACGGCTACCGCCCAACTCTAAATCTAGGCCTAAGATAGCTACAATATAACTAATAGTTACATTGTATCTAGCTTAGGTTTTTTTTTTTATTTCACAGGCAAGTTTGTATTTATTTTAACTAGGTAGAATAGTTACTAAATAGTTATTAACTATTTACTAGCTACCTAGCTAAAATAAATACAAATTTACCTGTAAAATAAAACCTACCCTGTCTTACACTAACACCTAACCTTACACTACAATTAAATCAATTACCTAAGTTAAATACAATTATCTAAATTACAAAAAAACACACTAAATTACACAAAATAAAAAACAAATTACAAGATATTTAAACTAATTACACCTAATCTAATTGCCCTATCAAAATAAAAAAGCCCCCCCCAAAATAAAAAAAACCCTAGCCTAAACTAAACTACCAATAGCCCTTAAAAGGGCCTTTTCCGGGACATTGCCCCAAAGAAATCAGCTCTTTTACATGTAAAAAAAATACAAACACCCCCCCAACAGTAAAACCCACCACCCACACAACCAACCCCCCAAATAAAAACCCTAACTAAAAAAGCCTAAGCTCCCCATTGCCATTAAACTGATTTAATTGTAGTGTAAGGTTATGTGTTAGTGTAAGACAGGTTAGGTTTTATTTTACAGGTAAATTTGTATTTATTTTAGCTAGGTAGTTAGTAAATAGTTAATAACTGTTTAGTAACTATTCTACCTAGTTAAAATAAATACATACTTGCCTGTAAAATAAAAAAAAAACCCTAAGCTAGATACAATGTAACTATTAGTAATATTGTAGCTAGCTTAGGCCTAGATTTAGAGTTGGGCGGTAGCCGTCAAAACCAGCGTTAGAGGCTCCTAACGCTGGTTTTTACCGCCCTCTGGTATTTGGAGCCAGTCATTAAAGGGTCTAACGCTCACTTTCCAGCCACGACTTTTCCATACTGCAGATCCCCTTACGTCAATTGCGTATCCTATCTTTTCAATGGGATCTTTCTAACGCTGGTATTTAGAGTCGTGGCTGAAGTGAGCATTAGAAATCTAACGACAAAACTCCAGCCGCAGAAAAAAGTCAGTAGTTAAGAGCTTTCTGGGCTAACGCCGGTTTATAAAGCTCTTAACTACTGTGCTCTAAAGTACACTAACACCCATAAACTACCTATGTACCCCTAAACCGAGGTCCCCCCACACCGCCGCCACTCTATTAAAAATTTTTAACCCCTAATCTGCCGTCCGCACGCCGCTGCCACCTACGTTATCCCTATGAACCCCTAATCTTCTGCCCCTAACATCGCCGACCCCTATATTATATTTATTAACCCCTAATCTTCCCCCCTCACCATCGCCTCCACCTGCCTACACTTATTAACCCCTAATCTTCCGAGCGGACCGCACCGCTACTATAATAAAGTTATTAACCCCTAATCCGCCTCATTCCCGCCTCAATAACCCTATAATAAATAGTATTAACCCCTAATCTGCTCTCCCTAACATCGCCGACACCTAACTTCAAGTATTAACCCCTAATCTGCCGATCAGAGCTCACCGCTACTCTAATAAATTTTTTAACCCCTAAAGCTAATTCTAACCCTAACCCTAACACCCCCCTAAGTTAAATATAATTTTATTCTAATGAAATAAATTAACTCTTATTAAATAAATTATTCCTATTTAAAGCTAAATACTTACCTGTAAAATAAACCCTAATATAGCTACATTATAAATTATAATTATATTGTAGCTATTTTAGGATTAATATTTATTTTACAGGCAACTTTGTATTTATTTTAACCAGGTACAATAGCTATTAAATAGTTAATAACTATTTAATAGTTACCTAGTTAAAATAACTACAAAATTACCTGTAAAATAAATCCTAACCTAAGTTACAATTAAACCTAACACTACACTATCAATAAATTAATTAAATAAAATACCTACAAATAAATACAATTAAATAAACTAACTAAAGTACAAAAAATAAAAAAAGAACTAAGTTACAAAAAATAAAAAAATATTTACAAACATTAGAAAAATATTACAACAATTTTAAACTAATTACACCTACTCTAAGCCCCCTAATAAAATAACAAAGCCCTCCAAAATAAAAAAATGCCCTACCCTATTCTAAAATTAAAATAGAAAAGCTCTTTTACCTTACCAGCCCTGAAAAGGGCCCTTTGCGGGGCATGCCCCAAAGAATTCAGCTCTTTTGCCTGTAAAAAAAACACATACAATACCCCCCCAACATTACAACCCACCACCCACATACCCCTAATCTAACCCAAACCCCCCTTAAATAAACCTAACACTAAGCCCCTGAAGATCTCCCTACTTTGTTTTCACCTCACCGGGTTCAGCGATCGGTCCAGAAGAGGGTCCGAAGTCTTGATCCAAGCGGCGGCTGAAGAACTCCATCATCGGGCTGAAGTCGAAAGTCCATCATCGGGATGAAGTCTTCTATCAAGCAGCATCTTCAATCTTCTTTGTTCCGGAGCGGAGCCATCTTCTTCCAAGCCGACGCGGAACATCCTCTTCAACCGACGCCTACTCGCCAAATGACGGTTCCTTTAAATGACGCCATCCAAGATGGCGTCCTTTGAATTCCGATTGGCTGATAGGATTCTATCAGCCAATCGGAATTAAGGTAGGAATATTCTGATTAGCTGATGGAATCAGCCAATCAGATTCAAGTTCAATCCGATTGGCTGATTGAATCAGCCAATCAGATTGAGCTCGCATTCTATTGGCTGTTCCGATCAGCCAATAGAATGCAAGCTCAATCTGATTGGCTGATTGGATCAGCCAATCGGATTGAACTTGAATCTGATTGGCTGATTCCATCAGCCAATCAGAATATTCCTACCTTAATTCCGATTGGCTGATAGAATCCTATCAGCCAATCGGAATTTGAGGGACGCCATCTTGGATGACGTCATTTAAAGGAACCGTCATTCGGCGAGTAGGCGTCGGTTGAAGAGGATGTTCCGCATCGGCTTGGAAGAAGATGGCTCCGCTCCGGAAGAAAGAAGATTGAAGATGCTGCTTGATAGAAGACTTCATCCCGATGATGGACTTCCGACTTCAGCCCGATGATGGATTTCTTCAGCCGCCGCTTGGATCCAGACTTCAGCCCGAGGATGGACGTCACTCTTCAGCCCCCCGCTTGGGCTTGGATCAAGACTTCGGACCCTCTTCTGGACAGATCGGGACCCGGTGAGGTGAAGACAAGGTAGGGAGATCTTCACGGGCTTAGTGTTAGGTTTATTTAAGGGGGGTTTGGGTTAGATTAGGGGTATGTGGGTGGTGGGTTGTAATGTTGGGGGGGGGGATTGTATGTGTTTTTTTTCCATGCAAAAGAGCTGAATTCTTTGGGGCATGCCCCGCAAAGGGCCCTTTTCAGGGCTGGTAAGGTAAAAGAGCTTTGAACTTTTTTAATTTAGAATAGGGTAGGGCATTTTTTTATTTTGGGGGGCTTTGTTATGTTATTAGGGGGCTTAGAGTAGGTGTAATTAGTTTAAAATTGTTGTAATATTTTTCTAATGTTTGTAAATATTTTTTTATTTTTTGTAACTTAGTTCTTTTTTATTTTTTGTACTTTAGTTAGTTTATTTAATTGTATTTATTTTTAGGTATTTTATTTAATTAATTTATTGATAGTGTAGTGTTAGGTTTAATTGTAGATAATTGTAGGTATTTTATTTAATTAATTTATTGATAGTGTAGTGTTAGGTTTAATTGTATATAATTGTAGGTATTGTATTTAATTAATTTATTGATAGTGTAGTGTTAGGTTTAATTGTAACTTAGGTTAGGATTTATTTTACAGGTAATTTTGTAATTATTTTAACTATTTTAGCTATTAAATAGTTATTAACTATTTAATAGCTATTGTACCTGGTTAAAATATATACAAAGTTGCCTGTAAAATAAATATTAATCCTAAAATAGCTATAATATAATTATAATTTATATTGTAGCTATATTAGGGTTTATTTTACAGGTAAGTATTTAGCTTTAAATAGGAATAATTTATTTAATAAGAGTTAATTTGTTTCGTTAGATACAAATTATATTTAACTTAGGGGGGTGTTAGTGTTAGGGTTAGACTTAGCTTTAGGGGTTCGGCGAGATTCGGTCGGCAGATTAGGTGTCAATAATTGAAGTTAGGTTTGGCGATGTTAGGGAGGGCAGATTAGGGGTTAATACTATTTATTATAGGGTTATTGAGGCGGGAGTGAGGCGGGTTAGGGGTTAATAACTTTATTATAGTAACGGTGCGGTCCGCTCGGCAGATTAGGGGTTAATAAGTGTAGGCAGGTGGAGGTGACGTTGTAGGGGGCAGATTAGGGGTTAATAAATATAATATAGGGGTTGGCGGTGTTAGGGGCAGCAGATTAGGGGTACACAGGGATAATGTAGGTAGCGGCGGTTTACGGAGCGGCAGATTAGGGGTTAATAATAATATGCAGGTGTCAGCGATAGCGGGGGCGGCAGATTAGGGGTTAATAAGTGTAAGGTTAGGGGTGTTTAGACTCGGGGTACATGTTAGAGTGTTTGGTGCATACTTAGGAAGTGTTTCCCCATAGGAAACAATGGGGCTGCGTTAGGAGCTGAACGCGGCTTTTTTGCAGGTGTTAGTTTTTTTTCAGCTCAAATAGCCCCATTGTTTTCTATGGGGGAATCGTGCACAAGCACGTTTTTGAAGCTGGCCACGTCCGTAAGCACCGCTGGTATCGAGATTTGCAGTGGCGTTAAATTATGCTCTACGCTCCCTTTTTGGAGCCTAACGCACTGAAAACCCAGCCATTCTGTGAACTCTAAATACCAGCGGTATTTAAAAGGTGCAGGGGAAAAAAAGCATGCGTAGCTAACGCACCCCTTTGGCAGCCAAACTCTAAATCTAGCCGTTAGGGTTTCTTTTACAGGTAAGTATTTAGTTTTAAATAGGAATAATTTAGTTATTAATAGTAGGTTTTATTTAGATTTATTTTAATTATATTTAAGTTAGGGGGTGTTAGGGTTAGACTTAGGTTTAGGGGTTAATAAATTTAGTATAGTGGCGTCAATGTTGGGGGCGGCAGATTAGGGGTTAATAACGGTAATGTAGGTGGCGGCGATGTTAGGGGCGGCAGATTAGGGGTTAATAATATTTAACTAGTGTTTGCGATGCTGGAGTGTGGCGGTTTAGGGGTTAATAACTTTAGTATAGTGGCGGTGATGTCCGGACTAGTAGATTAGGGGTTAATAATTTTATTTTAGTGTATGCGATGCAGGAGGGCCTCGGTTTAGGGGTTAATAGGTAGTTTATGGGTGTTAGTCTACTTTTTAACACTTAAGTTATGAGTTTTATGCTACAGCTGTAGTGTAAAACTCATAACTACTGACTTTAGAATGCGTTACAAACTTGTGGGATAGGCTGTACTGCTCACTTTTTGGCCTAAAAAAAAAAAGCTTATAATATTGGCGCTATGGAAGTCCCATTGAAAAAAGACTTTACAAAAATTGCGTAAGTTAATTTGCGGTACGGCCAAAAAAGTGTGCGGGTCAGCTGTACCTATAAGACTCGTAATAGCAGCGGTAGTGAAAAAGCAGCGTTATGAGCCTTAATGCTGCTTTTTTTACTCATAACGCAAAACTCGTAATCTAGCCGTTAGTTTCTTGTTTCTTTTTGTATTTTGATTTGTGGTTTTCAAAAATTTGAAAATAGATCCTGTTGCTACTTGACATTTGCATTAATCTGTTCCATTGTATAATTTTCTTTTCTTCATCTCTGGCCTGGGATCCCAACCCTATGAGAAGTCTTAAAGTATTGATAACACTTCTTGTATCTCATATGATGTATATTGATTCCAATTCATGTGAAATTAACAAAGTATTTGTAACCTGGTACTTAAATGTCATGCTTGTAACGGATCTTTTTATAAATAAAGAATAAAAAAAAAATTATGTTAATTTGTTTAAAAATGTTTAGACTTGGCTGATATTTTACTCTATAACAACACAATCGCAATGTTGTGTAATTACAAGATGTTTACTGTGCCTTTAACTTTTTGGTTCCCAAAACAAACATACATTCTCAAAACACATACAAATATCTGAAAAAAAATTAAAGTAATTGAGAAGTATATTAAATAACCTAGAAGAACTTGAAAAGACATTTCTTTTTACTGTGATTTAAATCAATTAGCGATAGCAGTTTGTTGTGGTAGAATAGGCCTTTCAATGAAGTAAAACAACCACAGTAAAAAAAAAAATTTTAACCAGTATATTTTACCCTTTCTGATACAACTATAGCATGCTATATACTTTCAATGACAGTTGCAGAAGCGGTAGTAGTGAGTAGATTCTTATTTAAGGCTTTTTTAAAATTTGTATTGATGAAACTTGCTTGCTATTTAAAAAAAAAAAAAAAAACATATATATATATATATAATCATTTATTTGTATAGCATCGCAAAATTCCGTAGCGCTGTGTACAAAGAAAGGGGGTATACAATGACAAGGATTTGTGATAAAATACAAAACATAACAAACTAAACAAATCTAGTACAGGAGGAAGAGGGCCCTGCTCCGGAGAGCTCACAGTCTATAGATTTAGAGTGCAGAGACATAAGGTTTGGGCTAGCTTGTCACATGGTTTGTAGTTGCAGCAGTGATACAGGCAGTTCAAGAATAATTTTGGTTAGGATGAGAGATGAAGGAGAGATGGTAAGACTCTATGAATAGGTATGTTTTCAAGGAGCATCTGAAGCTATAAAAGGTTGGAGACAGTCTTATAGAGTGGGGTAGAGAGTTCCAGATGACAGGAGCGGCATGTGAGAAGTCTTGGAGACAGGATTGAAACATAGAGATAACAGGAGTGGAGAGATGTAGGTTAGCGGTTGAACAAAGAGGATAGGATGGGGAATATTTGGAGATGGGAGTTAGACTGTTGAGTGCTTTGTAAGTTAGGGTTAATACTTTAAATTGTATTCTGGGGTGTATGGGGAGCCAGTGTAGAGACTGGAAGAGTGGAGCAGCTGATGTAGATAGGCGGCTTAGGTGGATGAGTCTAGCTGAAACATTCATAATAGATTGGAGGGAGGAGAAGCAGTGTTTTGGAAGGCCATTTAGAAGTAGATTGCAAAAATCAATGCATGACAAAATGAGGGAATGAATTAGTATTTTTGTCGTTTTTTGAGTAAGGAAGGGACAAATTCTGGAAATGTTGCGTAGTTGTGAACAGCAGGATTTGGTAAGCGCTTTTATAGGTGGGTTTAAACTGAGTTCTGAGTCAAGTGTGACCCCAAGACAGCGGGCCTGGGGTGAGGTGTTGAGAATATGGTCTCCAACCATTAGAGAAATGTCAGGTGTTGGATTTCTCGAAGAGGGGGGAATAAGAAGTAGCTCAGTTTGGGACAGATTAAGTTGGAGGTAGTGTGAAAACATCCAAGAGGAAATAGCAGAGAGGCAGTTGGAAGTCTGGTTGAGTAAAGAGGGAGAGATATCAGGAGAGGAAAGATAGATTTGGGTATCATCAGCATATAAGTGGTACTGGAAGCTAAATGAGGCATAATGTATAGAGAGAGAAAAGCAAGGGACCCAAGACAGAGCCTTGCGGTACTCCAACTGAGAGAGGCAAAGGATCAGAAGATATGTTGTTAAAGGAAACTGAAAATGAGCAGTTTGAGAGATATGAGGAAAAACAGGATAGGGCTGTGTCTCGGTTGCCAAATGAACGCAGTATTTTTATGAGACGAGGATGGTCAACTTTGTCAAAAGCAGAGGACAGGTCAAGAAGAATTAGTAAGGAGTAGTGACTCTTTGCTTTAGCTGATAACAGGTCATGTGTTACTTTAGTAAGAGCGGTTTCTGTTGAGTGTTTAGGGCGGAAACCAGATTGTAGTGAATCAAGTAAGGAGTTAGTAGTGAGAAATTGATTTAGCCAATTATAGATCAATAATTTTGAAGCAAAGGGAAGTAAGCAAACTGGTCAATAGTTAGAAGGGGTGTAGGGGTCAAGCGAGAGCTTTTTTAGGATTGGTATGATTGATGTATGATTGAATGCATTTGGAAATGGGCCACAAGTGAGAGATTGGTTACAGAAATGATTTAGGGTAGGGGTTAGTGAAGAGGAGAGAGAGGGAAGAAGTTGTGAAGGAATATGGTCAAGTGGGCAGGTTGTGAGATGAGCCAAATATAGGAGTACAGAGAGAGTCATTTAAATGCCTGTAAGGAAGCAGTTTTTTAGTTGCTTGCAAAGATGTAGCAGGTAGAGTAAGAGAGAAAGTTAGTAGATGGTAATCATAGAGAGGAATGGGAAGTTAAAGAAGTTGGAAACAGCACAGAGATTACTGAAGACCAGGTCTATGGAGTTGCCTTCACAGTGGGTTTGAGATGTTGTCCACTGGGACAGGCCAAAGAGGTGGTAAGGGATAGAAGTTTAGAGGCAGCAGGGATGTTAGGATTGTAACGGGTATGTTGGAAAGATGAAATAAGGGACATTACAAGAGAGAAAATGTGGAAGCCAGGCTTCAAAGTGGTCCAGATATTGTGATGCTTGGCCAGGTGGCCAATAGTTAACAGCAACATGAAGAGCTTCAGGGGCGAAGAGGCGGATAGCATTAACTTCAAAAGATGAGAAGGAAAGAGAGGGGGTTGAAGGAATGCAGTTAAAGGTACTGTGTATTAAGACTTAGTAAATGTGAAACAAAGTGTTAGTACAAATATAAAGGTTAATTAAGTTCTTTGTTGTTGGGGAAGGTGCATAGGGATAATCTGTATGACAAGGGGCGAGAAGGAAGAGAAAAAAAATAAAGGATGTATGTGTGTATGTATTTATGTATTTATGTGTCTATATGTTTATTGTGTCTAAATGTATATTTGTTAAAAGTCAATTTAATTCAGGCAAATTGCATATTCAGCAATATTGTTTATCTTGAATTTCAAATAAGTAGAGGGCATTGCTAGCAGGGAGAGGCATTGCACAAGCAGCCACTTGTGCAATGTTATATGCAGGCAGCGTACTGCTGCCCCATGGCTGCAATGCCAGTGGACAGGTTCTTGGGAGCCAATGTTAAATGTGGCTCATACTGTAAACTCTTGCATATACACAGTAGGGGCTGGTGCCTCAGAAAGGGTGCACAATCTTATAATGGAAGTACATTTGCAAGATTTATGTATTTATTGTATATTAATTTCATTCAGAACAGTTAAGTTTAGAGTTTCATGTCCCCAGATGTCTAATTCATACGTTAAAAATCAAATGGAAAGAGTATATAGAAGAAAAATGTTTTGCGCTAGTGCAGCTTTGCCCAATTGCTTTACCTACCATGAACAGTCTGAGTGCAGTCATTAATAGAAATCTATTACCGTAACCTGAGGCAAATTGATGTGCTAAGATGTCTTTACTTATACTTTATATCTGACTTGATTAATACACCACACACCATACTAATGTTCACAGATAAATATTAACCATTTTTGAGTGCAAAAAGTTAAGCACATAGAAAAATGTTTTGCTCAGAAGCCTCAAACATTGCTGTTTAACAGAAGAGCACGGCTGGTAACTTGCAGATTGCGGGACGGCTGCTCCTGATTGGCTTACCAGCTGTTTCCTGCTTGGGAGCTGCAATAATCTCTAGCAGAGCTTTAATTATTTGTTTAACCCTTTCAACAGGCTTCAACACATAGCTTTCTAACACAATATTTATGATGTTTTCCACATGTATACTTATTGATATATGACCTAAAATACTTGCATTTAGTTTTTAACTAAATATTATATGCCAAATATAGGGCATATTGACCTTAGCAAGCTGAAGGTTTTTAGAGCAGAAAATTGAAAAATCCCAAATATATATAGCATAGGTATAAAATTAAAATACACAGAGCTTGAAAACATGGAATTTAACTGTAGCACAAAATAACAGTTCATGGTTTCAAAGGTCACTTTCTCTTTAGTCATGGTTCATTGATGTTGTCTGAGTTTCAAGGTTTAGTATTTCATTTCTTCACTATTTTCAATGTCATTTATTTTTAGCTAAGTTGAATGAAAGATTAAGTTCATTTTCCGAGCCTTGATCTTCCTTAGTGAAGGATGTCTCTCTTGACCTTTGTTGTCACAATTTTATTTTTTGAACTAAATATATTTCTCTTTCTCAATTCACATTTATTGTTTTACTGGTTCCGCTTTTAGTTCAAATATTACAATTGAGCATGCATTCATTTTAGAGGAATTTTTAGAGCCATCATATTTGGTAATATACTATTTTAATATAACTGACCTCATTACAAACTATGAAAAATCTACTTTATCCTGCAATTATTCTACAAAATCATGGAATAGATAAAGTAAGTACGCTGAAGTAAGTACGGGTTGCGCTATCTTGTGCTTGTATTACAATTTGAAAGTAAATGGGTGCTTTCGAGCGTGAACAAGATTTGCACTCATCTGGTTAACATAAGTGAAGACCTAGGGGGTCGATTTATTAAGCCGCAGATGCTGCATCGATGCCCCCCCCCCCATCAGTTCTGGTCCGCCAGAAACGGAAGTTAAAGGGACACTGAACTCAAAATGTTTCTTTCATGATTCAGATAGAGCATGCAAGTTTAAGCAACTTTCTAATTTACTCCTATTATCAATTTTTCTTCGTTCTCCTGCTTTCTTTATTTGAAAAAGAAGGCATCTAAGCTATTTTTTTGGTTCAGTACCATGGAAAGCACTTGTTTATTGGTGGATGCATTTAATCACCAATCAGTAAGAACAACCCAGGTTGTTCACCAAAAATGGGGCCGGCATCTAAACTAACATTCTTGCATTTCAAATAAAGATACCAAGAGAATGAAGACACTTTCGGCGAGATTATGAGTTCTGCGTTAGCCTTAAAAAGCATCGTTAAGGGGTCCTAACACTGCTTTTTATCTAACGCAGGTATTACGAGTCAGGCAGGAAAGGGTCTACCGCTCACTTTCTTTCCGCGACTCAAGGCTACCGCATATCCCCTTACGTCAATTGTGTATCCTATCTTTTCTATGGGATTTGCCTAACGCTGGTATTACAAGTCTTGGAAGAAGTGAGTGGTAGAGCCTCTACCAACAAGACTCCAACCGCAAAAAAAATTCAGTAATTAAGAGCTTTATGGGCTAACGCCGGAACATAAAGCTCTTAACTATAGTGCTAAAAGTACACTAACACCCATAAACTACCTATTAACCCCTAAACCGAGGCCCCCCCACATCGCAAACCCTATAATATACATTTTTAACCCCTAATCTTCCGACCGGACATCGCCGCCACCTACATTATCCCTATGAACCCCTAATCTGCTCCCCCTAACATTGCCGACACCTATGCTATATTTATTACCCCCTAATCTGCTGCCCCCAACCTCGCCGCCACCTACCTACACTTATTAACCCCTAATCTGCTGACCGGACATCGCCGCCACTATAATAAATGTATTAACCCCTAAACCGCCGCACTCCCGCCTCACAAACACTATAATAAATCTTATTAACCCCTAATCTGCCCTCCCTAATATCGCCGCCACCTACCTTCAATTATTAACCCCTAATCTCCCGACCCCAATGTCGCCACTACTATAATAAATTTATGAACCCCTAAACCTAAGTCTAACCCTAACACCCCCCTAAGTTAAATATAATTTAAATTAAACTAAATAAATTTACTATAATGAAAAAAATTATTCCTATTTAAAACTAAATACTTACCTATAAAAACATAATTTATGCTTACCTGATAAATTTATTTCTCTTGTGGTGTATCCAGTCCACGGATCATCCATTATTTGTGGGATATTCTCCTTCCCAACAGGAAGCTGCAAGAGGATCACCCACAGCAGAGCTGTCTATATAGCTCCTCCCCTAACTGCCACTACCAGTCATTCGACCAAAGACAAGCAAGAGAAAGGAGAAACTATAGGGTGCAGTGTCGTGGACTGGATACACCACAAGAGAAATAAATTTATCAGGTAAGCATAAATTATGTTTTCTCTTGTAAGGTGTATCCAGTCCATGGATCATCCATTACTTGTGGGATACCAATACCAAAGCTATAGGACACGGCTGAAGGGAGGGACAAGGCAGGCGCTTAACGGAAGGCACCACTGCCTGCAAGACCTTTCTCCCAAAAATAGCCTCCGAAGAAGCAAAAGTATCAAATTTATAGAACTTTGAAAAATTATGAAGCGAAGACCAAGTCGCCGTCTTACAAATCTGTTCAACAGAAGCCTCATTTTTAAAAGCCCATGTGGAAGCTACCGCTCTAGTAGAATGAGCTGTAATCCTTTCAGGAGGCTGCTGGCCAGCAGTCTCATAAGCTAAGCGTATTATACTCCTTAGCCAAAAAGAAAGAGAGGTTGCCGAAGCCTTTTGGCCTCTCCTCTGTCCAGAGTAGACAACAAACAATGCAGATGTTTGACAAAAATCTTTAGTAGCTTGTAAATAAAACTTTAAAGCACAAACCACGTCAAGATTGTGTAAAAGACGTTCCTTCTTTGAAGAAGGATTAGGACACAGTGATGGTACAACATTCTCCTGATTGATATTTTTATTAGATACCACCTTAGGTAAAAAACCAGGTTTGGTACCCTTGAAGATCCTTAAGAACTAAATTTAAACTCCAAGGCGGAGCAACAGGTTTAAACACAGGCTTGATTCTGACTAAAGCCTGACAAAACACCTGCACGTCTGGAACCTCAGCCAGACATTTGTGCAAAAGAATAGACAGAGCAGAAATCTGTCCTTTTAAGGAACTTGCTGACAAACCCTTCTCCAATCCTTCTTGGAGAAAAGATAATATCCTAGGAATCCTGACCTTACTCCATGAGTAACCTTTGGATTCACACCAATGAAGATATTTACACCATATCTTATGATAGATTTTCCTGGTGACAGGCTTTCGCGCCTGTATTAAGGTATCAATGACCGACTCAGAGAAACCACGCTTTGATAAAATCAAGCGTTCAATCTCCAAGCAGTCAGCCGCAGAGAAATTAGATTTGGATGGTTGAAAGGACCCTGAAGTAGAAGGTCCTGCCTCAGAGGAAGAGTCCATGGTGGAAAGGATGACATGTCCACCAGATCTGCATACCAAGTCCTGCGTGGCCACACAGGTGCTATCAAAAATACCAATGCTCTCTCCTGTTTGATCTTGGCAATCAGACGAGGGAGCAGAGGAAACGGTGGAAACACATAAGCCAGGTTGAAGGACCAAGGTGCTGCTAGAGCATCTATCAGCGATGCCTTGGGATCCCTGGACCTGGATCCGTAGCAAGGAAGCTTTGCGTTCTGGCGAGATGCCATGAGACCCAGTTCTGGTTTGCCCCAACGTTGAATCAACTGTGCAAGCACCTCCGTATGGAGCTCCTACTCTCCCGGATGAAAAGTCTGACGACTTAGAAAATCTACCTCCCATTTCTCTACTCCCTGAATATGAATAGCTGATAGATGACAAGAGTGAATCTCTGCCCATTGAATTATCTTTGAAACATCCAACATCGCTAGGGAACTCCTTGTTCCCCCTTGATAGTTGATGTAAGCTACAGTCGTGATGTTGTCTGACTGAAATCTGATGAACCTCACTGCCGCTAGCTGAGGCCAAGCCTGAAGAGCATTGAATATCGCTCTTAGTTCCAGAATGTTTATTGGAAGGAGTGCCTCCTCCTGAGTCTACGACCCCTGAGCCTTCAGAGAGTTCCAGACTGCACCCCAGCCCAGAAGGCTGGCATCTGTTGTTACTATTGTCCAATCTGGCCTGCGGAAGGTCATACCTTTGGACAGATGGACCCGAGATAGCCACCAGAGAAGAGAATCCCTGGTCTCTTGATCCAGATTTAGTAGAGGGGACAAATCTGTGTAATCCCCATTCCACTGACTGAGCATGCAGAGTTGCAGCGGTCTGAGATGTAGGCGGGCAAATGGCACTATGTCCATTGCCGCTACCATTAAGCCAATTACTTCCATACACTGAGCCACCGAAGGGCGAGAAGTATAATAAAGAACACAGCAGGAATTTAGAAGTTTTGACAACCTGTCCTCTGTCAGGTAAATCCTCATTTCTACAGAATCTATCAGAGTTCCCAGGAAGGAAACTCTTGTGAGAGGGGATAGAGAACTCTTTTTTTGTTCACTTTCCACCCATGCGACCTCAGGAATGCCAGAACAATGTCTGTATGGGACATGGCAATTTGGAAATTTGACGCCTGTATCAGAATGTCGTCTAAGTAAGGGGCTACTGCTATGCCCCATGGCCTTAGGACCGCCAGAAGTGACCCCAGAACCTTCGTAAAGATTATTAGTGCCGTAGCTAACCCAAAGGGAAGAGCCACAAACTGGTAATGCCTGTCTAGGAAGGCAAACCTGAGAACCTGATGATGATCTTTGTGTATTGGAATGTGAAGATAAGCATCCTTTAAGTCCACGGTAGTCATGTATTGACCCTCCTGGATCATAGGTAGGATGGTTCAAATAGTCTCCATCTTGAAAGATGGGACCCTGAGAAATTTGTTTAGGATCTTGAGATCTAAGATTGGTCTGAAGGTTCCCTCTTTCTTGGGAACCACAAAGAGATTTGAATAGAAGCCTTGCCCCTGTTCCTCCTTTGGAACTTGGTGGATCACTCCCATAACTAGGAGGTCTTGAACACAATGTAAGAATGCCTCTCTCTTTATCTGGTCTGCAGATAATTGTGAGAGGTGAAATCTTCCTTTTGGGGAAGAAGCTTTGAAGTCCAGAAGATATCCCTGGGACACAATTTCCAATGCCTAGGGATCCTGGACATCCCTTGCCCAAGCCTGGGTGAAGAGAGAAAGTCTGCCCCCTACTAGATCCGTTACCGGATCGGGGGCTGATCTTTCATGCTGTCTTAGAGGCAGCAGCAGGCTTCTTGGCCTGCTTAGCTTTGTTCCAGGCCTGGTTAGGTCTCCAGACCGGCTTGGACTGGGCAAAATTTCCCTCTTGTTTTGCATTAGAGGGAGTAGATGCCGCGCTCATCTTAAAGTTTCGAAAGGCACGAAAATTAGTTTGTTTGGTCCTTAATTTATTAGACCTATCCTGAGAAAGGGCGTCACCTTTTCCTCCAGTAATATCAAAAATGATCTCCTTCAGTCCAGGCCCAAATAGGGTCTGCCCCTTGAAGGGAATGTTGAGAAGCTTAGACTTTGAAGTAACGTCAGCTGACCAGGATTTAAGCCATAGCGCCCTACGTGTCTGTCATGTTTACCTGTTTCCTTGCACACTTGCCGCATATCCAAATTAATAACATAACTCCTTACTGCGGTATTGCTATAAATTCCCCCAACAGGAAGCACTCAATGCTTCGATATTCTTGCTGCAAGTGTTACCTTACTTGTGAACATTCCGCCTAGAGCACACAACCAGACTACAGGAGACCCGGATCTAGCGGTGACGTCACACGCCAACGGAGCGAGCGCGCCGACCGCTAAACTACTCAGAAGCCACAGCAACCAAGTTCCTGTACTACAAGTCGCTGACTATAACTACCTAAAAAACAGCATCCAGCTCGTAATTTCTCCAAAAGCGGTAAGACTAATTCTAAGCCTGAATCTATCAAACACTGCAAAGTGATTACAGCGTGTCATTACAAAAGTTTCTGTAAATTTGCTTATCTGACATTTCATACCTCATTAGATTGCTGAAGTATAGTTAGGATATATAAATGCCTCAAGCTAACAGTAATCATTCATACACAGGTTTCACTCTTGCTTTAGTTTACAGTTACCCACACATATAAATACAAAAGCCAGTTACACTCTAGTATTTTTCTAAGGCAGAGAGGTTTAATACTGTGTAGAGCTGAATACTCCTTAGATCGCAGCCATTTACCTCTCAGCCATATATTAAAGGGAAGTGCATTGCATGATAAGTTAACCCTGCTGCCACACGTTTTTCCCTATCTATCTGGCATACACTTCCCAACACAAATATCGCTGCAGTTGTGGTCCTTATACTTATCACTATAAATTTCTGCTTGCAGGGGATACAAAATTAACAAACCCTGACAGTAATATCGAAGCCAGAATGGACCCAGCAGCCCTAGTAGCCCATGTAGATACACTCACAAAAACAGTTGACAACCTCTCTAAGGGGCTTACTGCTTTGCAAGCTGACAATAACTCATTAAGACTATATATTAATGAGAAATTTGACAGTTTGAAACTAATTCACTCTACATATGAACCACAGCCAAATCCACCACAACCATTTAGTGGACTAAGAAGTGAGTTCAGGGAGTTTAGAAACTCTTGTTTTCTTTATTTTCAACTAAAATCAAAAACATATGTAAATGACCACCTAAAGCCGCATCTGGGCAAACCTGTTTTTTGAGACTAATGACCCCATATTGTACTCCTTGGACCAATTCTTCAAGGCTATGGGCCAGCTTTATGATGACCCCTACAAGCAGTTATCTGCTGAGACTGCTATGAGATCCCTGCGCCAGAACAAAAGGCCAGTGGAAGACTATATAGCTGAATTCAAAAAGTGGTCAGCAGATACTCAATGGAATGATCTCTCATTGAGAAACCAGTTTCGGCTTGGTCTCTCCGAATCCCTCAAGGATGAACTAGCCAGGCAACCACTCCCTGACTCCTTAGAAAAACTCATAGATAGTTGCATAACTTTAGATAGACGTATCAGGGAGAGACGTACAGAGAAGGCACATCATGACACCATTGCTAAGCTCCCAACACCACCTGCACCCAACACTCCTTCACAAAAGCCACCATCTAGGGCTGCAGAGACTCCGATGGAATTAGGTTTCATCAGAGGACCCCTCACACCACAGGAAAAGTTGAGAAGGAAAACCTTGGATCTTTGCATGTACTGTGGCGGCTTAGATCATGCAGTGAAGGACTGTTCACAACTGCTACGCAGGAAGGGTAAGCAAAGAGCTACACATATCTGTTTATCTGCTAAACAACACCGCTCTAACCATTGCACCCTCCCTATTCTTTTACAGTGGGAACACCACAGACTCCAGTCTGAAGCTATTCTAGATTCGGGTGCAAGCCACAATTATATTGATCACCAGTTTGCAGTGTACAATAAAATACCACTTATAACAAAAAACACACCCAGTCTCCTCCATTTTGTTGATGGTAAAGAGATTACCTCAGGGCCTATAAAATATCATACAATACCTCTTCGCATCACTACACAGTCCTTACACACTGAGTTTCTCACTTTCGATGTAATACCATCCCCCATGTATCCGATCATTTTCGGCATTACTTGGTTTAAGCAACATGATCCAACCATAACCTGGTCCACCTCACATATCACTTTTAATTCTACATATTGCACAAACACCTGTCTACATCAGGAACAACTACTCCTAGATATTCCTAATCATGTTCCTGTTGAATATACCTCCTTTTCTGATGTTTTTGACAAGAAAGAGTCAACTCATCTGCCTCCTCATAGAATCTATGACTGTCCAATTGAACTACATCCTGGAGCTGACATCCCTTATGGACATGTCTTTCCATTATCTGAACCAGAATTAGAACACCTAAGATCCTACCTAAAAGAAAGTCTTCAGAAGGGTTTTATTCGCCACTCCACTTCCCCTGCTGGTGCTGGGATTTTCTTTGTAAAAAATAAAGATCAATCATTGAGACCCATCATAGACTATAGGGAACTAAATAAACGCACTATAAAAAACCGCTACCCTTTACCTCTGATTCCTCAACTAATTGATAGATTAAGGGGTGCCATGTTTTACACTAAACTGGACCTCAGAGGAGCCTATAATTTAGTACGCATAAAACAAGGCCATGAATGGTTAACTGCCTTCAGAACAAGATATGGCTTGTTTGAGTACACAGTCATGCCTTTCGGCTTATGTAATGCTCCTGCAACTTTCCAGTATTTCATAAACGACATCTTCAAAGACTACCTAGACTTGTTTATGGTCATTTACTTAGACGATATCCTCATATACTCCTCAGACCTCCAGGAACACATAAAACATGTTACCCTAGTCTTGACTCATCTACGAGATCACTCACTATACGTCAAACTCGAAAAATGTACTTTCCATACCCAAGAGATTACATTTCTGGGTTACACCATAACACCCAAAGGTATTGAGATGGAGTCTGACAAAATAACAGCAGTACAAGATTGGCCTATCCCTAAGTGTAAAAAAGATATCCAGAGATTTATGGGGTTCGCAAACTTTTACAGGAAATTCATCAAGGACTTCGCTACTCTCTCCAGACCCCTAACAAATCTAACAAAAACTACTCATAAATTCCAGTGGAATGACCAGCTACAGGCTGTCTTCGACTACCTCAAAACTGCCTTCACAACTGCCCCTATTCTCCGTTACCCAAATCCAACTCTCCAGTACATATTGGAGGTTGATGCTTCCAATTTCGCACTAGGGGCAATCCTCTCCCAGAGAACAACTACCAAGGAACCGTTACATCCTGTTGCCTATTTTTCCCGTCTACTAAACCCAGCAGAGATCAACTATCCAATAGGTGATAAGGAATTATTAGCTATCAAAACTTCTTTGGAGCATTGGAGACATCTACTAGAAGGAACCCCTATACCTATACTCATCTATACCGACCACAAAAACCTTGAATACTTGAAGACAAACCGTACTCTCAGCTCTCGTCAAGTCCGCTGGAACCTATTCCTATCCAGATTTAACTATCTCATCACCTATCGCCCAGCCTACAAGAATAAAAAGGCTGATGCTTTGTCCAGACAGTTGGAAGAACCCCAAATACCGCCTACTCAATCATCCTTGATTCCAGCAGATAGGTTTTTGGCATTGACCACTGAACAGATCAACCTTTTCAGGACAGAACAACAGTCAGACACACAAAAACCTCTTCAAAGCCTAAGCCAACATCAGGACGGTTTATATTACTACCAACAACAGGTCTATGTACCTCCTCCACTAAGAACACTTGTCCTACAAACCCTACATGATTCTCAGCTTGTCGGACACTTGGGTATACATAAAACTCAAGAGCTAGTCAAGAGATTTTTTTGGTGGCCTACATTACACCCAGATACCGCTGACTATGTCCAAACTTGCAAGATTTGTACTACGACTAAAACTGGAAAGTTCTCTCCAACTGGATACCTCCTTCCATTACCAACACCCCATCGACCTTGGACTCATATTGCCTTGGATTTCATAGTGGATCTCCCCTACTCGCAGAAACAGAACACTATATTGGTTGTTGTGGATTTATTCAGCAAGATGGCACACTTTGTTCCATATCACAAACTACCTACTGCTGCAGAAACTGCCACATTGATGTTCACACACATCTTCAAACTACATGGTCTTCCTAACACCATTACTTCTGATAGGGGTAGTCAATTTACTAGTAAATTCTGGAATCATCTCTGCCACTCACTTAATATCACCAGAAGGCTTAGTACCTCTTTCCATCCACAAACCAATGGACAGACAGAGAGAACAAACCAATGGTTGGAACAGTACTTAAGATGTTTCGTATCAGCTAGACAGGATGATTGGGCCACACTTCTTCCTTACGCCGAATTTGCCTTCAATAATTCCGAACATTCTTCCACCAAGTCCACTCCATTTTTTGTTAACTATGGCTTCCACCCAACTTTCGAATGGGATTCCTCATCTCAAACCCATTCCCCAGTCATAAACGGGTTGCTGAACACTATATCTGACACCTTCACCCTGGTAAAACATAATATTGACTCTGCGAAAAACCGTTACAAACATCAATATGACAAGAAAAGGTTGCCATCTCCAACTTACGCTGTAGGTGACTATGTGTGGTTATCCACTCGTAACTTACATCTTCCAGTCCCTTCAAAGAAACTGACCTCTGTCTATATTGGTCCTTTTCCCATTGCAAAGGTGGTAAATTCCAACGCTGTCACTCTAACTCTACCTGCCACGATGAAGTGTCATCCCACTTTCCATGTCTCCTTGCTCAAGCCATACAGGAAACTCAGGCAACATTCCCCAGCTGTTCCTGTAGCACCTCTCGTTCCCGATGGTTCTATGGAATATGAGGTTCAGGAGATTTTGGATTCGCGACGCTTCCGAGGCCACCTCCAGTATTTGGTACACTGGAAGGGTTATCCCGACTCTGAGGATTCCTGGGAGCCGGCCGCTAACCTGTCCGCTCCCCGCTTGGTTAACCGTTTCCATTGTAGACATCCAGACCGACCTTCGCCTGATCCTCGAAGATGATCCTTGAGGGGGGGGTCCTGTCATGTTTACCTGTTTCCTTGCACACTTGCCGCATATCCAAATTAATAACATAACTCCTTACTGCGGTATTGCTATAAATTCCCCCAACAGGAAGCACTCAATGCTTCGATATTCTTGCTGCAAGTGTTACCTTACTTGTGAACATTCCGCCTAGAGCACACAACCAGACTACAGGAGACCCGGATCTAGCGGTGACGTCACACGCCAACGGAGCGCGCGCGCCGACCGCTAAACTACTCAGAAGCCACAGCAACCAAGTTCCTGTACTACAAGTCGCTGACTATAACTACCTAAAAAACCGCATCCAGCTCGTAATTTCTCCAAAAGCGGTAAGACTAATTCTAAGCCTGAATCTATCAAACACTGCAAAGTGATTACAGCGTGTCATTACAAAAGTTTCTATAAATTTGCTTATCTGACATTTCATACCTCATTAGATTGCTGAAGTATAGTTAGGATATATAAATGCCTCAAGCTAACAGTAATCATTCATACACAGGTTTCACTCTTGCTTTAGTTTACAGTTACCCACACATATAAATACAAAACCCAGTTACACTCTAGTATTTTTCTAAGGCAGAGAGGTTTAATACTGTGTAGAGCTGAATACTCCTTAGATCGCAGCCATTTACCTCTCAGCCATATATTAAAGGGAAGTGCATTGCATGATAAGTTAACCCTGCTGCCACACGTTTTTCCCTATCTATCTGGCATACACTTCCCAACACAAATATCGCTGCAGTTGTGGTCCTTATACTTATCACTATAAATTTCTGCTTGCAGGGGATACAAAATTAACAAACCCTGACAGCGTCTGTATAGCAAAACCTGAGTTCTTAGCCGTTAGTTTGGTTAAATGAACAACGGCGTCAGAAACAAATGAATTGGCTAGCTTAAGCTCTTTAAGCTTGTCAAGTATATCATCCAATGGAGTTTCTACCTGTAAGGCCTCTTCCAGAGACTCAAACCAGAAGGCCACAGCAGCAGTGACCAGGGCAATGCATGCAAGAGGCTGGAGAATAAAACCTTGTTGAATAAACATTTTCTTAAGGTAACCCTCTAACTTTAATCCATTGGATCTAGGAAAGCACAACTGTCCTCGATGGGAATAGTTGTACGCTTAGCTAGGGTAGAAACTGCTCCCTCCACCTTAGGGACCGTTTGCCATAAGTCCCGTGTAGCGGCATCTATTGGAAACATTTTCTTATAAATAGGAGGGGGAGAGAATGATACACCTGGTCTATCCCATTCCTTAGTAATAATTTCTGAAAACCTTTTAGGTATTGGAAAAACATCAGTGTAAACAGTCACTGCATAGTATCTATCCAATCTACACAATTTCTCTTGCACTATAATGGTGTCACAGTCATCCAGAGTAGCTAAAACCACCCTGAGCAAGACGTGGAGGTGTTCAAGCTTAAATTTAAATGTAGACATATCAGAATCAGGTTGAAGCATCTTCCCTGAGTCAGAAAAATCACCCACAGAAAGAAGCTCTCCTGCCTCAGCTTCTGCATATTGTGAGGGGATATCAGACATAGCTACTAAAGCGTCAGAGAGCTCTGTATTTTTTCTAGTCCCAGAGCTGTCTCGCTTTCCTTGTAACCCTGGTAGTTTGGACAATACCGCTGTAAGGGTATGATCCATAACTGCCGCCATGTCTTGTAAAGTAAACGCCATGGGCGCGCTAGATGTACTTGGCGCCACTTGAGCGGGAGTCCCTTGAGCGGGAGTCAAAGGTTCTGACACGTGGGGCGAGTTAGTCGGCATAACTTCCCCCTTGTCAATTTCCTCTGGTGATAAATCTTTTAAAGACAGAATATGATCTTTATAACTTAAAGTAAAATCAGTACATTTGGTACACATAGAAGAGGGGGGTTCCACAATGGCTTCTAAACATAATGAACAAGGAGTTTCCTCTATGTCAGACATGTTTAAACAGACTAGCAATGAGACCAGCAAGCTTGGAAAACACTTTGATAAATGTAAACAAGCAAAAAATAAAAACGGTACTATGCCTTTAAGAGAAACAAATTTTGTCAGAAATTGAAAAACAGTGATAAAAAGCAGTAAATCTTACAAAATTTTTACAGTGTGTATAATAGACTAACAGAGCATTGCACCCACTTGCAAATGGATGATTAACCCCTTAGTTTCAAAACCGGATAAAAAAAAAGATATAAACGTTTTTTAACAGTCACAACAAACTGCCACAGCTCTGCTGTGGCCCTACCTGCCCATACAACGACTTTTGAAGGCACAACAACCCTTTGTAGAGGTCCTAAGTGTTCAGGGGACTCCTTCAGGGAAGCTGGAAGTCTCAAGCTGCAAAAACTACTGCACGATTTAGGCCTGAAATTAGGCCCCTCCAAACCTGTACTCACAGTGAGAGGACCATAAAAAACTATCCCTAGGCAAAATCTAGCCAGCCATGTGGAAAAAACTGGGCCCCAATAAAGTTTTATCACCAATATGTAGAAAAAAACGTTTAACCCCTTAATGACAACTGACATACCAGGTACGTCATGCAAAAACTAACAGTTAATGACAATGGACGTACCTGGTACGTCAGTTGTCTAACAGAGTGCTGGAAGCGATCACAAATGCTTCCAGCAGCTCTGAGGGTATTGCAGTGATGCCTCGATATGGAGGCATCCTGCAATACCACTTTACAAGCCTCCGATGCAGAGAGAGCCACTCTGTGGCCCTCTCTGCACCGGTAGCGATGGTGCCAGTGTCCGGGTGTCAGGGTGCGTGCGTGTGTGCACGATGCGCGTGCACGAGGGGTGAGTGTGCACATGAACTGCATGGGTGTGTGCACGGGGCGCATTAGCCACACTGACACCAATGAATGAGAGCAGAAAGGGAGAAAAAGGTAAAAAAAAATTTTTTTAAATATAAAAGTATCTGGGAGGGGGAGGGGGTGGGGGTATTGTGGGGGGGGCTGCTACACTACAAAAATAGTTTTTAAGTTAAAAATAAAATAAAATACTTTTTGGGGGATTTTTGGGGCCAAACTGGGTACTGGCAGACAGCTTCCAGTACCCAAGATGGCAGTAATTAGGTAGGGGAGAGGGTTAGAGAGCTGGAGGGGGGATCAGGGAGGTTGGGGCTAAGGCAGAGGTCCATCACAGCTAAAATATTTTATTATTTTTATTTAAAAAAAAAAAACTCTTTTATTTAGTACTGGCAGACTTTCTGCCAGTACTTAAGATGGCGGGAACAATTGTGGTGTGGGGGAGGGAAGAGAGCTGTTTGGGAGGGATCAGGGGGTGGGATGTGTCAGGTGGGAGGCTGATCTTTAAAATTAACCCTGCAAGCTCCCTACAAGCTACCTAATTTAACCCCTTCACTGCTGGGCATAATTAACGTGTGGTGCGCAGCAGCATTTAGCGGCCTTCTAATTACCAAAAAACAACGCCAAAGCCATATAAGTCTGCTATTTCTGAACAAAGGGGATCCCAGAGAAGCGTTTACAACAATTTCTGCCATAATAGCACAAGCTGTTTGTAAATAATTTCATTGAGAAACCTAAAATTGTGAAAAATGTAAAGTTTTTTTTTTTTATTTGCTCGCATTTGGCGGTGAAATGGTGCCATAAAATATACCAAAATGGGCCTAGGTCAATACTTTGGGTTGTCTTCTAAAACAAAATATATACATGTCAAGGGATATTCAGGTATTCCTGACAGATATCAGGGTTCCAATGTAACTAGCGCTAATTTTGAAAAAAAGTGGTTTGGAAATAGCGAAGTGCTACTTGTATTTATTGCCCCATAAATTGCAAAAAAAGCAAAGAACGTGTAAACATTGGGTATTTCTAAACTCAGGACAAAATTTAGAAACTATTTAGCATGGGTGTTTTTTGGTGATTGTAGATGTGTAACATATTTTGGGGGTCAAAGTTAGAAAAAGTGTGTTTTCTCCATTTTTTCCTCATATTTTATTATTTTTTTTAGTAAATTATAAGACATGATGAAAATAATGGTATCTTTAGAAAGTCCATTTAATGGCGAGAAAAACGGTATATAATATGTGTGGGTACAGTAAATGAGTAAGAGGAAAATTACAGCTAAACACAAACACTGCAGAAATGTAAAAATAGCCATTGTCATTAAGGGTAAGAAAATTGAAAAATGGTCCGGTCATTAAGGGGTTAAACACTTCCAGCAAACGTTATCTTATTTTCAGTAATGTGAGGAAGTAATAAGAATATTTCCTTCTACAGCAAGCATGATACTAGTCATTATTAAATCACTGTAATCAGGCTTACCTTAAATAAATCTAGTATTAAAAGCATTTTCTAGCATATTAATTTCTCTAGAAAAATTTAAACTGCACATACCTCATAGCTTGAGACCCTGCACGCCATTGCCCCAAGTTACCTCATCTCTTCAGTTATGTGTGAGAACAGCAATGGATCTTAGTTACAACCTGCTAAGATCATCAAAAACCACAGGCAGACTCTTCTTCAACTTTCTGCCTGAGGCTAAAACAGTACAACTCCGGTACCATTTGAAAATAATAAACTTTTGATTGAAGATAAACTACATAAATTCACCACATCTCTCTAGCTTCTTCCTATGTTGTCGAGAGCTGCAAGAGAATGACTGGTAGTGGCAGTTAGGGGAGGAGCTATATACACAGCTCTGCTGTGGGTGATCCTCTTGCAGCTTCCTGTTGGGAAGGAGAATATCCCACAAGTAATCTGTGGACTGGATACACCTTACAAGAGAAATAAACCATAATATAGCTACAAAATAACTAATAGTTACATTGTAGCTATTTTAGGGTTTATTTTTATTTTACAGGCAACTTTGTATTTAATTTAACAAGGTACAATAGCTATTAAATAGTTAATAACTATTTAATAGCTACCTAGTTAAAATAATTACAAAATTACCTGTATAATAAATCCTAACCTAAGTTACAAATGCACCTAATACTAAACTATCAATAAATTAATTAAAATAAATTAACTACAATTATCTAAACTAAAATACAATTAAATAAACTAAGCTATAATACAAAAACCCCCCCACTAAATTACAAAAAATAAAAAAATATTACAAGAATTGTAATCTAATTACACTTAATCTAAGCCCCCTTATAAAATAAAAAAGCCCCCCAAAATAATAAAAACACAATTTATGCTTACCTGATACATTTATTTCTCTTGTGGTGTATCCAGTCCACGGATCATCCATTACTGGATATTCTCATTCCCAACAGGAAGTTGCAAGAGGACACCCACAGCAGAGCTGTAATATAGCTCCTCCCCTAACTGTCATAGCCAGTCATTCGACCAAAAACAAGCCGAGAAAGGAGGAACCATAGGGTGTAGTGGTTACTGTAGTTTAAATTTAAAAATTACCTGCCTTAAAATTACAGGGCGGGCCGTGGACTGGATGCACCACAAGAGAAATAAATTTATCAGGTAAGCATAAATTGTGTTTTCTCTTGAAAGGTGTATCCAGTCCACGGATCATCCATTACTTGTGGAATACCAATACCAAAGCTAAAGTACACGGATGAAGGGAGGGACAAGGCAGGAACTTAAATGGAAGGAACCACTGCCTGTAAAACCTTTCTCCCAAATATAGCCTCCGAAGAAGCAAAAGTATCAAATTTGTAAAATTTTGAAAAAGTATGAAGCGAAGACCAAGTCGCCGCCTTGCAAATCTGTTCAACAGAAGCCTCATTTTTAAAGGCCCAAGTGGAAGCCACAGCTCCAGTGGAATGAGCTGTAATCCTTTCAGGAGGCTGCTGTCCAGCAGTCTCATAGGCTAAGCGGATTAAGCTTCTTAGCCAAAAAGAAAAAGAGGTTGCCAAAGCCTTTTGACCTCTCCTCTGTCCAGAGTAGACAACAAACAAAGTAGATGTTTGACGAAAATTTTTAGTAGCTTGTAAGTAAAACTTTAAGCACAGACCACGTCCAGATTGTGTAACACAAGGATGGAACCACAATCTCTTGATTGATATTCTTGTTAGATACCACCTTAGGTAAGAACCCAGGTTTGGTACGCAGGACTACCTTATCCGTATGAAAAAATCAGATAAGGAGAATCACATTGTAAGGCAGATAGCTCAGAGACTCTACGAGCCGAGGAAATAGCTACCAAAAAAAAAAGAACTTTCCAAGATAAAAGTTTGATATCTATGGAATGAAGAGGTTCAAACGGAACTCGTTGAAGAACCTTAAGAACCAAGTTTAAGCTCCATGGTGGAGCAACAGGTTTAAACACAGGCTTGATTCAAACTAAAGCCTGACAAAATGCCTGAACGTCTGGAACATTTGCCAGACGCTAGTGCAAAAGAATAGACAGAGCAAAAATCTGTCCCTTTAAGAAACTAGCTGACAATCCTTTTTTCCAAACCTTCTTGGAGAAAAGATAAAATCCTAGGAATCCTGACCTTACTCCATGAGTAACCCTTGGATTCACACCAATAAAGATATCTACGCCATACCTTATGGTAAATTTTCCTGGTGACAGGCTTTCGTGCCTGTATTAAGGTATCAATAACTGACTCGGAGAAGCCACGCTTTGATAAAATCAAACATTCAATCTCCAGGCAGTCAGCCTCAGAGAAATTAGATTTGGATGGTTGAAAGGACCCTGAAGTAGAAGATCCTGTCTCAGAGGCAGAGACCATGGTGGAAAGGATGACATGTCCACTAGATCTGCATACAAGGTCCTGCGTGGCCACGCAGGTGCTATCAGAATCACTGATGCTCTCTCCTGCTTGATCTTGGCAATCAGTCGAGGGAGCAGAGGAAACGGTGGAAACACATAAGCCAGGTTGAAAGACCAGGGCGCTGCTAGAGTATCTATCAGTGTTGCCTTGGGATCCCTGGACCTGGATCCGTAACACGGAAGCTTGGCGTTCTGGTGAGACGCCATGAGATCCAGTTCTGGTTTGCCCCAACAGAGAATCAGTTGTGCAAATACCTCCGGATGGAGTTCCCACTCTCCCGGATGAAAAGTCTGATAACTTAGAAAATCCGCCTCCCAGTGCTCTACACCTGGGATATGGATAGCTGATAGGTGGCAAGAATGAATCTCTGCCCAGTGAATTATTTTTGAAACTTCTAACATCTCTAGGGAACTTCTTGTTCCCCCTTGATGGTTGATGTAAGCTACAGTCGTGATGTTGACCGACTGAAATCTGATGTACCTCAGAGTTGCTAACTGAGGCCAAACCTGAAGAGCCTTGAATATCGCTCTTAGTTCCAGAATATTTATTGGAAGGAAAGACTCCTCCTTAGTCCACAATCCCTGAGCCTTCAGGGAGTTCCAGACTGCACCCCAACCTAGAAGGCTGGCATTTGTTGTTACAATAGTCCAATCTGGCCTGCGAAGGTCATACCTTTGGACAGATGGACCCGAGATAGCCACCAGGGAAGAGGATCCCTGGTCTCTTGGTCCAGATTCAGTTGAGGGGCCAAATCTGTGTAATCCCCGCTCCACTGACTGAGCCTGCATAGTTGCAGTGGTCTGAGATGTAAGTGTGCAAATGGCACTATGTCCATTGCCGCTACCAATAAGCCGATTACTTCCATACACTGAGCCACCAAAGGGCGCGGAATGGAATGAAGAACCCGACAGGAATTTAGAAGCTTTGATAACCTGGACTCCGTCAAGGTAAATTTTCATTTCTACAGAATCTATCAGAGTCCCTAGAAAGGAAACTCTTGTGAGTGGGGATAGAGAACACTTTTCCTCGATCACTTTCCACCCATGCGACCTCAGAAATGCCAGTACTACATCCGTATGAGACTTGGCAATTTGGAAGTTTGACGCCTGTATCAGGATGTTGTCTAAATAAGGGGCTACTGCTATGCCCCGTGGCCTTAGGACCGCCAAAAGCGACCCTAGAACCTTTGTAAAGATTCTTGGGGCTGTAGCTAATCCAAAGGGAAGAGCTACAACTGGTAATGCCTGTCTTGAAAGGCAAACCTGAAAAACTGATGATGATCTTTGTGTATCGGAATGTGAAGATAAGCATCCTTTAGATCCACTGTAGTCATATATTGACCCTCCTGGATCAGTGGTAGGATGGAACGAATAGTTTCCATCTTGAACGACGGAACTTTGAGGAATTTGTTTAAGATCTTTAGATCCAAAATCTGTCTGAAGGCTCCCTCTTTTTTGGGAACCACAAACAGATTTGAGTAAAAACCCTGTTCCTGTTCCTCCTTTGGAACTGGATGGATCACTCCCATAACTAGGAGGTCTCGTACACAGTGTAAGAATGCCTCACTCTTTATCTGGTTTGCAGATAATTGTGAAAGGTGAAATCTCCCTTTTGGGGGGGAAGCTTTGAAGTCCAGAAGATATCCCTGGGATATAATTTCCAACGCCCAGGGATCCTGAACATCTCTTGCCCACGCCTGGGCGAAGGTTGAAATTCTGCCCCCTACTAGATCCGTTACCGGATAGGGGGTCGTTTCTTCATGCTGTCTTAGAGGCAGCAGCAGGCTTTTTGACCTGCTTACCTTTTTTCCAGGTCTGGTTTGGTCTCCAGACCGTCTTGGATTGAGCAAAAGTTCCCTCTTGTTTATTATTAGAGGAAGTTGATGCCGCACCTGCCTTGAAGTTTCGAAAGGCACGAAAATTAGACTGTTTGGCCCTAGATTTGGACCTGTCCTGAGGAAGGGCACAACCTTTTCCTCCCGTGATATCAGCAATAATCTCCTTCAAACCAGGCCCGAATAGGGTCTGCCCCTTGAAGGGAATGTTAAGTAGCTTAGATTTTAAAGTCACGTCAGCTGACCATGATTTAAGCCATAGCGCTCTGCTATAATTGGCTAGCTTAAGTGCTCTAAGTTTGCCAAGTATGTCATCCAATGGAGTCTCTACCTGTAAAGCCTCTTCCAGAGACTCAAACCAGTACGCCGCAGCAGCAGTGACAGGGGCAATGCATGCAATGGGCTGTAGAATAAAACCTTGTTGAATAAATATTTTCTTAAGGTAACCTTCTAATTTTTTATCCATTGGCTCTAAAAAAGCACAACTGTCCTCGACAGGGATAGTAGTACGCTTTGCTAGAGTAGAAACTGCTCCCTCCACCTTAGGGACTGTCTGCCATAAGTCCCGTGTGGTGGCGTCTATTGGAAAACATTTTTCTAAAAATAGGAGGGGAAGAGAACGGCACACCTGGTCTATCCCATTCCTTATTAATAATTTCTGTAAACCTTTTAGGTATTGGAAAAACATCAGTACACACCGGCACTGCAAAGCATTTATCCAGTCTACAAAATTTCTCTGGCACTGCAATGGTATCACAGTCATTCAGAGCAGCTAAAACCTCCCTAAGTAACACGCGGAGGTGTTCAAGCTGACATTTAAATGTAGAAATATTAGAATCAGGTATCTTTCCTGAGTCATTAACATCACCCACTGACTGAAGCTCTCCTTCCTCAGCTTCTGCATATTGTGAGGCAGTATCAGACATGGTTCTTAAAGCGTCAGTATGCTCTGCATTTTGTCTCACCCCAGAGCTATCTCGCTAACCTCTAAGTTCAGGTAGTCTGGCTAATACCGCTGACAGTGTATTATCCATGACTGCCGCCATGTCTTGTAAAGTAAACGCTATGGGCGCCCTAGATGTACTTGGCGCCATTTGAGAGTGAGTCCCTTGGGCGGGAGTCAAAGGGTCTGACATGTGGGGAGAGTTAGTCGGCATAACTTTCCCTCGTCAGATTCCTCTGGTGATATTTTTTTTAAAAACAGAATATAATCTTTATTGCATAAAATGAAATCAGTACATTTGACACATTCTAAGAGGGGGTTCCACCATGGCTTTTAAACATAATGAACAAGGAGTTTCTTCTATGTCAGACATGTTTATACAGACTAGCAATGAGCCTAGCAAGCTTGGAAAACACTTTAAATCAAGTTAACAAGCAAATATAAAAAACGGTACTGTGCCTTTAAGAGAAACAAATTTTGTCAGAATTTGAAAAACAGTGAAAAAATGCAGTAAATCAAATGAAATTTTTACAGTGTATGTAATAGGCTAGCAGAGCATTGCATCCACTTGCAAATGGATGATTAACTCCTTAGTTCAAAAAACGGATCAAAAAAACGAAATAGACGTTTTTTTTTTTGTTTTTGTTTTTTTTTTTAACAGTCACAACCAACTGCCACAGCAAGCTGACCTTGCATTCTTTTGGCTGATCGGAACAGCCAATAGAATGCGAGGTCAATCCGATTGGCTGATTGGATCAGCCAATCAGATTGAACTTCAATTTGATTGGCTGATTGAATCAGCCAATCAGATTTTTCCTACCTTAATTCCGATTGGCTGATAGAATCCTATCAGCCAATTGGAATTCGAGGTACGCCATCTTGGATGACGTCATTTAAAGGAACCGTCATTCGTCATTCAGTTGTCGGCCAGGATGGATGTTCCGCTTCGGAGGTTTTAAGGATGGAGGACCTCTTCTGGCCCGCTTGGATGAAGAATTCGGCTCAGCTGAGTGAAGACGACTCAAGGTAGGGAGATCTTCAGGGGGTTAGGTTTTTTAAGGGGGGTTTGGGTGGGTTTTAGCATAGGGGTGTGTGGGTGGTGGGTTGTAATGTTGGGGGGTATTGTATTTTTTTTTTTTTAAATAATTTTTTATTGAGGTTTTTGCATAAAATATACATAAAACACAGAACACCGTTTTGTCAAAAGAACAGAATACAAACACAATTAACCGATACATTTCGGTCTCTATATAATACATTGGTGGAAGGTTAATGAGACCTCATTTTTTCTATGGTATATCATGTATGGCTGGCCAGTTAGGAACTTAGTTTTAGGCCCCATGGGACAAGAATATAGTAAATAATAGGTATCTCATGGCCAGAAGTCTAGCTCTTTAAGAGCTTCAATATGAGCGTGAATACATGTGCAGTGAGGAGGGGAGGGGGAGATTCAGCGGGTAAGCACCGCTATGTATAGTAGGGAAGTGGTGGAGGGCGAAGCCATATATATAGGAAAGTACTTTAGAAGGCTTGGCGGGGACTCTTAGTCTTGTCCATATAGTAAAGTAGATAGGCTATGACGCCATGTTATCTATCTATGTGATATTAGCCATGGACAAGCATAATGGGGGTATATAAAAGGGCAATTTAATAGTAAACATGAAGGTGAAATAATCTATTGGTAAACAAATAAAATACAGTGTATTAACTCCTTCATTCAGCTGAGAAAGAGGGCTATGGGAAGACGAGTATTTTATAATTAAAAGGGGGATAAAGTGGAGAGTAGGCCGTAGGATTATAGTAGTGCACGTTAGGATTGAATATCACTATGAATCAATAACTAACATCATATCTAGACCCCACATGAACATCTTCTAATCATGAAGTAAGTAAAAGGTTATATCACCACTTATAGAGGCATAGTATAAATCACTCATATGTGTAATGCTCAGAACTTGGCAGCTCTGAATACAATCTGTACAAACTGTAGGGCGTCACTGATATATATCAACAATAATACAAACAGTCCCACTTATGATAAGGAGTCCCCTTACACACAAAACAGTAAACAGGAATAGTAGAATTATGGGTTTGTTTATAGACTAGCTAAATTGTCGAGCACGCAAACATTTGGAATCTAAGACATGTAAATGAACCTATTACATATATTATAGAAGAGTCGTAGTACTCCAGCTATGGGATAACAAAATCGCCCGCGTGGTATACAGACAAATATTGAAAGTAGATGGTGGTATCAATTAGTAAACCCATGTCTTAAAGTTAACTGGGGATTAAATATAAGTCTTACATCCTAAGAGAATTGCATATATCACACAGTTAAAAAGTAGTAACCCATAATGATGGGGTAGTTGCCCACGCCTAAATTGTTAAAGCAGGATAATAGCGCGCCTAGGTATGATATAAAAATATTTAACTAGTAAAGAGTAAACTCTGCAAGACATGTATGTGCTAACAATGAGGTACCACATAAAATATATTTTCATATATCACAAATTATATGAGTATTGAGAACGCATGGCGTTAAAGTAGTAAGTATACCCTCATTGTAAGCTTCTATTCATATTCAGCATAGTGGCTAGTAGTGAACGTGCAGAACCCATAATAAACTACAGGACCTCAAATATGTGAAATGCCTCAGGGGGAACAGAGTGTGAAGGAGACTAAGCACAGTAGTGCTATTAGGAACCTTCCCGCAGGCAGTATTATATACATAAGCCGGGCAATAAAGATGACCTTAAGAAGGGAGGTTAGGCGTGCCAGAAAGTCAAATTACTTTTCTCTCCAACCCACTCAAAAAAAAACAATTGTTTAATTGTGCCAAGAGGCTTAAATGTTCACCAGCGTGTGTATGAAAAACATATCAAACATTGCAATAAACATGTTGCAGATTTAGGATAGACCTGGGGAGGGGTATGTTATTTCTGCTAAGGGAGTATTCAATGTACATAGTATATTAGTAAAACTAACTCTGATAACTTAACATAAAACAAGCCTATAGGGCTGCTAGTAAATAGTAAGGAGAAGCAGTAAAGACCAACTAGTAGATTATATAGAATTATAATTCTCTACCATATCTAGTCTTTACATAATTCCAGCCAAGATGTAATGGAGTTAAAAAAAAAACAAAAAAAAAAAACATAGCACATCTTCTTAAGCACTAACAGCAAAAATATGTACATATGAACAGTACATGATAAAATATCCTTATAAGTATTCAACCCAGTGGTATATGATAGCTCAAACTAGCATAACAATAATAGGGTGTAAAAAATATTCATATCAAGCCCTTGAGAATAATGAGTGTATTATGCACAGAAAACATTAAAGTAACCTGTTATATATATGGTTGGGTTATATATTTGTTATCAGAGTTTCAGGTTGCTCCAGTGTCTAGTAGCGATATGTCTCTTTTTAAAACTCAGATCTAATTACAAACAAAGACTGTAGTGAGAGTCTGTTGGCGCATATATATTGATATTATGTGGGCTTATTGTCTTAAGATAGCTGGTGACAATATCTACACGATCTGATCTCTTCAGACACAGACAGTGGACTGAGCCGCCAGAAACTCACATGCAGGCCATCTTCTAGCCCACTCCTGTAGCTGCTGCGACTCTATGCTCTGTGTGCCGCACTGAGGCAGAAAAATCCCGTATCTGTGAGGTAAAGATCTGTTTAGATCCACCTTGGCACAAGGTTTGATGTACCCCACCTTCCATATGAGAAATCGCTATGTCGTCTGCTAGGGCTGTCATTTGCAAGTATGCGACTGCGACTGCTGATAAGGGTCTCTTCTGTGACAGACCGGTCCCCAAGGCCATCTGGGTATCTGGTGCTTTCATACCGCGGTCGCTTCCGAGTAGTAGTTCAGGGCAGGCTGGATCAGTTAAGGGAGCTTGTGGTGCCGAGGGCTGCGGATTCTCCGCTGTCAGCGTAATAGGAGTCTCCTCCATCTTCAGGCCGCCCTGACCCTTAGTAGTAATAGCCGCTTTCCAGGCTTGAGCAGCCCCCTCTGGGTTGGTGTTTGGGTAGTTAGGCCATAGGGGTCGATGTGGTTGGGCTGAGTCGCACTGAGGCAAGGTCCGGTGAAGCGATTCTTCTTTTACTGCCCAATCTGACGGATCGCAAGTCGCTCCCGCCATTGCGGCTGCTAGTGAGCCAGACAGGTCTGAGAAGCAATCATCCGCCTGATGGATCAGACCCTGTAATAAAGCCTGCAGGCTCCCATGGGTTCTCATTATGCGAGTCATCGTAGTCAAGTAGTTGATAGATATATATTAGTTAACAGTTTCAGTCTGTGCACCGGGAGAGGGCGACGAGGATCTTGCGTGTGTAGGCCTCACTGGCCTGGCATAGGGTATATATTTGATAAAATCAATAAAACCAGATTGTTTCATATTCAGCAGAGTCCCATGTAAGTGATTCAGTCAGATTTTCTCGTATCTGTAGGCTAGAGTTCAGATAAAGTTAAGGTATATGGGATCTCCAGCTGGAGCTGAGTAGATTTGCGTCCTCTCCCGGTGGTGCTTGGCCACGCCCCCCGGGGTGTGGTATTTTTATTTACAGGTAAAAGAGCTAATTACTTTGGGGCAATGCCCCGCAAAAAGCCCTTTTAAGGGCTGGTAAAAGAGCTGATTACTCTGTAATTTAGGATAGGGTAGGGCATTTTATTATTTTGGGGGGCTTTTTTATTTTATTAGGGGGCTTAGATTAGGTGTAATTAAATTAAAATTCTTGTATTATTTTTTATTTTTTTGTAATTTAGTGTTTGTTTTTTTTGTATTATAGTTTAGTTTATTTAATTGTATTTTAGTTTAGATAATTGTTTAATTAATTTATTGAGAGTGTAGTGTTAGGTGTATTTGTAACTTAGGTTAGGATTTATTTTACAGGTAATATTGTAATTATTTTAACTAGGTAGCTTTTAAATAGCTATTGTACCTAGTTAAAATAAATACAACGTTGCCTGTAAAATAAATATAAATCCTAAAATAGCTACAATGTAACTATTAGTTATATTGTAGCTAGCTTAGGGTTTAATTTATAGGTAAGTATTTAGTTTTAAATAGGAATATTTTTTTTTCATTATAGTAAATTTATTTTGTTTAATTTAAATTATATTTAACTTAGGGGGGTGTTAGGGTTAGGGTTAGACATGTTTTAATGGTCAAGCAATTAATCACTTCTGTGTGCTTTCACTGAACAATGAAAGCACACAGAAGTGATTAAATGCTATACAAATGAAGAGCAGAGTAATTGGAAGGTAAAACTGGTGGATGAAGAAGTGTATACCAAGACTGCACACTCCAAGAGGCGAACAAGCACAACTTCACACAAAGTTTGGGAGACTACCATTGGAGGAACTTAACCCCCATATACTCCAAGAGGTGGATGAAATCATAAGGAGCATACGCTGGTATCCAGAATAAATCTACCACCAAGCATACCCTCCAGTGCGGCAACTTACCTCATATGATTGAGGTAAATTCTGGTAAGGGTATTTACTATATTCTATACATCATAAGGATCTACATTGACATTATCTACATCCTGGAAACTTCCTGCTATTTATATCACTGATATTGTATATACATATATACCAACTGCATTTTACTCTGTTTAACAGGACTTGATAGCGCTGTTAACCCCTCGTACATTCATTTGTCACTTTTACTCTACTGGGGTTGTACCCTTGTTAAGTATTTGTCCCTAATAGCTGCCAATCACTTCCTGCCACTCTGACTGGCGCAATTTGTGAGTATCGCTTGTTTTCAACTCAGGTTTCTGAATTGTTACATTCTACTTGTTTGCTTTATATATATATATATATATATATATATATATATATATATATATATATATATATATAAATAAATATATATATGTGTGTGTGTATCTGTATGTGTGTAAATATATGTGCAAATATAAATATACATAGGTATTTATCTGTTTTTATATATATATATATATATATATATATATATATATATATATATATATATATATATATATAGCGATACGTTTTAGTTTGTTATTTTTTACAGCACACTCCATTAAATTTTATTGGGAGAAGAAGTTGCAATAGCCAAAGTCCTGAAGTTAGCGTGCATCAGGTTTCACTTACACAATAAACTTTTTACTTTCAACTTGTTATACACATGCTAACCCGCCAGCGTTAAAAGTTTACTTTGAGCGGTGTTTGCACACAAGCGAAAATAAAAATTAACTCACCACTTTTAAGCTGGCCTATATGTTTTAAAAAAACTAACACATTTTTTAAAACAAATATTTGAAGAAAAATAGCATTTTTTTATGTTCAACATTTATACTAAGTTATGAACATGGAAAAAAAACAAACAATAAAAAAAAACAACAACAGACAAACATTATATTGATAATGATGTAGCAATGGTATAGTTAAAGGTATACTGTAGTCAACATTTTGTGTACTTATATAAAAGCAGCCATTTAAACATATATTACAGTTTCTTCTATTTTTCCTAAATAATGCATTTTTATTGTCAGCCTTGCAGGTTGTTTACCAGTAATGCAGAGGCATTTGTTCAATGTTCAATCAATACTGCAGTATTAAAGGGATAGAAAGGTCAAAAATGAAAAGTGCTTTTCAATTTCAAATACAATAATTTTTGCATTATACTTCTATTAGCAAAAATGCTTCTAATAAATGTGTTACTGTTTTTTGTGGGATATGCACATATCCTGTGAGGGTCCATGTATCAGTATTCAAACAATGCTTGAATACTAGTGAACGGCCCTCACAGGATATGCGCATATGCCACTGAAAAACAGTAATAACTTTTACTAGTAGCATTTTTGGTAATGGAAGTATAATGCAAAAATCCTTCTATTTTAAATTGAAATGCACCTATGCACATTTAATTTTTGACCTTTCTATCCCTTTAATTCAGTTTTTTGGGTAAAAAATATGTGATACATAAATGTTGCCCCTTTCATATGCATAATAGAAAATTAGTGCAATCACCCTTTAGTTAATATTTAAATAATATTTTTTGTTTCATTTTTTAAATTTCATTCAAAATATTTTAAACCTCATTTTGGATTTTAATTTTCATCTTTTCGTCTTGATAGATTGGGCAATATTTATTGTGACAATTTCTGTGAATAAACACACAAGAAAGGCTGCCTCCTTGTGTAATACTGATACACCACAATAATTATGTATACTGTTAGACTAGTACTCACAAGCGTGGCAGCACCCAATTGTGCTTAGTATGGCAGACTATCCCAATCCACTGATCTTGGTACAGGTGCTCTCCTCCCAGTTACAACTGGTATAAAGCAAGCTCAAGCTCTCAGTCAGGTATAAAAACGTGAGTTTTATTAAAATATATAATGAAATAAAAACACAGGATGTAACATCAACCCAATGGGGTACATTTATCATGGTGCGGACAGACATGATCTGCTATAGCGAATCATGTCTGCGCACATAGATAAATGCAGACAGCATACGCTGTCAACATTTATCATTGTACCAGCAGTTCTTGTGAACTGCTGGTGCAATACCGCCCCCTGCAGATTCACAGCCAATCGGCCGCTAGCAGGGGTGTCAATCAACCTGATCGTATTTGATCGGGCTGATTGCTGTCTGCCACCTCAGAGGTGGCAGACGAGATACGGAGCAGCGGTCTTAGGGCCGCTACTTCTTAACTTCCGCTTCAGGCGGAACTGAAGTGGAGTGGGTCGGAAGCAGCATCCGCTGCTTCATAAATAGACCCCAATGTCTTAAAAATAGTTGCAACGGGTTTCTCAGCTCTCCCAGCTGTTTCCTCAGGCATCTGTTTGTTAACTGAGAGCTCAGGCTTTTAAATGTATGATATCCAATCACGATCACTCTATGTATACATTCCCTTTAGTCAGGTGTGACCGGCTAATTAAATACAGCCTTTTTGGCTTTTTAACCCTTTTAAAAGCTAAATTGTTTTCAGTCTTATGACTATATCTCCAATTATTTATACATCATTTAGATCTTATGACTATCGATAACCATGCCATAAAAAAGTACATTGACAAATAATTTGTACTCCGATGTATACATCATGATGTCCATAATGTGTATATGCTTATGCTTACCTCTATTGTATTTTCATCTATGCATAAAGTAAAAACAACTTAAACCTTGGTACAGCTGTTACCTTCTAAATGGCTTTGTTATTGAATGTGTTTCATTTACTTCCGCATTCGTGTGCGGTGACATCATTTAACAGCATAGTAAAAGCTATGGAAACTAGTAAAGTATAACAAACACCCCTAGGCTAATGAGCAAGGAATATAAATGCAATTTTGATTGTGGTGCTTCAATTACTCATGTGCTAATTTGGATTAACAAAGATGTCTGTCAGGAAGGTTGATAATAAGTGTGTATGCGTTTACCAATTTTTGTTATCGTGCATGCGATTTTGGGCACCAGATAGCATAATGAATATTATAAGTAGAATACTCCTTCTCCATCATGATTGGATGAAGCATGATGCAGACTTTGTGCAATTATCCGCCTCTTTTATAGACGGTCATTGCTGCTAGTTAATGGAGAATTTAATATAAGAAATTAATTTAATTTTTAAACTTCATTTTTTATTCAGTAAGTGAATTTATAATACTTAAAGTGAAGGTAAAGTTACCTTGGCATAGATCCACAATCCAATTCTGTGTTAAAAATCAATAGGACTTTATTTCATCATTTTTTTTTTAATTTTTATTCTAAAGCAAGTAATCTCACTTTTAAATCCCTTTTTGCCTCTCTCCAAAATCAACCCGTTCTTTTTTTTTTTTTTTTAAGTCTTCGTCACTTTTTTTCTAACAGCCAGATGAATATCTGGCCGTTAGGCAGCCGTGTCCCTACGTCATCCGCCTACTTGCTGATATGCGCATGCACTACAGTCTAAATATTACTCATAGTACACGCGCGTCCCCGTTTCGTGCATGCGTACTAGTTTTGCATTACTTCTTATTCTCCTCTTAGGGCAGTCAGTCGGTCCCGATCTCACCATGGAGGGAATGAGGGTGAGCGGCAACTGTCATAGAGAGATTACTCCCATGGCTGTTAGACTGCAGCATTTCGCTATGAAGGAGTCAAAATCTCAGATTCACGCATGCGCAACATAAAGGGACTTTGTGCATGAGCTTTAGAGATACGTATAGAGCAGGTGGGACTGCTCTATACGTCACATTACTGAAACTGAGGAAGTAGAGGGTGGGAGGAGTTCGCCCAGTAATGGTAAGGAACAAAGATATTGATTAAAAGTCTAATTTTGAAAAAAAAAAAAAAAAAGGAAAAGAAGTTAGCGATCATAGTGCTATTAGTATATTGTTACGATGGATAAATTCTGGAGCTATTAACTTTACTTTCACTTTAATATTTCTTTTCATACTACATATTTTTTGGTATAGGTTTTTGAAAGATTTACAACCCTTTAACCCTCTCTGCCAACTTAAAGCTGGCAGATGAAAATCATCCCGGATTTATTCAACCTGGGTGATTGACAAGCCCTATACTCATGCAATTGTTTGTGTGAAGGCAGTGGGCAGCTTTGCAGTAAATATGGTGAACAAATGTGCCCCGCAATTACGATGAAATGTGCACAGGTTCACAACCCTGTTCATCTGCAAATTGATAAATCTAGCCCCATGTCTAGATGAAATAGGAAGCTGACCTCACTGAACATAGAAGTCAGAATAATAAGGACAATGTGGCCAAACGTAATTTAATTTTATTATTCATTATTAAACTGAACCCCAGAGAAGGATTGAAGACTATAAGAATGAGCCTAAGTGATTTATTTTGATGTTGACAACCATAGCAATTTTGGTGGCCCTTTTATAATCACAGATATTTTTGTTAGCTAATCTCTGGTTTTATCTGTCATCAATAATGCCTGGTCAATCAGGAAATATGGGTAATACAATTACAATTATCTGCTTTCCAAAATCTAACAGATATGATAACATTTTAAACACAGCATTTCTGTTTATATCATTTAAACATGCAAGTTACTGTAAACAAAAAGAATATTCAGTAAATGTTTACATTAGTTATAACCTGATATTTATTTAATAAGTCTGTTGATTTATGCTTTAATTATAGCAATGTCCGTATTATTTTTTTCTCATACTTACACTGTATGAGGAAACTGAGTAGGCATAAATTATCAAAGTATATTTTGGTCAATATATTTTAAAATAGATCTCATTTTATATAATAAAAAAACATAAACTTAGTTTTACAATTACAGACATGTGTCTATAAGGAATTAGCATGAAATACTGAGCATGTGAATATATAATTATTTTCTTTGAGTGTTGATGGAATAAATAATTATACTTGCAATTCTAAATAAACTTGAGGAAATGTGTTTTTTAGTTGGTTTAACCATTTTGAATCAGATGATGACATATTTATTTAATTACAAAAATATTTAGTTACAATATTATACATGCCCACTCATGTTTCTATTCATTTAATGCCACACTGTGGTAGACAACCATAAGAGGTATATTTACTAAACATTGTTGCACCTGGACATATCCATTTATGCAACCCAGCTTGTTATTGTTTTTTTTCCTTTTTGGTTTTGTATTATTTTGTAATCCTCGATTTGTGTGCTGCTAAACACTTTCTTGTAATGTCTATATTTACTGCAGACATGACACTTGGTTTATTTAAATCTACAGGTTTTCATATTATGTGAAGTTTGTCAACAATGGTGAAAAAAATGTTACATTGCTCTTCACAGGATTGCATATTTTTAGTTTGTTGACAGTGGTTTCACCTGTTTCTTTTCTTATGAAAGAAGTGTGGCTGTATAGGCGCCACTCAGTTTTACTGCTGTTGCATGCAATTGCTATTTTACAGCTACTATCTGTATCTTACATGGATATAAAAGCAGAGTCTTATTGATGAGAAATGCACCCACCCATACTTTTAACAATAAGGTAGTGTCTCTGGGTTGGAGCCCTTCCTTATTCTAGGTGATGTCATTATGGCCATGCAAGAGTGATAAAAATGCATGGCCCACATCATTTAGTGAGTACCGGGGCTGAATAATGAGCACACTCCCTCCTTGCTTGACACACTGTCATCCTTTATATTAAGAAATAAATATGGAAGATGAAAATGTTTCAATTGCCCAGATATATTTTTAAAAAGACATTATGCAATTGCATTAAAGGGACACAAGACACACATTTTTTTGATGATTCAGATAGAGCTTGGATTTTTTTTAATCTTTTATTTTTATTCAATTTCCAATACAATATCAGTTTGGGTCCTACTACATGTAGGTTCTTGTTGCGCCTCGCAGGGCTATGTATCAAAGAAAAAATAAACTTAGGATTACTTATAATCAGCATAAACAAGATACAGAAGAAAAACAATGCAAGTAACTAGACAGAGCCAATCTCAATTTGTTCTTGTATATCGACTAATTCCATCTGACTTGGTTATTTTATCTAGACTTTCTACATGTGTAGGTCTATTGGGGCTTCAAGTGTCATCATTATTATTTCTAACTGTATTGGAAGAATACTTTATTAGGCTAACGAGGTACCCAGATCAACCGTAAATATTAGTTTAATATATTAAAAAAAATGTATATGTGGAGGGGGAAAGAGCGCGGTGGGGGGGGGGGACGGGGGACGGTGGGAGAGACAGAATTGGAGAGAAAAAAAAAAAAGGGGGGAAGAAAAAGGGGGGCTGATTTCTGTTCCTACCAGATTCCTAGTAAGACTAAGTCTGAATTCCTGAAGGGATAGATTAGATGGTCTATTTCTTTTTTTGGAATTTTTTTTATAAATGATGACCATTTTTGGAAGAACCTGTTAACATCTTGGGTTTCAAATAATTTTGTGTCATATTGTTCAAGTATACATTGCTTTTTTATACAATTTCTTATCTCTGGAATACTAGGAGTTGATGTTTCTTTCCATTTTTTAAAAATTAAGTATCTTGTTGCTAATACAGTAACATTTACTATCTTTTCCTTATCTGGGGGGAGTCTTTCATCTGTTTTAAGAAAGATTACATTTATAAAGGAGAGAGTCGCGTATGCTATGCCAAGCTTTCTATTTAACCAGTATTCCACTTTCTTCCACACCTCTCTTAATTTTGGGCAATTCCATAACATGTGTTTTAGATTAGCTGCCCCCATTGAGCATTTTGGGCATTTATTAAATTGCGTATTGCCCCATCTATGTCCCTTTTCAGGAGTTATATAAGTCATATATAAAAGTTTTACATGTGATTCCCTCCAAGTAGAGGAAAGTGTTGTTTGATTTACCTTTAAGATAGATGTTTGAATATATCCTGCTTCTATAGATATTGGTTCAATAATTGGAGCCCATTTTAGTTCAATGTTATTTATATTATTCACGCCTTTACTTGACTTCAGCATCTGGTAACATGGAGAGATTGACATTTGGCCTTTATTAGCTAATAATATCCAGTTTTCTAGTGAACCCAGAGACCAGTTCCACCCTGCTTCGTTTATTAATTTCCAAGTATAGCGTCTTGCCTGGAGGTAGGCAAAAAAATCTTTTTGTGGAATGTCAAATTCATTTCTGAGATCAACAAATGATTTGATACATTTCCTTGACACATCGATCAGTTGCACTACTCTTTCCAGACCATTTGCTTCCCATCTTAGAAGGGGTGATATTTGTAACCCCAGTTCAAACTGTGGGCTGCCTTTTAAAGGTAAATAGTTAGAAATTCTCTCATTTATTTTTAATATATTGCAGATCTTTAACCAGGCTTTAATTGGGACAAAGATAGACTGAAGTTTCTTAATTTCCTTTGGGATTTCACCTCTTCTAATATGTATTAGGGCTACCGGGAGATAAGGGAAGCTTATGTTCTTTTCTAAATCATTATTTGTTGCATAATCTTTAAGACAGATCCAATCAACTACTATACGGGACAAAAATGCAAGATTATATAACCTTAGGTCAGATAGGGCACAGCCTCCATACTTTTTGGGCAAAGAAAGTTTTTCAAGAGATATTCTAGGTTTCTTGCCCTGCCATAGAAATTTTCTAAGTGCTGTATTTAAGATTTTGATATCTTTCTCCTTTAGTAAAATTGGTATATTTTGACAGATATATAAAATTTTCGGAAATAATATCATTTTACATAGAGCAATTCGGCCTGAAAGTGAAATAGGTAAACATTGTTTCTCTAATTACTTTTAGAATTGGAGGTATATTAAGAGAATACCATTGTTCTGGGTTTGAGGAGATTATAATACCCAAGTACTTAAATGCATCTTCTGCGATTTTAAAAGGCATATTGTCTAGAGGCTGCTCTGCAGGTCTTAACCAGTAAAATTCCGATTTATTAGTGTTTATCTTATATCCTGAAAATGAGCTAAACTGTGATATGATAGACAAGAGTTTAGGGATATTTAATTGAGTATTTCTCATATATATTAGAATATCATCTGCATAAAGCGAAATTTTGAGTTCTTTTTTCCTTATTCTAATTCCTTCTACATCTTGTCTAACTAGGATTGCAAGAGGTTCAATTGCAATATTGAAGAGCAAAGGCGAAAGAGGACATCCTTGTCTTGTACCTTTAGCTAATTGTATAGTAGTTGATTGTCTGGTATTAACTAGTAGCCTAGTGTAAGCTGTCTTATAAAGATTTTCAATAAATTTAGAGAAATGACCTTTAAAACCAAATTGGAAGAGTGAATGGAAAAGGTGATCATGGTGGACCGAATCGAACGCCTTCTCGGCATCGATTGTGATAATAGCCTTATCGCTAGTATTGTGTTCTATTTCTTGGGCTTGGCTCAATTTTGCATTAAAAAAATCAATCTTAAGAAATAACTCTCGAATTTTGGCTGAGGAGTTTCTATTTATCATGAAACCTGCTTGATCTTTATGTATTATCTGTGCAAGGGGAGTTTGTAGTCTACATGCCAAGATGGATGTCAAGAGTTTGTAGTCTGAATTAAGCAGAGCAATAGGTCTATACGACTCTTTTTGTGTTGGATCTTTCCCAGGTTTTAGGATAAGGGTGGTATAGGAGGCTGAAAAATTTGTTGACGGTGGATAACCCTCCCTATACATATCATTATACAGTTTTGTTAAATGTGAGGCTATGGAGGGTAGTAGCAATTTATAAAATTCACTAGGCAGAGCATCTGGTCCTGCCGCTTTATTAGTGGGCAGTTCCTCTATACCTTTCACGACCTCTATCTCTGTAATAGGGAGGTTCATCATTTCATTCATTTCTTCTGAAATGATTGGACAGGAAATCTTTTCCCAGAACTCCTCGCTATTTCTGCTATTGGATGTATTTAGGGAATAAAGACTTTGATAATATTCTACCATTATTTTTAGAATCTCTTCTGAGTCTGAGAAGAGTTTATCATCTTTCTGAATATGTTCAATTACAGTATTTCCTTTGTCTTGCTTAACTAATCTAGAAAGTAACTTGCCTTCCTTGTTCCCATATTTATACAGCTTTGCTTGGAGACTCAGTTCACGTTGAGTTGCTTTATGCAACAGAAAAGAATCCCTTTCTTTCTTAACTTGTATATATTTATTCCAGGTTTCAGATGTTTTATTTACTATATAGCTATTATAGGCATTTGACCAGTTTTTTATAATACTTTCTTCCTTTTTTTTATAACCTTTAGTTCTACTAATATTGTATGCTAGTATCTCTCCCCTCATAACTGCCTTTGCAGCCTCCCAGAATATCATTGGGCGATTAATATATTCTCTATTTAAATAAACATATTCTTCAAATTTTAGATTTAACATTGTTTTGAATTCTGGGTCATTAGCCAAATATTGAGGAAAGTGGAATTGATTATTTTTAATTTTAGAGTCATGTGAACTGATTTCAATAGTTATGGGAGCATGATCTGAAACTGTAATCGGAAGGATTTTAGCTTCAATTTTAAAATTCAATAGCTTTTCGTCTATTAGGAAAAGGTCTACAGGGAGTGCAGAATTATTAGGCAAGTTGTATTTTTGAGGATTAATTTTATTATTGAATAACAACCATGTTCTCAATGAACCCAAAAAACTCATTAATATCAAAGTTGAATAGTTTTGGAAGTAGTTTTTAGTTTGTTTTTAGTTATAGCTATTTTAGGGGGATATCTGTGTGTGCAGGTGACTATTACTGTGCATAATTATTAGGCAACTTAACAAAAAACAAATATATACCCATTTCAATTATTTATTTTTACCAGTGAAACCAATATAACATCTCAACATTCACAAATATACATTTCTGACATTCAAAAACAAAACAAAAACAAATCAGTGACCAATATAGCCACCTTTCTTTGCAAGGAAACTCAAAAGCCTGCCATCCATGGATTCTGTCAGTGTTTTGATCTGTTCACCATCAACATTGCGTGCAGCAGCAACCACAGCCTCCCAGACACTGTTCAGAGAGGTGTACTGTTTTCCCTCCTTGTAAATCTCACATTTGATGATGGACCACAGGTTCTCAATGGGGTTCAGATCAGGTGAACAAGGAGGCCATGTCATTAGATTTTCTTCTTTTATACCCTTTCTTGCCAGCCACGCTGTGGAGTACTTGGACGCGTGTGATGGAGCATTGTCCTGCATGAAAATCATGTTTTTCTTGAAGGATGCAGACTTCTTCCTGTACCACTGCTTGAAGAAGGTGTCTTCCAGAAACTGGCAGTAGGACTGGGAGTTGAGCTTGACTCCATCCTCAACCCGAAAAGGCCCCACAAGCTCATCTTTGATGATACCAGCCCAAACCAGTACTCCACCTCCACCTTGCTGGCATCTGAGTCAGACTGGAGCTCTCTGCCCTTTACCAATCCAGCCACGGGCCCATCCATCTGGCCCATCAAGACTCACTCTCATTTCATCAGTCCATAAAACCTTAGAAAAATCAGTCTTGAGATATTTCTTGGCCCAGTCTTGATGTTTCAGCTTGTGTGTCTTGTTCAGTGGTGGTCGTCTTTCAGCCTTTCTTACCTTGGCCATGTCTCTGAGTATTGCACACCTTGTGCTTTTGGGCACTCCAGTGATGTTGCAGCTCTGAAATATGGCCAAACTGGTGGCAAGTGGCATCATGGCATCTGCACGCTTGACTTTTCTCAGTTCATGGGCAGTTATTTTGCGCCTTGGTTTTTCCACGCGCTTCTTGCGACCCTGTTGACTATTTTGAATGAAACGCTTGATTGTTTGATGATCACGCTTCAGAAGCTTTGCAATTTTAAGAGTGCTGCATCCCTCTGCAAGATATCTCACTATTTTTGACTTTTCTGAGCCTGTCAAGTCCTTCTTTTGACCCATTTTGCCAAAGGAAAGGAAGTTGCCTAATAATTATGCACACCTGATATAGGGTGTTGATGTCATTAGACCACACCCCTTCTCATTACAGAGATAAACATCACCTAATATGCTTAATTGGTAGTAGGCTTTCGAGCCTATACAGCTTGGAGTAAGACAACATGCATAAAGAGGATGATGTGGTCAAAATACTCATTTGCCTAATAATTCTGCACTCCCTGTATTCTCGAGAGAGACTTGTGAGCTTTTGATAAACAAGTAAAGTTTTTACCATCCGAATTTTGTGATCTCCATATATCTTTAACTCTTAAATTATTAAATAATTTATTGAAGATTTTTGTTTCCAGGTTATCTTTTTTGGTTTTAAGAATTGTAGTGTTGTGCCGGAATCTGTCTAGAGCGTAGTACGGAGACATATTAAAATCTCCTCCTATTATTAACATTCCTTCTGCTTTTGATAGTATCTTATTTTGCAAATTTTCCCAGAAATCGTAATCGATAATATTTGGTGCATATAAATTACATAATGTATATGAAGTGTTAACAATTTTAATCTTAACTATTAAAAATCTTCCCTCTGGATCTACTTCAAGAACTGTGGATGTTGCTTTTATTCTTTTTCCCTAATAGAATTGCTACCCCTCTTTTCCTTCCTAGCACCGGGGAGGCTATAACTTCGCGGACCCAGGACCTTTTCAGTTTGTATACTTCTTCTATTTTCTTGGAGGAAGGCCACATCCACATGCATCTTTTTAAGCTGAGCTATGATCATATTTCTTTTTAAAGGGGATGTTAGCCCCCCGATATTCCAAGAGGCCATTATACAAGGATTATCAGTCACTATTTTCTAAAGAAGGGGAAATAAAAAAGAAAGAAAAAAAAAAAGGGAAAAAAGGTAAAGCTCTCTCCTAACCCACCTCCCCCCACCCCGACCCGCCCTCCCCCCCCTCTCAGTTCGATCTTGATTACTAGTAGGTAGTCCCGGTAGCCTTGTTCCCTAATTAGTGCATCGGTAATCAGATTACCTCTGACCGATACATCCTCCCAGTTTATAGACTAAGTGAACATTGTTAAGCTTAGAAAAAGAAAAAAAAATATGTATGAAAAAAGAAAAAAAAAGAAACAAAACCCTCAATTGAGTTATTTTGGTTTCATTGGTTATTTTTACCTTTTCCCTTATGTTGGGGATGTGAGCTGTGCTATGTATCTTTCAGCCTCTTTGGCCGTTTCAAAAAATTGGGCCTTGTCCTTTATTGTTATTTTGAGTTTGGCTGGATATGTTACTGTGGCTTGGTAACCTTGATTAATTAAGCGGGTACATATTGGTGTTAGCTCTCTTCTTTTGGCTGAAGTTTCCGCAGAAAAGTCTTGGAAAAACATTATTTTAATGTTTCCTAAAAAAATGGGTTGATTTTTTCTGTATTATTGAAGTAGGGAAAGTTTATCTTGGTAGTTTAGTATCTTAGCTATAATAGGCCTAGGCCGATCCTTCCCTCTTTCCGGGTTATAACAGCCTATTCTGTGAGCCTACTATAATTCGGGGGGATGTTTGCGGCAATTGCAATAATTGTGGTATTACTACTGTAATTAATTTATTTAGGTCCTTGTACTGTTTTTCTTCAGGGACTCTTATAATTCTAATGTTATTCCTTCTCGCTCGATTTTCCAGATCTTCTAATTTTAGTTGTGTTTTTGCAAGTTTAGTATATATGTCATCTAATTTGGAATTATGGTTTGTAGTGGTGTCTTCTAGATCAGAAATTCTCTGCTCTGCCTAAGTAATCCTATTAGAAAATTGATGTATCTCTGTAGTTAGGGTATAAATATCATATTTGATCTCATCTCTTAATTGTTCAAACTTAGGAGAAAGGGCTTCTGATATTTTTGTGACTAGCATTTGGATATCAATTTGTTCACTTGTATGTGAAGAACTGCTAGCTTGTGTTTCTGTTGGGGTTTCTGGAGTGTTTTTATTTCTCTTCTCTCTTTGTCTACCTGCCATGACTGAGGGAGGAGTTCTAATGTGAGCTGTGATAAATTTATCCATAGATTGGTGCTGGAATTGTGAGAGTGTGCTATGAGGAGTATATTCCTGTGTAAAAGGTCCGTTCGGACAGGAAAGGTGAATATAAGAGTTAAAACCCTTCTGGTGATATGAAGAAAAAGGTCAGAGTGAAGGAGAGAAGGGAGAGAAAAAAAACAAAAACAAAAAAAAAACCCAGAAGTGGTAAAGGTGAAGGGTGATGTGAAGGTTACTCAAGCTGTGTACATGATAAAAAGAAAAAAAAAAAACAACTGTGACTATAGAACACCTCAGTCATAGAGATAAGCAATTAAATGTTGATTTTTAAAATAAGGGAAATTTGACAATTTAGAAAAATAATATTCTCCTTAAATAAGTTATCTACCCTTGATTTTTTATTATCCTTTTCTATTTACCCCTTTCAGTTATTTATGTATTTTTCAGACAAGTATAATTATGTACTACTAAATCTCCAAGAGACAGAAGTTTGTTTAATTAGAGATTCTAAATATTATTATTTAGGTTTTAAGACAGTAAGTAACTCTTGGACTCCTTATTTAGTTTTTGTTAGTCCTATAATAGGGTCAATTTCCTTCCCTTTTCATTTTTCCCCCTTCTATGCTAGTTACTTCTAGACTCTTACAGTACCTGATTAGTACTTTTTACCCGATCTTTTGTAGAGTCTGATAATTTTCACCTGATTTTACAAACAAACAGTCAAAATATCAGTGTATAACATTCGTATACATCACTATATATTCAATATATAACACAGCATTTACACAAAGGAAAAAAAAAAAAAAGAAAAGAAAAGAAAAAGAAGTAAAGAGGAAAAAACAGTTCCCTTTTCAGTTCAGTACTTTTCAAGCAGAGATAGGTGATATAACCCTAGTTCAAGCAGGGAAAGAGCAAGCTCTCAGGATATCAAGCAATTGAACAGTATAATTTTACCCCTACTTCCTAGAGTGTAGCCATACCTGTCTCTTCGCTTGGCGTTTTTTTTTTCTTTTTTTAAAGTCTACACGACTAACACCGTCAGAAGGCAATCAGCCTGTTAGTTTCTCTGCTCCCCCACGCAGCACCGGTGGGGGGGAGCGGAGTCAGAGTCGAACCTCCACTTGTTTCTGCCAAGCGGCAAACGGACCAGGGTCGAGCCTCATCCAATTTCGGCAGAACGCCAAACACGCACAGCGCAGGCCGCGCCTACCTCCTGGCAATCTTCAACGTCACTGGCTCTGGTAACGGAACCTGCTTTCCCCGCGGAAGGAGCCACTCTATCTCCAGCTGGTCAGCAACTTCCCCACAGAGAGCGGCAAAATCTTCCGCTGTCGACCCCTCTCAGGACAGGCCCAGACAAGCAGGGTTGACAATCACCTGGTGGAGATAAGCTCAATCCTCAGAAGTTCTTTCTTCTTGACTCAAAGATTGCCAGACCAGGATTAAGAGTTACAGCGCTACTAGACCCCCCTCACGCAGCATCGGTGGGAGGGAGAGTCTTAGTACCTGTCGCTTGATTTTCTGTATAATAAGATTTTATCTTGGTCCGGGGCTTGAGTGTCTTTGAGTATAAGTAAGGGTTTAAATGCCCTGGGTGTTCATGTGAGTTCTCAGTTTTAGAGGGTTTAAAATTTGAAATTTTTGAAGGTATTACCGTAATACAGTCAGTCCAATAATTTGCTGCTGTTTGCAGCCCAGTGCGCTGGTATGGCACTGTCAGAGTGCTGGGAGTAGGATAGATTTTTCTTTTCCACTGCAAAAAGAGCCACCCAGGACTTGGGTTTGAAGCACGCTGAGTTCTGCTAACAGCTCTTACAGGGAGTCTGAGAACAGGTGTGTGCACGTCCTTGCACCTGTGCTCCTCCCACCAGCCTCTCTCCTCCTAGAGCTTGGAATTTTAAACAACTTTCTAATATCCATGTTATTTGTAGTCTGGGTATCTTTTGTGGAAACACAGAGGTATAAGCTCAGGAGCGTGCACGTGTCTGAAGCACTGTATGGCAGCAGTTTTGAAAGAATGCTATCAATTTCCAAGAGCAATGAATGGCAGCACTGTTTTTTGCATGTAGTGCTCCAGACACCTACCTAGGCATCTCTTCAACAAAGAATACCTTAGGAACGAAGCAAGTTTGATAATGGTAGTAAATTGGAAACTTTTTTAAAAATGATGTGCTCTATCTGAATCATAAAGGAAAATGTTTGTGTTTCATATCCCTTTAATTTTATTAACAAGGCCAAAATGTAAAAAGGCTGTAAAATCCACTCAATGCTAAATATTTGTAGATGTTCTACAGTTAAAAGTCACTTATAAACCACATGACTGCCAGGTTTGCTAATGAGTTTTGATTGAAAATCCCTCAAAAAGCAGAGCTCAGCATTTCATACATTTTTCTAATGGACTAAAATAGACACCAACACTAGGTGCAATCCATAAAATGCTATACAAATAATATCTAATTCTTAATGGTGGCTTTCCGCCATTTTAGTTATTTCTACAAACTATTTTTTTTTTTCTAAAGGTGCATGAGCTGCTGAAAAATAAAAGCACAGAAAAAGCTCTGGAATCAGTGTTTAAATAAAAAGACTTTTGCATGAGTTGCATGTGTGCCCAGCAATCAAATCCCACTGAAAACTACTGAAATCTCTGGAACAGTTTTAGTATTAAGTATTAAGAAGTACTTACCTGACTACTATTTAGTTTAATTAGTTAAACCTAGGTTTTAAAAATGCTGCAAATTGTCTAAACTAGACATTTGATTCTGCTGAATATTTCAGACTGAATATTTATAAAAATTAGTTTTCTGAATATTCAGCTGCTATGCTATTTAGTATTCATGTAGTTTTAAATTAAAAAAAAATACTGAATATTTGTGGAATATTTACATTTTTTTCATTAAATAAAAGTAAATGTTCCTTTGCTATAGGGCAAAAAGCTCACCTGTAGCGTTATACTTACCTCTAAAACTTCTGCACAGAGCCCTGGGCTAAATAGGAGGCTTATCCTTCTATTACCAGGTTCTGTGCAGAAGTGTTGGCATCAGCACAGCTCTCCAGTGTGGTGCTAAAGGTAAGTATTTTACTTTACCCTACGGTAATTTACAGGAAACAAATGAATACTGACAAATGTCAACTATTTCTTTTGTTTTCTTTAAATTTAGTTGGTGCATTTGTTCTGATATTCGTTGAAATTTGCATTTGTGACAAAACCAAATGCACATTTCTAGCCTAAATTCACTATTTGATGTGCAGCATTTGCAGATTACAGAAGTTGCTTTTTGACATCTCCAGGGAGTGTGGGACAAGCATAAATTTTGCTGTTTGATGTCTGTTTATATCAATCACTTAAGTTTCAATATTCTAAATTGTAACTCACAATTGCAATACATAAAATGTAACTATCTATGAAGTTTATGAGTTGAAAAATGCTGCATACAAACTGATATAACACTATACTAGTTTAGTCTGTGTACTCTTGGTTTAGCCATTTAAAATATTATATTAGTAGTTGAGCTGAGTTTTGTTTCAGATGTTTCATTATCAATGCATACACTGAGAGGTTTCTTTCATTAGCACATTTGAGTTACATCTAAAACATTGGTTTAAACAAAACGTTATTGCATACTACTATGTGTTTGTACAAACATTGATTATATTCAAATAAACGTCCCATTACAAGACTTAAATTTCATTTGATTCTTGATTGTAGCAATTTATTTGGCTATATCTTACTTCATGGAGACATGTATTAGCATATACTGGGGCCACCGGAGAGTTCATGGATGTACCTAAGTTTTGCAAGTAAAAATATCAGTTTAAATTTAAAATAAATTCAGTGGAAAACAAAATGTAGCAGTTATAGCCTCTGACCTACTGGAATCCATCCTATGCATAATTTCCAGTAAATTGCGTTCTCAAATCCCCCATTTTTTTTCATTTAATCAAATTTAATGATGAAAACTATATTATTATTATTATTACACTTTATTTATGATGCTCCAACATATTCCGCAGCACTGTCCATGGGTACAATTAATTTAAATAAAACAGTGATATAAAACTTGTAAGAGACAATAGGAATTGAGGGCCCTATTCCTGTGGGAACTTCCAATCTAAAAGGGTAGGAGGTTGAGAAACAGGAGGTGAGGACTGGAAGATTAAGAAAGATGTTAATGCAGAGTTAGATGAGGGAAGTGAAAATAATTTATTATTGATTTTGATAGTAGGCTTCTCTGAACAAAAAAGTATTCAGGGAGCATTTAAAGGAAGAAAGATTAGGGCAAAGCCTGACAGCACGAGGGAGAGAGTTCCAGAGGGTAGGTGCTGCATGACAGAAGTCCTGCAGTCTAGCATGGGAAGAGGTGATAGTTGAAGATGCAAGGAGCAGGTCATTGTTGGATCTTTTTGGGCGGGCTGGAGTATATTTGTTTATTAGAGAGGATAGGTAGTGGGAAGTGGTGTTGGTGAAAGCTTTGTATGTAAGGGTGAGAATTTTGAATTGAATTCTGCTGTGAATGGGGAGCCAATGAAAGGACTCGCAGAAAGGTGCAGCAGATACAGAGCAACGAGAAAGGTGGATTAGCCTGGCAGAGGCATTAGGAATGGATTGAAGGGGGAAGAGGCGGGGAAAAAGAGGAAGGCCAGTAAGTAGGTTATTGCAGTAGTCAAGATGGGAAATAACAAGGGAGTGGATTGTTTGCTTTGTGGTGTTAGCGCTCAGAAAAGGGTGAATCTTGGAAATGTTGTGTAGGTGGTTGCTGCAGGATGTAGAAAGCAATTGGATGTGGGGGATGAAGGATAGATTTGAGTCAAGTGTAACTCAGAGGCAGCGGACTTGGTGTGATGGGGAAAATATATCTAATTTCATAAAACATACACCCTCATTTATTGCAATGCTTTGACTCTGTAATTAATTAGTAACTAATAACAACTTATCTGTTAACTTTAAAATAATTTTCTAATTATCCATTACCTTTTACAAAGCTTGCCACTGTTTAGCAGTAAGCGGTAAAATATATATTTATATGGTCTTTGATAAATTATTTTTAGAAAATCTATTGCGCCTTTATTCATTACAATGGTTATTGTCAAATTTAATTTATTTGTTTATTTGTTGGCACTACTTGAATAGTTGAGAAGAAGAAATTACTTGATTAATTAAATATGTGAATTAAGCAGGTAGATGGTGTTTTGCTCATTATTTTATTTGTATTGTATACACATATATTTGTATACAATTTGAAAGATGACTCTTGTAAGTTTTATTATTAGGAGTTTTGTAGTTTACACTAAAAAGGAAAAAAGTGATATTTCTATATTGGTCAAGCAGAGAATATTCCTTTAGAAAATTGTGAAACGTTTTAATAAACCAGCATATTCATAAACTGATTATTAAAAAATAGTGAGATATAGTGAAAATAATTAGATTAGCACATTGCTAGACAAACCAAAAAGACATCATGAATAATGATAATAATAAAAAGTCCACTTCAAATTATACCATGTATTGGTTACAGCGTGGATCTAGTTGCTTCCCCTTCATTAAAAAACTCCTGTGCAAAACTTCCAAGTCCCAGACTGGAAAAGACAAAAAGAGAAGAGGGCACCCAAATGGTGTGATATCTCCAACCAGGGATAAAATAACAACAAGGCTGAAAACGTACTCACAGATTTTTAAGCACTTCAACAGTGAAGAAGGAGCAGGCTGGGGAGTTAGAAGTCGAACAGCAGTCTTGTAGCTCTCAGGTAGATCTTACAAACCAATTTCCAGCATCCAGATAATTAGTGTGGTTTAAAGTAGTGGCGGTAGCCCAAATCAAACCATACACATCAGAATATAATAACGATCTTCCAAGGTGATAAAGACACTCAGAGTGACAGCATGTGAAAAATAGGAAAGCTTTAATGTAAAATCAATTAAAAACAATTTCTTAAAAGGTCTCACAATGCATTTCTCGGATTTACCATGAGGTAAGAAATCCAAACTGTCACTAAATGAGATTTAAATACCCCTCTGTCGGCTTTCTTGTCATTCTAGTGCGCATGCTCGGAGAACAGGCAAATCAAACGTGGCTAGTAAAAAAATTGTATACACGTAAATAGATATAAATGTATCCATAAAAAGTGTCAGTAAAAAATCCTCAAACATGCGCATGGAAATGCAAGAAAAGTCAGTATAATACAGAGATGTGTCGGGCACTGAAAACATACTGTCAAAAACACGGAACAACAAACATCAGAATCACATATTGAAAAAACACCCATACTTAAAATGGTGGCGAGACTTCAAATAGACTTCTCATAGCAATACTGAAAAGCAGGCTATTACGCATGTGCACAGCCTCTTAGGCAACTATATAAAAAAGTATGCCACTGATACATAAACTGTGAATGTGTAAAAGCCCTACTTGATACATAGAAGCAAAAATGCTCGTCTATATCTAGAGAGAGGTAAATAAAAACAATAATAAGAAGAAGGCTAACTGAAATAAGGCCATATATTATATCACTCTATGTTTATACCTCATAATGAATATACAAAAAGTACGTATAACAAAAAACATAAATCATAAAATCCTTCATATTAATACTTATACTCATACACAACAAAGAGAATAGAATGCTGAAAAGAGGTCACTGACTGTATCTGTCTCCTACCGTACAAAAACATAAAACATAAATGAATATATACATAGACATAAATACATAAAACATAAATAAACATAAAAGTTAGTACAATAGAAAAATTACAGGATAATCAAAAACATTGTATACAGTCTTGAAATGATATGTATGAATGTATATACGTGTGAAAAAATTGTAAAAATAGTATGATGATGTGAATGTTGATAATACTGTGAACCAAAATAAAATAACTAAAGATGTTATAATGAAATGACTAATAATCTTAATTCTAACTGCTGAAAGCTGCCATATCAACATTTTCATTAATACCATATGGGATCAATGTGCAAAGCTTCCACATCCAAAAGGTCTCTCTCTGTCTTAAACATGTGAATCTGTTTGCACCCCATGATTTTGGTATAAACTCAATCGGGGTAATTTTGATTGCATCTTTATTTCCTTCCTGTAGACATTGTAAGATAAGTCTATTATCTATGTTCCTCCAATGCTCCCCCCATCTTTTCTTGATGGGTCTGCAAGTGCGCCCCACATATTGTTGGCCGCAAATGTAGTCCAGCAAATATATGACGAATTGTGTGTCGCAGGTTATGTGAAAAATTATTTTAAAACATTCCCTCGTATTTTGAGATTTTAAATACTTTGCCCCACCTATAGCAAAATGACAGAGTCCACAAAGCTTCTTTCCACACTTATATATACACTTATGTATACCTTTTTTTCCCAAATTCAAAATAGAGTGGACACCTTTCTCAGTCAAATAGGAATCTTGAGATAAACATGTGTTGGTATTTGGACATTTTCTATCTATTTTCCTAGTTACCTCTTTAATAGGTGCTAATTTGTTCTTAAGAGTAGGGGCTCTCGTAAAAGTGCAAATAGGATTCCTTCCCAAAATATTTTTGAACGCATAATCATGAGTTAAAATTGGCCAATTTTTTCTTATGTTGTTCCTAATCAAATTATGATTACTGATACATTTTGCGATAAACCGAGGAGTATATCCTTTATCCTTGGTAGAGTTATTACTTGTACTTTTATTTTTGTTCTTAACAAGTAATTTCTCCCTTTCTATGTTCTTTGCTTTATTTATCCCTAGATCTATTAAATATGTAGGGTAGTTTTTTTTTCTAGGAATCTATCCCTTAATATATTTGATTGTTCTTCAAATACTTTTAATTCTGAGCAGTTTCTTCTGACTCTGCAAAATTGATTGAAAGGAATGTTCCTTTTCCAAGGTAAGTAATGGTTGCTGCTATAGTTCAAATAACTATTACTATCTACTTTCTTAAAAAAACATTTTAATGGCTATATTTCCATCCACATCCCAATATAAGACAATGCCCAGAAAATCTAATTCTTCTGTTTCTATTTTTTTTTTTAAATAAATTTTTATTGAGGTTGTAAAGAGAAAAATATTGCATATAAGAATCATCAATAGGTACCAATAACATTGTGACAAGACATACATTCTTAGCGTATAGACATACTGAAAATGTAGAGTGATATAAGTACAATCTGGAAGTCTTTGAGACAATATGAATACAGTGCCTATATATATGATAACATAATACTTTATCCTCTGATGAAGAAGGGAGAACGGATGTTCTACACATACCTTTGAAACGCGTAAGGCTGTAGAGAGTATTATTTGGAGACCGGCACACCGCAGACCACCGCAAAGATTCTTTTTCCACTTGTGTATAATTTTATCTTTATCTGCTTCAAGTTACCTCATATCATTGAGGTTTTTACATGTGAGTGTAAACGTTTGCCATATGTTTTATAGTACAATAAATTGGTGTTAAACAATATTGCACTAGTTGTTGCATTACTTCTGTTTTCCACATATCACCGGCCCTGCACGAGCCTTGCTGAACACCTATGTGAGACAAGCAATCCTGACCGGACACAGACTGAGGGCTATATCGCGGTTTAACACCTGAACCTTACCTCATAACGATTGAGGGTTTGTTCTGTGAGTATATACCCTAAGGGGGCCATTTAAAGTCACTTTCACCGGTTGAGGGGCACTGAAAGGGATTACATTATTCTACCGCTGTCTCATCACAACTTCCTGACACGCATTGGGATATTTTGATATTTTTATATGTGGAGACTTGCCTTTTTTAAAAGACTGCTTTTCTGTTCTTTTTATCGTATTTGTACCAGTGTTTTTACCTGATTAGTATCTCTATTTTTAGAGTACTCTTAAGTTTTGTATATTTATTTGCCATTTTATCAATACTTGATACTAGTCTACTCATATATATTTTTATGTCAACTCTATATTAGCAGTTTTTTGAAGAGCCTTATTTTCCAATATTTATTGTCCAATAGTGAGCTTCGCTAATATTTTATGTTTTTTATGTTTTTTATGTGTGCATTTTTATTTATGTAGCAACATTGTAACGAATATTATAGAACAATTTATATGATATTACATGTTTATATAGTTGTTTGTTTTTAACTGGCCCTCTATGTATTAGCGCTTTAAATATATATATATATATGATATCCTGGTCTAAATATGATTTTATCACTTCAATCCCTAAGGTGTGTTGGATATTAGAATACAAAGCGGAAACATCACAAGACACCCAGATTAGATCCCTATTTCCCCTCTTGATTTTAAAAACCTTAGAGATAAGATCTGTGGAGTCTATTATATAGGAAGACAACATTACTACCATGTTTTTTAGATATTGGTCTATACATTGAGATAGATTGCAAGTAAGATTACCTATACCATAAATAATCTGTCTACCCAGGGGGGATTAGACTTACTTTTATGCACGTTTGGCAAGTGGTAGTAGTATGCCAAATTTGGATTAATTGGAATAAAAAAATCATGTTATTTTTGTTCACAATACATTCTAAAAAACCTCATCCACCAATTTAATTAGTTTTTTCTTATATTGAATAGTAGGATCAAAAGTTAGTTTCTTATAATAATTTTAATCTAATAGAATCTGATTGGCCTCTGCCAAGTAATCCTCTCTATCTTGGAGGAGTATGCCTCCACCCTTATCTGCCTGTCGGATTATTAAGTTTTTATTCAATGATAATTTCCATAGAGCCAATTTCTCAAAATCATTGAGATTCTACTTACCTATTATCCCTTTGGGGATCTCATTAAAGTCATTGAGGACTAGAGTTTGGAAAAAATGTAAAGAAGGACAATTAATAGATGGATTAAAATTTGACTGTAGTTTTAGATTAGTGTTTATATAATCATCAAAAATGTGTTTGCTTAAATCTTCAGGATTCCACATTAGGAAATCTCAATATCTCATTCTTTCATCCATAGTATCTGTTACAATAGGTCAATTTTCACTAGATCTACAGTTCATATTCCAAAAATATTTTTGTAAATATAATTTCTGAACAAATCTGTTCAAATCAACAAATAGCTCAAATAGGTTATTTGTATTTGAGAGACTGAAAGAAAGCCTTCTTCCCAAAATAGCTATTTCTTCATTTGATAGTTTGTGTGAGGAGAGGTTAAACATACCTTTTTTTTTCAATTTCTCCAATTTTTCTTTTTTTGGTTGAATTACCTCTCCCTCTCCTGCCACGTTTGCGTATGAACGTTTTCCTCTTTGAGGTACCGGAGAGTCTAGAGTTGCATGACTTGATATACCTCTTTCTAATTGTCTTAGAGATAAATGTCTTTGTTTTGAAACCTGTTTCCCTGAAATCTTCTCTGATTTGGAATTGGTCTGTTTTCTTGAAAATTTCTCTGGTTTTGGTTTTCCCGAAAAACCTTCATGTTATTGAAAGACTCAGAAATGTCATAAGAATTGTCATATGTATTGTCATAGAAATGGGATCTGTCTTTAGAATTAGTAGGGTATGGTTCATTTCTAACATTAGTGCGATATCTTTAATTTCTAACATTGTATCGTTGGTTGTAAGTGCTATTTTCTGTGCCCAAAAATTAATTATTAGAAAACCTCTGTGTGGTGTTTGACTAAATATTACTATGTAAATAACTATCCTCTTTACCTCAATTTTTATTGTTCACTCTTATTTTCATAGCATTGGACTGAATGTTATTATGTGTAGAGGCATGATTCGTTGTTATTTGATTATTTCTCTTATCTTTGGGTTTTTTATAGTGTACTTTCACCCAGCTAATACTATTGTTATTATTAGCTAGAGATGATAATGATTAAAAGGATGGTTCCATATATAGTTATAACAAAAACCTTACCAGTAATATCATTCAAATTTCTGATACATGGGAACAGGATAGTGCTGAGACCTCTGAATATGACAGTAGTAACACTTTTTTTTGCAGATAAAAGCTAAAGCCATGGGCACCAGGTTTGCTCCAAGTTTTGCTAACCTTTTTATGGGGCTTTTGCTAATATAGGTTATAGGTGGGTAGAGCATTTAAAATCTCAAAATATGGGGGAATGTTTTAAAATACATTTTTTGTGTGATACACAGTTCATCTAATATTTCCTGGAATGCATTTGCGGCCAACAATATGTGGGGTGCACCTGCAGACCCATCAAGAAAAGATGGGCAGAGTATCGTAGGAACATAGATAATAGACTAATCAAACAAATTGTACCGAGACATGTACAGTGTCTACACAAAATAAATAACAATGCGATCAATATTAGTCCGATTGAGTTTATACCGAAATCATGGGGTACAAACAGATTCACATGTTTAAAAAAAGAGAGAGACCTTTTGGATCTGGAAGCTTCGCACATTGACTCCATGTGGTCTTAATGAAAATGTTGACATGGCAGTTTTCAACAGTTAGAATTAGACATGTGCAATTCGGTTTGGATCGATTCGGAAATTCTGAAAATTTCTGCAAATTCGGAGATTCGGATCGATCCGAATTTCCGAATTAAAATACTGCCGAATTTACAGAATAAATCCGAATTAGTTCGGATGCATTCGGTAAATTTGGATGGCCATGGATTACACTAGTATTGTACAGTATATTAGGTTATATCACTCTGCTATGGGTTACACCTAATATACAGTACATAATACTAGTCTAATACACAGCACACATACCGAAATTCCGAATTTCCGAACCAAACCGAATTGAACCGAATCCAGACAATTTTTTTTTAATCCAAATAAATTCGAAATGAATTCATTCGAAGTTTTCCGAATTCGAATCGATCCAAACCGAACCGAAACAAATTTTTCGATCATGCACATATCTAATTAGAATTAAGTTTATTAGAGATTTCATTATAACATTTTTAGTTATTTTATTTTGTTCATGGTATTATCAACATTCCCATCATCATACTATTTTGCCTTTTTTTCACACGTATATACATTCATACTCATCATCATTTCAAGACTGTATACAATCTTTTTGATTATGCTGGAATTTTTCTATTGTACTAACTTTAATGTTTATTTATGTTGTATGTATTTATGCCTATGTATATATTCATTTGTTTTATGTTTTTGTAAGATAGGAGACATATACAGTGATCTCCTGTCAGCATTCTATTCTCTTTGTTGTGTATGAGTTTTAGTATCAATATAAGGGATTTTATGATATACGTTTTTTTGTTATACATACTTTTTGTATCTTCATTATGAGGTATAAACATAGAGTTATATAATATGTGGCCTTATTTCAGTTGACCTTCCTATTATTATTGTTTATAATTACCTATCGGTAGATATAGATGAGCATTTTTGCTTCTATGTATCAAGTAGGGCTTTTACGCATTTGCAATATATGTATAAATGGCATACTTTTTGATAAAGTTGCCTAAGAGGGTGTGCGCATGCGTAATAGCCTGTTTTTCAGTATCGATATGAGAAGTCAATTTGAAGTCTCGCCCGCCATTTTTAGTATGGGCATTATTTCAATATGTGATTCTTTTTTTGCTGTTCCATGAATTTAACAGAATGTATTCAGTGCCTGAAACATCTCTGTATTATACTGACTTTTCTTGCATTTTCATGTGCATCTTTGGGAATTATTTACTGACACGTTTTATGGATAAATCTATATCTATTTACGTATATATGATTTTTTGCCTAGCCACGTTTGATTCACCTGTTCTCCGAGCATGCGCACTAGAATTACAAGTACGCCAACAGAGGGGTATTTAAATATTAGTTAGTGACAGTTTGGATATCTCACCTGATGAAACGGTAAATCCGAGAAAAGTGTTGTAAAACCTTTTAAGAAATTGTTTTCTATTGATTTTACATTAAAGCTTTACTATTTTTCACATGCTGTCACTCTGAGTGTCTTTATCATCTTGGAAGATCGTTATTATATAAGGATGTGTATGGTTTGATTTTGGCAACCTCCATCTCTTTAAACCACACTAATTATCTGGACGCTGGAAATTGGTTTGGAAGATCTACCTGAGAGCTACAAGACTGCTGGTCAACTTCTAACTGCCCAGCCTGCTCCTCCTGCACTGTTGAAGTGCTTAAAAATCTGTGAGCATGTTTTCAGCCTTGTTGTTATTTTATCCCTGGTTGGAGATTTCACACCATTTGGGCGCCCTCTTCTCTTTTTGTCTTATTTTCATAATCTGAGATTTTGTATTTAAGAGGCTTTAAAAAAATATAGAAGAGGACCAAAATATCAGTTTGTTATTTAAATATTATATACTGCTACTACTACTCAGTGTTCTGCACAGGACTTATTCAATGGGCACACCATCTGGTTGATTTTACGGATCACCCTAATAAAATTTAAGTGAATATTAAGCTAAAATTAGCAAATTTTAGCTTTTTCAATGTTTGTTGAACAAATTTTATGTTTAATTATGCAATTAGTTTGTGCTTTGGCTAGCTTAAGTAACTTTTATAAACAGAAAATGTAATTGTTAAAGGGACACTGAACCCAATTTTTTTCTTTCGTGATTCAGAGCATGCAATTTTAAGCAGCTTTCTAATTTACTCCTATTATCAATTTCTCTTCTTCCTCTTGCTATCTTTATTTGAAAAAGAAGGCATCTAAGCTTTTTTTTTTAGTTCAGAACTCTGGACGGCACTTTTTTATTGGTAGATAAATTTATCCACCAATCAGCATGGACAACCCAGGTTGTTCACCAAAAATGGGCCGGCATCTAAACTGACATTCTTGCATTTCAAATAAAGATACCAAGAGAATAAAGACAATTTGATAATAGAACTAAATTAGAAAGTTGCTTAAAATGTCATGCTCAATCTGAATCACGAAAGAAAAAATTTGGGTTCAATGTCCCTTTAAGTATGACACTGGCCCCACCCAACTACTTCATATTGCCCCCTGCCTGGACAAATTATCTATAGAGAACATTGCTACTACTAATTATAAGACTATCACTACCAATACTACTATTACTTCTACTACTAATCATAACAAGAATAATAATATTATTAATAATAATAATAATACATTTGCAATTTTTTATGGTAGATAAATATTATTTTGGAACACACATATTAAATTAGCTACTGAATTACCGGTATGTAAAAAATAAAAATAAAAAAAATATAATGGAGGATTTTGTTACAGCTATAGACCAAGAAATGATATGCCAAAAATACCATGAAGCAACTTCTAATATTGGGCCCTCACATTAGCCTTCCTTGTTTACATCAAACAATAGGGTAAATTTTGCATTTTCAAAATCAATAACTCAAGGCACGATCATGTGCACTGGTATTACAAGTAAATCATAATGCGAACACAAGCTCGCGTTCGCATTGCTAGGAAGCATTGCACTCACAAGAGCACGCTTTCATAGGCTCCTATGGGAGCCCTGTTCTGATGCCATCAGAGACGGCATCAGAACCTCATGCAGTGAAGGGGGTAAGTAGCACAGTGATGCGCAGTATTTTTAAATATATATAATTATATACATATATGTAATCATATACATATATATTTTAAATTACGTTCTATGGGAACACACAGTTTCCATAGAGCACAATGAAAAGGCACTTTTCAGTCCTTTTTTTTTTTCTAACACCCCATTCCTACAAACTTTAGACCCCAAAAACTGCTTAGTACATTTGATTTTATTTAAAAAAAAAAATCTCCATTTTTTTTACTACATTGGTAGCCTATTATCGTTTGTTCAAGATCTCAACGATTCTGCTAGAGGATTAAAATTCACCTTGAACATGAGTGAAGTTGATATAGAGTATTTGGATACATATGTATACATTGAGGATGTTTTTTTAAAAGCAGATCTCCACATAAGGAGTACAGATAGGAATAATTTACTCAAATATGGCAGTTGTCATCCTGACAATGTATTTAAGGCCATTCCAAAAAGCCAATTAACTAGGGTGAAACGTATAGTTTCAGACAACAGTAAATGTAAATATAGACTGGAAGAAATGGCTATTAAATTTATGAACATAAATTATCCCCCACCATTGATTGCAGGACAGCTCAGTATAGTGACTAATGACAGTGTACCAAGCAGGAAGGGTAAACCCCAAGAGTGAAATAATATGATATTTGTAACTCAGTTCAATAGATTAAGCCAAATAATTACAGGCATATTAATGAAACACTGGCACATTTTGAGGGAATGCAACCCACAAGTTAATGAATTTAAATTAGGCCCAATAGTAGCCTATAGAAGGAATCAAAGCATTAAAGATATACTAGTACACACTGATATAGGTAGTAGCAAGCAGAGTATACAAAGAACAATAAGCTTAAAGAGAAGTGCTATCCATGTCTTCATTGCAGTAATTGCAGTTCAATGATAAAAGGTGAATATTTCATCACCCAATAAATTGAAAAAAGTTTCGAATAACTAAATATCTAACCTGCAGAACCACTTATTCTATTTATCTTATCAAGTGTCCGTGTGGCCTTATTTACATAGACGAGACCTGTAGAGAGGCAAGGGAGAGGATAACAGAACATAAATCTAATATCAGATGTAATAAAAAAGATGCTCTAGTATCCTTTCACTTCCTCTCTATTGGTCATAATTCAAGCCAGTTAAGGTTCCAAGTTATAGAACAAGTGGATAGACCAAGAAGGTTGCTCTAGTGTGTCAAAGGGCATGAGAAATCTAACATAACATAAGAGACTCACTGACTGTCACCTAATGGATTTAGTCAAATATGATGATGCTCTTGAGGGGGCGTGGTTAACTCCCGTAATCGTAGCTAAGGATATGACTATTATCTATTGATAGCTACTAGGGTCTAATATGATGATACTCACAGGAGGGCGTGGTATGTTACCATACTCGTAACAATAAACAAAAATTATATATAATATATAACTGACCACACTGTACCTATATGTCATAGTGGTCTATGAGGGAAGCTCTTCTAGAGGCATGAACTACTAAAGTGACTCAAACTTATAACTATAAAATAATAATAATGATGACAATACTATGTATACTATAATAATGCTCTTAAAGGGGCATAATCTACTAACGTGATTCATAATCGTAATTGTAGTCTGTAACGGTGCACTATTATGTGCCTTATATGATTAATAATATAACTAATAACCATTGATAAAGAGTGATGTGATATCATCTTACATGATCATCATCTTACATTAAGTGATCAAGATGTGATATCATCTTACATTAAGTGTTCTAACTAACGTATGTAGAGACCTTAGGTGAAGTGTGGTAAGGTCTCCATATACAAGCTTTATATAAGAGGTGTATATCTGTAAGAATTCTATGATGTAGTAAGCCTTACATATCTATTAAAATGTGTAAATCGTATTAATATATCTTAGTACTATATAAGTTAAATACTATGATGTGCAATAATTAGTGACTAAAGTAATGACAAGGTAGTGTAGATGTAAAATAACCTAAATGACTAAAAGTTTAAGTATATACTAAGCAATACCCCAATTAGTGGTATAAAAAATACCATATGTGTATCCAATATGCATAATAAGGTGTAATATATCCAAATCCTCCTAAAGAGCTACCTATAGTATATCAATACTAATCAACCATATTTAGTGTGAAATTCCTAGTATCAAACATGGTGACCTCAACCGATAAGATAAATCATGCCCCCTATAATCACTAGCTATATTGAAAGTCTAGGGCTCTAGATGTACCAAGACCAAATGGCTATTACTATTTTATCTCATAAAGATGAGGAATAAGAGGATGTGATCCTTAATAGATTTAAGTCATGTGTCCAAGGCTAGTATATATTAAATTGTGAGGGATACTAATGTTACCCATCTCAGGACAGTATAAAAACTTCAATCTCATATTCCCTCACAATTGTAACAGGGATTATTTAAGAATGACCCTCATATATTGCATATATATGATGAACTATAACAATATAGTTAAAAAAGCAGCTAAATCGATGACCTAATTTAAACCAGAGGGAAACAAGGACTGGAAGCGATAAATCCAGTATGTTTCCCTCTGGCATAAACGGGTATATCTGTTGCCCTTATACGAGCATGATATGCTCTCTAAAGGTGTTATAACAAAAGTGTTACGTTTACAGTGTTGTAAGACACTGTGTCTTAGAGACACTGTGTTTCAATGAACCATTCCTTAGATTCTTATTATGTTCACTCCATCTTATTCTTATTTTCCTACATGTGCGCCCTAAATATTGTAATCCACATTCGCATGTAAGAACATATATGACATAGTCAGAACTACAATCTATATGAGTTTTAATTTCAAAGGTTTCACTCATAGTGTGACTGGTTACCAAATTGCTACCATGGGTCAGAGATTTACACATCAGGCACCTCTTTTTGTTGCATTTAAACACTACTTGTTTCTTTGTATTTTTTGTGACTTTCAAGGGTAATGCATTTCGTGTATTTCTTTCGGAGACCACTATTTTGCTTGGAGACAGTTTTTGTTTTAAAGTAGGAACATGCCTAAATATCATTCTTGGATTTAATTCAAGATTTCCTTTTAGGTATGGGTCCTTCAGTATAATGGGCCAATGTTTGTTTAAGGTTCCCCTTATAGTTTTATGACCAGGGTTATACTGAGTTATGAAAGATGAGCTTGATTAAAAATTTTGCTGGTTATTGGTCTTATCTTTGGGGGCTTGTTGTAAAATAGACCCTCTATCTACATTTCTTGCTTTAGTATACCCGTCTATGATAAAGTTCATAGGGTAGCCTTTCTCTTTAAATCTATTAATTAGAATTGTGGATTGAGTATCGTAAAATTCTATATTACCACAATTCCTTCTGATTCGACTAAACTGGCTATATGGTATATTTGATTTTTTAGATTTTAGCTTTTTACCTACGAAAATATGTTGTCAATCTCCCTTCTTATATACGTGACACAACCGATCTGTTGAACAAGCTCTCTGAATATCACAGAAAAGATGAATATGTATGGCTATCATGTGATGTGGGTGCATTGTATTCTAATATAGACCATAATTTGGGGTTAGAAGATATTAATACGTTGGACATAGTTACATTGTATCTATCTTAGGTTTTATTTTTATTTCACAGGCAAGTTTGTATTTATTTTAACTAGGTAGACTAGTTACTAAATAGTTCTTAACTATTTACTAGCAACCTAGCTAAAATAAATACAAATTTACCTGTAAAATAAAACCTAACTTGTCTTAAACTAACACCTAACCTTACACTACAATTACATAAATTACATTAATTAAATACAATTAGCTAAATTACAAAAAAAAAACACTGAATTACACAAAATAAAATAGAAATTATCAAATATTTAAACTAATTACACCTAATCTAATAGACCTATCAAAATAAAAAAACACCCACTCTAAAAAAAAAAAAAAACTAGCCTAAACTAAACTGCCAATGGCCCTTTAAAGGGCCTTTTGCGGGGCATTGCCCCAAAGAAATCAGCTCTTTTACCTGTAAAAAATTTTTACAAACAACCCCCCAACAGTAAACCCACCACCCACACATTCAAACCCCCCAAATAAAAACCTATCTAAAAAACCTAAGCTTCTCATTACCCTTAAAAGGGTATTTAGCGCTTTTTCAGCCCAAACCCTAAGCTAAAAATAAAACCCACCCAATAACGCATATTGCTCTCCGCATTCAGCGAGGTCTGTCGGACCTGATCCGCACTGTTGGATCAGGTCCGACAGACCTTTGATAAATAGAGGCCATAGGGGCCAATTTAACAATGTCTGTGCTACATGATACGCTGCAGCGTATCATGTCTGACAGACATTGCTGAATGTGGACAGCATACGCTGTCAGCATTCAGCATTGCACAAGCAGTTCTAGTGAACTGCTTGTGCAATGCCGCCCCCTGCAGATTTGCGGCCAGTCAGCCGCTAGGAGGGGGTGTCAATCAACCAGATAGTATGAGATTGAGTTGATTGCTGTACGCTGCTCAGAGGAAGCGGATCCAGCTGCTTCTTAACTCCTGTTAACGGCGAGCCTGAAGGCTCAGATGGATGCAAGGTGAGTTGTCCCCATTTGGGGCATAGTAAATAGGCCCCATAGTGGCAGAAAAGATCATCAACTACAGAAAGATAAAAATGGATACAAGAGAAACTCATATGGAGCAACAAAAGTAACTATACAAGTGTGTGTATATATACTGTACATTATAACCACTTAATTTGCATGACCATTGTGCTAAGGTTACATACAAAATATATAAGTATAAATAAATAAATAAATACACACAAAAAATATATACAAAAAATCGGCCTAGAGTTCCTAAGTTCCTAAATCAGGCCATAGTGAAACACATCAACACATGTAGATATATATTTGTTAAAGCGGTTGAGAAAGAAATTGAAAAACTACCCGAAGACTGGATTCAGTCTGACAACCTAAGCTTTAAAGAAAGACAAGCATTAAAAGAACTAAGTACAGCAAAGGGAGTAATTTATAAGCCAGCTGATAAGGGCGGTAACTTAGTCCTCCTGGATGAGTCATTTTACCTTAACGAAGTAAAAAGACAATTAAATGATAGATTACAGTATGAAAAACTTTCAAAAAATCCAATGACATCAATGAAATCTAAACTTAATAGAATCCTACAAGATGCTAAGATGGATGGTCTCATCTCGATAAAAGACTTTCAATTCCTCAGTCCAACTCACCCTGTAATGCCCACTTTTTATGTAATTCCAAAAATACATAAAAATCCTACCAGTCCCCCTGGGAGACCAATAGTCTCGGGGATTGGCAGTATCAGTGAACATATTGGTGAATATGTAGATATTTTTCTTAGACCTTTCCTTCTCTCCCTCCACTCTTATGTAAAAGACACCCCAGACCTCCTAAGAAAGTTGGATGGTATATCAGTTAAAACAGAAACAATCTTGGTGTCTTTAGACGTTGAAAGTCTCTACTCTTCAATACCACATACAATAGGGATAGAAGCATCAAAACAGTTCCTGAAATCAAGAGGACCAGAGAGCGATAGACATACTGCTTTTGTTGTTGATCTGTTACAATTCATTTTGAACAACAATGTCTTCCAATTTGACAATTCTCTTTATAGACAGGTCAGGGGGACAGCCATGGGAGCAGTTTGTGCTCCGACATATGCATGTCTCCACCTGGGACCATGGGAGTTGGACATATTTGAAAAATATGGTGAGGTGTTTGACTCCCATGTTTCCATGTGGATTAGGTATGTGGATGACATACTCATGCTGTGGGATGGCCCCCTGGCCTGTCTTCAAGAATTTGTCTCCAATTTAAACAAAAACAACCGTAACATTTTTCTAACGTATGCCTCAAGCACTAAAGAACTGCCATTCCTAGATATAGTGATTAAAAAAGAAGGTAATAAAATCTCTACTGAGAATTACCGAAAAAGTACAGCAACGAATAGTGTCCTGGAGGCATCAAGCAGTCATCCTGAATCTCTGAAGAAAGGCATACCTTTCAGCCAATTGTTGAGATTAAGGAGAAACTGCTCCTCCAGGACAAAATTCAATCATCATGCTGATCAGATGTGCCAAAGATTTATAGAAAGGGGATACTCACGAAAATTGATTAGATATACCCTAAACAAAGTGAGGAAAATGAATAGGGATGACCTCCTGTATTCAAAAAAAGAGAAAAAAGTTGAAAATAACTTAAGGTTTATTACAACTTATAATTGCCAATGGCACAATATTCGATCCATATTAGCACAGAAATGGCACATTTTAACACTAGATGAAAAAATAGCAGATAAGGTAGGACAATACCCACTGATGACAGCTAAAAAATCACCAAATTTAAGAAACAAACTAGTTAAAAGTAGATTTGTTAGATCACAGACTGAAACCACCTGGCTAAATAAACATCAACAGGTTAAAGGCACCTATCCCTGTGGACATTGTGTCTACTGTCCATATATCCTAAAAAATAAAACTTTTTGCACCCACACAGGCAAGAATTTTGAAATAAGACACTTTGCAAATTGCAACACAGTAGGGGTTGTCTATCTCTTGCAGTGCTCCTGCCCCCTGTTCTATGTTGGAAAAACGAAAAGAATGCTCAAGGACAGGGTGCAGGAGCACAGGGATGACATTCTCTATGAAAGGGACACAAGTGTAGCTCGCCACTTTAAAGAGGTACACAATAGCAGCACTGTGTCTCTAAAATTTATAGCAATTGATAAAGGGATTACAAATGGAAGAGTAGGAGATGAGGACAAGTGCCTTCTTAGAAAAGAAGCCAGGTGGACGTATACATTAAAAACAATGACTCCTACTGGTCTAAATGAAAGAATAGAATATGCTTCTTTTCTGGGCTAATTATGGTAACAAAATGAAAAACTATTTTTCTAGCTGGTATAATCATTTCAGCAAACAATTACTATCAAGTAAACTCGTTACTGAAAATTACTGCTCTATCTAAGTTTCCAATTTTCTACATGTCTAACCTAGTGTTGTATATGATGGCAATATTTGACTAGCAGAGCACATGATTTCTGTGTCCTGCGGCAGATTTAAGATGCATTTGTATCAAGTCTAATTCTCCTAGTAATTGGATAGTTTCTATGGAGGCTTGTCTGTGGGAAACCAATTGCAAATGTGTATTTACCGGAAATAAACACACCCCCTAGAGAAAAAAATCCAATAATAGGTAGGAGAATACAGGTGTCAGGTAGTCCTGATGAGGCCCTAGCTTTCGCTGAGCATTGTGGGGCGAAACGCGCGTCGACGACAGACACCTATCTGCAGTGTACCTAAGTTCGGATCAAGGGTATGAAGACAAATATCTGTCACCCGGTGTAGTCAATATCCCTACAAGCAAAGGTGAATTGACTTTGAAGTGGAGACAGCAAGCAGCTTGAGGTCGGAAGCACCTGTCCCGACTCAGCATGAAGCTTCAGTATCCATATCCGAACTAATCACTGTAGTCTTTGCGGATATAAGGTGGTTCCAGAGGTGAGCACAAACACAGACACCTGGATACTAACGTATTGAGTGCAGACCGCTACTTACCGCTGTTTTGCGGCTACAAAAAGTGGAGCCGGAGGTGAGCACTAACACAGATACCTGGACTGTTGCTATATTACAGAAGTCTGGAAGAATGTGTTGAAGCAGATACTTGGACCACTATTTACCGCAGTTTCCTGGAAAGCTGCAATTGTCCTGAGTTGTGAATAATAACGGCATTTTGCAACAAAGTATCTTCTATTCATGCTAGTTGTAGAGGACGTATTTACCTTGGAGTTCTAGCATGAAAAATCTTATCGACAAAGATCATGTTCTAAGTAAAGAATGAGCCCGGAAAAATTTCATTCTTGAGTTTCCTTACACCTGAAACCTGGGCCCAGGCAGAAACGGACTCTTTGGAAATATCTTGTCCCTTTCTACTTTTTCAATCACTTTATACAGGTCGTATATATGATCAAAAGTAATCCTACATGATTATTAGCTATTTTCCTTTGTTGATTTACAGGATCAATATACAATGTTGCAACTAGATTAGCTGTTTTAGCAATATATCTTGATATGAATATCCCACTGCAGTGGTAGTAATATAATTACTTACACCATGACAAATTGCAATAACTTTTCAGTATGTTTGTTACTATGTAAATAAATTTGCCGCTGACCAGATCTTATGTGCATCCGTTTGTTTGTTTCTTAATTGCTTTCAGTCAAACACCTACAAAGTAAAGTAAAATGAAGCTCTATAGAGTGCTGTAATCCCCCATCTTTACACAGTATATCATATAGCTCTACTGTGGTTCTTCTCTTTCTAACATAATTTGTAACTATAAATGTTTTTGGGGGTCTGCCCCTGATCTAAGAACCGATAACTACCGCTTGGATCCTAAATAAACAAAATATAATTACTGCTAAACACCTTGGTCTGTTTAAACAGAAAGGTGTCAGTATTTCTCTCCAAATTCTTGTCTTGTAAATTATATATATACAAAAACAAATGTGACCATAAATATAGATATGTATATAAATATGTAAATACAGTAAGAGATAAAACTGTCCACACATCATTACTAAATGCAAATACTATACATATCAAATCACATCAAAATACCAACACATGACAGTTCTATACATGTTATTGAGTGTCACTATTCTTATTGAATATAAGAAAATAAATAAACATATAGTATAGTACAAGACAGAGGAGCACAAAAACTAAAACGGAATGTGTAGATGTACACATGTAAATAGAACACCAGATATGTTCAAACGTAATAAGACTAGGAGTGTAAGACGATAAAGAAAACATACAGAGAAAATCAATGCATGTCATCAGTGCCAATAATTGATTATATATTATTTGGAGTTGAACCCTTTAGGTGACAGGCTATCCAGCCTGTGTAACCAATACATCTCTTGTCTGCACAGGATCTAAAAACCTGTCCCCTCCTCTTGGTGGTCTGATGACTTGTTCAATAGCCTGCCACCTAAAGGAGCTCACATCTCTATTGTGGACCTCTAAAAAATACTTGGATAGGGCGGATACTGCCCTATTATTAGTGATATATGATATGTGTTCTTTAATGCGGTTGCCAACCTCTCTGGTTGTCCTCCCAATGTACTGCCAGAGCAAACTGTGCATTTGATAATATATATCACAAACTTAATTATAGATTTTACACACCCCTTAGTCTCAAAAACCTCAGAGGAAATGGTGGAACTAAACGTTGTAGAGATGTTCATATGGTAACAAGACCTACATGATCATTTGCCACATTTAAAGGTCCCTTTAAAATGTAGCCAAGAACTCTTAGCACTGTCACTCCTTAACAGACTCAGAGAAAGTAAATTGTCCAGCAAAAGATTCATCCTGTAAACAAATTTACAGCCCTCTCCCACTGTGGGCGTAGCTGTTTGTCACCTATTAGTATCGGAAGATTCTTTTGATAATAGAGCACACTTGGTTATATTGATTTGAAAATGCAGTGACAAAGATTGGTTTCTGCTTTTTTCATAGAAACAAATCTTGACTATGCCTCCTACTTTTAGGTTTAAACAAATGAGTTCTATCCATCTGCTGTACTTCACAAAAGGCCCTTTCCACTACTTTCTTGGGATAACCTCTAATATTGAGACGTTTAGTAAGATCCCCACTCTCTCTCAGGAAGTCACTGTCTTTGGTACAGTTGAAGTTAACCTGCATGAACTACCCCTTAGCTATCCCCCTTAAAAACATGCCTACTACGGGCGTGCAAAAGAGAATTGCCAGAAATTTGCTTTCTGTAGAGAGTGGAGAAATTTTTCCTGCTGACAATATCGGAAGTAAAAGTGTCATCCAAGTAGTTGATGCTTGTTTTGTTCCATTTAAACGTGAAATGCAAGAGGTGGGGACAGGTTTCAGATCCTGTGCAGGCAAGAGATTTATTGGATACACAGGTTTGATAGCCTGTCACCTAAAGGGTTCAACTCTAAATTTTATATCATCAATTATTGGCACAGATGGCATACATTTGCTCTGTATGCTTTCTTTATCATCTTACACTCCTAGTCTGGTGTTCTATTTACATTTGTACAGCTACTAATTCAGTTTTAGTTTCTGTGCTCCTCTGCCCTGTACAATACTATATGTTTATTTATTTTTTTATATTCAATAAGTATAGTGACACTAAATAACAAGTATAGAACTGTCAATCAGATTTTCCCTACCTTAATTCCGATTGGCTGATAGAATCCTATCAGCCAATCGGAATTCGAGGGACGCCATCTTGGATGATGTCATTTAAAGGAATCTTCATTCAGACTTAGGACATCGGAAGAAGAGGATGGATCCGGGCTGGAGGTCTTGAAGATGGAGCCGCTCGTCATCGGATGAAGATAGAAGATGCTGCTTGGATGAAGTTGGTTGCTGGTCTGGATCTCCTCTTCTGCCCGGATAGGATGAAGACTTTGGAGCCTCTTATGGACTTCTTCTTGCCGCTTGATAGAAGACTTCAGCCGGATGATGGATCTCCAGCCCCTGCTTGGGCTTGAATGAAGATTTCGGAGCCTGGACGGATTGGTGATACCCGGTGTGGTGAAGATAAGGTAGGAAGATCTTCAGGGGCTTAGTGTTAGGTTTATTTAAGGGGGGTTTGGGTTAGATTAGGGGTATGTGGGTGGTGGGTTGTAATGTTGGGGGGGTATTGTGTTTTTTTTTCCAGGCAAAAGAGCTGAATTCTTTGGGGCATGCCCCGCAAAAGGCCCTTTTAAGGGCTGGTAAGGTAAAAGAGCTTTTCTATTTTAATTTTAGAATAGGGTAGGGCATTTTTTTATTTTGGGGAGCTTTGATATTTTATTAGGGGGCTTAGAGTAGGTGTAATTAGCTTAAAATTGTTGTAATATTTTTATTATGTTTGTAATTAATTTTTTATATTTTTTGTAACTTAGCTTTTTTTATTTTTTGTACTTTAGTTAGTTTATTTAATTGTATTTATTTGTAGGTATTTCATGTAATTAATTTATTGATAGTGTAGTGTTAGATTTAATTGTAGGTATTTTATTTAATTAATTTATTGATAGTGTAGCGTTAGGTTTAATTGTAACTTAGGTTAGGATTTATTTTACAGGTAATTTTGTAATTATTTTAACTAGGTAGCTATTAAATAGTTATTAACTACTTAATAGCTATTGTACCTGGTTAAAATAAATACAAAGTTGCCTGTAAAATAAATATTAATCCTAAAATAGCTACAATATAATTATTCGTTATATTCTAGCTATATTAGGTTTTATTTTACAGGCAAGTATTTCACTTTAAATAGGAATAATTTATTTAATAAGAGTTAATTTATTTCGTTAGATTTAAATTATATTTAACTTAGGGGGGTGTTAGTGTTAGGGTTAGACTTAGCTTTAGGGGTTAATACATTTAATAGAGTAGCGGTGAGGTCCGGTCGGCAGATTAGGGGTTAATACTTGAAGTTAGGTGTCAGCGATGTTAGGGAGGGCAGATTAGGGGTTAATACTATTTATTATAGGGTTATTGAGGTGGGAGTGAGGCGGATTAGGGGTTAATAACTTTATTATAGTAGCGGTATAGGTCCGGTCGGCAGATTAGGGGTTAATAATTGTAGGTAAGGTAGCAGCGACATTGGGTGCGGCAGATTAGGGGTTAATAAATATAATATAGGGGTCGGCGGTGTTAGGGGCAGCAGATTAGGGGTACATAGGGATAACGTAGGTGGCGGCGGTGTGCGGTCGGCAGATTAGGGGTTAAACAAATGTATTAGAGTGGCGGCGATGTGGGGGACCTCGGTTTAGGGGTGCATAGGTAGTTTATTGGTGTTAGTGTACTTTAGAGCACAGTAGTTAAGAGCTTTATGAACCGGCGTTAGCCCAGAAAGCTCTTAACTCCTGGCTTTTTTCTGCAGCTGGAGTTTTCTCGTTAGATTTCTAACGCTCACTTCAGTCAAGACTCTTAATACAGGCGTTAGAAAGATCCCATTGAAAAGATAGCATACGCAAATGGCATAGGGGGATCTGCGGTATGGAAAAGTCGCGGCTGCAAAGTGAGCGTTAGACCTTTACCTACAAGACTCCAAAAACCAGCGTTAGCCCAAAACAAGCGTTAGGAGCCTCTAACGCTGGTTTTGACGGCTAACGCCAAACTCTAAATCTAGCCGTAAGTTTAATGAACAAAAACATTTGCTAAACAGCATTTTAATACAGCATTTTAAACCTAATAAAAAATCACACAACACAGAATGTATCATCAAACTAAGTTTAATGAACAAGAACATTTTTTTACTTGCATTTTTATGCAAACAGTTCTCTGCATTGTTAGCATGTTAGATAATATCGGGTCTGCAGCTTTCTATGCTTTCCAGTCTGGAATGATTTATAGGCACCCTGACCTTCAAGCAGCTGGGCAGGAAGATAAAAGGATAGTAGCTGCTAGATCTTATTCCTTTGAAAGCTGCTTGATAGCTCAGGTCTGGTTACACTGATTACTTTCAGCCTGCTTGGCTTGCATATATTTGCTGCAACACAAGCAGACAGCTCCACCTACTGGCCTGCCCTTATTTTAACCAATGCACTGCTTCTAAGTGCTTTTCAATAGCAGTCACATGACTGAAAAAAAGGACATTATTCTGAAACGGCGAAAATTGAACCGTCGTAAACTGAGGGCCACCTGTATTTTGTATGTAACCTTTGCACAATGGTCATGCAAATTCAGTGGTTATAATGTTCATCTATACACTTACAGTATCTCACAAAAGTGAGTACACCCCTCACATTTTTGTAAATATTTTATTATATCTTTTCATGTGACAACACTGAAGAAATACTTCGCTACAATGTAAAGTAGTGAGTTTACAGTCTGTATAACAGTGTAAATTTGCTATCCATTCAAAACAACTCAACACACAGCCATTAATGTCTAAACCGTTGGCAACAAACGTGAGTATACCCCTAAGTGAAAATGTCCAAATTGGGCCCAATTAGCCAGTTTCCCTCCTCGATGTAATGTTACTTGTTACTATTACAAGGTCTCAGGTGTGAATGGGGAACAGGTGTGTTAAATTTGGTGTTATCGCTCTCACACTCTTATAATGGTCACTGGAAGTTCAACATGGCACCTCATGGCAAAGAACTCTCTGAGGATCTGAAAAAAAGAATTGTTGCTCTACATAAAGATGGCCTAGGTTATAAGAAGATTGCCAAGACCCTGAAACTGAGCTGCAGCACGGTGGGCAAGACCATACTGTGGTTTCACAGGACAGGTTCCACACAGAACAGGCCTCGCCATGGTGGACCAAAGAATTTGAGTGCACGTGCTCAGCTTCATATCCAAAGGTTGTCCTTTGGAAATAGACGTATGAGTGCTGCCAGCATTGCTGCAGAGGTTGAAGGGGTGGGGGTTCAGCCTGTCAGTGTTCAGACCATACCCCCCATACTGCATCAAATTGGTCTGCATGGCTGTCGCCCCAGAAGAAAGCCTCTTCTAAAGATGATGCAAAAGAAAGCCCGCAAACAGTTTGCTGAAGACAAGCAGACTAAGGACATGAATTACTGGAACCATGTTCTGTGGTCCAATGAGACCAAGATAAACTTATTTGGTTCAGATGGTGTCAAGTGTGTGTGGCGGCAACCAGGTGAGGAGTACAAAGGCAAGTGTGTCTTGCCTACAGTCAAGCATGGTGGTGGGATTATCATGGGCTGGGCCTGCATGAGTGCTGCCGGCACTGGGTAGCTACAGTTCATTGAGGGAACCATGAATGACAACATGTTCTGTGACATACTGAAGCAGAGCATGATCCCCTCCCTTCGGAGACCGGGCTGCAGGCCAGTATTCTAACATGATAACGACCCCAAACACACCTCCAAGAGAACCACTGCCTTGCTAAAGAAGCTGAGGGTAAAGGTGATGGACTGGCCAAGCATGTCTGCAGACCTAAAGCCTATTTAGCATCTGTGGGGGATCCTCAAATGGAAGGTGGGTGGAGCACAAGGTCTCTAACATCCATCAGCTCCGTGATGTTGTCATGGAGGAGTAGAAGAGGACTCCAGTGGCAACCTGTGAAGCTCTGGTAAATCCATACCCAAGAGAGTTAAGGCAATGCTGGAAAATTATGGTGGTCACACAAAATATGGACACTTTGGGGCCACTTTGGACATTTCCACTTAGGAGTGTACTCACTTTTGTTGCTAATGGTTTAGACATTAATGGCTGTGTGTTGATTTCTTTTGAGGAGACAGCAAATTGACACTGTTATACAGGCTGTACACTCACTACTTTACATTGTAACAAAGTGTCATTTCTTCAGTGTTGTCACATGAAAAGATATTATAAAATATTTACAAAAATGTGAGATACTGTATATATATACACTTGTATAGTTGTAGTAACTTTCGTTGTTCCATATGAGTTTCTCTTGTATCCATTTTTATCCGTCAGTAGTTATTGATCTTTTCTGTCACTATGTCTCTATTGAGTATACAATTAGATTATAAAGGGTTAATGAGACAGTTAAGTAACCACCAATGGGAGTGGGCATTTTGCTTTCAAATACTGCACACCTGTGATTCCCTTTGTTGGAGTCTGCTTTCTTTTTAACATGTCAAAATGAAGATTGCTTTTATTTTTATCTAAGATTTCTTTGGCTTTATTGATGGACTTCTTGGAACTTTTTATTATAGGTGATAAGCCTGCCCAGAGGGCAGTCTATTTTAAAAAAAAATACAAACCCCAAAGCTAATATTACAAAAAATAAAAAATGTAAAATTACAGAAAAAATAAGCAAAGCTACCCAAAATAAAAATTGAAACCTTAACTAATACTCCTATAAAAATAAAAAATCACCCCAAAATAAAAACACCCCCTAATCTAATACTAAACTACCAATAGCCCGTAAAATAGCTTTTACAGGGCACTGACCTAAGTTAAACAGCTCTTTTGCCTAAATTTTTTTTACCAATTACTCCCTGACAGTAAAACCACCCACCCAACCTACCCCCCCAAAATAAAAAAAAAGTCTAAAAAAACCTAAGCTACCTAATGCCCCTAAAGGGGCATTTGTATGGTCATTGTCCTTAAAAGGGCATTCAGTTCTTTTACTGCCAAAAAAAGGGCAATGATCTCTTTTACAACCCAAAACCCCTAATTTTAAAAAAGCCACCCCAAAAAATAAAAAAAAGCCTAAGACTAAAGCCCCAAATAGGTACTCACCATTCCTGAAGTCCGGCGGTGAAGGTCTTCTTCCAGACAGCTCCATCATATTCAATCCTCATCCGGATCGAAAGGGGCGTGGAGCAGAGGTGCGGAGTGGTCTTCCCCGATGAAGCAGTGTGGAGGCTCCTCTTTATCCGATCTCCGTCATATACTACCAACTACCCAGCATTCGAATTGGGGTACCTTACATTCCTATTGGCTGAAATTTTTAAATCAGCCAATAGGATTAGAGCTACTGAAATCCTATTGGCTGTTCAAATCAGCCAATAGGATTTCAATAGCTCTCATCCTATTGGCAGATTTGAAAATATCAGTCAATAGGAATGCAAAGTACCCCATTTTAAATGGGTATCTTGCAATCAATCCTCAGTGTTTGGTGGTAATCATATGAAGGCGATCTCCACGTTGGATGGCTTCGCGTTTGCCGGTCTTGTTCCACGGTCACCTCCGCTCCATATCGCCCTTTTAAGAGCATAAAACAGCTGAATGCCCTTTTAAGGGCAGTACCCATACAAATGCCCCTTTAGGGGCAATAGGTAGTTTAAGTTTTTTTAGAGTTAGGTTCTTTATTTTGGGGGGTTTGGTGGGTGGGGTTTTTTACTGTTAGGGGTTACTTAGTATTTTTTTACATGTAAAAGAGCTATTTAGGGGGTGTTTTTATTTGGGGGGGTTATTTTCATAAGGATTAAGTTAAAAAAAATATTTTTGATAATTGTGTTTATTTTTTTCTGTAATTTTAGACTTTTTCATTTTTTTTGTAATTTTAGATTAATTTTTGTAATTTAATGTTAGGTTTTATTTTTAAATTAATGTTAGGATTTTTTATTTTAATTGTAATTTAGTCTTTTTAATTTTATGTAATCGCCATGTGGGGGGATTGACGGTTCAGGGGTTGATAGGTTAATTAGGTTTATTGCGATGTGGGGGGTTGGCGGTTTACGAGTTAATATTTTAATTATGTTATTTTCGTTGATTAATTTGCGGATTAGGGGTTATTTACTTTATTATTTTACGATGTGGGGTGGAGGTTTAGGTGTTTGTTAATACTTTGTGCAGGGGGTTAGTTTTTTTTTTGTTATACTTTGTGCTGGCGGTTAGATTTTTGTATTATTTTGTGCGGGCAGTTAGGTTTTTTGTTATTTTGTGCGGGCAGTTACGTGTTCTTTTGTTATTTCGTGTGGGCGGTTACATGTTTTTTCATTAATATGTCATGCAGGCAGTTGCGTGTTTTTTTTTTTCGTAATGCTTAATTTGCCTACGCTGCATCCAGGTGGATTCTTTTGACTGCGTGCACAGCCAACATTCTTTTGGCTGCCTCGCGCAGCCAACATTCCTTTGAGGATGCATACGTAACTGGCGACGGCGATGGCCGCATTAAAAAAGTGATTATAGTATAGATGTATATGTATATATCTCTATGTTAAAGCCCTTTGGCTGATTCTTTTGTTCTAACACCTGAGATCTCATATCTTTGAGCCTTATAACTTTTGTGTGCAGTTTTGTTTTAATAATCTTTATTAGATGGTGTTATTATGAGTGTAAGTGTACTTTTTAATGTATTTTAACCAGAGCTCTGAGGACACAGTAATCATTCTAGCGTAAATTGCATTTGTGCTCAAGCGATCACATTTTCTTTTAGCTCGTAATACGATGAACACAAACATCTGTGATAAAACCCTTATCACTTGCACGCAAATGTAAACACTTCACTCTTAATCTGGCCCATCGTGTATTTAAGTATGCCCCATGCACCAGCATCAGAACTAGCTCAGAGAGCCCAAGGTGCTTTCACCAGCTGGTAATGGATCAATTTGTTAAAGTGCCATAAAATATTTTGAGTTATGTGCATATTATAAAAGTGTCAACTGAGGTAAAACAGTGTGAAAAAAAACACTGGGAAAAAAAGTTTAATTTTAATAAAATGTCCAAAATCTGCAAAATTACTTACACTTTAGTGTTGCCAATTGTAGTCTGCTCCATCCCCCCTTATCAGTGTGCTTCTCTAAACCTTTTGGTATCATGTAACAAAGTGTGCATGTGAGGATAATTATGTTTACAGACACCTCCAATGGAAACTTAGCTTGGAAAAATAAGGTAATTTGCTTGATAAAAAACAAACTTTCTCTTATTCTTTTAGGATATTCCTTTAAACTTTGAAGTGCAGTCAAGCCATGCTCAGTCACTTATAAAATAATGAGTCTTGCAGAACTATTGCACTTAATATACTGAGGTGGATTATTATTTTATGTTATTTAAGGAAGCACTTTTACTAAAACTCATACATCTCTTTGTTCATTAATGAACGTGTTTTACAGAATAACATAGGAATTTAATATACCATCAAAAAGTCACCAGCATTAAGAGAAATACATAAAACCTTTTTTTTAACCAATGAATTGTAGTGTCTCTCCTTATTATCTAGAACCCTGCATAGTAAGATAACAAGCTCTCAAACTAAAATTTGCCTTTTTTTTTTATAATTTGAGGGATATAGCACTGTTGACAAGATTCTTAGATAATCTCACCAGACAAGAGAGCTCTAGATAAACAGGCCCCAATGAAAGGCTGTTGAGGATTATTAATTAATGTACACCACTGTGTGCTAAGAAATAATCCCCTGTATCATGTGACGGACATCAGACAATCACAGACTCTTATACATATAAACTGCGAACTATTGCACATGCTCAGTAGGAGATGGTTCCTCAAAAAGGGCTAATGATAGAGAGGGATGCAATACATGATATCGCTGGTCATTTACTGACATTAGCATGCAACTTGATATTAAGTCCATGGTAAAGTGCATTTTCCAGAGAGCGGGTTATCATGGCTGACTTCACTCAAGTGCAATCTGTACTTTCAATGACATCCCAAACAAGCTAACTTGCACTTGTATTACAAGTTAAAAGCTATAGTTTGCGCTTGAGTGAAAGCCTATGCTTTACGCTAAATAGACCTGAAGTAAGCTGTAAGGGTTAAAAACTATTTGCACAAAATACATCAAAAATAAATTAAAACAAATTATTAAACTCATGTATACACTTTTTAGTAAACATATACAATTTAACTATTAATTTATGTGTGTGTATATGTGTATATACATGTGTATTTATGTATTTAAATCTGTTAATATGTATGTGCACACATACATACACATATAAAAAACACATATAAATTTATATATACATACATACTATATATATATATGGCTTTTTTGTGGCGGTACTCACTGGTATTGAGTACACCCACCTCTGCTAACTTATAAGAGGTTATATTTGTAATCATCATGTAAATAATCTAGTTTTCACAGGAGGGAACTGCAAAATACATCAAACGTAAATAATCTTGTCCTTTTCTCAAAGAAACTGAGCATAATATATCAATCAAAACTCATTGAGTACAGGCACCCTTTTTTAGTATCAGCACCTTTTCTTTTACAAAAAAGCACTGTGTATATATATATATATATATATATATATATATATATATATATATATAGTTTTGAGCCCTTCCCAGACAAATACCTTGAAACATGAAGGAAGAAGGATAAGAAACTCAGAAACCCCATAATAGCACTCTAGTCAAATTTTAACCTTATTTTAATTTATATATCATTATGTATTTCTTTCCCGCCTTGATTACTGCAACTCTGTCCTCTCTGGTCTCCCCACCTGCGCCTAGCTCCTTTACAATCCATAATGAATGCCTCTGCCAGACTCATCTTCCTTACACGCCGCTCTTCATCTGCTGCGCCTCTCTGCCAATCCCTTCACTGGCTTCCTCTTGCCTCTAGGATCAAACACAAAACTCTCACTCTTACATACAAAGCCTTCAACTGCACTGCTGCCCCCTACATCTCAGACCTTGTCTCCAGATACTCTCCCTCCCATCCCCTTCGCTCTACTCATGACCTCCTACTCTCCTCCTCTCTTGTCACCTCATCACACTCTCCTTTTACAGGACTTCTCCAGACTGTTTCCCATCTTGTGGAACTCTCTGCCTCGCTCCACAAGACTCTCTTCTAGTTTTAAAAGCTTCAAGTGCTCCCTAAAGACTCTACTGTTCAGGGACGCATACAACTTACGCTAACCCTTCCTAATACCAGTTCCTCTCCTCCACTGCAATCCCCTGAACCCTCTTAGCATGTAAGCCTAAAAGTCCAGCTGTTTGTAGATCACCTTCTTAAGAGCTGACTACAACAGTGCAACTCTTGGCAGGGCCCTCTACCCTATAATTGTTTTGCTGTACTCCCCCTTTGTTTATAGCGCTGCGGAATCTGTTGGCGCTCTACAAATAACCGATAATAATAATAATCACTTACACCTAGATTACGAGTTTTGCGTTAACAGAGGTGCGGTGCTAACAAGCAGTTTATGCTCACTTGCAGACAGCGCTGGTATTATGAGTTTTTACAAACCCGGCGTTAACCACAAAAAAGTGAGCGAAGAGCAAAATTTTGCTCCACATCTCACCTCAATACCAGCGCTGCTTACGTTAACGGTGAGCTGTATGATTTCTTCATAGGAATCAATGGGGGAGAGCCGGCTGAAAAAAAACTAACACCTGCAAATAAGCAGCTTTCAGCTTCTAATGCAACCCCATTGATTCCTATGGGAAATAAAAGTTATGTCTACACCTAACACCCTAACATGAACCCCGAGTCTAAACACCCCTAATATTACACTTATTAACCCCTAATCTGCCGCCCCCAACATCGCCGACACCTACATTATATTGTTAACCTTTAATCTGCCGCTCTGGACACCGCCGCCACCTAAATTATAGTTATGAACCCCTAATCTGCTGCCCCAACATCGCCGAACCCTACATTATATTTATTAACCCCTAATCTGCCGCCCCCAATGTCACCGCAACCTAACTACATTTATTAACCCCTAATCTGCCGCCCCCAACGTCGCCACCACTATAATAAACATATTAACCCCTAAACCTAAGTCTAACCCTAACACCCCCTAACTTAAATATAATTTAGATAAATCTAAATAAAATTACTACAATTAACTAAATTATTCTTATTTAAAACTAAATACTTACCTGTAAAATAAACCCTAAGCTAGCTACAATATAACTAATAAACTATTGTATAATACAAAAAACCCCCACTAAATTACAAAAAATAGAAAAGAATTACAAGAAGTTTAAACTAATTACACCTAATCTAAGCCCCCTAATAAAATAAAAAAGCCCCCCAAAATAAAAAGTATTTCGTTTTTAATAGGATTAATTTAGTTAATTTTAGGAATATTATTTTGTTTCATTTAAATTATATTTAAGTTAGGGGGGGTGTTAGGGTTAGACTTAGGTTTAGGGGTTAATAAATTTATTATAGTAGCAGCAACGTTGCGGGCGGGAGATTAGGGGTTAATAATTGTAGGTAGGTGGCGGCGATGTTAGGGAGGGCAGATTAGAGGTTAATACTATTTATTATAGTGTTTGCGAGGTGGGAGTGCGGCGGTTTAGGGGTTAATACATTTATGATTGTGGCGGCGAGGTCTGGTCGGCAGATTAGGGGTTAATAAGTGTAGGTAAGGTAGCGGCGACATTGGGGGGGCAGATTAGGGGTTAATAAATATAATATAGGGGTCGGCGATGTTAGGGGCAGCAGATTAGGGGTTTATAGGGATAATGTAGGTGGCGGCGGTGTCCGGTCGGCAGATTAGGGGGTTAAAATTTTTTATTATAGTGGCGGCGATGTGGGTTGGCCTCGGTTTAGGGGTACATAGGTAGTTTATGGGTGTTAGTGTACTTTGTAGCACAGTAGTTAAGAGCTTTTATATTTATATTTACGCGTTAGCTGATAAAGCTCTTAACTACTGACTTTTTTTGTCGGTAGGAGTCTTGTCGGTAGAGGGTCTACTGCTCACTTCTCCCAAGACTCCAAATACCAGCGTTAGGCAGATCCCAGTGAAAAGATAGGATACGCAATTGGCGTAAGGGGATCTGCGGTAGCCTGGAATCGCGGTAGGGAAGTGAGCATTAGACCCTTTCCTGCCTGTCTCTAAATACCAGCTGGCGGTAAAAAGCAGCATTAGGACCCCTTAACGCTGCTTTTGACAGCTAACGCAGAACTCTAAATCTACCCGAATAGTATCTCATATTCTTTTATGAAATAGCATTCCCAAACCTATTCACAAAATACAAAATAAAAAGTCTAAAGGGATTAAACAACATGCTATTTCATTACATATAATATTGTATTATTTGTTTTTCATTAGCTAATCTAGAAATATAACAGTTCAGCAAATAAGACAAATATGTAACTTTATATCCAAACACAAAGTGAACTCTGAAAGAATAAAATTAAAATGTATTAATTCATTTATGCTAACTTCCTGTGAAGCTACTGTTCATTGTCCCAAAAGATAATCATAAAAAAACTATCTTTATAGAGACTGAGAGTGCAAATAAACAAATAGGAAAACTTAAAGGGACATTATGCACTAGATTTTTCTTTGAATAGATGTTTTGAAGATGATCCATTTATGTAGCCAATTCAGTTTTATTTGATTTAAATGTATAGTTTTGCTTATTTTTAAATAACATTGCTCTGATTTCCAGACTCCTAACCAAGCCCCAAAGTTTTAGGAGATTACTGATGTATACCTACTCCAGCTTGCTCCTGTAAAGGGTCTTTTCATATGCAGAGGAAGGGGGTGGGGGAAGTTCCTGCTTTCACTGGATGTTCCATTCAAACTAATCACAAATTCTAAACTGGGAGCTTCTAAGTAAGTTTTTAAAAGGTTTTATACTGGATTTTTAGATCATCATCTGTGCATATTATTCTTTATAGAAGTGTCTATTACATGCAGTTATATGAAAATTTATGTATACTATCCCTTTAAGAAAATAATGAGATTCTCTAAAATGTGTTTGCTAGAGAATGTCAAGGACTTATTTCTAATGTTGCTGGAATTTTATGATGTAACAACTTGCTACATCTTTTTCCTATTATGATGTGCCAATCTTTTCTAACAGTACATTATTTGTGTTGTTAAGTAAAGCAGAGAAAAGGAACTAAAACTTAAATTGAATCATATTTTGTATATATATATATCACAATGTTCAAATGCATAAAATCATCTATAAAAGCTATTTACTAAAGTGCTTGTTGTTATAATTGTATTACAAAGTTATCCTAAAATAAGAATATAGAATATCAATATATATATTTTTCTGCTGGATGAAAGGTTTTTATATTTAGGTTTATATATTTTGCCTGAGAAGAAACAAATTAAATAAATTACGTTTTTGACATACTGTATAAAAATGTGTTTATTTCAGAATTCTTATTTATGTTGCCACAGGTAAAGACAGGTTTTTGTTTTCTACAAACACCTGCAAGTTTTACCCTCAAAAACACATAAATGTTATTATTTATTTTTTTTGCCAGATATTTTAAACAAGTTAAAATATTTTTTCCTCATTTAAAAACAATGTTTTGAAGGTATTGTTATTTGTTTTCTTTAAAGTGAAGGTCAATTTTCATCAATGAGTGCCCGTTTTTTAAAAAAAACTTTTAAAAACAGGGGCACTTTCATTGATGAAAATTAACATTGCACTGGATTTGAAGAAATACTTACCCTTTACTCCTGTAAAGCCGGATCAACGATCCCCCTCCTCCTTCTTCCTGCTGTAGACCACAGCAATGACGAAACTGGCTTCCTCCAATCACAGCCAGGCATCACGAGCTGGACGCTCTGGGGTGCAAGCCATGATTGGAGGAAGCCGGTTTTGTCATTTCTGACGTCAGTACAGAGGAACTGAGGCTGAGATTGGCGATCCGGTTTTGCAGGAGTAAAAGGTAAGTATTTCTTCAAATCCAGTGCAATGTAAATTTTCATCAATGAAAGTGCCCCTGTTTTTAAAAGTATTTTTAAAAACCGGGCACTCATTGATGAAAATTGACCTTCACTTTAAGGGTTTGTTTCCAATAAAGTTGAAAGTGATAAACCTCAGAGGTTTAAATTATTAATTGTAGCTTTGAAATCAGCGTCTCTCAACAATTTTTTGCTCTGGATTTATTTTTTAAATTTTATTCAGCTCCCCAAATGTATTTTCACTATGCTTCTGACATTCAAAGGACTTCATTAAAGTAATTAATGCAATACGCAATACAAGAATATGTAAGGATATCACTCATATATATTCAAGATTAAAGGGTACCATAAGCTATTTGGTATTCTTTAGCCCATGAAGGGCTAAATTATCTGTGGAGCGGTATATATCGCTTCCGCTTGTGCTATAACTGCGCTAGATGTAAGCTCTTTGAATGTGTTGGGTAGCGCATGTATTACAAGTTGAAAATAAAATGATTTCATACTAGCGCTAACCCGAAGCACGCAAAAAGACAAAGTTAGAATATTGCAACCATGTACATGTATTCACCCATAGAAGTTAATAGATCAAGAAAAGTGAGGGGAAAAAACAACTCAAGCACAAACCTGATCGCATTTTCTCAATTGCGCTAACCCAAGATGAAAATATTAATATTTCACATTCCAATGTTCCTCACATAGCTCAATATGTTCTATTTATTCATAAATACATATATATGTATATATATATATATATATATATATATATATATATATATATATACATACACACTCACTGGCAACTTTATTAGGTACACCAGTTCAATTGCTTGGTAACACAAATTGCTAATCAGCCAATCACATGGCAGCAACTCAATGCATTTAGGCATCTAGACGTGGTGAAGAAGACTTGCTGAAGTTCAAACTGAGCATCAGAATGGGGAAGAAAGGGGATTTAAGTGACTTTGAACGTGGCATAGTTGTTGGTGCCAGATGGGCTGGTCTGAATATTTAAAAAACTGCTGATCTACTGGGATTTTCACGCACAACTATCTCTAGGGTTTAGAGAGAATAGTCTGAAAAATAGAAAATATACAGTGAGTGGCAGTTGTGTGGACGAAAATGCCTTGTTGATGTCAGAGGTCAGAGGAGACTTGGCAGACTGGTTCGAGATGATAGAAAGTTGTTACAACCAAGGTATGTAGAATAGCATACCCGAATGCACAAAATGTATAACCTTGAAGCAGATGGGCTTCAAGGATGAACAGGAAACTGAAGCAACAATTCGCACAGGCTCACCAAAATTGGACAATAGAGGATTGGAAAAACGTCTGGTCTGATGAATCTCAATTTCAGCTGCGACATTCAGATGGGAGGGCCAGAATTTGGAGTAAACAAAATGAAAACATGGTTCCATCCTGCCTAGTATCAACAATTCAGGCTGGTGGTGGTGGTGTAATGGTGTGGGGGATATTTTATTGGCACACTTTGGGCTCCTTAGTACCAATTGAGCATCACCTAAATGACACGGCCTACCTGAGCATTGTTGCTGACCTTGTCCATCCTTTTTTGACTATAGTGTACCCATTTTCTGATGGTTACTTCCAGCAGGATAATGCACCATGTCACAGCTCAAATCATCTGAAACTGGTTTCTTGAACATGACAATGAGTTCACTGAACTCCAATGGCATCCACAGTCACCAGATCTCAATCCAATAGAGAACCTTTGGGATGGGGTGGAACGGGAAATTCACACCTTGTTGAACCTATGCCATAAAGAATTAAGGAAGTTCTGAAGGGTTAAGGGGGTCCAACCCGGTACAAGCAAGGTGTACCTAATAAAGTGGTGAGGGCATTATATAAATATATATATATATATATATATATATATATATATAGAGAGAGAGAGAGAGAGAGAGAGAGAGAGAGAGAGAGAGAGAGAGGGAGAGAGAGAGAGAGAGAGAGAGAGAGCAATGGTGGAGATGGAGGGCACTCACAGGACTTGATTTAATAAGTAACATTTATTTATATTGCTGATTACATTAATACAGTGTCGACGTTTCGGCCTATCCTGAGGCCTTTTTCAAGACAGATTCATAGTCCACCCAGCAACAGCTCCACAAATGTGAATCCCTCCATCTCCACCATTGCTCTATACTTTCTACTTGAGGATAGCACCCAGGCATTGGCAACATTGATGCGGAAGGAGTGCTAGGCCACCGGCTACAATATATATATATATATATATATATATATATATATATATATATATATATATATATATATATATACAGATAGATAGATAGATTTATATATAGGTTTTTATTTATATACAGATATATATATACAGAATCTCACAAAAGTGAGTACACCCCTGACATTTTTGTAAATATTTTATTATATCTTTTCATGTGACAACACTGAAGAAATGACACTTTGCTACAATGTAAAGTAGAGAGTGTGCAGCCTGTTTAACAGTGTAAATTTGCTGTCCCCTTAAAATAACTCAACACACAACTATTAATGTCTAAACCGTTGGCAATCAAAAGTGAGTACACCCCTAAGTGGAAATGTCCAAATTGGGCCCAATTAACCATTTTCCCTCCATTGTGTCATGTCACTCGTTAGTGTTACAAGGTCTCAGGTGTGAATGGGGAACAGGTGTGCTAAATTTTGTGTTATCACTCTCACACTCAATCATACTGGTCACTGGAAGTTCAACATGGCACCTCATGGCAAAGAACTCTCTGAGGATCTGAAAAAAAGAATTGTTGCTCTACATAAAGATGGCCAAGGCTATAAGAAGATTGCCAAAACCCTGAAACTGAGCTGCAGCACGGTGGGCAAGACCATACAGCAGTTTCACAGGACAGGTTCCCCTCAAAACAGGCCTCACCATGGTCGACTAAAGAAGTTGAATGCACATGCTCAGCATCATATCCAGAGGTTGTCTTTGGGAAATAGATGTATGAGTGATGCCAGTATTGTTGCAGAGTTTAAAGGTGTGAGGGGTCAGCCTGTCAGTGCTCAGACCATCTGCCACACACTGCATCAAATTGGTCTGCATGTCTGTCATCCCAGAAGGAAGCCTATTCTAAAGATGATGCACAAAAAAGCCTGCAAACAGTTTGCTGAAGACAAGCAGACTAAGGACATGGATTACTAGAACCATGTCCTGTGGTCCAATGAGACCAAGATAAACTTATTTGGTTCAGATAGTGTCAAGCGTGTGTGGCGGCAACCAGGTGAAGAGTACAAAGACAAGTGTGTCTTCTCTACAGTCAAGCATGGGGGTGGGAGTGTCATGGTCTGGGCCTGCATGAATGCTGCCGGTACTGGGGAGTTACCGTTCATTGAGGGAACCATGAATGCCAACATGTACTGTGACATAATGAAGCAGAGCATGATCGCTTCCCTTCAGAGACTCAGCAGCAGGGCAGTATTCCAACATGATAACGACCCCAAACACACCTCCAAGATGACCACTGCCTTGCTAAAGAAGCTGAGGGTAAAGGTGATGGACTGGCCAAGCATGTCTCCAGACCTAAACCCTATTGAGCATCTGTGGGGCATCCTCAAACAGAAGGTGGGGGAGCACAAGGTCTCTAACATCCACCAGCTCCATGATGTCGTCATGGAGGAGTGGAAGAGAACTCCAGTGGCAACCTGTGAAGCTCTGGTGAACTCCATGCCCAAGAGGGTTAAGGCAGTGCTGGAAAATAATGGTGGCCACACAAAATATGGACACTTTGGGCCCAATTTGGACATTTCCACTTATTGGTGTACTCACTTTTGTTGCCAACGGTTTAGACATTAATGGCTGTGTGTTGAATTATTTTGAGGGGACAGCAAATTTACATTGTTATACAGGCTGTACACTCACTACTCTACATTGTAGCAAAATGTAATTTCTTCATTGTTGTCACATGAAAAGATATAATAAAATATTTACAAAAATGTCAGGGGTGTACTCACTTTTGTGAGATACTGTATATATAGGAATACATATTTACAAATACACAGAATATATTCTGCTATGTGAACATTGGAATGTAAACTATTTACAGTATAACACTTTGTTAAAAATGAATATTGCATAAATATGTGTCAGGGAACCAAAAAACCTGACGGAAATGTAAAGTGAAGTAAGAAATAAATAAAATGTAGTTGCCAAAAGTTGCCAGTAGTTGCAGAGTGATGATGTTCACAATTTTGCCTATAAGAGGGTGTGTGAGAGGAACTCACAGTGTCAGAATCACTGCAAGAGAAAACAGAAACAGGCCTGTATTCCAAGAAACACATGGAAGATTAAGTAACCCTGACAATATGCTTTAACATGTTTTCATCTACTTGACTGCAAAGGGCTACAATGCATATATATATATATATATATATATATATATATATATATATATATATATATATATATATATATATATATATACTGTATATATGTCTTTATATGTATGCATATGTATTTATGTTCTCATATGTGTGTATATTTCTGTAAATAGATAAATACCCATATATATACATAAATACATATGTACACACACACACATATATAGATAGATAGATAGATATATTCATACTAGATAGATATATTCATGTATATGTCTCTACTTTAAATCCCTGTATGCCTTTTTTTCTAACACATGAGACCTCATATCTTTGCGCTATTATAATTTTTTTGTGAAATTTTGTTTTAAATCATTTTTATTAGTGTTATTATGAGTGTAACTGTACTTTTAAAGATATTTTTCAAAGTGTTTTGTGACACTCTTTTGTCTAGTGTAACAGTTAATCAGAGCTCTTAGGTCACGGTAATTATTCTAGCATAAATCACTATTGCGCTTACGCATTTGCATTTACTTTGAACTTGGAATACAAGCGCTCCTTCTGATGCATTCAAACAGATGGGATAAACCCAATATCGACTACCCCACCACTCGTAATCTGGTCCTAAGAGCGGTAAAGTGAGCCAGAGACCCTATTTATCAAACCCATACAGTAACATTCAGACAGATCAATTTAACATATTATTTTACATGAGTCTAGCCTTGTGTATTTATCAACAAACCTATTTTTAAAGTTATAATTTATTCCTGATGCAAAAAAAGTCCTCAAATAGATAAATTGATGCAAGCAAAGATGTTTATACAGCTAATGTTTTCACTTAATGAAGACAAAATTAAAAATCCCATGTGGGAATATTTGCAATAACTTAACATATACTTTAGAAAAAAATCTCAAAAACAAACAATTTAGTTTAGTACGCAGTAATTAAAGTACCATAAACACTTTAGATGTTTACAGGAACAATAATATTTACACTTATAAATGACAAAGGAAGCTACCATTTTTGTAATACCCAACAACCACTCAATGCAGGGAAATAGAAATAATATATGTTACTTAATTTCATTTGTCTTCAAAGTTATCATGTTATTGTAGGCATTCATGTTCAACTTAAGGTGATTTTTTATTTATACTTCATTGGGTTACTAAAATGTAATGAGCTGCTTCATGTTTGTTTCTATCTCAGGGGATCGAATCTGTAAAGGTCTCTGGGCTGGCAAGATTCTTTAAGAATACTCGCCAGTACTTCTATTTCCCTGGTGGAATTCTACAAAGTCACTTTTAACCCTAAAAACAGGGTGTCTTGCTAAGGGGCTTATACTGCATTTTCGAATGGAATGGATATGCATACATTCCAAAAGTGCTCTATGAAAATCGTAATTTAATAATCATACAAAACTAATAATAGAACCATTCACACGAAAATACACAGGATAAAAATTGTATTATTAAGGTGCAAAAAGTGTCCACCGAAAAATCATATTTTATCAAAAACATAAAACTTGTATGTAAATTACACTGGAATGAATCATGTTAATATGCACAGTATAAATTGTAATTAAAGTATATTGGATGTGCAAAAAAACACAGACGTTTTTACTTGTAAGTACAAAATACAAAGCGTAATTATATTTAATAAAATGGGCTGAACATGGGTGTGTAAGAAATTGTCTCTCAAATCCCAGCATAATTCTAAAAACATTTTCTCCCTACAAATGTTACTATTTTTTCTCACAAATTAAAAGTTGGCAGCTTTTATCAAAATACTCCAAACACTAATAACTCAGAAAGGAAAACCTAGTCATACAAAAATAACAGCGAATTTAAGGTATTATGCACTAAAAAAAATAGCCATTTTGATTTGTATTAGGCGTAATATTAAAGTTTAAACATACGCCGGGTTCTCCCTGTGTACTTTCTATGGGAGACATCTCGCCAGTCTTAGGAACAGCCCTGTTTTAAATAGAATTGCATGAGGGCTGCCCTGGAGACTGTTCGCATGGAAAACCACAAGTAGACTAGAATTTTTTAGAATTAGCCCCAGGATTCAATGTTTTGATGGCTAGCTGAGGATTTTCTAGATCTAGCCTAAAACCTGCTTCACAAATGCAATCACCTGAAATAATGTATTTTACTTCTGAGTTAAACAAACTTTGTTAATGGTTACCTTATTTAACTAAAAGTAACCGTATAGATGTAAAGTGTATTTTGAAATAAAGTGGTCAAACTCTACATTTTTTTGTGAATCTTATTTTTGGATTTAGACACTGCTCCAATAAAACATTTGATTTAATTGGATCTACTCTAAAGCCTGACTAATGTCAAGTAATACAAAATATAACAAGAACAACTACACATATATAACCCTCAAAATAAACATATGGGGCGGGCAGATATGATCCACTGTAGCGGATCATGTCCGCCGCACATCGATGAATGCCTACAGTGTATCATTGCACAAGCATTCCTTGTGAAATGCTTGTGCAATGCCGTCCCCTGCAGATTCAGGGGTGTCAATCATCCCAATCGTATCTAATCGGGATGATTGGTATCCACTGCCTCAGAGGTGGGGGATAAGTTAAGGAGCAGTGGTCTCAAGACCGCTGCTTCTTAACTTCCACTTCAGGCGGACCTGAAGCTGAGTGGGTCGGAAACAGCATCCGCTGCTTCGTAAATCGACCCCTTAGAAATATTCCTCAATTCAATTTTAAAAGATGAGTGTTTGAGATGTAAGCAACTCCCAGGCAGATATACACGCAGACATAAAAACACACAAACATATAGAAATTGTCAGTTAATGGAGATTACTTATAATCAAATGTATTCAAACTAAAAATCAAAATACATTAATATTAATATATAGGGACCCATTTAACATGAAACAAATGCAGCCTTCAGGCTCACTGGAATCATAAGTTAAGACTACTGCTCCTTAACTTATCCGCCATCTCTGAGGAATTTATGAATCTGCAGTAGGCAGCATTGAACAAGTTTTTCACCAGAAATGCTTGTGCAATTTAAATGCCAACAGTGTATGCTGTCGGCATTTAGCAATGTCGTGCGGACATGATCTGCTACAGTGGATCATGTCCGCCCGACACATGATAAATCAGCCTCATAGGTTTACTTTGTTGCTCTTAGTTGTTTCATAAATATCAATATTATCATATTTATTATTAAAAAAATAGGTTTATTCTGATCATTGTATTGCATTTTTCCATAGATATCTGTTAACAGTTATGACATCCCTCTATTTCATGATATGAACTGATGGGCTGTATTACGGGATCAAGGTTGAAGAATATGATGCAGCCCTTAGTCTCTTGCACTTCATTATTTTCACTACCCTCTATAACAGGCTCATGATGAGCTGAGCTTCTCTCACTAATTATTTTCCTCTCATGCACACTCTCCTCTTAAATCCTCTCTCTGTGTATTACCTTTATTCAGTTCACTGTATTAATGTAAGCTTTAGTTAGTGACTGGCATTTATGTTTGCTTGGTGGTTTCTAAAGGGCCCCAGTGGACTGAGTTAATAGAAGCTTTTTATAGTTGTTGAGTATTTAAATAGTTATAAAATGAACTTAATTTTATGTTTTAAAACAAACTAAGAAGTAACATGAGCATTTGCAGCTAACTGGATGATTCATATATTTATTTTTCACCTACACGTAATTGTTTTCGTTGTAATTCTGTTGCCAATTTTTAAATCTTGAATACATTTCCATTTTGTTAATGAAGTAATAGTTTCCCATGTTGCTGTAGAAACAAATCAAAATCAATATGCATAAGAAATCATTTGCTCAAGCAAAGCAAGAATTGAGCCAAGTTCTTGCATAAAAAAAAAAAACGTTATGCAAAGGAATGCGTTAGCTTTATTTCAATTAGTTTACCAAAGAGTATAAATAGGAGACCTAAGCTTAATGATTAAAAAATATGTTATAAGATCATATATATGTTGATAAGTAAACAATGATGATTTGTTGTAAGAGCTCGATCCTTTTCTGCAACATAAAGCAATGTACATATTTAGTTTTAATTGTCAGTAAAATTAACAAACTAAACAAATTACTTTAGTTTTTATCTCTAATGGATCTATTTTACCTACTGGAGTGTAATACATTTTTAACAAATTGTTCCGTCATCTTTAGCTATTTAAAGTTGCTGATTTTGCCTGCCAAAACCACCCCTATACTGAAAATGTAAATACTGCAGTATTGGCTATTGAAACGTTATACTATCTAAAGACTTTAGAAAAAAAAACCTCTGAATGGGAGTGGAAGAGAGAGAGACATGCCTATTTGAAAGGGTTTACCTGCAATAACTTTGACTACAATTAACTCTTATTAGCTGCTTGTCCCTTTTTATGTTCTCATATAAGTGCTACCTAACTACAGGAATTTAAATGTGTTTATTATTCAGAACAGACTTGCTGACATTATTTAGCAACATTTAAAACAATATTCTATACATATAAATGTATTGTACTGCTGTTTACATTAAAAAATATAATATTTAAAATGAAGGGTAATCTAAACTTTATGGCCAGAAAAGGTTTAGCGCAGTCGACATCCCAACCCTTTGAGTGCTAAGCTGGATTTAAGATTTTTTTGTTTTTTACTATTTTGGCGATTACCTTTCCAACGGTGGGTCTTGGGGGTCTGTAGCTGCTTAGATGCTTGAGATACAGGCATCTAAGCAGCATGACCCATTTCCCTATACTGTCTATTGTGAATTTTAAATAAAGTTGTGCGGTGACGTCATCACGTCATTGCGCGAGATGTTACCACACATAACGGGAAGGGTGGGAGTCGATGGGAGCCCCCAGATTGCTCTCAAGGTGGTTGAGTGCTAGCGACGGCTTTAAGCCGTTGTTAGCACTCAAGTGGTTAAGCACCCTATACTTTTAATTGAGATCGCAACCTCATTAAATATCACTCATATTACAAGTTGAAAGTTATAGCTTGTGCTTGAGAACAAGCGAAAATATTGTTAAAAGAATTAGCATGACATGAGACCTGAAGTAAAGTGTTAGGCTACAAAAAAAACAACATATTAAAATAAAGTATTACACTCATATAAACACATTTAATAAAAATATCGACTTCTTGCCGCTTGGATGAAGACTTCTCCCGGCTTCATTCAGGACTTCTGCCCGCTTGGATGAAGACTTCTCCCGGCTGGATGAGGATGGATGTCCGGTCTTCAAAAACTGTAAGTGGATCTTCGGGGGTTAGTGTTAGGTTTTATTAAGGATTAGGTGGGTTTTATCTTTAGATTAGGGGTTTGGGCAATGAAAAAGAGCTAAATGCCCTTTTAAGGGCAATGCCCATCCAAATGCCCATTTAAGGGCAAAAGGGAGCTTAGGTTTTTTTAGATAGGATTTTATTTGGGGGGTTTGGTTGTCTTGGTGGTCAGTTTTACTGTTGGGGGTTTGTTTGTATTTTTTTTTAGGTAAAAGAGCTGATTTCTTTGGGGCAATGCCCCACAAAAGGCCCTTTTAATGGTTAGTGGCAGTTTAGTGTAGGCTAGTTTTTTTTTATTTTGATAGCGCTATGAGATTAGGTGTAATTAGTTTAAATATTTGATCATTTCTTTTTTATTTTGTGTAATTTAGTGTTTATTTTTTTGTAATTTAGTTAATTGTATTTAATTAATGTAATTTATTTAATTTTAGTGTAATGTGTTAGTGTAACTCAGGTTAGGTTTTATTTTACAAGTAAATGTGTAGTTATTTTAACTAGGTAGTTAGTAAATAGGTAATAACTTTGCCCCCGCATTCGCAAATCTCTATGTTTCTTGGTGGGAACTCACTTATATTTATAGTGTCCTCAACCCCTGATTAGAGGACATACTACTATTTGTGAGGTTCATAGATGACCTTTTGATTATCTTTAAGAGGCCTGTGGATGAAGTATTGTTCAGGACTTTTCTAAGCTTCTTGGACAAAAATTTCATGAATCTTAGGTTCACAGGCAACTTTAGTCAAATAGAGGTCAACTATTTGGACCTCACTTTATTCAGTGAGGGCAATAGAGCATGCACCAAAACATACCGTAAACCTAGCGCAGGTAACACAATTCTGCATGCTACCTCTCAGCACCCTAGACATCTTATTAAGGCTGTCCCTAGAGGACAGTTTATAAGATTAAAAAGGAATACACAGTCTTTAGAAACATATGAAACACAGTCTCTAGAACTTAAAAACAGATTGATCGCTAGAGGGTATAATTCAGCAGCTCTTGAAAAATGTAGAGTTGAGATTAAAACCTATGATACTAGCAGACGGCAACCATGTAATAATTCCTTCGGTGATGCTGTTGTTTTTACTACTGAATTTAGTAGCCAATATGAAAAGATAGCTAAAATTCTTAAAAAACATCTCCATGTTCTTCAAGGGGATACTATCTTAGCTCCTCTAATTCAAGATTGCCGATTTGTTGCAAAAAAGCCAAAAACTTTAGCCCATAGCCTCTCTCCTAGTCAGGTAGTTAGAAAAAACTCGAGAGGCACACAATGGCTGAATAGACATGGAAGCTTTAAATGTCTTAGCAGAAATTGTGGCATGTGTTCCTCAGTTAAAGTGGGTAACCAATTTGAAAGCAGCAATATGCACATAAGGTATACTACCAACTTTTATGCAAATTGTAGTACAACCTTTGTTGTGTACCTTTTAACATGTAATCTTTGCCATTGCCAATATGTCGGTCAGACCTCTAGAGAGGTCAGACGAAGGTTTGGTGAACACCTCAGGGACACTAAGAACTATGTCAAGGAATCAGCCATTGCAAATCATTTCAATGGAGAACATTTTACAAACATAGCCAATTTAACTATCAGTATTATTGACATAGCTCTTGTGCCTCCTAGAGGTGGCAACAGATATACAATTTTACAAAGGAAAGAGATCTATTGGATCCTGCAGCTTCAAACTAGAAGCCCAATGGGTATCAATAGGGAATGTGACATTGATTTTTTTATCGATGACACATAATATAGCTGATACTTGAGTACCCATTTTGGTGTTGCATTTCTCATTCATTATTATTATTATTTTCTTTCTTTGTTATAATGTCTAGGGCATTAATTATCATTTGTTTATATAGATAATCACAAGAGTAGGGATTTTGATTATATGAACAATATTTACACCATTGTTCATTTCTTAGATCACCCCTTATATAACAGCCATTTAGGCTTATATTTATTTGTGTTTATTATTTGTTCTTCTTCTTTTTTTAGTCTATTGGCAGCTTATTAATACATAACTTACATTTTGCAAATTGTTTCCAAGATCACATATATATTCATTTAAGGAACAAATTTGGATAAATTAATAGACCAGAGTTCTTAAATATATATTCATTTAGTATATATATTTTCCCTTCCTTAGCTTCTTTTTTATACATATATGTTTTTGCTTGCTATAGTATTAACATACACACATCCTAGCTATGTTTTTTAGTTTAGGCTTTATTGGGTTAACTCCCATTCTTAATTGATTGTTCTAATGTGTATTTATAGCATCTCTGTATTGTCTGTATTGTGTCTATGAGTAAGCGCCAGTAGGGGGCACGAAACGCGTCATACAGTCACCTGTGTGTTACCCTTACCTGTTAAGAGTCACCTTTACCAAGGTCTCCCACTTCTTGGATTGGTATTTACCTTGTATCTTTGAATAAAAGAGACTTTTTATTTGCAAATTCACCTGGACTGCAGTGCCTGTCAAATTCTTTTTCTCCAATAACTATTTACTAACTAGTCTACCTAGTTAAAATAAATACAAACTTACCTGTGAAATAAAAATAAAACCTAAGATAGCTACAATATAACTATTAGTTATTGTGTAGCTAGCTTAGGGTTTATTTTATAGGTAAGTATTTAGTTTTAAATTGGAATTATTTAAGTAATAATTGTAAGTTTTATTTAGATTTATTTTAATTATATTAAAGTTAGGGGTGTTAGGGTTAGGTTTAGACTTAGGGTTAGGTTTAGGGGTTAATATATTTATTTAGTGTTAGTGATGTGGGAGGCCAGAGGTTTAGGGGTTAATAACTTTAGTATAGTGGAGGCGGCGACGTTGGGGGTGGCAGATTAGGGGTTAATAAATTAATGTAGGTGGCAACGACATTGGGGCAGCAGATTAGGGGTTAATAAGTGTAATGTAGTGCTCCCATATTGCTATATTGCCCGCTAATGCAGGTTTTTGGAAAACCTGTAATAGCAGCGCTATTAAAGGTGAGCGGTGGAAATAACTTGCAAGTAATTTCCGAGCAGCTCATAACGCAAAACTCGTAATCTGGCCGATAGGTATTTAAAGTGTGGCTGAGGGTTTGAGCGGAAACATGAAAGCACTATTGATTTACCTTGAGTGCATTTAACCTAATCTAGCACTATACATATTAATTGTAGACAGTGTGAATAGTAACCAGTAGTAGTAATGGGGTTAACTGAGGGAAAAAAAAACATTAACTTCCTTAACTGTCCCTCAAAGGTACAATGTAGGGTGTTCTAATCTTTCAGAGAAAAAAATTCAGAAAAGAAGATGGAATCAAATATCAAGTATTAACATATTTTTTGCTTGAAGATAAAAAATACACTTCTGGCCAAGTTATGCTGCGTTCAATAATAAATATCCTTAATAGTTTTTTTATTGTAGTAAATTGTAGCAGATGAATGCTTTTTAGAAGGATTTTCTCCTTATTTGTCTACTGCCAAACTCCTTAAATTTTAAATTAAAAAGAACTCTCACATCCATACGGGTCAACCAATATTCATATTAAAATGCTTGTTTAACAATAGATGCAATAAATAATGCCCTATGTAGATGTGTTGCACAGTAATATAAATTATATTCCTTTAATGCTACAGTTATTTAGGCTTTGTTCAAAAAGACACTGCATGATTTCACGTGTATATGCTTTATATCTTTTTGTATTAATGCATGGCAGCGAGTTTTCAAACACAGCAGAGAAAGTGGGGTGTTTCTATTTTCGAGGATTTTTGGATTCTGTAATTGTTTTTTTTATCCTAAATTAAAATAAAAATAACTTAATTCTTTTTTGTTCTTCGGCATTATTTCATCCAATATCTAAAATAATGCCGAAGAACAAAAGGTTTTAAATAGTGTCTACAATGTGTATCTCTCTCTCTCTCTCTCTCTCTCTCTCTCTCTCTCTCTCTCTCTCTCTCTCTCCTCTCTCTCTATATATATATCCTATATTATAAAAGACAAGTGTTTGTCTGAAGCCGTCATGCGCAGTACAGACAAACACTTGGCCTTAGATTCTATTCTCGCGCACCTCGGCATAGCTGACAGCTGACAGATTGGGAGCACGAGGTACACAGCATACAAGCAGCTGTGAGATAGGGAGCGCGAAATACTCAACAGCTGTGAGGTCTGCTGCGTGAGAAGCGGCAACGCGCTCCCCAGACCTCACAGCTGTTTCTGGCCGACGGGAGCGTCGCGAGGGGCGTGGCCGGGAGTCGCGAGGGGCGTGGCCGGACGGGTGTTGCCGCGATGGGGCGTGGCTGGGCGGGGTCCCGCGAAGACAGAGCCAGAGAGGGAGCAGGAGGGGGGGGGCAGAGAGCCAAAGAGAAGGGGGGGGGGCAGAGAGCCAAAGAGAAGTGGGGGGCAGAGAGCCAAAGAGAAGGGGGGGCAGAGAGCCAAAGAGAAGGGGGGGGCAGAGAGCCAAAGAGAAGGGGGGGGCAGAGAGCCAAAGAGAAGGGGGGGGCAGAGAGCCAAAGAGAAGGGGGGGGGGCAGAGAGCCAAAGAGAAGGGGGGGGGCAGAGAGCCAAAGAGAAGGGGGGGGCAGAGAGCCAAAGAAAAGGGGGGGGCAGAGAGCCAAAGAGAAGGGGGGGGCAGAGAGCCAAAGAGAAGGGGGGGGCAGAGAGCCAAAGAGAAGGGGGGGCAGAGAGCCAAAGAGAAGGGGGGGGCAGAGAGCCAAAGAGAAGGCGGGGGGGCAGAGAGCCAAAGAGAAGGCGGGGGGGGCAGAGAGCCAAAGAGAAGGCGGGGGGGCAGAGAGCCAAAGAGAAGGCGGGGGGGCAGAGAGCCAAAGAGAAGGCGGGGGGGGCAGAGAGCCAAAGAGAAGGCGGGGGGCAGAGAGCCAAAGAGAAGGCGGGGGGGCAGAGAGCCAAAGAGAAGGGGGGGGCAGAGAGCCAAAGAGAAGGCGGGGGGGCAGAGAGCCAAAGAGAAGGCGGGGGGGGGGCAGAGAGCCAAAGAGAAGGCAGGGGGCAGAGAGCCAAAGAGAAGGGGGGGGGGCAGAGAGCCAAAGAGAAGGGGGGGGGCAGAGAGCCAAAGAGAAGGGGGGGGGGGCAGAGAGCCAAAGAGAAGGGGGGGGGCAGAGAGCCAAAGAGAAGGGGGGGGAGAGAGAGCCAAAGAGAAGGGGGGGGGAGAGAGAGCCAAAGAGAAGGGGGGGGGGCAGAGAGCCAAAGAGAAGGGGGGGGCAGAGAGCCAAAGAGAAGGGGGGGGCAGAGAGCCAAAGAGAAGGGGGGGGCAGAGAGCCAAAGAGAAGGGGGGGGGCAGAGAGCCAAAGAGAAGGGGGGGGGGGGCAGAGAGCCAAAGAGAAGGGGGGGCAGAGAGCCAAAGAAAAGGGGGGGGCAGAGAGCCAAAGAGAAGGGGGGGGCAGAGAGCCAAAGAGAAGGGGGGGGCAGAGAGCCAAAGAGAAGGGGGGGGGCAGAGAGCCAAAGAGAAGGGGGGGGCAGAGAGCCAAAGAGAAGGCGGGGGGGCAGAGAGCCAAAGAGAAGGGGGGGCAGAGAGCCAAAGAGGAAAGAGAGCCAAAGAGGAGAGCAAAAGAGGGGAGAGAGACAAAGAGGGGGGAGAGAGAGCCAAAGAGGGGGGGGCAGAGCCAAAGAGGGGGGGGGAGAGCCAAAGAGGGGGGGGAGAGAGCCAAAGAGGGGAGGAGAGCGCCAAAGAGGGGGGAGAGAACAAAAGAGGGGGGAGAGAGCCAAAGAGGGGAGGGGAGAGCAAAAGAGGGGGGGGGAGAGCCAAAGAGGGGGGGGAGCCAAAGGGGAGGGGGGAGCCAAAGGGGAGGGGAGAGCCAAAGAGGAGAGAGAGCCAAAGAGGGGGGAGAGAGAGCCAAAGAGGGGGGAGAGAGAGCCAAAGAGGGGGGAGAGAGAGAGCCAAAGGGGGGGGGGGGAGCCAAAGAGGGGAGAGAGAGAGCCAAAGAGGAGAGAGAGCAAAAGAGGGGAGAGAGCCAAAGAGGGGGGGGGGGAGAGCCAAAGAGGGGGGGAGCCAAAGAGGGGGGGGGAGCCAAAGGGGGGGGGGGAGAGCCAAAGAGGGGGGGAGAGAGAGCAAAAGAAAGGATGGAGAGAGCCAAAGAGGGGAGAGAGAGAGCAAAAGAGAGGAGAGAGAGAGCAAAAGAGGGGAGAGAGAGAACAAAGGAGAGGGGGGAGAGAAAGCAAAAGAGAGGGGGGAAAGAAAGCAAAAAAGAGGGGGGAAGAGAGAGCAAAAGAAAGGGGGGAGAGAGCATATATGTGTGTGTGTACATGTGTATGTGTTGATATGTGTAGTGATAACTGTTAGCGAGCAAACAATAACTGTTTAGTTTTTTTCAGTGCGCCCCATAGAAGACTATGGGGTTAATATGTTAACTTGATTGCGGTATCTGAAGTACTGAAGTTAGCATGCCTCAGTCTTTCACTCAAACATTTTATTTTCAAATGAATTACATTTTTTACTTTGAGTGCATTTAACACAATAGCAAAAAATTAATTTTAGCGAGACACGTAATCTGGCTCATTATTTTTAGACATCTACTTATCAAGCCGTCAACCGCAAATATGCTGGAATTCCGCAGCATAATTGTGGCGAGCCTGATTCCCCTTAGTTATCAAACCCTACAGACCGGCAAAAGTAGAATTTTGTGACGTAACATACAATCCGCCGGTCTCAGTCCGACACAGATCGATACTTACATCACTACAGATGTTTCAAAAGCAAATTCGGCACAATCTGACTACTTTTGCTAGTTAACAATTTTTTACCAGGTACGCTCCCCACTATTCTGGCCCAGGGTACCTGGTTTAAAATCCGCCGCACTGGAGGCGGCGGATACCATAGGAATCAATGGGAGTCTGAAAGCAGCGAAAGCTCATGTTCGCTGCTGCCCGATATCCCATTGATTCCTATGGTAATGTTTACACCTAACACTAACATGTACCCCGAGTCTAAACACCCCTAATCTGCTGCCCTCTACACCGCCGCCACCTACATTATATTATTAACCCCTAATATGCCCCCCCTACACCGCCGCCAATATATTAAATTTATTAACCCCTAATCTGCCCTCCCCCCCACACCACCGCCACTATATTAAATTTATCAACCCCTTATCTTCACCCCCTACACTGCCGCCACTATATTAAATGTATTAACCCTTAATCTGCCCCCCCTACACCGCCGCCACCTACATTATACTTATTAATCCCTAATCTGCCCCCTCTACACTGCCGCCACCTACATTATACTTATTAACCCCTAATCTGCCCCCCCTACACCGCCGCCACCTACAATGTACTTATTAACCCCTAAACCTAAGTCTAACCCTAATCCTAACATCCCCTAACTTAAATATAATTTAAATAAATCTAAATAAATATTCCTAGCATTAAATAAATTATTCCTATTTAAAACTAAATACTTACCTGTAAAATAAATCCTAAAATAGCTACAATATAACTAATAGTTACATTGTATTAGTTTAGGGTTTATTTTTATTTTACAGACAAGTTTGTATTTATTTTTATTTTAACTAGGTAGAATAGTTACTTAATAGTAATTAACTATTTAAGAACTTCCTAGCTAAAATAATTACAAAAGTACCTGTAAAATAAAACCTAACCTAAGTTACAATTACACCTAACACTACACTATAATTAAATTAATTTCCTAAATTAAATACAATTAAATACAGTTACATTAAATGATCTAAAGTACAAAAAAACACAAAATTACAGAAAATAATAAACAAATTACAAGAATGTTAAACTAATTACACCTAATCTAATCCCCCTAACAAAATAACCCCCCCAAAACAAAAAAAGCCCTACCCTACACTAAATTGCAAATAGCCCTTAAAAGGCCTTTTGCAGGGCATTGCCCCAAAGTAATCAGCTCTTTTACCTGTAAAGAAAAGTACAAATGCCCCTGCAACATTAAAGGGACATTAAACACTAAATAAATGCTAGATAGAATGATGCATTCAAAGAAAGATAGTCCTGGAAACACTGGGAGCTGCCATGTTGTAACTTGTGTTACCTTCTCTGCTGTGGCCAATTAGGGTCAGTTATAAATAGGTCAGTAGAGTGTGCAGCCAATGGTTATGCTGGATTTAACAGTGTTCTGCACTTCCATTTCTAACAGGAACTGAAAAGCTCACAATTTCAGAATGGAATTACAGGCAAAGAGGACAAAATAAATAATGAAAATATATTGCAGAGTTGTTTTATTATATACAATTTATCATTTTATATTACCATCTCAAAGTGTTTAATGTCCCTTTAAAACCCACTATCCACACAGCCAACCCTACTCTAAAACCCACCCAATACACCCTTAAAAAAACCTAACACTAACCCCTTGAAGATCACCTTAACGGGAGAAGTCTTCACCCAACCGGGCCGAAGTCCTCAACGAATCTGGCAGAAGTGGTCCTCCAGATGGGCAGAAATGGTCCTCCTGACGGGCAGAAGAAGTCCTCCAGGTGGGCAGAAGTCTTCATCCAGACAGCATCTTCTATCTTCATTCAACCGGCCTGGAGCGGCTCCATCTTCAAGACATCCAACGTGGAGCATACTCTTCTGGCGACGTCTTCTTGCTGAATGAAGGTACCTTTAAGTGACGTCATACAAGGTGGAATTCCTTAGATTCCAATTGGCTGATAGAATTCTATTAGCCAATTGGAATTAAGGTAAAAAAAAAATCCTATTGGCAATATTATTGAGCTTGCATTCTATTGGCTGATTGGAACAGTTTTTTAAGGGGGTATTGGGTGGGTTTTAGAGTAGGGTTGGTTGTGTGGGTTTTAATGTTGAGGGGGCATTTGTACTTTTTTTTACAGGTAAAAGAGCTGATTACTTTGGGGCAATGCCCCGCAAAAGGCCCTTTTAAGGGCTATTTGAGTTTAGTGTAGGGTAGGGCTTTTTATTTTACGGGGCTTTTTTATTTTGTTAGGGGGATTAGATTAGGTGTAATTAGTTTAACATTCTTGTAATTTGTTTATTATTTTCTGTAATTTACTGTTTGTTTTTTTTGTACTTTGGATAAATTTATTTAATTGTATTTAATTGTATTTAATTTAGGAAATTAATTTAATTATAGTGTAGTGTTAGGTGTAATTGTAACTTAGGTTAGGTTTTATTTTACAGGTACTTTTGTATTTATTGTAGCTAGGAAGTTATTAAATAGTTAATAACTATTTAGTAACTATTCTACCTAGTTAAAATAAATACAAACGGGGGGCGGAGTCTAGCCACGCTAGGAGATGGCAGCTTGCTAGAAGGGCTCCTGTCTTTTACACCGACTCTAAGCTCTAACTGATGGCATATCTACCTAATTTTCCCCACTCAATTACCCTACAACCTCCCTCCACACCTAGCACTGACCGGATGGCTCCTGGACTACCTGCACAGCTCGGCAGGGAAGCGCACTGATTGGGGCCCAATCTCACAAGGCCTGAGGCGCACCGGAGGCTGCTGATCCCGCCGCAGTGACCGCAAGATTGCTGAACACCCGGATCCGGTGTAGGGCAAGCAAACGGACCACACTGCTCGTCAGACAGACACAGCCTGAAGTGAGGTGAGCAGAATTTACTGCATGGGCTGAGAAGGGGGTGTCCTAAGCAGAGACCAACTGCCTCCCGGGCATCTTCCTCCTTTTTGATTAAAGGGCGACAGCGGATAACCCCCTAGGCACAGCCGGCAACAATAGCTGTAGTAGCCTGCTCTAACGCTCTCACACCATAAGTACGTCACTGTAAAACCAAAACCGGAGAGCTGAAAGTATTTCTAAGTGCGTCACAGACCCCAGATAGGAGGACACCATTACTGCATATCACTACAGCAGCGCTCAGGGCTTTCTCTCTATGACTTACCCTCAGCATTAAACAAGGGAATAAGCTGAATTATTAACACTGTACCAGCATCACTTATCTTTATTACCACTTGGCTGTACAGAAGCATAAGCTCCATATACCTTTTATACCGCCTAGCTGTTTGCATTAAACCAATTAACCCCCCTCTCACATGGCCTACTGAAAAGACACTTTGCATACAACAGCAATTTGCAAAAGAAGATCTTAACCTCTACTACACCACCACGTTCAGTTCAGGGGGCTTTCCCTGTCTACCCTTATAATTACAAAGAAACACTTACATTAATATAAGGGATTGACCCTGAGAGATCAGGTGATGCCTTGCAAGAGGCAAGCTAAAGGAGACAAAACACCTTCCTCCAAAACTCTTAATCAGTACCTAGTGCCTAGGGAGTCACTCTCCTCAAACACAGAAGAGTCTCTAGAACTGCTGGCCTCTAGGGCACTAACAAGTAACATGGAGGAACCTGACCTCAGATCTTTTGTTACAAAAAAGGACATTACCCATTTATCATCCAAAGATGACATTAAAATAGTACTACATGAAATGAGGACTTTATTTGGGGACTTGCAAAAAGACCTAGGGGCCATGGAGAAAAGAGTTGTGGCACTTGAAACAAACCACAATGCCTTAACGTCTGAAGTCCAGTCCAACACTGCAGGGGTCCAGGAACTTGACAACAGGGTTTATATACTCTCTGAAAAATTGGAAGACCTAGAAATAGGACTCGCCGCAATAACCTTAGAATAAGGTGGAGTTGCCGAGACCATTTTTCCCCCGGCAATCGAAGGTTATCTCCATGCCCTCTTTAGAGTAATTAAAGATCACCCCTCTGGCTAAGACATCCAAATAGAGAGGGCCCACAGAGCCTTAAGACCTAAACCCCCCCCCTAAGGCCCCACCGTGAGATATCATTGTTAAATTCCTCAAGTACAAAGACAAGAAGGACCTTCTGCGCTGTGCAAGAGAAAAACACCCAATTATGCACGCAGGGGAAGAAATTCAGCTATACACCAAGCTCTCTCCCACCACTCTTCAGAAGAGAAGGGACCTATCCCATGTCACTAACACCCTGAAAATGCACAAAGTGCAATATAGGTGGGGCTTCCCAGTCTCACTGATAGCCTCAGCCAACAACAAAACAGCCATTTACCGACCAGGGTCAGACCTTAACCTCTTCTACAAAGAACTTGCGATTCCAGCTGCTCCTGACAGGGGTGACTCCCTGCATAACATCAGAAATACTCAGGAACCCGCCACACCCTCCAGAGCTTCTTCCACTCCAGGATGACTTCCCACAAACATTCCCAAGAATCTACCACAACCCCAGTCCTAAGAGATAGGTAGCTCAACTGCATTGTGCTGTCTACTCGAACACTAGATAATATGAGACTTTAACAGTCACATCCCTATTTCCTCTGAGCAAGCGGGGCTGGTGACCCTCTGGTCCTCCCTCGTGGGGATTTAGGACTTTTACAATTAATAAGGAGGAAAGGAGAGAAATTAATCCAGACGCTTTCCCACTCTATGAAGTTTCCTTTCCTTTTTTTTTTTTTTCTCTTAGGCCTAAGCTCTCAGGTTGGCCTTATTGGACTACCGGTTCTTTTTTCTACACTCCATGAACACTCTACTAGTTCACCTTGGTTACAGACTGTCTTACAATGGTTCGAATGCTCCATACTCTGCATTGTTTGTCTCTTTCTCCCCTATACAGGTTACCTACTACAAAGGAGGGGTAAGAAAAGGAGTCATAAAGTTAAAATGTTATATGTCATTTTTCCTTGTTTGAGTTATTTAATATGGTTGGTTTGAATGTTTAATGTTTATGCAAATGTCCATGCATTTCTTTCCACTAGCTCATACACAGAAATTGCTTGTACATCATACTACCAGCTTTGGCCCATCGTTAAGAGGGGGGCTTCTCACTTCTATAATATCCCTATTCTACTATACTTTGCATTTAACTTTTATCTACAAGCTACTGGAATCAATCGCCCCCTCTCAGAGGAGACCCTCTTGAGGATCCTTAGTCAGAGCCCGTGTTACATCACGGCCCAATCACATTGGCCCGGTCTTGCCAAACGATGTGATAAGTTATATCATATAAACTAGGTATCCCCTTATACCCTCCTTTCCCTCTCTTACCTTTTTTCCCTCCCCCCCCCCATACTTTTTGCCCTCTCCCATTAACTATGCCATCAAAGATAACGCCTTCTTCCTTATGCACTCCACATAGTCGGTTGTGAAGACACTTCCTCAGTATTGTCACCTTTTCAAAAGAAAAGGGCTCACACTCCACTCTTGGAGCTCTGCTTTTCTGTCTCTTTTTATACCCTCTGATTGACCCAAATAACAATACACAAAGGGTAATAGCTTGCATTAACCAATCCAGCACTACCACCTTGTACCCTCCTTACTACTCCTCTATTTCTGCTTAGACCTTCTTTCTTCTTTCCACCTTCTCCTTCTCTCCCCCCCTTTTTTTCCCCCTTCCAACATGCCTCACAGTAGATTTTGTGAACATTATCTTAAACTAACCTCAATAAACGCGAAGGGCCTTAACAGCCCGGGCAAACGTTCTGTCGCGCTCCAAGAACTAAACAAACTAAAAAGCTAAATCATCCTTTTACAGGATGAACCCACTTCCAAAGAGGAAAGGACCCACACTGGGCCCCTAGACACTTTCCCATATCCCTCTTTGCTTCAGGCCCCGAAAAAAAGGAGGGGTCTGAATTCTCGTTCACAAAACACTGCCCATTCAAATAACACACCTCACCAAGGACCCAAATGGACACTTTATCCTCCTGGTAGGCACATTACACGGCCAACCCCTCACAATATTAAACGTCTATGCACCCAATCAAGCATAGGATACATTTCTTAAAAATGTCCTGAATATTTTATTAGATCACACTAAGGGAGTAATTTTTCTAGCTGGCGATTTCAACCTTGGCCTTGACCCCCCCCGTGGACACCTCAAAAGGGACCACTAGTGTACTTGGCCCAGTCCTTAAGAAAGTTAAAAATGCCCTAAACAATCACGCCATGCACGAAACTTGGAGAATCCTACACCCCAATGATATGGACTATACCTTCTTCTCTGCACCGCACAACTGCTATACGTGCATCGACTACGTCATGACTGACTCCCATGGTCTCTCTCTCATTACGCAATGTGATATAGGTAATATCACTTGGTCTGACCACGCTCCTGTCACCTGCTCCATTCTATGGCCTGATCTACCAATCATTAACAAAAATTGGAGATTAGATGACTCACTCTTGGATGACCCGCTTATCCTAGAGGAGGCAGAGAGGGCTCTATCTGAATATTTCTCACTAAACGCGAACACATCCTCCTCCCCTATAATAGAGTGGGAAGCGCACAAACCGGTGATCTTCGGACTATTTATCAAACACAGTACCAGACTATTAAAACAAGCCAAAATATACCATACAAACCTTCTAGATAAGATTAACACTTTAGAAAAATCACATAAGCAGGAACCCTCTAATGACACCTACAGGCAGGAGTTAATGTCCTCAAGAATAGAACTTAAACAATATCTTGTAAAACAACACCAGCATAATGCCCTACATCTTAAACAATATTTCTACGAAGGAGGCAATAAACCGGGCAAAATATTGGCGAGAACTCTCTGCCGCAAGCAGTTGGCCTCATATATTCAATTCTTACACTCTAAAAGGGTAAAATGATTCACAGCAGTAAATTAATAGCCTCTACCTTCAGGGACTACTACAAGACACTCTATAATATTAATAACATTAATCCCCCTCCACAGCCCCAACTAGCTGAAGAAAACCTCAGGGAGCACATGGACAGCTTCTTTTCTAACCTTAAACTCCCCACTCTTACTGACAGTGAGAAACAGGATCTGGCATCCAACATCACAATGGAAGAATTACAACAGGCTATTAAAGACACTCTGTCTGGCAAAAACCTAGGTCTAGATGGCTTTACATCCAGATATTATAAGTTATTTGGCACCCTACTGTCCCCCCACCTCCTACAGCTTTTTAACAATCTACAAAGAAACCCTACTTTATCTAAATCTCTTCTTGAGGCCCACATTACAGTTATCCCAAAGGCAGGCAGACTGGCAACCCGTCCTGGAAATTTTAGACCCATTTCCCTCATAAACTCAGATATGAAATTGCTAGCTAAGGTCCTCGCAATTGACTAAATAAATACTTACCTAAACTGATTGCCACGGACCAGGTAGGTTTTTTTCCCGGAGAGAACACCATAAAAATCCTGCAGCTGATATACCACGCTAAAGTAACAAATACACCCTTGGTCCTCCTAGCAACCGACGCAGAGAAGGCCTTCGATAGGGTTCACTGGTCTTTTCTGCAAAGGACTATGTCAGAAATGGGCATTCCCGAGCCCTTTCTTAATATGACTATGGCATTATACTCTTTTGCCAATGCTAGAATTAGGGTTAATGATCGGACTCCTTTGATATAAAAAACTGTACTAGGCAGGTCTGTCCCCTACCCCCCCTACTTTTTGCCATGTCTATGGAGGTGTTAGCTCAAAAGATTAGAAACAATGCAGAGATTAAGGGTATGGTAATAGGGGATGCAGAACATAAACAAGCTCTTTACGCGGATGACGCCTTGTTCACTTTAACGGAGGCTCAGACATCTACCCCTGCACTACTCTTGGAAATGAGCAATTATAGCAAGATCTCTAACTTTCAGTTAAACTTCTCCAAGTCTGAATTTTTTAACATAAATACTAACCCGAGCTACATAAACCAACTAAGCAACACATATAATATCCCAATAGCACGTAACAAACTGAAATACTTGTGAATTTATCTTTCCACCTCCTCATCAGACCTATTTAAACTCAACTACAACAAATGAAATAGTTCGAGACCTGTCTTCTTGGAAAAGCAAAAAACTCTCATGGTTGGGAAGGATTGGAGTGCTCAAAATGAATATTCTACCCCACATATTATATTTGCTTCAAACTCTCCCCATTTCACTCCCGGAGGGATATATCCCGCAACTACAAAAAGGCTTTGAACAGTATATTTGGGACGGAGCTAGACCCAGAATCCCTAGGAAAACCATGTATCTTGCCAGAGACAAGGGCGGCTTGGGGGTACCCTGCTTAGAGAGACATAAACAAGCAATTTCGCTACAACACGTGGTGGAATGGGCTCACAACTCCAATGACAAAGCTTGGATCCACATTGATAGGCAAATTTTTAAAGTAAACAACGTTGCTACGTTGGGGTGGACAGCTCACCAAAAAAGACCCAAGCTAATTAATAACTACCACGTCACAGCAGGTATACTGACAGATTGGGACAAGATCATTGCCCCTAGCACACACATCTCCTCTAAAAATGTCCCACTCACTCCAATCATTGAACACGTAGACCTCCCATATCGCCAGCTGGGTTTTTCCAGGTTGCAACCATATAGCCTTAGCACAGGGACGATGTTTTTCGTTACGAAGGATGGGAGATTCTCGATATGGAGGAAGCTCATGGGGGGATTTTCTCCTCTTGGCTTCACTACCACCAATTGATCCATTTCATTTCCCACCACAAATATAAAGGGGACTTTGGCAGGAAATTAACACCCTTTGAGGACTTGTGCATTTCGCAAACGAGTCCAACTCACTTGATATCTAAACTTTACAAAATACTCAATAACCCTGATTCTTTAAACCTTCCGTCCTACACGTACTCGTGGAGGAAAGAGCTAAATTGTAATATAGAAGACGACACCTGGCTTCAAGCTTTCAGGTTGACTAAAAAATCCTCTGTCTCAGCGGTGATACAAGAAATCCACATAAAGTTCTTGTGTAGATGGTATCTGACCCCGTCCCGTCTACACAAGATCTATCCCTCACTCAATAATACTTGTTGGAGAGGATGTGGAGGAGAGGTCTCGCTCCTTCACATCTGGTGGGCTTACCCCCGGCTGGGGGAGTTCTGGCATGACACACTGGCAGAAATGTCGGAGATACTAGGAACACAGATCCACCATAACCCAAACACCTTATTGCTTCTATCACTTCCCAAAATGTCTGAAATGGGCAAACATCCGCTCTTACTGCGGCTAAAAAGCTCATCCCAAAGATTTGGAAAACCCAAATAATCCCTACCATTGATGACTGGAGATTGGCCGTTGCCGACCTTCTTTCCCTTGAGAGATACCATTATCTAAAATCACATAAATTAGAGGTTCACGAGATGATGCTGGCTTTGTGGGGCAAACAGATATAGTTTAAGTATCATATTAGCACGCAGATCACAACGCGCTGGTGGTGTGTTCCCCCCCTTTTTTTTTTCTCCCTTCCCCTCTTTCTCTACTTCTTCCCTTCCTTTTCTAATTCATTTCTTTACTAATGGCTGACACATGTTCTATTTAGTCTCAGCTTCAGTGTAAACCTTTGCAATTGCTTGTATTTATACATGTCTAATGTTAATTGTAAAACTGTTGTACACTACAAGAAAGTCTGTCAAAACTTGCTACTCCTACTTCAGGATTATACTTTCTCCTCTAAATGTGATTTCTGATGGAATAGACAGCTATGGTTGTATGGTTTAAACTATGGCGGTATATAGCCCAATGGACTTGAACAACATATACATAGCCATGTACTTTGTTCACTTTATTTTTACCTATGTACCTTTGTTGTCTTTCTGATTATCTCAATAAAATTTTATATAAAAAAAATAAAAAATAAATACAAACTTGCCTGTAAAATAAAAATAAACCCTAAGAGAGATACAATGTAACTATTAGTTATATTGTAGCTAGTTTAGGATTTATTTCACAGGTAAGTATTTAGTTTTAAATAGGAATAATTTATTTAATGCTAGGAATATTTATTTAGATTTATTTAAATTATGTTTAAGTTAGGGGGTGTTAGAGTTAGACTTAGGTTTAGGGGTTAATAAGTATAATGTAGGTGATGGCAGTGTAGAGGGGCAGATTAGGGGTTAATAAGTATAATGTTGGTGGCGGCGGTGTAGGGGGGCAGATTAGGGGTTAATAAATTTAATATAGTGGCGGCAGTGTAGGGGTGGCAGATTAAGGGTTAATAAATTTAATATAGTGGCGGCGGTGTAGGGGGGGACAGATTAGGGGTTAATAAATATAATGTAGGTGGCAGCGGTGTAGGGGGCGGCAGATTAAGGGTTAATAAGTATAATGTAGGTGGTGGTGGGCTCCAGGAGCAGCGGTTTAGGGGTTAATAACTTTATTTAGTTGCGGCGGGGTCCGGGAGCGGCGGTATAGGAGTAAAACAGTATAGTATGGGTGTTTAGTGACAGTATACCAATAAAGCTGGGAAAAATCCGAAGAGCAGCGAGATCGATGACTGTTAGTTAACAACAGTCCGCTGCTCTTCACCCCGTACTTGGTGCACTGCTTTTTGACAGCTTTTTTGGTAACTTTGGAGAGCGTATTGAGGTCTGCGGCAGTGATGTTAGGCGAACTTAAGCGAGCATATTGGTGCCGTCGAATGCAGCACAGTTGACGGCTTGATAAGTAGATAACACACTGTTATGTTGAAAAAAATCTTTGGATTTATTGCACCTTTATACTAAGTAATGATTTCACATTCTTGGCAGGACACTGAACAATATAATACTAATATAAACTTGCAGTACACTGTTATGTTTATAACACTGTAACTGAATTAAACCTTGAAATCAAAAATTTCACATGTATTGTGTGACCCTGAATAATGAAATAAGCCCGATTCTGCCTTCAGTTAAAATCTGCTTGAAGGTAGAAAAATTCCATGTTTCATATGATAAGTGGTGCAAACTTCATGCCAGTGATTTTTATAGGATTCAAAGTCTTTCTTGAAACGTTTCTTCGCATTGAACTTGACCCTTCCTGTACTTACTCAAAACACATAAAGGATGACACTGTCACAATTAGAGGCTCTAGCTATGTGCACAACTGAAAACAATAGACATTTGTTTACCCATTCACAAAACTGTCTTAATTCTCAATTAAATTGTCTATTACTCAAACATCTAGCGTTGCTATTTATTAAGCAATCTTACTTTCAGGGGTCTTACAGGTAAATTAGGCTTTTTCTTACTATTTGGTGGTCTGTCACGTTTGTTAGTCTATTTATTAGTATTTGTTAGATATTGAAGATAAATGTGTTTACTGAATACACAAACACATCAGGGGTGCAATATGGAGCATACATTTAAATAATGACTATTGTACTTGCACTATTGTACTTGTATAAAGGAAGGAGGCTGAACACATCTGGTCAGTCACTGGCATGAGGCATATATGCCAAAACACTGCTTCTAAATTTACCTAGATATGCTTTTCAACAAAGGATACCAAAAGAACAAAGGCCATTAGATAATATAAGTAAATGAAAAGTTTCTTAAAGGGACAGAGAAGTAAAAAAAACTTTCATGATTGTGACAGAGAATGCAATTTGAAATAACTTTCCAATTTACATTGATTATACAATTTGCTTTGTTCTGTTTTTATCCTTTGTTCAAACACATAGATAGGCTCAGGAGCAGCATTGCACTACTGGGAGCTAGCTGCTCATTGGTGAATACTAAAAAAATAAAGCAAATTTGATAATAGAAGAAAATTAGAAAGTTGCATAAATGTGTATGCTATATCTTAATTGTGAAAGAAAACATTTGTATTTCATGATCCTTTAAAGTTGCATGCTCTGTCTAAACCATGAAAGTTTATTTTTGACCCTTTAAATAAAAGGAGATTTTTGTAAATAATACTATGTTGCTTTCCTTCTGTATTGTGCAATAATCCTTTGAAAGAGCTGATGAGATAAAGTAAGGACACTGAATTGCATACATTTAGGGCCAAATTACAAGTGGAGCACTGACTATCGTTTGCATGCAAGCGATATTAGCGCTCCACTCTGTAATACCAGCGCACGATAATGTATGCTGGTATTATAAGTTAATCACAATGCGAACGCTAGCTCGGAAGCATTGTGCTCATGAGAACGCACTTCCATAGGTCGCAGACAGCATCAGAACCTCTCACAGCGAAGGGGTTAAGTAGCACAGCGATGGGCAGCATTTTTAAATATATATATTTATATGAATATTTATATACATATTTATGTTTATATACACATTTTTTAGACCACTGCTTCCTAACCATTTCCTAACCTAATTGGTAGTGTACATAAAATATTCCAGACTGACCTGTCCCAAATGATTGATAATTGTCACCTCACGTGCCCTAGACACTAGCAGAACATTTTCATGGTTGGGGAACTTTACACCATCTAATTTTTAAATAAAGCATTATGTATTAAGTATGAACATTTCTATTTATTTATTTATTTATTTAGTTTTTACAGTGAAGTCATTGTTGAATGAACAGAAAACTACAAATATTTCAATAGTAAAAGAGAAATACATATTGACCTCTTTTTAGGATGGACATTCACATTGGTATCGTTTACTGAAATTGCATGTCACTTTAATATTAGTCATTCATTTAAAAGTTTATGAAAAATGCCCATGTGTGGCTAATGAAAAAGCCCTACTAACTGACATTGTTTACATGTAATAGATGTATAAGTCTTGCATTTTGTCCTTTTATTGTAGAATCCCCCCACAAAGTTTAACCTTGGAAAACATTGTGGCATTGCAGAATAAAGAAGACAGATTTATCTACTGAATGCAAAAAAAGAGATGAAAGAATAGGCAAAAAGATAAGTGGAAATCAGGACAGGTAAGACCTTCATAGGCTTAATACACTGGTTATTTTGCAAATACTGCCTAAAAACATTATCCTTATCCATGCATTTTTCTCTCACATTACCATACATTATACATTTTGCAATTGATAAGTAGAGTTGCATTTTCAGGGCTTATCATGTTGTTATAATAGGCTATCTCATTTATGTTATCTGCCAACAGAAAGAGGATAACAAAGAGGATATTTTCAGAGCTTCCAAGAAAAGATTGTCATCTATCAATAACAGCCACATCAAATTATGGAAATGTATATCAGTTTCATTTTCTATGTTTGTACTTAGGAAAATGAACACATTTACGTATTTTACTTCAAAATGAAATATTTCCCAATTTTACAGCAGTGATTTTGTATGTTAAAAATAAGGAGAAAATATTAATTTGTGAATGTGAAAGGCATAAAGAGAAATAAAACATTTTATTTGAATTATGCTTCTAAAATAATGTTATTTTTTTATTATGTACTATTTCTTATGTGAGCAAAGAAAATAATTACATAATTATTAAAAATGTCTTAAATTTGTTTTTTTATTATTGATAGTTTGAATAATACATATAATCAATGTTGCACAACTTTTATGACATAATTTATATTAAAGCAAAATTAAAATTTGACAAATGATAGCAATAATGCACATGTGGTAAATGTAGAATTATAAGTAAATGATAATTATTATCACTAATACAACCACATTATCTTTGGCTCCCATAAAGATGTACATTATGGTCAAAATTAAAAATATTAGGACTATTGAGTGTTAATATCCCTTGAATGCAGTATAGCCTTTTTCTATATTACAAATACAAAGGTTTTTTGTTGTTTTTTTTATCGGTCAAGTGATAATCTAGGACGGGCAGACATCTGCACTTTGGATAGCATGGGTGTGCTAAATCCCTTACATAGTAGACTTCTATATGAGTGAGCAGTAACTTTAATGTTGGATAACGCTAGAGCACTAAGGTGAGGGAGCGCTAAGTCGAAGTTGAGCAAGTAAGGGAGTTGTTCATGTAGTTCTCTGCAATACTACTGATAATAATGGTTTACTTCAGGGCTTAAAAATTGCTAAATTTCACTGTGGTACTTTGAATTGTGCTTGAGCACAACACTCAACTCATCACTTGTAATATGAGTACAATGATCATGCTCAAGCGCTAATTGAGGGTGAGCTAAGCCAAGGGTGCACTAAGATGATGATATGCAACTAGTGAAGTTCTTCATGTAGTTCTGTGCTATACTGTTAGTATGGTTTACTTCAGGGCTTAAAAAGTGCTACATTTTATAATGGTATTGTGGATTGCACTCAAGCATAACACTCTAATCACTAATGAGCATGCTAACAGCACCTTCTGCACTATACATTAAAATTACAGGACATGCTAAAAACATTAAGATGCTTTGGTTAAAATGTTTAACCTCTCCAGCATGGAGAGAAATCATAACAAATGTTTTGTATTTTTTAGACCTTGTACATAGACCACAACATAACAACATAAATATTTCTCAAGATAAAACTTGTGTTTAAAAAATTTTTAAGGGCTTCGCCGTACTGACTTGACTACTCAGAATATATTTTGATTTAAGCATAGTTTGCTTATATCTCATATCACAACTTTGTATTGTGATAAAAAAGGAGAAATAACAGTAATATTTCTTATTGTACCTAAAAAAAGTATTTTTTTTATCAGCTATAATATGAAATAATAGTGCAGCAAAAATATGTAAACCAAGTAAGTAAACAGTACATTAAAAAATTAAGAATTTAGAAAGACCAAAAGCAGCCACAATCTGCAGTTTACCCAACAGCAAAATGTAGTATTTCTGCATCTTCAACTTCTCTCTTCTACAACCTAGTATGAATATCATCATGTCTCCTTTTTCCCATTACAGTGAATGCACATGGAAGTATATTTGATATTTGTTATGTCTAAATCCAATTAACTTCTAAAATTGAGGTACCCATAAAACATAATTTGGCCCTATTCGCTGATTGTCATAACTTTAAAAATACATTTTTGTGTAATATCAATTTAATGTTATCTGCTGCTGAAAACCTTTCTGTGTATGCAGAAATTATTATAATCTGTACCATGTACAAAGTACAGAACTGATTGATAGAGGTTGCAATAATTGCCACGATGAGTTAAACTGCTAAATTGCAGTCAAATTAGTTTAGCCTTTCAAGAGTTATAATCATTTGAGGGAAAAAAAAATGTAACATAGAAAGACAGATAAAACTTTCATTATGTCTGTGCAACAACTGGAAATGTATATAAAAGTCAAGTAAAGCAGATGGAGCGTTTGAGATATTATTCACACTTTTTTCTTTATTGCATCTAAAAAGGGGCATTTTCATTTGTTAAATTTCTGGGGAGAACTAGCTTTGTCCCCATTTAGCCAATCAGTGAAACCATGTTGTTAGCCATACATGAATGATTGTCTCTACTGCCTGTTTTCAGTATAGTATTTCCAGATGGGGGGCTGCTTACTTGCAGTGCCCACCACTATACCAAAAAGTATTTAGAAATTACTTTTGGGGGGACTTCCAGGAGGCTCACCATTGGTTTGTGGTTGGAGCTGCATCAGTAAGGCGAGACTGGTAATGCTGTGGGCAGGGTTATGGGCAGTACTGAGCTTGTCATGGATGGGCAGAGCTGGGGCAGTCCTGGGCAGCATGGTGGTGGGAACAGTATATGGATGACCAAAATTGGAGGACACAAGTGATACCCTGTATAACCAAGATTAGTTTTATGAACATGAGGGTAATGTATTGTTTATAACAAAATTTATGCTCACCTGATACATTTCTTTCTTTCTTGACATGGTGAGTCCACAGAATCATCAATTACTGTTAGGAATATCACTCCTGGCCAGCAGGAGGAGGCAAAGAGCACCACAAAATCTGGTGATCAGAAAAATAATATTTTAAAGAATATAAAAGCAACTTGCCAAATCAAATAAATAGTTTCCTCATTTTGTGTTGATTGCACTTGAACAATGTTAAAATATTTTTTGCAATTCACTACAATTTTAAGTCAACTTTTTATTTTTTGAGCTGCACTTTGAAAGTGATTAGATAATGCTGAAGCATAAACAGTTAAACCAATAGTAATTTGTGAGGCAGATTTCATTATCTAGTGAGTGCTTTTTCTTTGTGATAAAGTGAACAGTGGGTGCTGAAATATATTTCAAGCATGCTCAGTAGGTGCAAAAGGCTGACAAAATAAGAAATGCTCTGATGTAAGTGGTTTATGAGACTTCTAGTTTAGTCTGTAGGATGCTGCAGTCTGAGAGGAAGTGAATGTCTGTATATCTACTGTATATAAGTCAAACTATATACACACTAGACAATCACTCATGAATAATAAACCTGTAGGAGCTGGGGGAATTGTGGGTTTATTGTACATGTTTATGCATTTTATTATATGTTTCTAATATAGGGCTAGATTACAAGTGAGGAGCAAACGGTTTTGCGCTAGCACAGTCGTGTTTTTGAGACCCATTTTCATTTCCCTGATATTACAATTTGAGCATAATCACCCTTTACATTTCAATCCTTACCGGGATCTCAGAGCTGTGGTTAACTGGTTTCCGAACCCTTTGGAGCTGGATTTCCCACACGCTATTCGCTAAGAGGTGGAAACGTCACCTCTTGGCAAAACAGCATTCCATTGCCGTGGGCTGCCTGAGCAGCTCAGAATGGCAAACGCTTGAAACAAATAAAGGAGCTTTCTGCATGAAGTATTTTATACTTCATGAATTAAAGTCTGCTTTTATTTGTTTCAATGGTCAATCCTAGCGTTTCACAAACGCTAGGATTCACTTTCACTTTAAGCAGATAAAACATAATAAAACATATTTATGCAATATTCAAATTTAATAAAGATTTTAACTATGTATTTACTGTAAATATTTCACATTTGCTAAAACGAATATGCTATGTTGTTTGCGCGATGGGTATTTGTTATTTTTTTCAACAATTTTTTTTCCATTGACTATGGAAATGTGAAGAGGCGATAGAGTTTGCGCAATCTCAAGTGTTAGGGTTATTTTCCACTTTTTTTCTCTATTGATCTCTGGGGGATACATCAACGCGAAAACTTGTTTGTTTTTTCGCGCTATTTGGGTTAACGCTAGCGCAAAATACATTTTTTTGGAACTTGTAATATGAACTAAACCGGAAAATTGCAAAAATGAAAATTCTAGCAGAGCTTTTGCTTACACAAAAAAAAAAAAAAAAAATGCTGCTCCACTTGTTGAATACTACAATATGTATGTAAAATGTTTTTGTTATTTAAATAAACATATTTTTTTACTTTTGGTGTATTATTTACTTTTTAGGAAGAAGATTTCATGAATAAGATATTAATATCCCACAGAAAACAGAGGACATGGCTTTTTTGTTTTACAAAAGTGCATTTTTTCAGCTTTGCACAATGTAAAAAGTAATTTTTGGAATTGACTGCTGTTTAATAATTCTATTACCACTATAAGTTCACACTGTGCTGAATGTGCTTTACTTCTAAAATTGGGGCTACACTGTAACAGATATATTGTTAATAAAGAACACTTTTAGTACAGTTCAGTTTGCCTTAATTAAAGTACACACAAAAGCATTTTCAAAAAAGGCTCTTTTAAAATGTTAGTGCATTTTATATTATGTTACATTTTCTATGATAATACGCAAACCACACCAGTTGGACTCAGCACAGGAGATAAGATAATAACACTCAATAGTTTTTATATGGTGTGTCCACATAATGGAAAAATAATGCAAATTTTGCTTCCAAAATGACAACTTTAAACAGATTTAAAACATGTTTTGTATGCAGATCTTTTGTAATGCAATGCTTAATTGCTAATACATACTGTGCTGTTTTCTGGCTGAAAGGGCCACTTCTTTATTCAACGTGATTACAAAAGTGTTGTTTAGTTATTTTTCATATGTTTTCAGATCTTTGCTAAAAGCCCTATTTTTCCTATGGGGCAGAAAAGTTCTCGGTTATCACTTTCCAATTTTTTATGAGGCTAGTTTTAACTTATAAAAAATTGACACTTCAATGCACTTGAAAAGTAATCAAAAGGACATTTTGGACATCTCTGCAACTGTTTTCTGGCTATTTGGAAACCGTGTATTATCCTACACAGTGCAAAACACTCTTAAAATGCCAAAGCAGACATTGCATAGAGAAAACACACAAAAACTTTTATGTATCGTATTTGTCTGTATTTCGCATCCAGAGCCCCATTAAGCAGCTCTCAAGATATTATTTGCATTTCTAAATATATTTGAGTGACCTCAAAGTACTAATGAGACTTCTTAGACAGCCAAGAGAGCTTTAAAAATTCAAGTGCTATATCTATATTTTTTTTGTCATATACATTGTTTAGTATTGTTTCCATTTAATACCTAGTTTACAGTATTTCAGTTTTATATTATTTTTTTACATTAAAGAAGAACTTGTTGATTAACATATTGACATATATAACATAGGGTGTAACAGTAATTTCAAAAATATGCCCCAGAGTGTAGGGTGTTTCAAAAAACAAAAATAAAGCTGTTCTAGAATGTTGCATTCATTACATGTAGCCATTACAGATTTGGAAATAAGCTAACAATCACCTAGATTACAAGTTTTGTGCTATAGAGGGTGTGAAATGAACGCAACAAAAGTTGTGTTATTTCACCCTCCATAGCGCTGCCACTACAAGTATTTAAAAAGCCGCCTTGTGGTGGCGTTAAGCTCCATACCGCACAAAATCCTGACATCACCTCCACCTAAATAAAAGTTATTAACCCCTATTAACTCCTATTCCGCCACTCCTTGACATCGCCGCCACTATAATAAAGTTATTAACCCCTATTCCCCCGCACCCCCAACATCGCCCACACTATAATAAAGTTATTAACCCCTATTCTGCCGTTTCCCAACATCGAAAATACTATAATAAAGTTATTAACCCCTATTCACTCGCACCCCTAGCATTGCCCACACTATAATAAAGTTATTAACCCCTATTCTGCCATTTCCCAACATTGCATACACTATAATAAAAATTTATTAACCCCTATTCTGCCATTTCCCAACATCGAAAATACTATAATAAAGTTATTAACCCCTATTCCCTCGCACCCCCAACATCGCCCACACTATAATAAAGTTATTAACCCCTATTCTGCCGTTTCCCCACATCGCATACACTATAATAAAGTTATTAACCCCTATTCCGCTGCACCTTTACATTGCCGCCACTAAATAAAGTTATTAACCCCTAAACATCTGGCCTCCTACATCACCACCACTAAATAAACCTATTAACCCCTAAACTGACAGTCCCCCACATCGCAAAAAACTAAATTAAACTATTAACCCCTAAACCTAACAATCCCCTAACTTTATAATAAAATTACAATATCTCTATCTTAAGATAAATAAAAACTTACCTGTGAAATTAAATAAACTTAAGTTTAAACTATATATTAAACTAACATTACTATTATACCAAAATTAAAATAACTACAAATTAAATAAACTAAACTACACCTTAAAAAAACTAACACTACTAAAAAAAACTACAATTATAAAAAAAATAAAAAATACAAAATTGCAAAAAATAACAAACAAAATAAAAACAAATACACCTAATCTAATAGCCCTATAAAAATAAAAAAGCCCCCCAAAATAAAAAAAACAAGCCTACAATAAACTACCAATAGCCTTTAAAAGGGCCATTTATAGGGCATTGCCCCAAAGAAATCAGCTCTTTTCCCTGAAAAAAAATACAAACCCACCCAACAGTAAAACCCACCACCCAAACAACCCCTTAAAATAAAAAACCTAACTCTAACAAAAACCTAAGCTACCCATTGCCCTGAAAAGGGCATTTGTATTAGCATTGCCCTTAAAAGGGCATTCAGCTCTTTTCCATTACCCTTTAGCTCTTTTAAGAACTCCCAAACCATAATCTAGAAAAAAAAAAACACCCAAAAAAAGTTTAAAAAAACCTAACACTAACCCCGACGATCCACTTACAGTTTCTGAAGTTCGGACATCTAGGCAACAAAGTCTTCATCCAGGTGGCATCTTCTATCTTCAGCCAGGTGGCATCTTCTATCTTCATCCTGGCGGCGTGGGTCCATCCTTGAAGACATCCGGCTCGGAGCATCCTCTTCATACGGTCATCGCTGTACACTTAATTTTTAATGCAAGAGAGCATTTTCAAAATGGTGTCCCTTGCATTCCTATTGGCTGATTTGATTTTTGACATTCAAATGAGCCAATAGGATGAGAGCTACTGAAATCTTATTGGCTGTTCATATCAGCCAATAGGATGAGAGCTAATAAAATTATATTGGCTGATTTGAATAGCCAATAAAATTTCAATAGCTCTCATCCTATTGGCTGATTTGAACAGTCAATATGATTTCAGTAGCTCTCATCCTATTGGCTGATTTGAATTTCAAAAATTCTAATCAGCCAATAGGATTGCAAGGGACGCCATTTTGAAAAGGCTCCCTTGCATTGAAGATTCAGTGTACGGCGGCAACCGTATGAAGAGGATGCTCCACGCCGGATGTCTTCAAGGAAGGACCCGCTCCGTGCCGCCAGGATGAAGATAGAAGATGCCACCTGGATGAAGATAGAAGACGCCGCCTGGATGGATGAAGACCTCGCTGCCTGGATGAAAACTTTGCAGCCTGGATGAAGACTTCGCCACTTGGATGTCCCGACTTCAGAAACTGTAAGTGGATTGTCGGGGATTAGTGTAAGTTTTTTTTTTACTTTTTTGGGGTGTTTTGTTTTTTTAGATTAGGGTGTGAGTGTTATTAAAAGAGCTAAATGCCCTTTTTAGAGCAATGGAAAAGAGCTAAGTGCCTATACAAATGCCCTTTTCAGGGCAATGGGTAACTTAGGTTTTTGTTAAAGTTAGGTTTTTTATTTAGGGGGTTGTTTGGATGGTGTGTTTTACTGTTGGGGGGTCTTTGTATTTTCTTTCATGCAAAAGAGCTGATTTCTTTAAGGCAATGCCCTACAAAAGGCTCTTTTAAGGGTTATTGGTAGTTTATTGTAGGCTATTTTTTTTTTATTTTGGGGCATTTTTTATATAGGGCTATTAGATAAGGTGTAATTGTTTTTATTTTGGATAATTTTGTTTGTTATTTTTCATAATTTAGTGTTTGTTACTTTTTGTAATTTAGTATTTATTTATTTTTTGTAGTTTAGTATTTTCTATTTTTTGTAACTGTATATTTTTTTTTAGTAGTGTTCGTTTTTTTAATGTGTAATTTAGTTTATTTAATTTGTAGTTATTTTAATTTTAGTATAATAGTAATGTTAGTTTAATATATAGTTTAAACTTAGGTTTTTTTAATTTCACAGGTAAGTTTTTATTTATTTTAAGATAGGGATATTGTAATTTTAATATAAAGTTAGGGGGTTGTTAGGTTTAGGGGTTAATAGTTTTATTTAGTTTTTTGCGACGTGGGGGGTCGGTGGTTTAGGGGTTAATAGGTTTATTTAGTGGCAGTGATGTGGGAGGCCAGAGGTTTAGGGGTTAATAACTTTATTTAGTGGCGGCAATCTTGGGGAGCGGCGGAATAGGGGTTAATAACTTTATTGGGGTGCTGGGGAATAGGGGTTAATAACTTTATTATAGTGACAGCGATGTCGGGAAGCAGCAGAGTAGGGGTTAATAGATTTTATTAGTGGCGACAATGTCGGGAGTGGCAGAATAGGGGTTAATAAGTTTCATTTAGCGTTTGTGATGCGGAAGGGGCTTTTGTTTAGTGATTATTAGGTATTTTATGGGTGTTAGTGTACTTTCTAACACTTTAGTTATGAGTTTTGTGTAACAGTTTTGTTGCGCAAAACTCATAACTACTGGTCTCAGATTGTGGAACGGATCGTGTCGGTAAAGGCTGTAACGCAAGCATTTTAGCCTCACCGCACAACTTGTAATGGCAGCGCTATGGAAATCCCACGCAAAAACGTCATTTTTTTTGAGTGTGGGACTGACGTTGTGTTACAGGCTAAAATGCTTGCGGTACAGCTATACGGACAAGACTCGTAATTGCTGTGTTATGGTTTTTACGCTGAAATGGCAATTTTTCAGCGTTAAAACCAAAACGCAAAACTTGTAAGCTAAGTGATTATTTTTATTTTATCTAATAAACAGAGACACTAAGGTTGCTTTGTCAGATAAATTAAATTGTCTATATGTGTTCACGAACAATTTAACAAGGTCATTAAATGTAGTATGATTTATATATCATATACCCTTTTACTTTTGTAAAGTAGAAAAAAAATATTTGACAAGGTTTTTCACTAATTGAAAAGGAAATGCAGTCATTGCACTACATTGAAAAGAAAGAGGAGTCACTGAACCATAATTTAATATCCCAGTTAATGCATTTGAGACGTATAACTCATCAGACATCTTTTTTTCTTCCTGTCTCTTTGCAACAAAGCTGACATCCTAAATTAATTTTCATGCACTTGTCCAGAATTGTAGGACATAATTTGTAATACAAAGAAATATATCTTATCACTGTGTAATTAACATCAAATAGAGATGTTATGTAAATTTACAGTGCATTTGAAGGATTATTGAAGTCTGGATATATTTGTCATTTGAAAATCTTCATTACACGTATCTTGTCTGTGTGTGCTGTTATGAGTATGTGTTTGTATAACATTTTGTTATAATCCATAACACATCAAAATGCTCAGATTTAAACGTTATAATATTATATTGCATGCATTAATGATATTATTGTTATATAACTATCCACTAAAAGTGGATCGACAGAAAATACTCACTGTTGTAATACTGTATTTGTAATATCTTATACATTGATGCAGGCAGATTATGTTTTGTGTATATTAATGTATGGGGCAAGAAATAAACCTTTGCTTCTGGTTGTTTGTTGGTAAAGGGTATTTTTTACATACGTACATTTATAGATTTTAAATGAGTCTATACATTTGAAGGTCCAAGTAGATCTTCTAAGACAAATAAAACAGACAAATATAACAGCAAAAACAATGTTTTTATTATTACTGTGTACAAAAAGGGTAAGTTTTTTTATGAGGAAACATTCTTGAACATTTATTTTTTATTTGGAATTAACCCCTTAGTGACCACAACAATTTTCAATTTTCTTACCGTTTGGGACCAGGACTATTTTTACATTTCTGCAATGTTTGTGTTTAGCTGTAAATTTCCTCTTACTCATTTACTGTACCCACACAAATTATATACTGGTTTTCTCACCATTAAATGGACTTTCTAAAGATACCATTATTTTCATCATATCTTATAATTTACTATAAATAAAATTATAAAATATGATGAGAAAATTGTGTAGTGTAGTAGACAACCCAAAGTATTGATCTAGGCCCATTTTGGTATATTTCATGCCACCGTTTCACCGCCAAATTTAACTTTTTACTAACTTTTTCACAAACTTTAGGTTTCTCACTGAAATTATTTACAAACAGCTTGTGCAATTATGGCACAAATGGTTGTAAATGCTTCTTTGGGATCCATTTTTTTTTTAAAAAAAAGCAGACATATATGGCTTTGGCATTGCTTTTTGGTAATTAGAAGGCCGCTAAATGCTGCTGCGCACCACACCTGTATTATGCCACGCAGTGAAGGGGTTAATCAGTTAGCTTGAAGGGAGCTTAAAGGGTTAATTTTAGCTTTAGTGTAGAGATCAGCCTCCCACCTCACACATCCCACCCCCTGATCCATCCCTGACCCCTCTCAAACAGCTCTCATTCCTCTCTTACCTTACTATTGTCACTGTCATCTTTAGTACTGGCAGAAAGTCTGCTAGCATAAAAATAAAAGTTTTTTTTAATTATATATTTTCTGCAGTGTAGGATCCCTCCTTATCATCCAACCTCCCTGAGCCCCCCTCCCAAACATCTCTCTAACCCTCCCCCTCTCACTATTTGCTGCCATTTAGGGTACAGGCAGCTGTCTGCCAGTACCCACTTTGCAATAAAATTTGCCTTTTTTTATTTAAATCCCACTTTTTCTGTAGTGTAGCTGCCTCCCCTCAATATCCTACCCCCCAGAACCCTTTCCCAACATTATTCCCCCCTCCCTCTCCCACCTTCCTCTCCCACCGTCCTCTACCACCACATCTTGTTTAGTGGTCGCAAGCTGCCCCCGTCCGCTCCCGCACGCACCTGCAAGTTAGATCCCCCACTGGCCAGAAGTCTCTAGTGATGGGCCACCCACCCGCCTCCCTGCAATGGCTCCCACACACCAATGATCGGCACCATTGCTGGCCGATGCAGAGATGGACACAGAGTGGCTCTCTCAGCATCGGATGCTTAAAAAATGGTATTGCAGGATGCCTCAATATCGAGGCATCACTGCAATACCCTAAAAGTGTGTGGAAGTGGTCACGATCACTTCCAGAGCTTCAAACCCCTGGGAAGGTACAGGGTATGTCCTTGGTCAATAAATGACAGTTTTTGTAGGACATACCCTGTACATTTTCACAAACTTTAGGTTTCTCACTGAAATTATTTACCAACAGCTTGTCCAATTTTGGCACAAATAGTTGTAAATGCTTCTCTGGGATCCCCTATGTTCAGAAATAGCAGACATTTATGGCTTTGGCATTACTTTTTGGTAATTAGAAGGCTGCTAAATGTTGCTGCGCACCACACTTGTATTATGCCCAGCAGTAAAGGGGTTAATTAGGTAGCTTGTAGGGAGCTTGTAAGGTTAATTTTAGCTTTAGTTTAGTGTAGAAGACAACCCAAAGTATTGATTTAGGCCCATTTTGGTATATTTCATGCCACCATTTCACCGCCAAATGCGATCAAATTTAAAAAAAAAGTTCCCTTTTTAACAAACTTTAGGTTTCTCACTGAAATTATTTACAAACAGCTTGTGCAATTATGGCACAAATGGTTGTAAATGCTGATTTGGTATCCCCTTTTTTAAGACATAGCAGACTTATATGGCTTTGGCATTGCTTTTTGGTAATTAGAAGGCTGCTAAATGCTGCTGAGCACCACACTTTTAAAATGCCCAGCAGTGAAGGGGTTAATCAGGTATCTTGTAGGGAGCTTTAAGGGTTAATTTTAGCTTCCCACCTCACAAATCCCACCCCCTGATCCCTCTCTGACCCCTCTCAAACAGCTCTCTTCCCTCCCCCACCTCACTAGTGTCACTGCCATCTTTAGTACTGGCAGAAAGTCTGCCCGTATAAAAATAAAAGTTTTTATTTTTTTATTGTTTTATTATATATTTTATGCAGTGTAGGATCCCCCCTAATCACCCAACCTCCCTGAGCCCCCCCCCCCCCCAAACAGCTCTCTAACCCTCCACCTCTCACTATTTGCTGCCATTTAGGGTACTGGCTACCCACTTTGCAATAAAATTTGCCCTTTTTTTATTTAAATCCCACTTTTTCTTTAGTGCAGCTCCCCGCCTCAATATCCTACCCCCCTCCCAGATCCCTTTCCCAACATTATTCCCCCCCCCCCTCTCCCAGCCTCCTCTACCACCACATCTTGTTTGGTGTTCGTGTGTGACCCACGTCCGCTCCTGCATGCACCTACAATTAGATCCCCCACTGGCCGGAAGTCTCCAGCGATAGACCACCCACCCGCCTCTCTGCATCGTATGCTTAAAAAAAGGGTATTGCAGGATTCCTCAGGCATCACTGCAATACCCTAAAAGTGGCTGGAAGTGATCACAATCGCTTCCAGCCCTTCAAACCCCTTAAACTGTACTCTTTGTACAGTTTTAAGAGGATTTAAGTGCACTTGGGGTAAGACATACATTTAAAAAGGTTCTTCAATAATGTAAACAAGATGGAAATTAGTAAATATTTGAGATCAAAATAATCGCCTCATTTAATAAAACGCCTTTGAGAAACTATAATCCCTCTTAAAAACTTGCTGCAACATTGGACCTTAAGAATCGATTAATTAAGGGCTATATTTACAAGTTGAGCGCAACACTTCATGTGCTCGCATTGGGGCAAAAAACTTGCCTTTATGGGTACAGCTGTAATTCTACTCAGATTACAAGTGGGAAGTAAATGTGATTGGGCTGTCGCAATCAAAATTTGCGCTTTGGTTAACACTACTTCTGAAAAGCAGACCTAAAAAGTGTCACAAAACATATAAAAAACACAATGTGCAGTACAGTAACACTCATATTAAAGCCATCTTATAAAAAATATTTAAGAATGATATTGAAGTTATAGGGATCAAAGTTACAATTATGTCAGGTGTTAGAAAAAAAAGAGCTGCAAGTGCTTTATCATAGGGGTCTATTGTAACAACATATATATCTCTTTAAAGAGCGCTGTTGAGTGGAGGGATGTGATCATAAAGAAGTAATACTTGTGCTCCCAACCCGTAATCTCATGCTCAGTAGCATGCACAGAAATAACAAGACTGAGAGGAGACTCGTAATCTAGCCCTAAAAAAAGCTACGTGTTGTGAGATCATATCCATTCACAGGTGGACTGAGCAGTCTGGCAAAAAGGCTCTGGACCGAGGGCCCTGCATATAGGGGGAGCCAACTAATGGTGTCCCAAGGCAGTGTTAGAAGTAACTAAGCAGTTAAATGTGGGTGGAGTGGCTGCCCTGTTCCTTGATGAGGGATATGTTGCTCTGGGGGCCAGGGAGTGGGCGGTCTGGCCTAATAGGGGGCCCTGGAGTGTGGGATCTGGCACTAAAAGTAGGGGGCCTTGTCTCTGGCATTGGTGTTTGAGGTCCTGGCTTTAGAGGTTGGTAGACCCTGGTGAGGGCAGGGCAAAGAAGGAGGGGGATGAGGGAGGGACATAGGAGGTGGGGTGGGGCATAAAAAGGTAATAAACTGCCCTTTTCTAATTTGTGCCTGGGGGCCATTGTTGGTCTCCGTTCACCCTTGGCTCCATTACAGTTATTGGTGCTGCATCTATATGACAACAGGTAACTTTTCACTGTATAGAACTAGTTCCACTGTCAAAAACACCTTCAAAACATTACAAAACTAACAAATATAAATAACATTTAAAAAAACCTTTGTAAAAGCCTCCATTCTACCATATGCACAAAAGAAAATATTTTTAAAAAATCAAGAAAAAGAAAAAGAACAAAAGACAAAATTGTGAAATTGAAATTGGAAAATTTAACTCTGAGATAAGATACTTCACAAGGCAAAACTTTATGAACTCTGCATGCAATAACAAGATTTTGGCTCCCGGAATTTAACATTGCACCAACTTGTGAAGCCCTGCCCCCTGCTCTCACAGAACTAATTACGCAAGAGCAGGGCTTCTCAGTTATCATGGACAAAAGTCCAGATCGTTTGACATCTGTAATCTCTGAGGTTGTAGACAAGCTAAGAAGCAGTGGTCATAAGACTGGTGTTTTGTAACTGGTTATGCAACTTCATAAACGAGGGCCTTAAAATGTATATATATATTTCATAAATATTTAACCAGTATTATTTGTAAAAAATTTCAGGTTAAATTTTACTTTGAATGCATCATTACATCAAGCATTTATTTAGGGCCAGATTAAAAGTAGCGCGCTAATGCTTTCGCTCAAGCGTAAACATTGCTAGAAGTAAGATTTTTGCATGCATTGGGTTGCGCACATATTACAAGTTAAAATTAAAAAGTTTGAATGTGGGTGAAATCCGATGTGCGCTAATGAAATATCACGAACGTGATAGCATATTCTCCCCCTAGAAACCAATGGACAGCACAGAAGTTAAAAAAACACACCTATTGCTCGCACTCTAACCCAACAGAAGTTATTCATATTTCACATTCTCATATTCTTCACATACAGAACAATGTAATTTTTATTGTAAATATATATATATATATATATATACACCTATATCTTGCATATCTAATCCTATAGAAATATAGGTATAGATATCTAGTTTACATTAACATTAATATAAATATATATATATATATATATATATATATATATATATATATATATATATATATATATATATATATATATATATATAACATATATATATATATATATATATAAATATATATATATTTATTTATTAATAAAAAGTGGAAACAAAAATTATGTGAAGAATGAAGGAATATAAAATATGTGTATCGGGCTTCCTGTTCTACAACTTAGGTCTAAGGTGTTGTCAGCTAAGCGCACATGAAGAATTCTAATCATTGAAACATTAAATATAAAATATTAAAAAACAATCGCCTAGATTACGAGTTTTGCGTTAGAAGGGGTGCGTTAGCTACGCGTCTTTTATTGCTTGCGCGCACTGTTTTTAATGCTGGTATTATGAGATTAAAAACAAGCTCCTAATGTGACTCCTACCGGGTTTATTTTATACGCGTAATCACGCCCGCGTTAAACAGTCTCCCATAGAGATCAATGAGAAATCAAAGAAGCAAGAATTTTTCTGCTAACACTCGATTTTGCGAGAAATACGCACTGCTCTGTCATATTACGTATACCACATAATGTACAACAAAAACACACAGCAAATGTAATAACAACAATCACAAAACATAGCACACACTCATTACACATTCACAAGCGGGAAAAATCAAACATTACGCTAAACGAGGAATACAGATATACCTTACGATCTGGAAACCCGGAACAAAACAACACGAAAAAAGAATTGCACACTCATACACAAACAAAACACTTGCATTCAACATTACAGAATATTAGTACAAACAAACATTTACAATACTTCACAAATACGACACCATCACAAATCAACATTTACATTTACACATAATACTGTTGGACAATGCCACAAGCATGGCTTCTTTGACTGTGTTGCTGGTGGGTTTTTGGAGATTAGAGAGAGATTTAGTGCCTTATTGTGAGAGTTAGTGTTAGTGTGAGAGAGTGAGTTAGTGTTATTGTGCAAGTTAGTTAGTGGTAGCGTGAGTTAGTGGTAGTGTGAGTTAGTGGTAGTGTGAGTTAGTGGTGTTGTGAGTTAGTTAGTGGTAGTGTGAGAGAGTTAATTAGTTTGTGGTAGTGTGAGATAGTAAGAGAGCGGTAGTGAGCGACAGTTGGTGTGGGTGAGTGTTCGAGTGCTTTTTCTGCATACTTAACACATTTACCCGCAAACACATTCAATACATACATACACTTATCAATAACACTACATACACTCCATACCCCATCCCCTCTCATACTACACTCCATACCCCATTCCCTGTAATCCCATTCCCTTTCATCCCATACCCCATTCCCTTTCAGCTCATACCCCATTCCCTTTAAGCCCATACCCCATTCCTTTTAAGCCCATACCCATCCCATAGTTACATTTAGTTTACATATCCTCATTTTAGTATTCTTATACATTTTTGTTTGTTAAATACTCCTTACCCTCTTTTATTTATATCCCTGTCACACTTTGAGCACTTTTTATGGCTTTTTTGTTATTTATTTTAACCCCCTTTCATTTGGGCACATTCACTTTTTGTTGGAGTAGTTAAGGCTCAGTTTAGGGAAGAGATGGAAGAAGAGGGCATGCAGGAGCTTAGTCAGGAGAGGGGGAGAGGGAGGGGGAGGGGGAGAGGGAGAGAAAGAGGAACAGGACAGGAAGGGGGGCAGGAAGGGGGGCAGGAAGTGGGGGAGGAAGCGGTAGGTGGACCCAGCCACTTGGTTCAAGATGAACAAGTGGCTGGGCCCAGTGGCGAATAGAGCTTCACAGTCTGGAAAACAGAGGACACCATCACAGGGGAAGGCCAAGCTGACTAGGGAGGCGAGGTATACCATGGAGGAGAAGGAGGCCCTCATAGAGGCATATATGGACAGGTCTAGGAGGCTGCAGGCTAAGAAGGATACCCCTAGGGAGAAGAGGAAGCTCTGGCTGGAGATCAGGGATGCAGTTAATGCAGTGGGAGCCCGTAACAGGGATGTCAAATCATTTAAACATCGCTACTGGGACTGCAAAATGGAGCTAAAAAAAAAATATCGAGGGAGTACCAATACGCAACAGGGACCGGTAGCGGGCCTCCAATGACCGTGGAGTATACACGATGGGAGGAAATGTTGTGTCCCAGCATCTCTGAGGTGGCCATAGTCGGTATCGGAGGAGTCGATATCGGGAACCTGCTGCTCTCATCTGACGGTAAGCTCATTTAAAAAAAGTATTTTTCCAGCCACCAGTTAAACTTTAAAAAGACCTTTATTCATTTCTTACAGGGTCCATCATATCAACAACGTTTCAAACCTATGCCAGGTTCTTAAGCTCATTTAATAATCTCTTAACATCAAAACTAAAGAATATATTTAAGGATATTTAAGGATATGATTAATGCTATTATGCTTTTTAACACATTATTACGTAAACGCATTCACAATTACCTTGCAATTACATTAGTATCTAGGCTACAGGTTAGGTGTGCATTTAAACAGACTGAAAACAAACTCAAAAACATTCAGATTAACAAGATAGATATCAGAAAGACGGTTTGTTAAATTCAGAAATCGTATTGATTGTTATATTTCAAAGTGGATTAATGAGGCTGCATTTGTAATTCTATTGTAAGCAAAAGCATTTACATCTTTATTTGGAACTATGCTAATATATACATTTCTTTCTTTTTACAATATACAGAGTCTGTGGAGGAGGCAGCACAGCAACTACAGGCTCGTCCTTCACCCAGATATGAGAGTGGTGGAGATGACTCGCCACCTCAGGGAGAGATGGAAGACATCCCTCTATACTGTTTAGAAGAAGCCCCCACTGCAGAAGAGATCCCTGAACCAGCAGCCCCTCTTGCACCAGCAGACCCTCTCGCACCAGCAGCCCGCCGTGCACCAGCAGCCCGCCGTGCACCAGCAGTACCTCAGGAGGAGATAGCTGAGGTGCAGGTATTGCTTGATTTTCAAGAACAGATGCGTGCCTCCCGGAGGGAAAATATTCAAAGCCAAATACAGATGACAGAAGACATTCATGCCACTCTACAAGGCCAAACAGAGCTCATACAAGGACAAAGAGAGCTCATACAAGGCCAAAGAGAAATTATACAAGGCCAAAGAGAAATTATACAAGGACAAAACCAGATGTTGCATATTTTCCAAGGTATATTTCAGGTCGTCCGGGAGGCGCATAACGCACAATCTGCTGCTGGGCCATCTGCTGCTGGGCCATCTGAACCTGGGCCATCTGCTCCTAGTAGTCCTCAATCTCTTCCTCAGCCTGGTCATCCCAGTACTCCTCCTTCCCCTCTTCCCCAAACATCTACGATGAGAACTTGTCGGAGGGGGCAGTTGCCCCCCCCAGAGCCTCAGTCTTGTCGGAAGAGGGGAAGGAAGAGGAAGTATTTTTTCCTATATATATTTGTATTTATTTCATCTGTAATGGATAGGTATGTGATGATGTGGTTTTCATACACTTGTGGACCACACTCTGTATATAATCTGCTTCTATGGGACCGGGTCCATGGAGGCAGATTGTTTGCAGAGTGTGGGTTACAAGTGTGTGGACACCACATCATCACATACCTATCCTTGTTGATTACATTGATTGGTTTCTGTGATGTGATGTCCAAACTGTTTCCCTAATCTCAAATAAAATGACCATTACAATTATACATGATGGCATATTACTGTTTGAATGCCAATAACACAGCTTAAAGGGACAGTCAGAACATTTTTGTTGTTTACAAAGAAAACACTGTATTACGCATTATCAAGTTTGCAAAAAAACACTTAGAGAAATACATGTGTGACTTCTGTGATTACCCTTGTATCTATGCCTCTGAAAAATTACCACTTATTTATGTTATTTTGACAGACCAACATTTTAGCCAATCACTGATCAATCCAGGGTAACTATGCTGTATGAGCTCTAGGTTTTCTATATGAAAATTCAATCAAAATTCCCTCGAGTGGTCAAAATGCATTCAGATTAGATGCACTCTTCAATCTCTAAGAAATGAGCAGATGAACCTCCTAGGTTTAGCTATCAACTAAGAATAACAAGAGAACTATGATAAATTGGTGAGAAACGTTTGAGATAATTATTTTAAAAAATTGCATTTTTCTACTTTAAAATCATTATTGTTTTTCAAGACTGTCCCTTTAAAAAATTACATATGCTAACATATACTAATCTTTTGTGATTGTTGATATATCTACATGTACTTGTTGAAACAAGAAAATATTGGAATAGGATTTCTATTGATGTGTTAAATAAAGTCTATTTTCTTAAAGAGACATTATTGTGTTTGAATTATTTAAGAAAGACATTTCATTTAGAAGGAATATGGTTTCAGGTCCTTTTATGAGTTACTTTAGAAATATATGCTCACACTAATATATTTGGAGATTAACCAATGTGGAACTCATACATGACACAATAATGAACATTTACATTAAAGGGACAGTATCATTTTCAGAGAACTGCATGTAATAGATACTACTATAAACAACAAGATGACCACATACTGATATCAAAATCCATGAGAAAACGGTTTAAAGACTTACTTAGACAATCTGTTTAGCTATGTTGAAAAGTTATCTGGAAATCCCATTCCAAGTGTGAAATAAGACAATACCCCTTCATTTGCATATGAAAAGTCCCTTTACACAAACAGGAGCAAGCTGGAGAAGGTAGCTGATGGTACTCACATCAAACTTTGTGGCTTGGGGAGGAGTCAGAAAATCACTGCAATGTTATTTAAACATAAGCAAAACTAGACATTGATTATAAAAAAAGGACTATATAAATAGATAGAGAAAACATATATGTGTTTTAAAAATGAGTGTATAATGACCCTTTAATAAAAAATACCACAACATAACATCTAGAATAAGTAGGCATCTCATATATTTAGCATATGATAAAGGTCAATGCATATTGATTACTTGATTCAAATACAATAGCGCATCTTTCGGAATTCGATATGTTTTTTTGTTGTCTAACTATAATAACATACAACTATTGAGAACTAACAAACTCCCCTTTTTGCTGGAGAGGATATGTGGCAGTTTTCAAACAGAAAATAGAAAATTCTATTGGCTGATCGGAACAGCCAATAGAATGCGAGCTCAATCTGATTGGCTGATCAGATCAGCCAATCAGATTGAACTTGAATCTGATTGGCTGATTCCATCAGCCAATCAGAATTTTCCTACCTTAATTCCAATTGGCTGATAGAATCCTATCAGCCAATCGGAATTTGAGGGATGCCATCTTGGATGACGTCCCTTAAAGGAACCTTCATTCGTCTAGTCGTCGGAAGAAAAGGATGGATCCGCGCTGGAGGTCTTCAAGATGGAGCCGGTCGTCATCAGATGGAAGAACATAGAAGATGCGGCTTGGATGAAGATGTTTGCCGGTCCGGATGTCCTCTTCTGCCCGCTTGGATCAAGACTTCTGCCGGAGGATGGATGTCTTCAGCCCCCCGCTTGGGCTTGGATCAAGACATCGGAGCCAGGACGGATCTGTGTGATACCCGGTGTCGTGAAGATAAGGTAGGAAGATCTTCAGGGGCTTAGTGTTAGGTTTATTTAAGGGGGGTTTGGGTTAGATTAGGGGTATGTGGGTGGTGGGTTGTAATGTTGGGGGGGGGGTATTGTATGTTTTTTTTCTCCAGGCAAAAGAGCTGAATTCTTTGGGGCATGCCCCGCAAATGGCCCTTTTCAGGGCTGGTAAGGTAAAAGAGCTTTTCTATTTTAATTTTAGAATAGGGTAGGGCATTTTTTTATTTTGGGGGTCTTTGTTATTTTATTAGGGGGCTTAGAGTAGGTGTAATTAGTTTAAAATTGTTGTAATATGTTTCTAATGTTTGTAAATATTTTTTTATTTTTTGCACTTTAGTTAGTTTATTTCATTGTATTTATTTGTAGGTATTGTATTTAATTAATTTATTGATAGTGTAGTGTTAGGTTTAATTGTAGGTAATTGTAGGTATTTTATTTAATTAATTTATTGATAGTGTAGTGTTAGGTTTAATTGTAACTTAGGTTAGGATTTATTTTACAGGTAATTTTGTAATTATTTTAACTAGGTAACTATTAAATAGTAAATAACTATTTAATAGCTATTGTACATGGTTAAAATAATTACAAAGTTGCCTGTAAAATAAATATTAATCCTAAAATAGCTACAATATAATTATACTTTATATTGTAGCTATATTAGGAATTATTTTACAGGTAAGTATTTAGCTTTAAATAGGAATAATTTATTTAATAAGAGTTAATTTATTTTGTTAGATTTAAATTATATTTAAGTTAGGGGGGTGTTAGTGTTAGGGTTAGACTTAGCTTTAGGGGTTAATACATTTATTATAGTAGTGGTGTGGTCCGGTCGGCAGATTAGGGGTTAATAATTGTAGGTAGGTGGAGGCGACGTTGGGGGCGGCAGATTAGGGGTTAATACATATAACATAGGGGTCGGCGGTGTTAGGGGCAGCAGATTAGGGGTACATAGGTATAATGTAGGTCGCGGCGGTGTACGGAGCGGCAGATTAGGGGTTAAAAAAAATATGCAGGTGTCAGCGATAGCGGGGGCGGCAGATTAGGGGTTAATAAGTGTAAGGTTAGGGGTGTTTAGACTCGGGGTACATGTTAGGGTGTTAGGTGCAGACTTAGGAAGTGTTTCCCCATAGGAAACAATGGGGCTGCGTTAGGAGCTGAACGCTGGTTTTTTGCAGGTGTTAGGTTTTTTTTCAGCTCAAACTGCCCCATTGTTTCCTATGGGGATATCATGCACAAGCACGTTTTTGAAGCTGGCCGCGTCCGTAAGCACCGCTGGTATCGAGAGTTGCAGTGGCGGTAAATTATGCTCTACGCTCCCTTTTTGGAGCCTAACGCACTGAAAACGCAGCCATTCTGTGAACTCTAAATACCAGCGGTATTTAAAAGCTGCGGCCAAAAAAAAGCATGCGTTAGCTACGCGGGTCGTTACCAACAAAACTCTAAATCTAGCCGTCTGTTTTTAAAAAGTCTGTTATATATAGAATTGCCTTTGTTCATCCACGAAAATATACACACTTCTGCAACCACAATAAATATATTTTAACAATAAAGTTTTTTTCTGTATTGAAAAAATGTGATATATTCATTTGTGTTTATTATATACATTACGATACATAATCTAAGTCACTTTTTCTGCATTGGTTATACTTAATATAAGGGTCCCAGGTTTGATACATCCGGAATATATTTTATTTCAATATGATATTTTTGAAGTTTTTCATATTCGGAATTTAACTCATCTTATGGTTAAAGATATTTTATTTACAAGGTATACTTAACACCAATATCCATTCAAAACTAGATACTCTTTTGGTATTCAGGAAGATACGTTATATATGTATATGCCTTTTCTGTTTTATTATTGGAATGTGACATGTATAGGGAAGAACAAATGCTGTTCACTCTTTTCCGTTTCATTGCAGACAATCTGACTTTGTTTATTTTTGGAAGTGCACACACTAACATAATGTTGTAAGAGACACTCCCCTCATGGCTATGAACCTATCAGGGACTACCCCAATCCATTACTTCAGATAACAAGTCTTCGGCCTCACAATTCAACCCAGATTGGACACTCCGATCATATGACGCTTTACCGGCCCTGAAACGGAACTTACACATCGAGGACCACTTGTTTGAGGACTATCTTCTTATGTTTTTCCTATTGGCTAACATAACGAATACACATTCTGATTGGTTAAAAGTCGTATTGATGCTAACCTATACTTAAATAATCGTCAAATTTATTTAGGCTATTTAAACAGCATGTTTATATTAAATTTTTCAACTATATAATACTTTTACTACAAGGATAGTTTATCATCAATACACATTTCTTTTTAACCTATTTGTTTAACTCATTGCATATTGTGAATCCAACTTCCTGTTTTAAACAGGAAATTGGAACATCAGTAACTCTGTATATAAACCGGCTTTCTGATACAGCAAACATACTCAGCCACTTGCTTTTACTCTTTTTATTTGTTCTTATCCTTGCTCTTGATAACGACGTGTTAAACGTTGAAATGCGTTGAGCCAATAAAATACCTTTTTACCAAAGTTGGAAGATTGTGAATACCTTTCTTTGCTGTACCAAGCCAGATTCTCCTTTATATGGAGTAAGTTACTACATTGTTTTCTTTGTTTATTTGATTCTTTTGGTCATTTGAGTCTCCATTTATCTGCAGCCCATCAGTGGGTATCCCTGAAAAATTGAAACCCTACACCACAACTCTGTGGATTCATATTTCCTGGGGACACATCATACTGAAGCTGAACTACCACAACCTATTGAGTGAGTATACTGCACCCATATCCATTGGTTTTTATATATACTTCAAGCCCATTTTTCTCTTAATTCATTAGAGAAAAAATATTCAACAGACCAGCGCCATCCATTTTTCTTCTGCCATTCATTAATACAGTAATAGAGGAGAGACTGTAAGAGGGCTGCGGTCTAACTTAAAAGGAGAGTATTAGTTCTTGTTTTTTTCTGTACAGAAATCTCTGTTTTCAGTGTTGTTTCCATCTAACACTTTTTGTATTTTTCTTGAATTGATATGTTGAAAATTAAACACAACACAGTCATGATTCATAAAAAGGAACATATTGTTGACAAACATATTAAACAAGATGGACTATATTCATGGATTTGCACTTGCCTCAAAATATCTTATGCAGGAAAACATTTTGCTTTCATTCGTTTATTCAACGAGACAGCCATCAAAAGAGAATTTTGTGTTCTTTATCAGTTATGGGTCAACAATGTACATGATTCACACAATCTATACTCGACATGGTTTTAAACTTGGCTTCTCATTCACAAACGTGGGTTACGTGCAAATTCAAATATTGCGGGACTATGTAATCCAATCAGACGTTTTTTACACCAAGGCATGTGATGTCTTAATTAAAATGGCGCATCGTTGATCGCGTAAAAATGCCATCCAATCAAAGGCGCATTGTTAATCACGTAAAAATGCCATCCAATCAAAGGCGCATCCTTGATCGTGTAAAAACGCCATCCAATCAAAGGCGCATCCTTGATCGCGTAAAAACGCCATCCAATCAATGGCGCATCCTTGATCGCGTAAAAACGTCAGCCAATACAAGGACTCATTTGACAGCTTGGCAGGTGATGTCTTAAGCAACATGGCGCATCCTTGATCGCGTAAAAATGTCAGCCAAATGGGGGCGTGACTAGCCGGCGGCCATGATAAGTTGCATATCTCAACAGCTCTGGAACTTCTATAAGAAATTTCTGTATTATTCCTCAAATACTGCTAAAAACACCACTTCTGATCGATATAGGGACCTGTTAAACGCTAGCTGCTAAGAAGAAACAAGTGTCTAAAACTCCAGTGCTGTTTACGGAACTAATTCAGATACAGAGAGTCGCTGGCCTTCTATCTCTAATTTTGCTCCCCCCCCCCCCCCCCGGGCATCCAGGTTAAACAAAAACTTTTCACTGCTACTTCATAATGGAGGCTTCCTATTCCAACATCTGTTTGCTACTGAGGGAACTTGACAGTAAGCTAGACAGCAGCTTTAATGATCTCAGGAATACCGTTAGAGATACCTTCAAGCAAGATGACGCCTGGCATTGATCCGAGAACATCGAGAAAAATCCGGTGCTATCAGCAGAAACACTCACTGCTAATATGCACGCATTATCCCAGAAGGGGAGACCTACACAGGACCTAGGCTTGGTCACAGGCGGTAGCAGTATGGGCCGATATGTGAAGTGCTCAGACGATACTTCACCACTCTACACTGAAGTCCCACGGAGACTTTCACAAATGAGCAGCGCCTTAATGGATCACAAGAACTCTCTCTGGAACTCAAGCTTGAAGTGCCTGCAGCTCTCAGTCTCTACTACTCCTGATCCTGTTGATTATCCGAAGTTCAACCACTTACCTCTAGATGCAGATCAGGGAGATGGTGTGAGCCCCCCTAGACCAGACTCAGATCTTGCTCCTTTTTTCTCTAAGGGACATAACTCTGAAGATAAGGTCCGTTGGTTGGGGAGACAATGCTTATTTGGCAAGTTGTACCATTCTTCTCTGGCTTGGGAGACCCTCCTTGCTTCCCAAGTAAAGCTAAACAAACATTCTTATCCACTGTATAGGCATCACTCTGGAGTGGGTTGATTTAACACATACCATACACTTACTCAGAGAGACTTTTTCTCCAACGTATCTGGACTTGATTACCAGGATGATGATAACTCTCCTTGTCACACTATAAACAGTATTTGCAACACCTTAATCCAAGTTCTCTTATATAAGCTTGCTCAGTAATTGTGGGTGTCTTTATAATACTATGCCTGGGACCGGCTGCTACAGGATACTTCTTATTGTTTACTTTTTTATATACTAAATTCCCTTGTCTTCCAGCTGTAATATGTGCATATTTAACTGTTTTAGCCTTTTACTAAGTTACAGGATATGCATTGTATTAACAACAGTAATTATATTCACTTCTATATATAACTCACACAAATGGGTATTTAGCCTTCTCCTGAAAGTTTTTAGATCTTTAGATAGAGTGTTATCTCATATTAAGCAAACAAACTGCCATACTTATATAAGCTCTTGTCCCAATGATTATTCACTAGCCCTTAGACTTATTCAGCACTCATGTTTGAACGACCTAGTTTAGGGTGCTCATTTCCTGAGCTTTATGGTTTGTCTACCTGTGTGTACTAGCTAATATTTAGATGAACCCAGCCTATTTGCCCCCTGTACAGTTCTACCCATATATGCCCATTTACACAATTTGAAAAGTACCTAAGGGCTCTACTCAATTTTATTTGGTTATCAAACAGCATACATTTCAATATGGCTTGATATAACTCTTCCTTGGGAGAGCTCCCCTCTTCCTTCAGTTTATGTATATATTCTATTGGTCTTGCTCATGTACTTATATCCTGATACCTTATGTGGATCTCACCTATTTTTATTATAAACCCAATTATGTAACCTGAAGTTATTTTACTATACTGCCCCTTACAGCCCTAGCATCTAGCTTTAGCAGCAAATTTTTATCTTTGGCCTTTGAATTCCCTACGCTGCACACTCTTCCTGCAACTCCGCATATACTCTAGTCTGACCATCCTAAAGCATACGTGCCGATAGCTGCTGTCATTCCCAAGCCATAGTACTTTAACCTTCCTCAACTATATACTACACCGCTACAGGATGTTGCACTTTTTAAACATTTACTAAACCTCCTCCATCACCACTTACCACTTATAATATCTTTAAGATTAGGTGTTAACCTATATACTCTAACTCAATAACTTCCATTTTAAGAGGTGCTTACCTGCTGATTGTTGTTGACTTTTCCGAAATCCCCCTCCCTATACCATACACCCATTTTCTCTTTGATGCTCATGAAGAGCTGCTCATCTGACTATCAGATATATCTTTCACCTCTAGACCAGTTAGTCTGAAACTTGGCTCTTAACTAGTTAGTCTCTTATGCTACTATATTATATTACAAAATCGATGTTTCATCAGCCTATCTTCTGTTTATTTTATAATTGCTGAAATATTTTGCTCAATTTTATTCATATCTATTTGCTTTTCTTGTTGTTGTTAAAAGGTTTTATGTATGATGTGCAAAACCTCAATAAAAATTATATTAAAAAAAAACATCAGCCAATAAAAGGACTCATTTGACAGCTTGGCAAATCAATAAGAAACATATTTATATTTTATAAACTAGTATGTGCTATATTGCTAGCTATGAATGTCACGCTAGATAACGTAATACTGTTATATATGAAATAGAATCCATTATTGAAAATAAGGAGCTATTTCATTAGAAGCAGATGATTATTAACTAAACTATTTAGCAAGCAGCAGGGTTTAAATAGACATGAAAACAACATTTTATGTTACACGATTATGTACGACATTGCAATTTGAAAGACATTTTAACAATAAATGTAAATCTTTGGATTATAGTGTTTCATGTCCCTTTAAATGAGAAATAATGCTAGGAGATGCTAGGAGATGCATTAGGAAAATAGGGATGTGTTATATATTATATGTTACCTATAGCTAGGGTGTCTATCTTTACCATTTAAAAGGTACATATGAGAAATACATATGTCATTGATGTTTTCAGATATGTTATGATTTATTTTGAATAACAATAATGGCACATGTATTGATCAAACGTGTCACTTATTCAAGTTTAAATATGGTCAGCCTACCTATAGCCATATATCGTAAGATAATTAAATAGAAAAAATAATAAGAGGAATATATTAATCAGCTAAAATATGCGCATTACACACAGTGATTGATTTTGTTACTACTACAATAAGATATAAGTGAAATTGGAATACATGTGCTGGCAATATTCAAATAATAGTCTTTTTAAAATAATATTATATGTCCATGTTGATGTAAAAAGGACAAAAACACATTAGAAATGCATATCCATTCATTAAGAAATGGGGTCAGCATCACTTAAAGGGACATGAAATACAAACAATTCAGTTTCAGGGTTTACATCAAATTACAAATTTACAGAGATTATCTCATTGTATCAATCCTGGGATCATTTGTTAAAGGTGCATCAATTCACGCATAATTTACAAATCTACACATGGATGTGAATTTTTATATATATATATATATATATATATATATATATATATATATATATATATATATATATATATATATATACAAACAGCAATATATATATAGAGAAATTCAGTCCTATGCTTATCATAATCTTGCAAAGATAAACCTTGGTGAAAAGTATATCAAGAAAATGAATCAAATTCAATTTGAGATGTAAATATTACATTTATTTACAATTGTATTATATTTAAGAATCAGGAAAGACCATTATTTGGTTTCATGTCCCTTTAAGGATTAACCACATAAACTATAGATTTCAATCAATGACATGAATAAAGAGGACAAATAATATTGGAATGACATGTATTTTATTATTATGTCATAAAACATAAAGAAATAAGATAACGTTACAAAAAAACATATAGAAAAAATCTGCACAATTGGAGCCATCTGACAAGGTAATAGAGTGCATCCCAGTACTTGGAGGGAGTTGACAAGGGCCATCAAAGGACAACACAGCCCCATTGGAGTCATTTGACAAGTTAAAAGAGTGCATCACAGTCCTTGGAGGGAGTTGACAAGGGCCAACACAACCCCATTGGAGCCATTTGACAAGGTAAAAGAATGCATCACAGTCCTTGGAGGAGGTTGACAAGGGCCAACACAGCCCCATTGTAGCCACTTGACAAGTTAAAAGAGTGCATCACAGTCCTTGGAGGGAGTTGACAAGGGCCAACACAGCCCCATAAGAGCCATTTGACAAGGTAAAAGAGTGCATCAGAGTCCTTGGAGGGAGTTGACAAGGGCCAACACAGCCGCATTGGAGCCATTTGACAAGGTAAAAGAGTGCATCACAGTCCTTGGAGGGAGTTGACAAGGGCCAACACAGCCCCATTGGAGCCATTTGACAAGGTCAAAGAGTGCATCACAGTACTTGGAGGGAGTTGACAAGGGCCAACATAGCCCCATTGGAGTCATTTGACAAGGTAAAATAGTGCATCACAGTCCTTGGAGGGAGTTGACAAGGGCCAACACAGTCCCATTGGAGACATTTTACAAGGTAAAAGAGTGCATCACAGTCCTTGGAGGGAGTTGACAAGGGCTAACACAGCCCCATTGGAGCCATTTGATAAGGTAAAAGAGTGCATCACAGTCCTTGGAAGGAGTTGACAAGGGCCAACACAGCCCCATTGGAGCCATTTGACAAGGTTAAAGAGTGCATCACAGTCCTTGGAGGGAGTTGGCAAGGGCCAAGACAGTCCCGTTGGAGCCATTTGACAATGTAAAAGAGTGCATCACAGTCCTTGGAGGGAGTTGACAAGGGCCAACACAGCCCCATTAAAGCCATTTGACAAGGTAAAAGAGTGCATCACAGTCCTGGAAGGGAGTTGACAAGGGCCAACACAGCCCCATTGGAGCCATTTGACAAGGTAAAATAGTGCATCACAGTCCTTGGAGGGAGTTGACAAAGGCCAACACAGCCCCATTGGAGCCATTTGACAAGGTAAAAGAGTTTATCACAGTCCTTGAAGGGAGTTGACAAGGGCCAACACAGCCCCATTGGAGCCATTTGACAAGGTAAAAGAGTGCATCACAGTCCTTAGATGGAGTTGACAAGGGCCAACACAGTCCCATTGGAGCCATTTGACAAGGTAAAAGAGTGCATCACAGTCCTTGGAGGGAGTTGACAAGGGCCAACACAACCCCAATGGAGCCATTTGACAAGGTAAAAGAGTGCATCACAGTCCTTGGAGGGAGTTGACAAGGACCAAGACAGTCCCATTGGAGCCATTTGAAAAGGTAAAAGAGTGCATCACAGTCGATGGAGGGAGTTGACAAGGGCCAACACAGGCCCATTGGAGCCATTTGACAAGTTAAAAGAGTGCATCACAGTCCTTGGAGGGAGTTGACAAGGGCCAACACAGCCCCATTGGAGCCATTTGACAAGGTGCCATATTGCATCACAGTCCTTGGAGGGAGTTGACATGGGCAAACACAGCCCCATTGGAGCCATTTGACAAGGTAAAAGAGTGCAACAGGCAGAACAAATAACAAAAAAGGCCAAATGTCAACAATAAATCCAATCCAAGTAACATGTGGATGGAAGATTCATATCTGCGCCCTTGGAGCATCTCCAGATCCTCCACTTATTGGGCATCAGCATCACCCTAATCGTCCGGTGCATGTCCAGCTCCAGATTCAGGCATTGACTCTACATGCATCATACGTTATAGAGTTGAATGCTGAACCTGTAGCTGGGCATGCATGGTATCATGCATCCTTCCCAGCAACAGCGAGTTCCTCAGCACAGCCTGCTCTATACATGCTAGAGTCTCTAGCATCAGCCATGCTGAGTCACAACCTAAAATAAAGAAATTTAAAAATATTAATGATAATTACAGAACATAATAAAAATAGAGCAAAGATACATTGTAATAATAAAGACAAATCATTCTTAAAATTAAATATTCAATATTGATTATTTACACATTAAATATGTTCTTCAGACATAAACCATTAAAGGGACAGTTTACTCAAACATGTTCTCCCCTTTAATTGGTTCACAATGATCCCCTTTTCCAGCTTGACTGTATTAAATTGTTTAAAAGTATTTCCATTGTCCTTACATTGGCAATTTAAATAGTTTATTTAGCCAGTGGTATCCACACCTATCCTTAAACCTTTTGGCCTTGAGGCCAAGCTGTGTAAACACAGCAAGCAGAATAAATTACATCCCAGTGGATTATAGAAGAGATAAGGTATTAAAAATTATTTTGCTATTGTTCTATCCAAGTAGTGGTGATTGGTATATGGAGTGATATGATACTTACAGCTGTGCCTGGGAAGGACAATCCGACACCCAGGACAATGAAGGTTGAGACAGGGTGGATTGAAGGTGGGAGGGATGGGATTGTGAGGCAAAGGGGGAGGGCTGTTCTGCCGCTCTTGGGTAGCCCGTACAGCTGGGGAGTCAGGGTACTGGTGAGTTGGGGGCTGGGCAGGTGGGGGAGCTGTACGGGCCAAAAGTCAGGGAGAGCGGGGAAGGGGGGCAAAGGGGCATTTTCTTTGAGGGACAGGACAGGAGGAATTGGAAGGGCTGGGAGGGTCTTCTACCTGGGGAGGGGCGTCTACCTGGGGAGGGGCCTGGAAAGGGGCTTCTACCTGGGGAGGGGCTTGGGGAGGGGCTTCTACCTGGTGAGGGGCTTCTACCTGGGGAGGGGCCTGGGTAGGGTCAGGAAACTGATGCCCAGAAGTGGAGGTTCCATCTGAAATATATAATAAAAATATATTAACATCTCATACATCATGAAATCAAATCAAGGCATTTTAACATGATTATGTTTTATGTATACTTAGAATACATAAAATTACTTTTGATTTTCTAAACAATGATGACATAAGGATATGGACTGCATATAGGCACCCAGATGAATAGCAATGACTGTCTGTACAATCAGAAGATGATTATTGTGGTTTGGCACGGAATATGCATGTGACATGATGATGTCATTAATGACAAATCATACATAAATGAAAGAAAAATACAAACATATGTTAATGCTGCATGCTATAAAAAGGGGGGCAGTAGTGTTTTCTAAAAATAATGGAATAATAATTTTAAAAGTGCCAAAACTGTAGATTTTTTCTGATTTTCTTCCAGAGAATGTTTTCAAACAATAAAACATGTTGGATACATTTTATATATATTTCACATACCATCAGACTCCAAGGGAGCCTCTTCCTCCTCCATCCCACATGTTACATTAATCTCTGTAAAACATAACATGTTGTGTACATGTTAATATTAGATATTATAACATATGTTACTGTTGCTCAAGGACACACATCAATGTTGCATTAAAGATATACTGAGCCAAAGTTATGATTTACATTATTTTGATGGAGCATACAAATGACATTAGATGTGTTATTCTCAATGAGTAATAATTTCATTTTAGTGTCTGTATTTTTACAATTATCTCAAAAGCAGAGTACATGGAACATTCAAGAGTTCTCATATGTGTTTCACTTGATGATTGTTGTCTAAATTTATACTAAAAACAAACATATGCTATCCATGTTCTGAAGAACAAAGGTGTAGACTAAGAAGCTTTGAGATATTAATCTTTCAATCTTAAAATAAAATCAATATATCAGACGATTAAATTATATGTTTTATTCAAATGTAATGCTTCATCAGAATCATGATCATAATATGTATAAAAAATACACCTTCAATGACATATGAATGAGTCAATGGACTTACCCGAAGCCTGCAAAGGCAGGTCATCATCGGTGCTGGATCCCTCTGGGCTTGTCACAACAACTACATCTATTAATGATATAGATATATATTAGTGAACACAGTTTGGACATCACTAAATCACATCATTATCGATTTTTCAGAATAATATACTTAGAAATGTGAAGAATAGAGCACTAATATGAAGAATAAATGCATGAGTTAATCAAGGTGATTTTAAAGAAAATGATGTCTTTAACATATGTTTAATTTCTTACTATATTAGACAGACAATTAATCTCATATGATTCTTTTGCATATCTAAATATACCCATTGATCAGTGTTTTTAAAATAATACACACAAACAACATTTGGAATAACAACTGGTGACAAATTGAACCAAAGCCATGTGTCACATCGATCCATTTGTGCAATGTACAGTAATCTTTTTTAGGACACAACACATATTGATCACAATGCAAAACAGAAGTTATTAATAAAAATATGTCATCATGGTGCTGTTAGAGTATGCTTATATCTATAAAGTAAGTCCAAGAGTGAATATGTGATTTAGATATCAATATTGTTTCATCAAAACAATGTAAGGATGAATGAATATATTGATTATTAAAGGGACACTGACCACAATTTTTTAATTCATTGATTCAAATAGAACATTCAATTTTAAACAAATTTTACATTTACTCCTATTATAAATTTGTCTGTGTTCTCTTTTTTTTTTTTAAGACAGCTAAGCAATTTTTTGGTTCATAAAATATTGGTCGTTGAAGGTATCCACCAATCGGCAAGAACAACCCAGGTTGGTCACAAAAAATGGACCTGCATCTAAACTTACATTCTTGATTTTCAAATAAAGATACCAAGAGAATAACGAAAATATGATTATAGGAGTAAATGAGAAAGTTTATTAATATTGCATGCTCTATCTGAATGACAACAGAAATAATTTGTGGTCAGTGTCCCTTTAATATTTAAATATCTTGGTTTGACAATGTCGCTGTTAATGAATTGTCTAGTCCATATGTTGATGTAATGAATGGGATGCAGCATGCAATTACAATCAAATATGTAATTTAAGGATTTCATCAAGATTCTTTAATTATCCTCTCTTAAAGGGACATGAAGCTCAAAATGTGTAATTGTATTAATTTTTAAATACAATCCAGTCTGTGATTTTAAAAATATTTCAGATAGACTTATTATTGTCTATTTTGCTTCACTGTATTATAATCTTTTTTTAAAGGAGCAACTATGTACTACTGTTATCTGAACACATGAGTTGAACCAGTGAAAATAGGAAATTTTCTGCATCAAACAATCAGCCGGTTACTCCCAGTAATGCATTGCTGATCCTGAGCCGACCTAGATATGATTTTAGAATAAGGATAACAAAAGACTGAAGCAATTTAGATAATCAAATAAATTGTAAAATTATTTGGAAATCACATGTGTCTTAATCCGAAAAGTGAAATGTTTGTTTTCATGTCCTTTAATGATAAGAACCGAAAAACATATGTAATGTATATTTTTTGAATCGGCACATATGCAAAAATGTGTTATTGTTGTCAAAATGTATCCAAAAAATGTCAAGCACTACACAGGGTCAGAATATAAATTGGCCATGAAACTAATCTTAAAGTAAAAGGAAGATATCAAGAATAGAAGGGATATCTTCAAATAGTCCTAATTTTAGATTTGTATTACAATGTAATCCAAACTTTGATTTGTGATTCTTAATTTAAACTAACAAGAAAAGAGAATTAGAGTATCCATATAAATATCGATCAATGTAATGTTATGTCCATGTTTTTAAGACAAATGGAAATTAAAATGAGACATCAACATCCAGATCTGTAAAATATTCAATGAGGATTGGATATCATTAATACAAATCAGGCCATGGAGACAAACATTTTTTTTTTACAAATTTTTACATTGACAAACTAATAATCTATTTTTAGTCACATGAGTTCATTGTTTCCTCAATTAATGTCTTAAAAAATATATCCTGTACTCTTATTTTCAATCTTTTATGTTTTTGACTGTAGCTTTAATTCATTTGTTGTTTTCTTGCATTCTCATCAATTGATAGAGATAGTTCATTGTTTATTTTGATCTTGCTAGTATAGTTTTTATAATGTAGAAGATTGTGAATAAGGATACTGTATTCTTCCCATATATACTAATTAACGTATACATTTGACCAACATGTGTAAAGTGATGCCAGTTACAGCAAACACATGTTCACGTGTGTGCGCAATTCTATTTTTCATGATCATTGCGCAATGATTCCAAGCGGAATTGCGCATCTGTGATTTGACCAACATGTGTAAAGCAATGCCAGTTACAGCAAACACATGTTCACGTGTGTGCGCAATTCTATTTTCCGTGATCATTGCACAATGATTCCAAGTGGAATTGCGCATCCGTGATTTGACCAACATGTGTAAAGCGGTGCCAGTTACAGCAAACACATGTTCACGTGTGTGCACAATTCTATTTTTCGTGATCATTACGCAATGATTCCAAGCGAAATTGCGCATCCGTGATTTGACCAACATGTGTAAAGCGATGCCAGTTACAGCAAATACATGTTCATGTGTGTGCGCAATTCTATTTTTCATGGTCATTGCGCAATGAATCCAAGCGGAATTGCGCATCCGTGATTTGACCAACATGTGTAAAGCGATGCCAGTTACAGCAAACACATGTTCACGTGTGTGCGCAATTCTATTTTTCGTGATCATTGCGCAATGATTCCAAGCGGAATTGCGCATCCGTGAATCAGAATTGATTTGGATATAGTAGTGTGATGAGTATCATTTCATAAAGACTTCAAATATATTTTCATGACGAATCTAAATTCAGATATCTAAACATCATATGTAGCGTATGTTATGAGATTTATATCGGTTGAATATATGACTATATACACATTTCTTAAAAAGTCTACTCAAATATTAATATATTATATGAAGTTGGATATTTACCTTGTTCAGATTCTCTGTCCTCCTCTCCCAGGCCACCGGACGGAGAAGCAGCTGCACTGGCCCCCGAGTCAGGACTTTCAGCTGGGAGGGAAGAAGAGGAGGCCGAGGAGCGAGAGGATCAAAATCTTTTGGGGACCCGGGGATTGAGGAGGTTGCATAAAGTCACCTCATAAGGGAATAGGTAGAGTTTCCGTTTGGGCTTAGTTTTTTTCCCATCTCTCTTACGGGCTTGTACCCACTGCCTTATGAGGTTGACTTAATCTGATCCTAGCTCCTCTAGACGCCCAACACCAATTTAATTTCATTGGTGATAGACGCCCAGAGGGCCTTCGTAACTTTCGCATCTGTCGACCTCCTCCTGTTCCCAAACAAATGCGGATAAAAGTCCTGGACGGGGTTGATCAGTGCAGCACTCTCCGGCCTGGTGAACCTGGGAGATGTCATGCCTGCTAGGTGGTTGGATATAATATATATATATGTATAAATTATATATACTGTAACTGCCAGCAGGCATTAGAGAACTGACAAAAATGGCAACGTGTAATGGACTTTTATATGGTGAAGTAAACATGAGATGCACCATGGGACATGGTATCTGTACATCTGATTGGATAAAATATAGAAATATTGTTATCATGTCTCTGAGACCATCCTGACTCAAGTTGTGTTTGTGTGATGAACTCTGATTGGCCGTTCCTTAATGTTTCATATCTTAGTAACTTCCATACACATACCTCCTGGGGTTCTGTTACTACATTTTTCATGTAGACTTATTTGTAACTCATGAGACTGTTATGCGGTGACACAGATTTAATATACGTGATCCATTAAATATTAATGTTTCAATTTTTAAAAAATGTATAATACTGTCACATTATTAAATGTTGTAGACATTTCTATGTTTAATATCATTCTGGTTCTTTAATACAAATATGTTTTAGTAATACTAATTTAACATTGTATGTATTTATTGTTCATTAAATCAATTTTGCGACTTATTATTGTGAAGTATTGACATTGCTCTATTAAATGTATTTATAATGCACATTGATTGTGTGCTATTGTGTGACATTAGACTAGAATGTTTAAAGATGCGAATCTCGTGTTGCAAAATACGTTTTCCACACGAGATTTCTGAAATGCACAATTTCTGGTTCTAATGTACGTTACTTGAATAATCTGTTTCTAAATGTTAAACTACACGTTTGTTTCTTATTAGTAAATAAACCTCGAGCTTGTATTTGTCTGAACTGCTCACATATGTTATTGTGCAATGGCGTCTTTATTTTGAAGAGACATTACAACAAAAAAAAATTAAAAAATGATCCGGAGAGAGAATACATTTTTAGACTTTAAAATGTAACTATCAATTTTGCGTTTTATTTAGATATCTTTAACAGAAGATATTGCAATACACATGGTTGAGCCAATCACACAAGGCATCTCTGTGCATCCACCAATCTTCAGCTACTGAGCATATCTAGCTATGGTTGGAAAGAAAATAACCACAAAATAATGATTTTAAATCGATGATAGAATTAAATGTTAATGTTTAAAATTATATTTTATTTATGAATACAGAAAGAAACGCTTTTTAATTTTCCGTCCCTTTCATGAGCTGATATGCAATCTTGCTCTAAATAAATATGTCTAAACATTGTAAATATGTATTGTTGGCCAGCCACAATTAAAGGGACACTAAACCCAAATATTTTCTTTCATGATTGAAGTAGAGAATACAATTTTAAACAACATTCCAATTTACTTCTATTATCTAATTTGTTTCATTCTTTAGATATCCTTTATTGAAGAAATAGCAATGCACATGGGGAGCCAATCATACAAGGCATCTATGCGCAGCAACCAATCAGCAGCTACTGAGCCTATCTAGATATGCTTTTCAGCAAAGTATGTCAAGAGAATTAAGCAAATGAGATAATAGAAGTAAATTAGATAGTTGTTTAAAATGGCATACTCTTTTTGAATCACAAAAGAAAAAATTTGGGTTTCATGTCCCTTTAAGTAGATATTTCCCAGTAATGCTTTGCTGATCATAAACCTATGCACCTCCTTTTATCAAACTTAGTATAACATGTGAATAAAGCATATTTGTATTACCTTCTGGATTGTTTGCCCCACTGTAAATGAAATATCTTCTAATAGCTGTATTTAGCCAGCTTTACCTTAAAGGGACATTAAGCTATATGTTATTTACTGATTTTGATGGATAATACAATGTTAAAACAATATATTTAGTTTTATTCTCTCATTTGCTTTTTTAATTGATATTCTTGACTGAAAAGCATAGCTAGATAGGCTCTTTTGCTGCTGATTGTTGGTTAAACATAAATGCCTTAGGTCATTGTCTAAGCCATGTGCATTGATATTTCTTTAACAAAGGATATCTAAACACTGAATATAATTAGATAATAATAGTACATTTAAATGTTTAAATTAAATTTGTATTGTCTATGATTCACTAAATGATATATTTTTGGAATGTCCCTTTAAGGACCAAACCATTAGGAATATGTGGAGTTAACATTGTAGAAGGAAACTAAAGGGGAATGAAAATACATACAGATATGTGATATCTATCCAAGAGGTAAGATTAATAATTGCTTGAAATTATATTTTGAGCTATCTATAGTTAAATGACCCTTCAAATGACTCCACTAGAACAGAAAACTGATCAATATGGCATACAATAACTAGCTTGGTCTAAATATGAAATTAACTTACTTTACATTTACAGATAATTTCAAACATATTACCTAAAAAAAAAACAAAAAAAAAAAAACCTATATTTATTATAATAATGTTTTTGGATACCTAAGGAACATACAAAATATTATAATAAAAATCTAACATTCAACTACACTGTCACTTTAATGTAAGTTAACCACTTTCCTTTCTTAAAAGTGAAAAGAACAAAGCTGCTCTGTCTAATTTAGACTACATATCCTCGTCATAAACGTTTTATGATTTTAACATCTATAAATCACACAATAAAAGCATCAATGGATTTAACTCCAAATTATTTTTTTTAAGATACTTGACTTTAACATTATCTGAATAAGTTGTTTTGATATTTTTAATTCAATACATTAGGCAAAAATTTATATCAGGCATGTGCTTGTCAAATAGACAACTAACAGTCATGGGAGTAATATTTAGTTTACTTGTCAGATTAGATGGATATATTTATTATTATCTTACTGTGATAGAGATATATTTTTAAAAAATATGTATTTTAAATAAAAAAATAGATATAGTATGAAAAAATATTTAGTGACAAGAAAATAAATAGAAAGAAAAAAAAAGTGTAATTCATCACAGATGAAACTCTGAAAAAGAAAGAAAAATATTATAAACATTAGTTAGATCATGAACACATGTCTTAAAATATTCACTGAATCAAATAATTGTTAAATCATGTTGTGTCTATGCTCTAACATGTTTTTTTTTTTTTTTTGGTCTTGATATTTTTAAAAAAAAAAAGGTTCATACATGAAATCTATACCTATCCATAATTTGAAATAACATTATATTGTCTAATCAATCTTAGAATTAAATATCAGCATTTTAAATTAGACAAAATAATGCATATCACATTTTAAAAATCGATTTATATTGTATGCTGAACATAAATGTAATATTTCATGTCCTTTCAAATAATATACCTCTATATCAACTATAAAATGTATTCCTTTGTCTGATTGGTCAGTATGTGATTCCTCTGTAGCACAAAGTAGGGGTAATGTATGTAAAATAAACATATTCTAATATAGGACATGTAACTATTCCTAATTCTTAACATTCTTCCTCCTGTGATTCTTAACTAGCATGCATTGTGCAAACCAACCTGTATGCATGGTCTTTGAAAGGCAATTATCTTGAAAATAACTGTAATAGTCCTGACCAAATATAAAATTGGTTTTGTTGCTCTTGTGTTTTAAGTCTCAGCAAAGTGGTTATATTTACTAAGATCAGAAACAGTGAGCTAATTAGTAACAAATACAGTAATGAATGACACTGGAAAAGAAACAACGTGTGTTTAATATAACACAGGTTTCCTATGAGCAGTGTTAGATAGGAGTCTCAGGTTTCTGCTTAATGACTTGCTTAGAGGTAAATGTTCTGCAGGATAATCACTTCAAATAACTTGTTACAGGTGTTTAACTGGTACCGCAGACAATCTTCACACACTCACACTGGAAATAAAATATTTACAAGTCCCACACATTCTTTCACATCCTTTTGGAAGAATAAATGAATATAATTGGTGGTTCAGTCACAGGTTAGTAAGAATAGTGCTTAGGAATTCTTAGAGGTTTTATCGGCATATAATCTTACCACTTCAGTCTCTAAGTAAGCAATCACAGTACCTTTGTCTTGGAAAGAAATTACCCGATGTGAGAAAAGATCCAGAGAGTTGTTTGTCCGACAGCGTGTGGAGTAGAGAGAAGCCGGTGAGAGTGTGACTTACTTCCGGTTGCGGTAAGGATGATCTGATACACAGCTGATGCTGGAACACACACAGAGCTGAATGTTGCGGCTGCAGAAAAGGCTGATTTGCTGATTGCGGTAAAGGTTTGTTTTGAATAAACCTCAAAGTGAAAACCTAGTAAAGGTTACGATAAGCTGAATAATACAAAGGTTAAATTAGCAGAGACCTGGTCTTAAGAACTATGAAAATAGAGCTAAACTCTTCACAGAGCAGGTTGAAACATAGTACACCAATTAACAGGCAGTTTGAATATGGCAATGTGAGGTTTAAATAGGGTTTGGCTGTTGGTAGGAGGGACCTGTCTTAAAGGTATATTACATCTCCCCCCCATTAAGGAATCACCCCCGGTGATTCAGGGTGAGGTTTAGATGGGTAACGAAGATGGAAGCGCCTAAGGAGTCTTGGAGCGTTAATCTCTGAGTGATGTTGCCAAGAATTCTCTTCTGGTCCATAACCCTTCCATTGAATCAGATACTCTAATCTCCTTCTCTTAATGCGAGAGTCTAGAATTCTTTCTACCTCAAACTCCTCTTGGTTGTTTAGGAGTATGGGAGGAGGAACTGTCAAATCTTATATGTTTCGGTCTGAAGTATATGGTTTTAATAATGAGACATGAAATGTATTATGTATTTTGTAATGTTGCGGTAGCTTTAGTCTCACTGCATTAGGATTGATGATTTTGTCAATCGAAAAAGGTCCTATATACTGATTAGCTAATTTTTTACTTGGTATCTGTAACCTTAGATATTTAGTAGAAAGAAGTACCTGATCACCTAACTTATAGTCTGGTGAGGGTCTGTGTCTTTGGTCATAATAATGTTTTTGTCTGTCTTTAGCTTGAACGAGGTATGCCTTTATTTGTTCTAATCGATCTTGTAAGGTAGTGAGATAAGTTGTGGCACCTGGAGAATTGACTGGAGTATTTGAAAGAGTGATTGATGTGGGGTGATAACCATATGTGGCAAAAAATGGGGACATCTTTGTTGAAGAGGATAGAGAGTTGTTGTATGAAAATTCTGCCAAAGGGAGGTATGTTACCCAATCATCTTGTAAATGTGTAATATAACACCTGAGGTACTGTTCTAATGTTTGGTTTAAACGTTCAGTTAACCCATTGGTTTGTGGGTGGAATGTTGTGGAGAAACGTGTGTCTATCTTTAGTGACTTACAGAGTGATCTCCAGAAAGCGGAGGTGAATTGAGTACCCCTGTCAGTTATAATGGTTGATGGTAAACCATGTAGGCAAACGATAGCCCTTATGAATGTTTTTGCTGTTATAAAGGCACTAGGAAGAGCCTTTAAAGGTGTGAAGTGAGCTAATTTGGTTAATTGATCCACTACAACAAATATTGTATTATAATGTTGTGAATATGGTAAATCAACAATGAAGTCCATGGATATGGTACTCCATGGTCTATCAGGAATCGGTAGTGACGTCAGGTAACCTATAGGTTTCCTGTGCTCAACCTTGTTTCTAGCACAGACATCACAGCCAATGACGTAGTCAGAAATAGTCTTTTCCATATGAGGCCACCAAAAGTTTCTTTTAGTTAACTCAATGGTCTTTTGGATTCCTGTATGTCCAGATAATAAATTGCCATGGGTGTTGTTCAATATGAGCTGTCGTTGAGACTCAGGAATGAATAATCTTCCATTATGTTAGAATAATCCTGTTGTTGAATCCTTATCACACTCTGGTGGTATGGAAGTCTCATTTTTTAGAGCTGATAATATTTCAGTCTCTAAACCAGTGAGTGCTCCCAAAATTTTTTCTTCTGGTATAATTGGTGTTGAGATGTGATGTGGCAAACTGGAATCAAACTGTCTTGATAAAGCGTCAGCTTTTGCATTTGCACTTTCTGGTCGGTATGTTATTAAAAAATTGAACCGATCCATAAAAAGTGCCCATCTTACTTGACGGGAAGAGAGTGTCTTGTTGGTCCTCAAGTATTCAAGGTTCTTATGATCGGTATAAATCAGAAAGGGTTCTTTAGTTCCTTCTAAGAGGTGTCGCCAATGTTCTAGTGAACGTTTTATAGCTAGTAACTCTTTGTCACCAATAGAGTAATTACTCTCTGCTGGTAAGAAAGTCTTTGAATAGAAAGCAATGGGATGAATCAGTTTGGTGTCCCTGTTCTGTTGTGATAAGACTGCTCCAATTCCAGAATTGGAAGCATCTACTTCCAATATAAACGCTTGATTGTAGTCTGGTAAAGTTAAAACTGGTGCTGAAGTGAAAAGTTATTTTAGCTTAGTGAAAGCTTCTTGGGACTCTTTTGTCCAACAGAATTTGTGTCTGCTACTAGTTAGTTGAGTAAGTGGTTTTACAACTGAGGAAAACCCTTTAATAAATTTCCTTTAAAAATTTGCAAACCCGCTCTCTCAGACGTCTGTCCAGAGTAATACAGACTTTTATGAGAGTTGATAAAGTTTCAGGCATTTCTATTCGTGAAAGCTCATCTTTTAATCTCTCAGATAATCCCAGCCTGAACTGATTTCTGAGGCTGACCTCATTCCATTTGGAGTCTGAGGCCCACATCTGAAAGTCAGTGATGTACTCTTCCACGGTTCTTTTGCCCTGTTTAAGAGCACGCAATTTGGACTCTGCGTTAATCTGTGTGTTAGTATCCTCATATAAGATAGACATAGCAGAGAAAAAATCCTGCAGTGAATCCATTACAGGATCGTTTGTTTCATACAGCCTATTGGCCCATGTTCTAGGTTCCCCAAGTAAGTATGATATAGTAGTGCAAACTTTTATTCTCTCACTATGGTAAGTCCTGGGTCTCAAAGTAAATAACAAATTGCATGCATTTTTAAAATCTCTGAAAACTGATCGTTTACCTGAGAAAGGTGTCGGAGGCTGAATTTGAGGTTCAGGAGTAGCCTGCTCCTTAGGGGTTAAACATTCTTTTATTAAGGCTTTTAAAGCTGTATTCTCTGCTTGCACCTCTGTTAAGCCACGTGAAAGGTAATCCAACTTTTGATGTATGTTAGAGAACTCATTCTGAATCTCTTGTGGTTCCATGACTTAAAGAGTAAACAAACAGATATTTTGGCCTGTTAATACTGTAATACTCCTGACCAAATATAAAATTGGTTTTGTTGCTCTTGTGTTTTAAGTCTCAGCAAAGTGGTTATATTTACTAAGATCAGAAACAGTGAGCTAATTAGTAACAAATACAGTAATGAATGACACTGGAAAAGAAACAACGTGTGTTTAATATAACACAGGTTTCCTATGAGCAGTGTTAGGTTTCTGCTTAATGACTTGCTTAGAGGTAAATGTTCTGCAGGATAATCACTTCAAATAACTTGTTACAGGTGTTTAACTGGTACCGCAGACAATCTTCACACACTCACACTTGAAATAAAATATTTACAAGTCCCACACATTCTTTCACATCCTTTTGGAAGAATAAATGAATATAATTGGTGGTTCAGTCACAGGTTAGTAAGAATAGTGCTTAGGAATTCTTAGAGGTTTTATCGGCATATAATCTTACCACTTCAGTCTCTAAGTAAGCAATCACAGTACCTTTGTCTTGGAAAGAAATTACCCGATGTGAGAAAAGATCTGGAGAGTTGTTTGTCCGACAGCGTGTGGAGTAGAGAGAAGCCGGTAAGAGTGTGACTTACTTCCGGTTGCTGTAAGGATGATCCGATACACAGCTGATGCTGGAACACACACAGAGCTGAATGTTGCGGCTGCAGAAAAGGCTGATTTGCTGATTGCGGTAAAGGTTTGTTTTGAATAAACCTCAAAGTGAAAACCTAGTAAAGGTTACGATAAGCTGAATAATACAAAGGTTAAATTAGCAGAGACCTGGTCTTAAGAACTATGAAAATAGAGCTAAACTCTTCACAGAGCAGGTTGAAACATAGTACATCAATTAACAGGCAGTTTGAATATGGCAATGTGAGGTTTAACCTCTTAAGGACATATGACGGAATTTTTCCGTCATAAAACAATTGAGCAAACTGAAAGCTGTGTCCTTAAAGGGTTAAATAGGGTTTGGCTGTTGGTAGGAGGGACCTGTCTTAAAGGTATATTACAATAACAGTTTATCTTCATTAGGTGTCTTATTCATCATTTTCAAAATAGAGGATTGTGAAATACCATCTAAAAAAATAAAAATAAATCAAAGTGTCTCCAATAGGATGCATCCACAGCCTTAGTCCATCAAATTGTTGCGACTTACCATGTGAACGTGTCTTTGTATGGTTTTCAAGGTAAGCACATTTGATAGACAATGCCAGACATGATGACATTGGTATTCATCACTTTCAATCTTGGATTCTTCATTTTCAATCTTGGATTCTTCACTTTCAATCTGGGATTCTTCACTTTCAGTCTGGGATACTTCACTTTCAGTCTTGAATTCTTCACTTTCAGTTTTGAATTCTTCACTTTCAGTCTTTAGATGAAGTCATTCGTGATGTTGCGAATCGCCATTGACTTCAATAGGCAGGCGAACTTTAAAACCTACAAGGACTTATTCTGGTCACAATAGTCATGGAAAAGTTGTTTCAAGGGGACTAACACCGGGACTGTGGCATGCTGGCAAAACTCCCATGGAAAATTACATAGTTGATGCAGAGTCTGCTTTTAACCCATAAAGGGCCTAAATCACCTAACATACCCAAATTGATTGCAATAACGTGCTTTAAAACATCAGTTATGATGTTGTATCTATCAGGTAGTGTAAGGGTTATGGCCGCTTCACAGTGACAGAGCAAACTCCAAGTGTAACGCACCGCAAACAACCGCAAACAGTCCATTTGCACAACCACGAGATAGATTTGATAGATAGATACATAGATTACATAGCTCGATCGATGCAATATACATATGATCGATACAAATTACATAGATCAATAGATGCAATATCCATTTGATAGATACGAATTACATAGATCAATAGATGCAATATCCATTTGATAGATACGAATGTTATCGATCCAAAGATGCAATATACATTTGATAGATACGAATTACATCAACCAAAATATGTAATATACATTTTATTGATTCGAATTACATTGATCAATAGTTGCAATCTACATTTGATAGATACGTTTAATAGTTCGATCGATTTGATAGGTAAATAAATAGATTTGAAATATATATAATTTCCCTGACAGAGTATAACAATAAGACATGCGGTCTGTGACCCATGGTGTGTTAAGTAGTACTATTCTTAGCAGTTTACTACAACCTGTTACTCCCCCTATCGGGGGAGGTCTATATTGCCTTCATTTTTGGAACGGGGAGATGGAAGATGATTGGTCTGTCCTCCTACTTCAAATTTGTCAAAAACACAAGTGGCTGTCTCAAAACAGTCCGGACACAAGATAGATAGATAGATAGATAGATAGATAGATAGATAGATAGATAGATAGATAGATAGATAGATAGGATAGATAGATATACATAGATTGATAGTTATATAGAATCGATAGAAGAGAAATAGATAGATTTGTTAGTTATATAATTACCCTGACAAAGTATAATAATTAAACATGCGGTCTTGGACCCATGGTAACTAGGTTGTGTTAAGTAGTACTATTCTTAGTACTTTCAGCCCTGTAACTCCTCCTATCGGTGGAGGTCTATATGGCTTGTATGATTACCCTGACAAAGTATAACAACAAGACACACGGTCTGGGACCCATGGTAATTAGGTTGTGTTAAGTAAAACTTTTTTAGCACTTTAATCCCTCTTACTCCCCCTTTCAGTGGAGTTCTATATGGCCTGCATGATTACCCTGACAAAGTATAACAAGAAAACATCTGGTCTGGGACCCATGGTAACTAGGTTGTGTTAAGTAGTACTCTGACGGATACCCCCGGCTACCCCGACTGGGTAGCTCCGCCAAACGGGTCCTGCTTCCTCCCTGCTGATTGCAGCTATGTAGCTGGCAAGTGACCACAGCCTGTAGCCACCCCTGATGCCCGAAAGCACCAGTACTCAGGGTCCCACCCTGTGGCAGACTCCAGCTACCAGACTAGGTAGCTCTGTCAGAGTGTCCTTCCTCTGCCTGGAACAGGCTGCTATGTAGCCCAGGAAAAGTGATTGTAGCTGGAGCAAACCCATAACTAGACAGCCTAGCATTCAGGTTTAACAGGAACTGATTTTATTGAAAACACACACTCCTGTTACATACTACCAACACAGAAAAGGCTTATCATTGTTTTCAATATTAATTCATACTAGTGTTTGAAAACTTACTCCTCTTATCAATTTATAGTGGTTTATTGTTACTGTATCAACTTATGCCTCTACTAATTTTTACTTTATTATATGCCCATCATCTAACATATTAGCAGCTATTGGAGTCTTTTCTATCAGAATTGTAGTTTTAAATTAGAATTGTAGTTTTTAATGCATTTATAACACCGGTGTTATTAAGTTTTTAGAATCTAATTTTTTAGAACATTACTGTTTAATATTTTATTGCTATTAATGTCTGTAAGGAATTTTTATTTCTTAGTATGAACTTACTTAATAAATTAACATTATAACACTAATCTGCATACTATCCCTGTTTTTCTCATTTTTAATTAGGATCCATATTTTTTACCTAAAATCAAAAATTTGTGAGGATCCCTAGTTCCCAGTACTAATTTAATCACAAATATATTTAACGATATATTTTTTTTTTTTGCACCCCTACTTTTCACTACAACAATTATCATCCATACTGCATGTATACTATATACACAAAAGATCTATCTGGTGGCATAGAGTCACTTTAAACTTACTGCTCTAACAGTAATTTCACACCTGTCTCCTCTCCCGGCTCCTGGCTCTGCCGCTGGGGAGAGAGACTGACTGTCTCCTCTCCCAGGAAGGCGTTCTGTTTACGGGGAGGGAGGACGACTACCTCTGCTCCCAGGGGATGGCTCTGCCGCTGGGGAGAGAGACTGACTGTCTCCTCTCCCGGCTCCTGGCTCTGCCGCTGGGGAGAGAGACAGACTGTCTCCTCTCCCAGGAAGGGGTTCTGTTTACAGGGAGGGAAGACGACTACCTCCGCTCCCAGGGAATGGCTCTGCTGCTGGGGAGAGAGACCAACTGTCTCCTCTCCCAGGAAGGGATTCTGCTGCTGGGGAGAGTTATCAACATCCATCTCTCCCTTGTCCAAGTCTATAATCTCAGAGCCAGACTGCTGATCAGGATCCAGGAGCCCTGGTTCCATTTCTCTTTGCTGCCACTCCTCCACAGTCAAGCTCCATGAATCCCAGAGGGCTGCACCCCACATCTGTATGCCCCTGGCACGCTGCTTAGCGAGATACAGCAGCCTCTTGTATTCCTTGACCAGTGCCTCTTCCTGGTCAATTATAAAATCCAGATAGTCCAGCAGCCAGGTCTCCTCCAAGAGATCCATCAGTTCCTCTTGGAGCCAAGAGATATCCTCTAGACCCTGGTCTGTCTCGCTCCCAAACTGTGGGTCCTCTGTCCTTTTTGTAAACAACAATCCAGGGCCGCCAAAGCCAAAGCCCTCTGTGGGGGATCCTTCCTCCAGCCATGGCTGCGCTTGCATAGCGAGCCATTGGAGGGCTCGATAGCCGTCCTCCACCCACATCTCTTGCTGGATCAGTCTATGTAGAACAGCTAGCCATTCCTTCTTTGACTGTTCTCCCAGGAAAGGCAGCCTCACGGTCCACCATACCCGGAATCTCGGGTCATTCATGGGGAGGACCTTTCCATTTTCCTGCTCCTGTTGCAGAGCCTCCCACCAAAAATCTCGGAGGGCAAGGTTCCTCCATGTCAGAACGTCCTGTTCTGAACAAGGATTCTTTGTTCCAGTCAGCATCTTTTGTACTCTCCCTAGGAACTCTGCCTCCACATTTACCGGCTACTGTGGTACGTCTCCTCTGTCAGCAGGAACCTTGTAAACGAAGCAGATCCCACCCCTGCCAGCCAATGTGACGGATACTCCCGGCTACCCTGACTGGGTAGCTCCGCCAAACGGGTCCTGCTTCCTCCCTGCCGATTGCAGCTATGTAGCTGGCAAGTGACCACAGCCTGTAGCCACCCCTGATGCCCGACAGCACCAGTACTCAGGGTCCCACCCTGTGGCAGACTCCAGCTACCAGGCTAGGTAGCTCTGTCAGAGTGTCCTTCCTCTGCCTGGAACAGGCTGCTATGTAGCCCAGGAAAAGTGATTGTAGCTGGAGCAAACCCATAACTAGACAGCCTAGCATTCAGATTTAAGAGGAACTGATTTTATTGAAAACACACACTTCTTTTATACAGTCAGCTCATCTTGATAAGACCCTGGACAATCCCACTATTTTCCCACCATTCCTGCCCCCTAGACAGCCCGGCACCTCCATAGGAGCCACAGTCTCACATAATCCCAATAAATAGGGGTGGCGGTTTCGGGCGATCCCGGTAGAGCGGCGGCACTTCCTGGGTGTCGTTTTAAAGCTCTCATTCCCCAGATGCCACAATCCAAAAATCAGCATGATTCTTTACTGGGGACCGGAGTTACAGTCCCTTGAAGTTATGGAGTTAGGGGTGTCCAAAACCCCCAGTTCCAAAAGGAGCTCTGGGGCACATGGTTGCTGGAGCGACCTGGGTTAAAGTTAGCTGGTGTTCTGCTGTCCTGTGGCCGACTGGGAGTTCCAGGAGCCTGGCCAGCCTGAGAGGGGTTAGGCGTGTGTCTGTTGTAAGGCAGCCGACCGGGAGTTCAGGAGCCCGGCCAGCCTAGGAGGGTTTTCCTGGTCATACACCAACTTTTCTCTGAGCACAAAAACAAGCCAACACAAAGCAAACAAACAGCTTCCAGAGATGGTGGTTGCTCTGAGGAGCCCCAAACCACTTAGAAACAACAGGGGTGAGGTTGTAGGGGGGTGGGGGGTAGCCTTAGCCATCTGATATCCGTGACAAGTACTATTCTTAGAACTGTAATCCCTGTTACTCCCCCTATCAAGGGAGGTCTATATGGCCTGCATGATTACACTGACAAAGTATAATAAGAAAACATGCGGTCATGGACCCATGGTAACTAGGTTGTGTTAAGTAATACTATTCTTAGCACTTTAACCCCTGTTACTCCCCCTATCGGGGGAGGTCTATATGGCGTGCCTGATTATCCTGGGAAAATATAACAACAAGACATGCGGTCTGTGAACCACTGTTAACTAGGTTGTGTTGATTTTTACTATTCTTAGCACTTTAATCCCTGTTCCTCCCCCTATCGGGGGCGGTCTATATGGCCTGGCTGATTATCCTGGCAAAATCTAATAACAAGACATGCGGTCTGGGAACCACTGTTAATGTAAACTAGGTTGTGTTAAGTTGTACTAGTCTTTGCACTTTAACCCCTGTTACTTCCCCTATCAAGGGCGGTCTATATGGCCTGCATGATTACCCTGACAAAGTATAACAACAAAACATGCTGTCTGGGACCCATGGTGGTACTGGTATAACTAGGTTTTCTTAAGTATTACTATTCTTCGCAGTTTTATCCCTGTGATTGGTCTGTCCTCCTACTTCAAATTTGTCCAAAACACAAGTGGCTGCCTCCAAACAGTCTGGATAGAAGATAGATAGATAGGATAGATAGATATAAATAGATTGATAGTTAGATAGAATTGATAGAAGAGAATTAGATCGATTTGTGAAAATATATAACTTCCCTGACAAAGTATAATAATTAAACATGCGTTTAAATTTTTTTTAAATACAATTGACACTAATGTTGTTACACCAGATATAAGTGGTGGAAAAAAATAAATAAATAAATAAACTGTGTAACACTATATGATGTGGACCAGAAGCACACAGGCCTGATGGAAAAATAAATTAAATTACACTAGCAAAATGATTTACAATTTTTTTTTACTTTTAAATAATGTAAAGCAGATATGAGTCGTGGCTTGTAGGTAGGGCAGCAATTTAACACAGTATGCTGTGAAAGTGAGAAAAACACAGGCCTGATAGAAAATGAAGTTAGATTACACTAGCAAAATAATGTAAAAGTTTATATTTTAATATTAAAATAATGTTAAGCAGATATGAGTGGTGGCACTGGCTGGCTGCTACGTAGGGCAGCAATTAACAACAGTATGCTCTGTAAGTCAGATACACACAGGCCTGATAGAAAATAAAATTAGATTACACTAGCATAATGATTTAAAGATTTTTTTTGGGGAATTTAAAGAAAAAGGTTAAGCACATATGAGTCGTGGCTGATAGCCTTGGAAGGGCAGCAATTAAAAACAGTAGGCTCTGTAAGTCAGATACACACAGGCCTGATAGAAAATACAATTAGATTACACTAGCAAAATGATTTAAAGTTTTTTTTTTGGGGGGGGAATTTAAAAAAAAAGGTTAAACACATATGAGTCGTGGCTCATAGACTAGGGAGGGCAGCAATTAAACACAGTATGCTCTGTAAGTCAGCAAAACCACAGGCCTGATAGAAAATGATATTAGATTACACTAACAAAATAATTTAAAAGTTTTTTTGTAAAATTTAAAATAAGGTGAAGCAGATATGAGTGGTGGCTGCTGGCACAGAGCAATTAACCAAAAGACTGAAAAAAACTGAAGTATAAAATGTGTGAGCCTGACAGACACAGGCCTGATAGAAAATGAATTTAGATTACACTAGCAAAATGATTTAAAAGTTTTTTTTAAATTTAAAATAATGTTATAAGCGGATATGACCACTGGTGGCTGGCACAGAGCAATGAACCAGAAAATATGCTGTGTGACACAGGCCTGATAGAAAATGAAAATAAATTACACTAGCAAAATAATTTCAAATTTTTGTTGGTTAAATTTAAACTAATGTTGTTAGGCAGATATCAGTGGTGGCAGTAATCACAGCATATGCTGTGAGCCTCACACACATGCTGAAAGCCAGGCAAATGCTAATAAAAATACTAAGGAAAAAAAAAAAAAAACGGCTGAAGTTATAGCCCTAAAAAGGGCTTTTTGGGGTGCTGTCCTTGCAGCAGAGATGAGATGAGTCCTTCAGGACTGTAGTGGACACTAAATACACTAGCCTAGCTATCTATTTCCCTATAATGTCAGCAGCAGCAAAACAAAACGTCCTCTCACTAACAAAGCAAGGTCGTTATGAGTCTAAAATGGCTGCTGCCAAGAAGATGGGATGGTCTGTGAGGGAGTGTCTGATGCTGATTGGCTCTAATGTGTCAGAAGGCTGTGATATACAGGGTCAAAGTTTCCTCAATGATGACACATAGGGGGCGGATCGAACGTCACATGTGTTCGCCCGCAGCGGCGAACGCGAACAAGCTGAGTTCGCCATGAACCGTTCGCAGGCGAACAGTTCGGGACATCACTAGAAGTCATCTCCCTAATGGCAGAAAAAGTGAAAATCAAATAATTAATACAAGTGTGTGAATTAGTTCTGCACCCCTCTCCCCCCCATTTCTGAAACTATTTCTATCACTAGCTTACTAAGCGTGTGTAGCATATTGTGTTATGTTCTATCAATCAAGTGTTAAGATGATTCATACATTGTGCAGACCTAACCTCTGATGTGATGTGTGACTTTTAATCTGACTTTGATGCATATAGTCTTGCTATAGGATCCCTTTCTGAGTATCCAAAATTCTAGTAATGTGTAAACTAAATACTAGTTTGTAAAATGTATGCCATATGATGTCTGTTTGTGCCAAATTCCCGCCAGCCACAGTCCATACATTATTTATACTTACCAGCTGATGTTGTCTTTAAAAACCAGGACCCAATGCCAGGAGCATCACCTATAATAATCAAAACAAATTTTTGAATCATTTGATGAACAATCCTAACATGTTTGCACAATTCTCTACTTCTCATTTCCCTAGAATTCACATATATTGGCAATACTCCTATCTAACTTCTATTATTTCCCATCTGAAGTGGTGGTTGATGATGTTTGCTCTGACATTGAGCCCATCGTCTCTAGAATAGGGTCGTCCTCCTCATCAAGGAGGAAGCATTGGGGCGCCTGGATGGCCTGCAGCATCCCAGCCCGCTCTGCAATATTATGCAGGACGCTGCAGGCTATAACGATCTTCGCCACCTTACTAGGGCTGTATTGGAGGGCTCCTCCAGACCTGTCCAGGCATCTGAGCCTCATTTTGAGGAGCCCAAACATCCTCTCCACTACAGCCCTTGTCCGCTTGTGCGCCCTATTGTAGCGCTCCTGGGCCTCGTTGGTGGGGTTACGCAATGACGTAATGAGCCAAGGACGGCTCATGTAACCAGAATCACCTATAAATAATGAACATAACAAAATGACAAATATTAAAAATATCTAAAATACATTTTTTATAAAATACAATTCATTTGTATACACTAAAATTCCCTAAAATAATCATTTGACTTTAAACAGAATTTTATGTTTAAATCACATTCTCTATCTGCCCATTTAAGCTAAGACATGCTACCTATGCATATTGCACATAAAGCAGACATTTGCTAAAAGAGAAAGAAATGGTTAAATTGCATCCTAGAGCTGCCCATTTAAGCTAAGACATGCTACATATCTGTTTGGAGCTAAAACTAGACATTTGCGGAAAGAGACAATGACATGGTTAAATCACATTCTCTATCTGCCCATTTAAGCTAAGACATGCTACCTATGCATATTTCGCATAAAGCAGACATTTGCTAAAAGAGAAAGAAATGGTTAAATTGCATTCTCTATCTGCCGATTTAAGCTAAGACATGCTACATATCTGTTTGGAGCTAAAACTAGACATTTGTGGAAAGAGACAATGACATGGTTAAATCACATTCTCTATCTGTCCATTTAAGCTAAGACATGCTACCTATGCGTATTTTGCATAAAGCAGACATTTGCTAAAAGAGAGAGAAATGGTTAAATTGCATCCTAGAGCTGCCCATTTAAGCTAAGACATGCTACATATCTGTTTGGAGCTAAAACTAGACATTTGTGGAAAGAGACAATGACATGGTTAAATTGCATTCTCTATCTGCCCATTTAAGCTAAGACATGCTACCTATGCATATTTCGCATAAAGCAGACATTTGCTAAAAGAGAAAGAAATGGTTAAATTGCATCCTAGAGCTGCCCATTTAAGCTAAGACATGCTACATATCTGTTTGGAGCTAAAACTAGACATTTGCGGAAAGAGACAATGACATGGTTAAATTGCATTCTCTATCTGCCCATTTAAGCTAAGACATGCTACCTATGCGTATTTCGCATAAAGCAGATATTTGCTAAAAGAGAAAGAAACGGGTTAAATTGCATCCTAGAACTGCCCATTTAAGCTACGTATTTCGCATAAACCAGACCTTTGCTAAAATAAAAACAAAATGGTTAAATTGCATTCTCTATCTGCCCATTTAAAGGGACTGTAAACACTTGATAAATAAAAACTTAGACTGTTTAATTATCAGCTATTTTTATAAAAAAATAATCTTATGCAGAGAAAAAGCGCAGTGGAAGCGTTAAAAACATTTATTTTATTGATTCACAAAATACCCTTTTCTGGCCGCCTATCTAAGAAACCTTTTTTTCCTACTCCTTCGTCATAGCCCATGCATCCAACTGCCGTTCGAACATCTGTCTTCTCCTTTCCTCACAGCATGCGCAATGACATCCTGAACTTCAATGTAACATAAGCAGTGAATTGCAATGCGCTTTGCATCGCGATCCACTGCTTATATTGTGAAGTAGACTTGTGGATCTGCGCAGGCGCAAGGTTACACATAATGCGCGCTCCGGGTATAGAGATGGGAGGAGGAAGTGTCTGTATGTCATAAGTGCCCTGCAGCCCTGACTTTGATATAGATTTTACTCAGGCTGCATGGGTGGACGGAGCGGTAAATAAGATGTAAAGAAAAAAGTGAGTTTTATTCGCTTCCGCAGCAATTACACTCTACACAATATAATAATTATATTACATTTCTACTTAAAAATTTATATGGTTGGTAAGAAATAAGAAAGTTTACAGTCCCTTTAAGCTAAGACATGCTACATATGTGTATTTCGCATAAACCAGACCTTTGCTAAAATAAAAACAAAATGTTTACATTGCATTCTCTATCTGCCCATTTAAGCTAAGACATGCTACATATCTGTTTGGAGCTAAAACTAGACGTTTGCGGAAAGACAATTAAATGGTTAAATTGCATCCTAGAGCTGCACATTTTGTGCATTACACAAACAACTGTTTTTTAAGACTACAGTGGCAATTGTCTAACAAATTAACCATGTTGTGCACAAATACTCACCAACGAGCCACCCAGGTGGAAACTGTCTTTCCTCAAACTGCCGCCACAGGGACGACTGTCTGAGGATGCTTGTATCATGACAAGCCCCGCCGAAATTCGCACACACGTGCATAATCCGCATCCGTGCGTCACAAACATACTGCACTTTGAGGCTATGGAAACGTTTGTGATTTCGGAAGGGCAAGTCATGTTCTGGAGCATACAGTGCAATGTGGGTGCAATCTATTGCTCCCAAGACATTGGGCAGTCGAGCTATTGCAAAGAATTCCCTCTTCAGGCGCCTCCAATCACCATCATTCTGAGGGAATCCTATGTAACGCTTACTAACACATACCATGGCGTCCAGAAAGTTATCAAAAACCACCGAGAAGGTACCTTGAGCCATTCCATGCATGAACCCCTCTCCAGATTGAAAACTCCCTGAGGCCAGGACGTGTATGCAGCTTAGCATCTTGGTGATGCCAGGGAAAGCAGTCCGCATTCGTATACGTGGCTCCAGATGAGGTCTAAGAACATCATAAAGGCCAATGAGCTGTTCGCGATTGAGCCTATAGTTGTCATAATGGAGGAGAAAAATGTGTGTAGAAAGTGAGTGTAAAGTGAGTGACGTCATGGTCTTGTGTGAAAAAGTAGCTAAATCGTGTTCAATTCCTAATCAAAATCTTATTTGTGTATGTAATGTGCTGTATATATTTTGTATGTATCGATTAGTGTATGTATGCGATAATATTTGTAGTTAGATGTAGCTATATGAGTGTATGTTCCCGTCTGACTATGTAAGTCAATGGAAAATTGATTTCTGTGGCTTTTTTTTCAAGCACCCGAGATCTCGTAACTTTGATCCGTTCTGTTATGACATGATAATATGAAAACTTAAAAATAAATATAGTGTAGTGTTTGTATTAGTGTAAAGATGAAATAAAGATAGAAGGCGCCACCATAGTGCAGGGTCAAAGATATCAAATACTCTACCCACTCCAAAAGCCCGTACTTACAGAAATCCAAAGCACTAATAAAGTGCTATATGCGTAGTCTGGGTTCTCACAGTCACCCAGCTGTCTGCTCCAAGGTGTATTAGTACAGCTCCTCCGGTTCCTCAGGAACAACCTTCCTCTGTATCCAACCAGGTTGGGAGTAAGTAGTAAAGTATGGCCGCAAACTCCTCTGTATGTCAGTATAATATATCTGACAAACACGTGTGCGGTATATGCATAGATATTAATATAACCACAATTACCTCTGTAAGTCAGTGTATTCTGACAAACACAAATGCGGTATTTAAATGATAAAAACTAAATATAAAATCCGTGGCAAGTCTGATATTGCTAAAATATATAAGACTTTATTAAAATCAAAGTAGTGACTACTTTGATTTTAATAAAGTCATATATTTTAGCAATATCTAATAAGGGTCACATGATACCTACTTTTGTTACTAAATATTCCTCACAGTATTACAAAATCTGCAAAATTATTAAAAAGTATCTACTTATTTTATATGGCAATAAATTGCTGAAAGATACTATAAGGAACGGTTGCATATTTGTTTATGCAAGGAATCTGACTATTGGTAACATTACGGGCTGTGAGTAATGATAGTTCATGGTTAACTCACAATGGTACTTATAGGTGTGGCAAGAACTGTAAGGTATGTGAACATTCAAGTACTAGCCCAAGCTTTTCTTCATGTGTGACAGGACAGACTTTTAACAGGAAGGGGTGTAATAATTGTTCATCCAAATTTGTGATATACCTCATTCAATGTACACAACATTTTAAACAGTATGTGGGTATGACTACCCCAGATGTCCATACTAGGATTCAAGAACATTTGGGGTATGTCACAAACAATACAAGATGTTCTGAACTCGCCAGACATTTAATTCATGTATACAGGGGTAATGTTTGCTCCTTTAAGTGGAATGCTATTGAGGTTATCAGAAACCCCAAGAGAAGTGGTGAAAAATGGAATGTACTGGCAAGGCAGGAGGTCTTTTGGATTCACAAGTTATGCACTCTGGAACCCAAATGCTTTAATGCCGAGAATGATATTATTAATTTCTGGGAATAATTTCTACCTTTATCATATATTGGTATTGCTTACATTGTACTTTTCCTAGCAATAACACTTGTTCTTATTAGGCTAATCCCATGTATAGCTTTGTATATGAAAATTAGCATATGACTTATAATATCATTAATAGTGTTGTTACTGTGGGGCCTATTTAACAAGGTGCGGACAGACATGATCCGATATTGCAGATCATGTCCGCTGCACATCAATAAATGCCGACAGTAAACTGCTGGTGCAATGCCGCCCCATGCAGATTTGTGGCCAATCGGCTGCTAGCAGGGGGTGTCAATCAACCCAATCGTATTTAATTGGGTTGATTTCTTGAGAGTTCTGTCCGCCTTCTCAGAACAGGCGGACAGGTTATAGAGCAAGCCTCGCCAGAAACACGGGGCTTAAAGCTCCATAGCTTTATAAATATGCCCCAATGTGTTTTTATTGTTTTGTGAAAACATTTTGATATATGTCATGATTATGTTTTTCATCTACTGTTTTCTACTGTATTTGGTATAAATTGATATAAATTGCTTTTAGTTTTATTCAGGTATTCTGAAAGGGTTAAAGTTGTTCTATCCATAATAACAGGAGGTGGGATTGTTCATCTTTGAACCAATAGCATTTGTATTAACCTTTTAAATAGTGTATAGAACCTGTTGTGTATTATGGTCTATGATTACAGCGATCTGTAGCCGAAACGCTCAAGACCGCAATATCCTGCTGTTTTTTAGATGTGATGTCTCTGTGACCTTTTTTATTTTATATTAACAATAAAGACTTTGTTTTACCTTATGGCTTCATGTCTGGAACCTCTTTTTTTCTTTATGTTTATTTGGGGAGTAGGGAGCTCCCTAGTTCATTTTTGAAGCCTACAAGCCTCCTTTCCTTGGATTGCTGGGCCCTCCATAGTAGATTGAGTGGAGCTGTAGGAGTGAATTCAGCATTGGCTGTACCTGTTCATGCATAAGTTCTAATTGAAATGACAGGCTTATTACAGAACCAGGAAATGTGGTGGACGCATTGGGGTACCAATGGAACTGCTGTGATGTAAATTCAGGAATTACCATAGATTCAACCTAAGTGTCTACTTGTAAGTCAATAAATCTTGTGCTGCAGATTGAAAGGTACTGTGGTGAGGGTGCTGTGTACTAGTGATAAACCAAACTTGATCAGTACAAAACTGATAATAGTGTACACTTGGATAGCACTCACATTCCTTGGTGGCTAAATTAAGTATAGAGCAACGTGATTAAGGTGAAAGTTAAAAGTTAATCTTTATTAGGATACTTTTAAAATACAACACACACAAATTTAAAATAACAAATTAATCTTGTCTGGTAATAAATACTTGTATGTAACTTCTTATATACTTCAGGGGAGGTGCTTCTGTACATAAGGGATTTAGACCTAGGATGTAGATATTAATCCATAATCTATTCCCATTTGTATCAGAAATACTAGGCTCATGCCATTACCAACCTAGCTGCAAATGCTAATAGCACTTCTAACATAAGAGATCTATATCATTCGAACACATTCTGACTTAATAGTGATCAAAGTACTGCAGTTTCCTTAACGGTAGTGTGGTGTAGATTCCGGTATTACAATAAGTAGTGTAATTCTAATGCTCTTATTTAGCTAGTATATTGTATAAAAAATGTATCTCTTAGGAGATTATGTAGTGAGATGCTGCTAGCGATGATTCTATAGAGTAGGTACAAATAGAGCATTCAGTTGAGAGCTCCCTGATTATATGATTAGGTTAGTATTATCAGTTTATAGGGTCAAGGCTATATAGAGAAAAATGGAGGTACACGAGCATACATTCGCAGAGTGTCCTGAAATATCTAAGTCTATAGATACCGGCCTACACCTATATAATTACCAGTCTTTCATTTGCGGATTAAAAATGGAATTTCTCCCTGTCCCCTGACATGTTTCGCCAAAACTTGTCTTTTTTTCAAAGGGTACGGGTGCACCGTTTACGTGGATTTTTAAATGCACGTTTACTCCACCTCTTCTGATGTCATGGCCTATCGTATTGTGTTTGACATTGGCTCAATCAAAGTTAAGTTAGTATTTACCGATCACTCTTAGCGATCCTCTATTGGGGATTCACAAGTTAGTAGTTACAATGGCTAAAGATTGATACTTATTAATCTAAATATTGGGAAGTATATCCTGCATTTAAGATGATAGATATCTAGTATTAAGAGTCGATGTATCTGACTTGTGCAGTTTGAATCGATGGGTAAAAAGCATGTTATACTGGGTCTAGACTCTATGTATATTTTATTTTATGAATCCATGCGTGGCTCTATAAATACCACAACAGGTCTTTAATTGATAAATAAAATGTGCTAACGTGACAAAGATGAATGTGAAGTACAAAAATAGTGATCTAAAACAGAAATAAAAAGTAAATATGAGTGCTTTAAAGTGGTGTGCACATATAAATGGTAGATATACATTGGTATAATATTTGCTACAATAAATTGTTGGTGGGTATCCTAATTATAGGGTTAAATAATGTGCGCTAATAAGTGTTGGACATAAAGATGATAGAATTAGCAATGTTTGAGATATTACGAGGACATGTTTGACGTGATGTGTGTTTTTGCATAGATTCATTAATTATACCCATAACTTGTTGCTTTTACCCAGATATATCTTGTTCTGGTATATACTCTTCTAGATATCTTTTTGTATGATCATCAAATTTTGAGAATACAATATATAAATTCACTTTATTTGGATATGTTAATATACTAATTTCATACATTCCTATAATTAACTTGTCCTGGTGATATCATCTGATATATCATCATGATTATATTATTTATGTTGTATTTCATATACCTATCAGACTAATTCTACACAGGTTTATTATATTTTAAGGTTTTAAGATTTACACAATGTATTGATGTATAGTATATAGTGGATTATTTTTTAACCCATATATCCATTATACTTTATGGATTGAAATATTGTACATATAGCTATTGCTTATTGCTTCACTATTGTGAGAATCGGGATTCAGTTATTATTTATGCCCATATTTAGATAGGTGACATTAATTTGTTAGCCAGTTCTCGACTACTCATTTTCTTAAACAGTACATTCCTATACGTAGAAGGATTGTTCTGAATTCAATGTCTGTCCAATAGATAGGAAAAATAATTATTGTGCTCATTCAGTCCGTGGGGTCGGACAGAATTAAGTAGATATATCCATCTACTTTAATTTGTAGCAATACTTTCTCCATATCCCCACCTCTTATCCCTAGGTTTGTTTTTTGCACTCCACAGCATTGTAAGCTATTTGGTTTGGCTTGGTGGTGTTTTTAAAAATGGTACGCTACCGAGGTGATTGCTTTCTAATTTGCTAAATCTTTAGCCGCATTTTTAATTTTGTGTAGATGCTCTTGCAATCTTGTCTGTAATATACTAGACATCATTCCTACATATACCTTCTGGAATTTACATTTTAATACATAGATTACCCCAGTTGTGTTGTAATTTATGAATGACCACATGGGATAATTTTTTTTCTTTTGAGATGTTTGCAACTAATACAGGATCCACATGGATATGATCCTTGAGGTAATTTGGATGTAGTTTTCTTTCATTTTGTGTAGTGGCTGGGGCTTACTAGATCTTGTAAGTTTTAGTCTTTCTATAGCTCACTTCTATTTTAGGTCCTATTAGCTCTTTGGAGTACTTGGTCTGACGGTAAAATATGCTAGTGTTTCAAATGTGTTTGGATTATATAAATCTCTTATGTTAGCAGTGCTATTAGCATTTGCAGCTATAGTAGGTTGGTAACAGCACAAGCCTAGTATTTCCGATACAAATGGGAATAGACTATGGATTAATATCTACATCCTAGGTCTAAATACCTTATGTACAGAAGCACCTATCCTGAAGTATATAAAAAGTTACATACAAGTATTTATTACCAGTCAAGATTAATTTATTATTTTAAATGTGTGTGTGTGTTGTATTTTAAAAGTATCCTAATAAAGGTTAAATTTTAAATTATGTTCTTTCACCTGAATCACGTTGCTTTATACTTAATTTAGCTGCCAAGGAATGTATCCAAGTGTACACTATTATCAGTTTTTTATTGGTCCATCAGACGGGTGTTTATCCTCCTTACGTGGACGTGGAGTCTTAGGCATAGGAGCTGCATGCGGTCCCCAGTGCAACATAACCTCTGGAGGGTGAGTCATTTAGTCATTTACCGTTTTCATGACGTTTTCTCCACCTTACTCCACCAGACCCTGACGTCCTTAGATTACATAACTGTTTCTTTGCCGTGAATCTTTTTTGTATGAGTGAATCTGGACTGTTTGCTTTTGACATTTATACAGTAAACTCATTGTCATGTTCAAGAAACCAGTTTAAGATGATTTGAGCTTTGTGACATGGTGCATTATCTTGCTAGAAGTAGCCATCAGATGATGGGTACACTGTAATCATAAAGGGATGGATTTGATGAGAAACAACACTCAGGTAGGCCGTGGCACTTAAACGATGCTCAATTAGTACTAAGGAGCAAAAAGTGTGCCAAGAAAATATCCCCCACACCATTACACCGCCACCACCACAAGCCTGAACCATTGATACAAGGCAGGATAGATCCATGCTTTCATGTTGTTTATGCCAAATTCTGACCCTACCATCTGAATGTCGCAGCTGAAATCGAGACTCATCAGACCAGGCAACATTCTCCAATCTTCTATTGTCCAATTTCAGTGAGCCTTTGCGAATTGTAGCCTCAATTTCCTGTTCTTAGCTGACAGGAGTGGCACTTGTTGTGGTCTTCTGCTGCTGTAGCATATCTGCTTCAAGGTTCGACGTGTTGTGCATTCAAAGATGGCATTCTGCATTCCTTGGTTGTAAAGCGTGGTTATTTTAGTTACTATTGTCTTTCTATCTTCTCAAACCAATCTGCCCATTCTCCTCTGACATCAACAAGGCATTTTCGTCCACACAACTGCTGCTCACTGAATATTTTCTCTTTTTCAGACCATTCTCTGTAAACCCTAGAGATAGTTGTGTGTGAAAATCCCAGTAGATCAGAAATTTTAAAAACACCATATAACCATGCCACGTTTAAAGTAACTTAAATCCACTTTCTTCCTCATTCTAATTCTCAGTTTGAACTTTAGCAAGTCGTCTTCACCATGTCTAGATGTCTAAATGCATTGAGTTGCTGCCATGTGATTGGCTGATTAGCAATTTGTCTTACCAAGCAATTGAACAGGTGTACCTAATAAAGTGGTCGGTGAGTGTATATATATATATATATATATATATATATATATACTGTAGCCGGTGGCCTAGCACTCCTTCCACATCTGTGCTGCCAATGCCTGGGTGCTATCCTCAAATAAACAGTATAGAGCAATTGTGTAGATGGAGGGCACTCACAGGACTTAATTCAATAAGTATTCTTTATTTACATTACTGATTACATATATTAAAGAATGTCGACGTTTCACATCTCTGTTTTCTGCATCGGGAGTACGTCTTGAGAGTGCGGTCCGCACTAACTAAGATTATGAATCTGTCTTGAAGAAGGCCTCAGGATAGGCCGAAACGTCGACATTCTTTAATATATGTAATCAGTAATGTAAATAAAGGATACTTATTGAATTAAGTCCTGTGAGTGCCCTCCATCTACACAATTGCTATATCTATATATATATATATATATATATATATATATATATATATATATATATATATATACAGAGAGAAGTGCACTCACAGGAATGAACAACCAGCTCAATACCATTGTTAGCCTTTTCTATGGTGATTTACCACCTGGGTGCAACTTCTTTTAGCCCAGTCATGCTTTTCACAGAGTAGAACTTTCAAGTAGTTTATCAGTCTGATCCCGCCTATTACAATCAGTTCAGCGCCAAAATACCAGGAAATTCCTCGCTGAACAAGGAACACAGCAACCCCAGACTTCTCTCTGTGTGTATTTAGGAGAAAGGGGGAAACCAGACGTGGACTCCTTGCTCAGTGTGCTTAGAGGAATATGGCTACACCTCACTGACAAGGCCCAATGAAGGCCCAAACGATCATCTGGGGTTGCTGTGTTCCTTGCTCAGAAAGGAATTGTCTGGTATTTCGGCACTGGACTGACCATTCTAGGCAGGATCAGACTGATATACTACAGGAAAGTTCTACTCTGTGAAAAGCATTACTGGGCTAAAAAAGTGCACCCAGGTGAAAAATTGCCATAGAACAGACTAACAATCAGCTAGATTACAAGAGTTAAGCGCTATAGGTATTTTAATGACTGCCACAAAAGCAGCGTTATTTCACCTCCCTATAGTGCTAGTATTACAGGATTTTAAAAAGCAGGCTAGCGCAGGTGAAATGGTTGCGTTGAGCTCCATACCGCACCGAAAACAAGAGCTGTTTTAACGTGCTCGTGCACGATTTCCCCATAGACATCAATGGGGAGAGCAGGCAAAGAAAAAAAGCCTAGCACCTGCGATCGCGGAAACAAAAGCTCCGTAACGCAGCCCCATTGATGTCTATGGGGAAAAAGAAAATAATGTTTAAACCTAACACCCTAACATAAACCCTGAGTCTATGCATCACTAATCTGCTGCCCCTAACATCGCTGCCACCTACATACAGTTATTAACCCCTATACTGATGTCCCCAACATCACCGCCACCTACATAATGTTATTAACCCCTAATCTGCCGCTCCCAACTTCGCCACCACCTACATAAAACTATTAACCCCTAATCTGACGCTCCCGATGTTGCCGCCACTATACTAAAGTTATTAACCCTTAAACCTCTGGCCTCCCACATTACTACCACTAAATAAATCCATTAACCCCTAAACCTAGCCCTAACCCTAACGTAACCCTTACCCTAACGTAACCCTAAGTCTAACCCTAACACCCACTAACTTTAACATAATAAAAATATAGCTAAATTAAATTTACAATTATTAACTAAATAAACTTATTAACCCCTAAACCGCAAGCCCCTCCACATCGCAACAAGCTAAATTAAACTATATTAACCCCTAAATCTAACCCTAACCCTAAACCTAACCCTACCCCCCTAACTTTAACATAATTAAAATAGAGCTAAACTTAAGTTACAATTATCAACTAAATAATATTATTTTTATTATTATTTATAATATATGCAAATGACTTTTTCAAGAGCAAATTTAAAACAAGTAAAAACAGTTGAAAAAGTTTGTTTGCACAAACTTTTTCAACTGTTTTTATTTGTTTTAAATTTGCTCTTGAAAAAGATGTTTGCATACTTTAAACATATTGAGCTATTAAAAATACCTTTTTACCACCCTTGGAGTAATGAATTGCTTCTTTGCTGTGACATTGCCGGAATTCCAGATTTGATGGAAAAATTAGAAGATATTTACTTATCCATAACATAATACCAGGACCAGCGCCATCTATCTTTGAAATTTTTGGTTTATTTTTAGTGTAGGGTCTGGACATGTAAAGAGCTAAATGCCCTTTTAAGGGCGATGCCCATTCAAATGCCCTTTGAAGGGCAATGGGGAGATTAGATTTTTTTAGATAGTTATTTTATTTGGGGGGGTGGTGGTTGTGGGGGTTGTTTGTATTTTTTTTTACAGGTAAAAGAGCTGATTTCTTTGGGGCAATGCCCCACTAAAGGCACTTTTAAGGGCCATTGGTAGTTTATTGTAGGCTAGGTTTTTATTTTTTATTTTGGGGGGGCATTTTTATTTTGATAGGGCTATTAGATTAGGTGTAATTCTTTTTTATTTTTGATCATTTGTTTCTTATTTTTCGTAATTTAGTTTTTGTTTGTTTTTGTAATTTAGTTTTTTTTGTAATTAGATACTTTTTGTAATTTTTAGAGTAGAGTTATGATTTTTTTAATGTATAGTTTAGTTTAATTTAATTGGTAGTTAGTTTAATAATTATCTTAGTTTAATTGTTAGTTTAAAATTAATTTATTTAATTATCAGGTAAATTTTAATTTAATTTAAGATAGGGAAATTGTAATTTTAATATAAAGTTAGGGGGTTGTTAGGTTTAGGGGTTAATAGTTTATTTTAGTATATTTAGTTGTGAGGGTTTGCGGTTTAGGGGTTAATAGGTTTATTATAGCGGCGGTGTGGGCGAACAGCAGATTAGGGGTTAATAATATTTGAATAGTGTTTGTGATGCGGGAGGGCAGCGGTTTAAGGGTTAATAGGTTTATTATAGTGGCGATGATGTTGTGGAGCGGCGGAATAGGGGTTAATACATTTTAATAGTGTTGGCGATGTCCGGAGCGGCATATTAGGGGTTAATAAATGTATTATAGTGTTTGTGATGCGGGAGGGCCTCGGTTTAGGGGTTAATAGGTAGAATTATTGGTGTTAGTTTACTTTTTAACACTTTAGTTATGAGTTTTATGGTACAGCTGTGTAGCGTAAAACCCATAACTGCTGACTTTAGATGGTGGTATGGATCTTCTCAGTATAGGGTTTACCGCTCACATTTTGGCCTCCCAGGCAAACTCATAATACCGGTGCTATGGGAGTCCCATAGAAAAAGGACATTTTTTAAAGTGCGGTACTGACGTTGCGTGACAGGCTAAAAGGTGAGCGGTACACCTATACATACAAGACTTGTAATTGCAGCATTAGGGAAAAAGCAGCGTTATGGGCCATAACGCTGCTATTTCAATCATAACACCAAACTCGTAATCTAGCTGAATGGTATTAAGCCAGTTGTTCGTTCCTGTGAGTGCACTTCTCTCTGCATGTATATATATATATATATATATATATATATATATATATATATATATATATATATATCTATTGTTAGATTTCTGTTCTATTCACATATAAAACAATGTAATTTTTACACACACACACGCACACACACACACACACACACACACATATATATATATATACACCTATACCTTGTATATCTATTCCTATAGATATAGATATCTAGTTTGCATTAACATTTAATAATAAAAGGTAATTTTTTGTGTGAAGAATGTAGGAATGTAAAATATGTGTATTGGCTTTGCGTTCTGCAACCTAAGTCTAGGGTGTTATTGGGTCAGCATACATGAAGAATTACTAATCTTACATCGCCTTATTGAAATATTAAATATAAATTTTTAGAAAATTTTATAGATACTGTAAAAAACATTATATATATATATATATATATATATATATATATATATATATATATATATATTCTATGTATTTAGCATTTTTACAGTATCTATAATTATTTTCAATAATTATTATGATTTTCTTTTTAATATTTCAATAACATGATGTAAGATTAATAGTTCTTCATACCTGCTAATCCGACTCCATGTTAGACCTAAAGCGCGAAAAACCTGATGCACGGTATGCATATTTTACATTCCTGTGTTATAGATTTTTTTTTTACTATATATACAAGGTACTCACTTTAGACATCTACATCCACATACCAACAAGAAGTTTGACATTAGACATCACCTAAGCTGTGCCACAAAATTTATCTGCTCAATTGTTTCTGTGGAATGTTTTATGTTGGAAAGACAGATATCGACATCAAGAAGCGAATGGCCAACCACAGAAGTGCTATCATAGCAGCCATTAAAACACACATGTCAGACCAACCAGTGGCACACGTTATGGAGAAACAGCACACTGTGAAAGATCTAAGATTCAGATTAATTGATCATGTTCCGCTTCCACCAAAAGGGGGTGACAGAGGCAACAGATTACTGTAGTTGGAAGCACAATGGATATACATGCTGGACACTATCCAGCCAAAGGGATTAAACACAAGTATTAACTAGCATTGTTACTTGTGACAATCAATACATAAGTGGTTTACATCAAAGGTTTAAATACTAAGATGATTCACATTAGGAATCTTTTTGTATAGCTGAATCTTTTTAGCTATATATTTCATTTATTAAATTGACAAACACATGTGAATATGTTTCAAGATTATAGGAAGGTAATTTAGAGATAGACCTGTTTGTCACTGTAAATGAAGTCACAACACGTAACAATAGATCTATATGTATGTGGGAGTTTTATATTTAGAATCAACAGTGACCTTTGATCTATATGTTATGTTAACAACCTCTGTTTAATTAACACCATTTTGCATTAGATGGACACACATACCATACATACTAATTTATACCATTTGTGCTTTCTGTGTGGATTACATGTGGTATACTGGGTGATGATCTTGGGTCAAGAAGCTATATGAATGTTGATGTTAGATGTTCTTTGCCAAGGAAATCATGTTTAAAGACATTGAATAGGTGCCTTACATACAACAGCTTTGTCAGTGTAAATACAGCTGTTTGTTACATTATGATATTAACTAGTGGCTAAAGAATTAATATCCAGACCGGCTCCTCCAGTTAAAACACATTTATTTATTTGGTTGAGTAAAAAGTTAAATCACTAATAGATATTCAATATGAAGTTTTAAATTTTGGTCTGGGTTTTGCACCATTGTGTACATTTAATCTATTTAACACCTTTATAGATATAAATAGGCTTATTAGGACCCTAACTCTGAAGAGACATTTCTTTAATGAGGATAGGGGAGTAAGTATTCTATCTTAAACTGTAGTAGAATCCCTGGCCAACAAAGATAGAGGTATTTATTTTAGTGAACTCTGCAGTGTGAAGGATATGAATGTTTTGTTGCTAGAATCAGATATAACATCTAAGAGAAATATGGATCACACTGCAGGATCCACTGGGATCACTACTCCTATATCTAAAAAATCAGAGTTCTACCCTATCCACAGCAGGGGGACAACTTTGGAAATATTTAAAAAAAACAGTGGAAAGAGATCTTACTGAACTCTATTATAGGGAAGACAAATATGCTCCTAATTTAAACATGGCACAAAATAGGGCTCTCATAGAATTGAAGAACAGTAAAGAAAGCGTCATAAGAAAGTCAGACAAGGGAGGCAGTACAGTAGTCATGTTAAGAAAAGAGTATATTACGGAGGTTCTACATCAATTAGAGGACCCCCACACATATGCACCTCTCTAGTTTAATCCTGCGCACTATATTCAGAACAAAATTAGGTCCATAATAGATGATAGTGTAACGAAAGGCTTTTTGGATTACAAAACTGCCAAATTTCTGTATATTGAACATCCCCTTACACCCCTATTCCACTTTTTTCCCTAAATTTCACATATCCCTTGAACAGATTAGATTAGAGGGATACTTATTGTATCTGGAATAGGCTGTATATTGGAGCCACTATCTGAGTGGGTAGATGTAACTTTACAACCAATAGTCAGTACACTATGGAGTTACTTGCATGACACTAAACATCTGTTAGAACTATGTGCACACCTAAAGTGGGAAAAAAATACATGTGGTTCACTATAGATGTGGTCTCACTATATTCAAGGATACCACATATAGTTGGCCTAGAAGCTATAAGATCCTGTCTATGCACTAAAACAGATCTTACTGATGAACAGATATAATTTCTGGTATATGTTGTCAAATTTCTCCTAGAACACAACTTCTTTGAATTTAAAGGTAATTTCTATATCCAGAGGTGTGGGACAGCGATGGGAGCATAATTTGCCCCGTCATACGCCAACCTATTTTAAGGTTGGTGGGAAGAGTCCCACATCTTTGGAGATAGAAATCCATTCAGACAATATATGATCTTCTATAGAAGATTCATAGATGATCTGATCCTCATTTGGAAAGGTCCACTAAACTTGATAGATTAATTTTTGGAATATCTAAACTCAAATGAGGTCGGTCTAAGTTTCACTATGGAACATAATCTGAATACAATCAATTATCTAGACATCACCCTGCAGGGTGACATAGATGGAGGGAGAATAGTCACTAAAACATATAGGCCTAGATTTGGAGTTTGGCGTTAGCCGTGAAAACCAGTGTTAGAGGCTCCTAACGCTGGTTTTAGGCTACCGCCGGTATTTGGAGTCACTCAAAATAGGGTCTAACGCTCACTTTTCAGCCGCGACTTTTCCATACCGCAGATCCCCTTACGTAAATTGCGTATCCTATCTTTTCAATGGGATCTTTCTAACTCCGGTATTTAGAGTCGTGTTTGAAGTGAGCGTTAGACATCTAACGACAAAACTCCAGCCGCAGGAAAAAAGTCAGTAGTTAAGAGCTTTCTGGGCTAATGCCGGTTTATAAAGCTTTTAACTACTGTGCTCTAAAGTACACTAACACCCATAAACTACCTATGTACCCCTAAACCGAGGTCCCCCCACATCGCTGACACTCAAATAAATTGTTTTAACCCCTAATCTGCCGACCGCCACCTACGTTATCCTTATGTACCCCTAATCTGCAGCCCCTAACACCGCCGACCCCTGTATTATATTTATTAACCCCTAACCTGCCCCCCACAACGTCGCCTCCACCTACCTACACTTATTAAACCCTAATCTGCCGACCGCAAAGCGCCGCCACCTACGTTATCCTTATGTACCCCTAATCTGCTGCCCCTAACACCGCCGACCCCTATATTATATTTATTAACCCCTAATCTGCCCCCCACAACGTCGCCTCCACCTGTCTAAACTTATTAACCCCTAATCTGCCGACCGGACCTCACCGCTATTCTAATAAATGTATTAACCCCTAAATATATATATTATATATATTATAGCTATTTTAGGATTAATATTTATTTTACAGGTAACTTTGTATTTATTTTAACCAGGTACAATAGCTATTAAATAGTTAAGAACTATTTAATAGCTAAAATAGTTAAAATAATTACAAATTTACCTGTAAAAGAAATCCTAACCTAAGTTACAATTAAACCCAACACTAAACTATCAATAAATTAATTAAATAAACTACCTACAATTAACCTAACACTACACTATCAATAAATTAATTAAATACAATTCCTACAAATAACAACAATTAAATAAACTAGCTAAAGTACAAAAAATAAAAAAGAACTAAGTTACAAAAAATAAAAAAATATTTACAAACATAAGAAAAATATTACAACAATTTTAAACTAATTACACCTACTCTAAGCCCCCTAATAAAATAACAAAGCCCCCCAAAATAAAAAAATGCCCTACCCTATTCTAAATAACTAAAGTTCAAAGCTCTTTTACCTTACCAGCCCTGAACAGGGCCCTTTGCGGGGCATGCCCCAAGAAGTTCAGCTCTTTTGCCTGTAAAAAAAAACAATCAGCCAATCAGCCAATAGAATGCGAGCTCAATCTGATTGAATCAGAATATTCCTACCTTAATTCCGATTGGCTGATAGAATCCTATCAGCCAATCGGAATTCGAGGGACGCCATCTTGGATGACGTCCCTTAAAGGAATCGTCATTCGGCTAGTAGGCGTCGGGAGAAGAGGATGTTCCACGTCGGAGGTCTGCAAGATGAATCCGGAAGAAAGAAGATTGAAGATGCCGTTGATAGAAGACTTCATCCGGATTATGGACCTCTTCAGCTCCCGCTTGGATGAAGACTTCATCCGGATCATGGACCTCTTCAGCTCCCGCTTGGATGAAGACTTCAGCCGGATCATGGACCTCTTCAGCCCCCCGCTTGGGCTTGGATCAGGACATCGGAAGAGCTCTTCTGGACAGATCGTTGAACCCGGTGAGGTGAAGACAAGGTAGGAAGATCTTCAGGGGCTTAGTGTTAGGTTTATTTAAGGGGGGTTTGGGTTAGATTAGGGTTATGTGGGTGGTGGGTTGTAATGTTGGGGGGCTTGGGTATTTTGTATGTTTTTTTTTACAGGCAAAAGAGCTGAACTTCTTGGGGAATGCCCCGCAAAGTGCCCTGTTCAGGGCTGGTAAGGTAAAAGAGCTTAGAACTTTAGTTATTTAGAATAGGGTAGGGCATTTTTTTATTTTGGGGGGCTTTGTTATTTTATTAGGGGGCTTAGAGTAGGTGTAATTAGTTTAAAATTGTTGTAATATTTTTCTTATGTTTGTAAATATTTTTTTATTTTTTGCAACTTAGTTCTTTTTTATTTTTTGTACTTTAGCTAGTTTATTTAATTGTTGTTATTTGTAGGAATTGTATTTAATTAATTTATAGATAGTGTAGTGTTAGGTTAATAGTAGGTAATTGTAGGTATTTTATTTAATTAATTTATTGATAGTGTAGTGTTAGGTTTAATTGTAACTTAGGTTAGGATTTCTTTTACAGGTAATTTTGTAATTATTTTAACTATTTTAGCTATTAAATAGTTCTTAACTATTTAATAGCTATTGTACCTGGTTAAAATAAATACAAAGTTACCTGTAAAATAAATATTAATCCTAAAATAGCTATAATATAATTATAATTTATATTGTAGCTATATTAGGATTTATTTTACAGGTAAGTATTTATCTTTAAATAGGAATAATTTATTTAATAAGAGTTAATTAATTTCGTTAGATGTAAATTATATTTAATTTAGGGGGGTGTTAGTGTTAGGGTTAGACTTAGCTTTAGGGGTTAATACATTTATTAGAATAGCGGTGAGCTCCAGTCGGCAGATTAGGGGTTAATAATTGAAGTTAGGTGTCGGCGATGTTAGGGAGGGCAGATTAGGGGTTAATACTATTTATTATAGGGTTAGTGAGGCGGATTAGGGGTTAATAACTTTATTATAGTAGCGCTCAGGTCCGGTTGGCAGATTAGGGGTTAATAAGTGTAGGCAGGTGGAGGCGACGTTGTGGGGGGCAGATTAGGGGTTAATAAATATAATATAGGGGTCGGCGATGTTAGGGCAGCAGATTAGGGGTACATAGGGATAATGAGAGTAGCGGCGGTTTACGGAGCGGCAGATTAGGGGTTAATAATAATATGCAGGGGTCAGCAATAGCGGGGGCGGCAGATTAGGGGTTAATAAGTGTAAGGCTAGGGGTGTTTAGACTCGGGGTACATGTTAGAGTGTTAGGTGCAGACGTAGGAAGTGTTTCCGCATAGCAAACAATGGGGCTGCGTTAGAAGCTGAACGCGGCTTTTTTGCAGGTGTTAGGTTTTTTTTCAGCTCAAACAGCCCCATTGTTTCCTATGGGAGAATCGTGCACGAGCACGTTTTTGAGGCTGGCCGCTTGCGTAAGCAACTCTGGTATCGAGAGTTGAAGCTGCGTTAAAAATGCTCTACGCTCCTTTTTTGGAGCCTAACGCAGCCTTTATGTGGACTCTCAATACCAGAGTTATTTTTATGGTGCGGCCAGAAAAAAGCCGGCGTTAGTTTTTCGGGTCGTTACCGACAAAACTCCAAATCTAGCCGATAGAAAACCTATCACGAAAAATAATGTGCTGCACACTTCAAGTAATCACCCTAAGCATGTGGCAATGGCCATAGCAAAGGGACAGTTCCTTAGAATAAAGCGGAACTGCTCTGATGAAGGGGATTATGAAAAAGAATGCAGCATTTTATCATCCCAACTACAGGAAAGGGGTTACCCTAGATGTGTGATCTCTAGTGCAAAAAGTCAAACTGGTTTGATCCCCAGATTGAAACTTTTAGGGGATAATAGAAACCAAAAAAAGAAAAAAGAGAATGAGAGAATGAGTCCAAAGATAACATTTGTCACTAATCATAGCAATCAGTACACTAAGATCTGGGATATTATTAAAAAGAATCTTCCAATTTTGCATGCAGATGACAGATTAAAAACTACCATCGAGTCAGGATGTAGATTTTCTTATACAAGAAGTATGACCAAGGGGAACATACTTTCCCCTACGAAACTGCCAAATTTTGAGAGCAAAAGCTCATGGTTGTTACATAAAGGCACAATCAGGTGTGGCAGTCCATTATGCAAAGCTTGTGATTACAAACAGGTCACCAGGAATTTTGAATCCTTTGTCACAGGACAGAAACATCACAATGCATAAACTGTTTTATGGGATTTGTGATCTACTTGGTGTCCTGTATCTGCTGTAAGCGTCAGTACATAGGCCTCACCACCAGGGAGGTGAAGACGCAAATTAGAGAACACCTGATTAATATAAGGTGTAAAAAAGAGTGTTCAGCTCTAGCATCTCATTTTATTTGGGATTTTTAAGTTGTGCACTCACTTACCCAGAGGCTTCAATTCAGAACAAGATCTAATTAATCATTGGGAATCATAATTTATTATCTAAGGCACAATATCTAAGTCATAATATGTAATAAATGAGAGATTGATTGGAAGGATACCCTATGTAAAAACATCATAGAGCGTAAACCCATATTTGAAACCTGTAGAGGTGCACAATTTATAAACATAGTTTTATGGCTGAGAGGTAATACTATAATCACCTCTTTGTTAAAGAATAGTATATATTATATATTATATATATATATATATATATATATATATATATATATATATATATATATATATATATATATATATACACATTAATGTAAATCAGAGTGTCTGGCTCTGTAAAGTGATTACTCTATATCTTTGATATAGCTCTGTGTAGTACAGGTATAGTTAATAGGTAAATATTTTAATGATTTGGGAGCTTACCTAAGTAAATAAACTATTTAGAATCAGGAGTCTTTTCAAAAGTGTATATATAACGTTGCTGTTATAGACCTAATGATTTGTTACTAAATGCCCATAATAGTGGAAGAAATGCATTACAGTAGAATTCCCTATTTCAGATAGACTTTTCAGGTGCTACAACATTACATTGTAAATCCGCAAAAAAATCTGAAATATGACAATAGTGATTATATTATTGTATTGTGAAACAATGTAAGGTTGTAATGTTGTAATTTTGCTAATTTGTTGCTTTATAACCTTAAGGCTTATGTGATTTAACTGAATTCTTGTGCGTAGGAGGTGTGCCGAAATGAACCTATCAGAGAAGAATAGCTACTATATAGAGGAGGCAGTACTGAGAAGAACTAACTATCTATGAATACGGGTACTACCGAAACGCATTAGCTGTGAGGGATACCTTACCTCATCCTTCTCACCTATACCTGTAGGTGCACCTGCAGTTCATTTTGTGTGTGCTGTAACCTTTCACTCAACCAAATAAATAAAGTATGTGTTTTAACTGGAGGAGCAGGTCTAGGTTTCTACTTTTTTGAAGATTGCTTTGGGCTAACCTTCCCACAGGGCTCTTCAGTAATGATTCAGCATGAAGCCGATAACCTCTTAACACGGATGTATTTGAGCCTAACTAGCAGTGCAGCGTGAGCGAAGGAGACCCTGATACAGGGATTAACAGATCTCCAGTAAGTCCGCATTCTGCTTTCTTTATTGGGGTTGCTCTGTCCGTATGTTTCACATGCCTATGGCTTAAGAGACTGTCTTGTATTTATGTCCTGGGGTATTTTGGTGCATGTACACTTGTTTTTTGCTTTGATAAAGAATGAATATGTCACATTATGATGATATCAATTTGTGAAACAACTATTGATCACCACTGTTGCAGGTTACGATGTTTTACTGACATTGTTGTCACGGTAACAAAGACAACCACATGCAATCACAGTGGGTTGATGATGTCATCAGAGTTGGACTGGTTGCCGTGACATGCATTTGCCAAACACGCTTTGAGTAGATGTGATCGTATATGTTACACAGGTCAGTTATGAGACATATTTACTTACTGCTTGGATTTATATTAATTTGTATAGGAGCAATAACATCTTTTTCCATATATTTATACACACACATTGAATTCACTATATTACCATAGGTATACACATGTGGCAATGTGTTCTTATTCAATTTGTAATTCACGTAGCTGAGGTCTACAGGTGTATATGATTTAATTAAATTTTATTTGACTTTGCTGATAGGTTGTGCTTTGGTATGGGAGGAGTTCACAAGAGGTATATATTTTCAGTTTGCACACTTGTAATTTGTAATTTGGAAGGAGTGACAACCCCAAAAAATGTTCACAATAAAGGTGTGATTGGGTAAATCCATAGAGTGCATTCCTTTTGCTTCATATCTGCACCCAGGTAGTTGTCTCTAGGTGGGTGGATCTGCTACTTGGATTGTAAAATAGATATCTGTACCTATATATCTATAGCAATAGATATATAGGTATAGGTATACAAATAGATATATACATTATGTATTTACAATAAAATAATATTATCATGTAAGTGAAGAACATTGGAACATTAAATATGTAAGTAGATATAAAGTAAAACAAAAATACTTAAAGGGACAGTCTAGTCCAAAACAAACTTACATTATTCAGATAGAGAATGTAATTTAAACAATTTCCAATTTACTTATTTCACCAATTCTTCTTTGTTCTCTTGGTATTCTTAGTTTAAAGCTAAATCTAGGAGGTTCATATGCTAATTTCTAAACCCTTGAAGGCCGCCTTTAAGCTCAGGGCATTTTGACAGTTTTTCACCACTAGAGGGTGTTAGTTCATGTGTTTCATATAGATAACACTGTGGTAATGCACGTGGAGTTACCTAGGAGCCCGCACTGATTTGGCTAAAATGCAAGTCTGTCAAAAGAACTGAAATAAGGGGCTGTTTGCAGAGGTTTAGATACAAGGTAATCACAGAGGTAAAACATGTATTATTATAACTGTGTTGGTTATGCAAAACTAGGGAATGGGTAATAAAGGGATTATCTATCTTTTAAAACAATAAATATTCTGGTGTAGACTGTCCCTTTAAATACATATTCACACACATATATCTATCTATATATCTATTTATCTCTCTGAGAGGGTCTGCTGCATTGGTTATCTGTTAAAGGGACAGTCAACATCAGAATTTTTGTTTTTTAAAAAGAAAGATAATCCCTTTATTACCCATTCCCCAGTTTTGCATAACCAACACAGTTATAATAATACATGTTTTGCCTCTGTAATTATCTTGTATCTAAGCTTCTGCTGACTGCCCCCTTATTTCAGTTCTTTTGACAGACTTGCATTTTAGCCAATCAGTGCGGGCTCCTAGGTATACAATAGTGGGGAAGATATTTGAAGGGATTATAAAGGATTATATTGATGAGCATTTTTGTGCAAACAAGATTATGAGTTCAAATCAACATAGTTTTATGAGAAATAGATCATCTCAAACTATTCTATTTAGATTCTATGAGGAAGTAAGTAAAAATATAGATAAAGGGGAATCAGTTGATGTGATATACTTAGACTTTGCAAAGGCGTTTGATACAGTGCCCCATGAGAGATTAATGCACAAAATTAAGGAGCTGGGATTATCTGAAAATGTTAGCTCATGGATAAATAACTGGATAAAAGATAGGGAGCAACGAGTAGTAGTGAATAGATCATACTCAGGTTGGACAAAGGTAATCAGTGGAGTCCCCCAGGGATCAGTACTGGGCCCTGTTCTTTTTAATATTTTTATTAATGACTTGGAGCAAGGATATAGCGACATCTCTATTTTTGAAGAAGATACTAAATTAAGTAAGGTCTATAGGTCATAGCAGGATGAACTTTCAATACAAAGTATGGGCAGATAAATGGAAAATGAGATTAAATACGGGAAAATGCAAGGTTCTACATTTTGGAAGTAAAATAAGCAGGCAATGTATTATTTAAATGGGACAAGACTTAGCCAAACAGAGGAGGAAAGGGATGGGAGTTGTAATAGATCACAAGCTAAAGATGAATGCACAATTCAGGGCAGCGGCTTCAATGGCTAAGACACTAGCATATATTAAAAGAGGCATTGATTCAAGGGAGGAAAGCATAATTCTGTCACTATATAAATCCCTAGTAAGACCTCACCTTGAGTATGGAGTGCAGTTCTGAGGGTTTATCGCAAAAAAAGATATTGCAGAACTAGAAAAAGTTCAGAGAAGGGCCACAAAGCTAATAAGGGGAATGGAGAATTTAAGCTATGAGGAGAGGCTAGCCAAACTAGGTCTGTTTTTTGTAGAAAAAAATGCGCTTGAGAGGTGAAATGATTACTTTATATAAATATATTCAAGGCCCATATACAGAGATGGCAGAAGCTCTGTGAAAACAATTGTGGAACTCATTACCAAAGGAGGTAGTGAATGCCAATACCATAGATACATTTAAAAATTATTTGGAGACATTTCTGGATAGAAACAAAATTCATGGATATGATTGCTTGCATTAAAGTAGTGATATTAATTTAAGATCAACTGGAGCTTTTTTTTTTTTAAAGTATATTAGATTTGTATAGGTTGAACTCGATGGACTTCGGTCTTTTTTCAAACTCATCTACTATGTTACTGTCTATCTATCTATCCACACAGATATGTATATATATATATATATATATATATATATATATATATATATATATATATATATATATATATATATATATATATATATATATATAGTATATACACACACACACTTATTTAGACATGTACATGCATGAATATATTTATTATTGCCCTTTGCAGTCAAACACCTTGTCATACACCATATACCTTTTAAACCTTATAACTTTAAAAAAAAAATATTATATGAATATTTATCAGATAGTGTTAATATGAGTGTAAATGTAATTTTTATTGTATTTACATTTTTCTGTTTTATGCAACTTTCTAAACGCACTACCCTTTACGAGAGGATTTCAGTCGTGCTCACCTGATGAGCGTAAAATGAAATTGCGCTCTCACGTTTACCTTTAATTTGTAATACTCCCCCTATTTCAGACATGTGCATAAACCTGATATTGCTTTGTATGCAACATTTAGCACATCACTTGTAATCTAGCCCTTAGTATTTTAAATCACTTTAATAAGGATTCTTCAAAAGGAGATGTTACATTCAGTTTATAAGATTAGCAAATATTCAACCTAGTGATGATTTGAAAACCTTGTAGAAAACACCTTATCCTTTAGCACAGCAATCATACGTATAACACATTATTGCCAGTTCTATTAGTTGTAAAGTTTCATTTTATGGTTTAGGACAGCTGTAGTGTAGTGAGATACTTGTACATGCTTAAAAATGTCTTCATTGCTGAACAGTGTTCTTGATTATAAACGTAGAATTTCCATTTTATTCTGAACCTATATTTTTATTCTGTGTTTTTGTCTTATTCTGGGAACATAAAGCTTATTCATACAAATACAACTCATTCATCAACATTATAATTATTACATTTTTCATCATCATATTTTTTACTGAATAACAACAGAAATATTTAGACTTTGATATAATTATTCCTGTGCATATACATCTTTTTTTTATTACTAAGTGAAATGCTCAGAGACAGAAAAAAATAAATGAGGCATGAAATGAGATAGGTATATAAATATATAACATATATCAGACAAAATATATGAGTAGTAGATTTATAAAACCTAGTACTATATTTAATTTAACTGACACACTTTAAATAGATACATGCCTACTTAATAGAAATCTGAAGACAGCAGCAGAGCAATAGACTTAGCTCTCTCCATATTTCCTTGGTGAGCAGAGATAGGGGATTAATTATAATATTGGTTCAGCATATTAAATGTTTGTTTACGTTAATATAGATACTTGGGCAATGGAGGTTCTGGAGGAATTAGAGGACTCCATAATATATTGAAATAAAACTGAAATCTATGGCCTAGATTACGAGTTTTGTGTCAGAGGCTATGCGGTACTAACGAGCAGTTTTCCCTCACCACTCACTTACATGCAGCGCTGGTATTACGAGTTTTCAGAAACCCGTTGTTAAAAGGCCAGAAGTGAGTGTTGAGCAAAATTTTGCTCATTATTGCACTCCAATACCAGCGCTGCTTAAGTTAGCGGTGAGCTGGTCGTACGTTCTAATGCACGATTTCCCCATAGGAATCAATGGGGAGAGCCATCTGAAAAAAAGTCTAACACCTGCAAAAAAAGAGTAAAACTCAGTAACGCAGCCCCATTGATTCCTATGGGGAAATAAAATTTATGTCTACACCTAACACCCTAACATGACCCAGAGTCTAAACACCCCATATCTTACACTTATTAACCCCTAATCTGCCGCCCTCCACATCACCGACACCTACATTATATTATTAACCCCTAATCTGCCGCTGTGGACACTGCCACCACCTACATTATATATATGAACCTCTAATCTGCTGCCCCCAATGTCGCCACAACCTAACTACACTTTTTAACCCCTAATCTGCCGCCCCCAACGTCGCTGCCACTATAATAAACATATTAACCTGCAAACCTCCGCACTCCCGCCTCGCAACATTAGTTAAGTATTATAAATCCCTAATCTGCCGTCCCTAACATCACCGCCACCTACCTACATTTATTAACCCCTAATCTGCCGCCCCCAACGTCACCGCCACTATATTAAAGTTATTAACCCCTAAATCTAACCCTAAACCTAACACCCACTAACTTAAATATAATTTAAATAAATCTAAATAAATATTCCTATCATTAAATAAATTATTCCAATTTTAAACTGAATACTTACCTATAAAATAAACCCTAAGATAGCTACAATATAACTCATAGTTACATTGTATCTAGCTCAGGGTTTATTTTTATTTTACAGGCAAGTTTGTATTTATTTTAACTAGGTAGAATAGTTATTAAATAGGTATTAACTATTTAATAACTACCTAGCTAAAATAAATACAAAAGTACCTGTAAAATAAAACCTAACCTAAGTTACAATAACACCTAACACTACACTATAATTAAATAAATAAATTAAATAATTTAAATAAAATTACCGAAATTAAATTAAATTAAATTAGCTAAAGTACAAAAAAACCCCAATAAATTACAGAAAATAATAAACAAATTACAGATATTTAAACTAATTACACCTAATCTAATAGCCCTATTAAAATAAAAAAAGCCCCCCCAAATAAATAAAAAACCCTAGCCTAAACTAAACTACCAATAGCCCTTAAAAGGGGGCATTGTCCCAAATTAATCAGCTCTTTTACCTGTAAAAAAAAATACACACAACCGCCCCAACAGTAAAACCCACCACCCACACAACCAACCCCCAAAATAAAATACTATCTAAAAAAAACTAAGCTCCCCATTGCCCTGAAAAGGGCATTTGGATGGGCATTGTCCTTAAAAGGGCAGTTAGCTCTTTTGCCGCCCAAACCCTAACCTAAAAATAAAACCCACCCAAAACACCCTTAAAAAAACCTAACACTAACCCCCTGAAGATCGACTTACTGGAAGAAGTCTTCATCCAAGCCGGGCTGAAGTCCTCAACAAAGCCTGGAGACGTCTTCATCCAAGCCGGGTGAAATGGTCCTCCAGACGGGCAGAATTCTTCATCCAGATGGCATCTTCTTTCTTCATATAGCCCATTTTCAAGACATCCAGTGCGGAGCATCCTCTTCCAACGAAGTCTTCTTACTAAATGACGGTTCCTTTAAGTGACGTCATCCAAGATGGCGTCCCTTAGATTCCGATTCGCTGATTGAATTCTATCAGCCAATCAGAATTAAGGTAGAAAAAAGAATTGAAGTTCAATCCTATTGGCTGATCCAATTAGCCAATAGGATTGAGCTTGCATTCTATTGGCTTATTGGAACAGCCAATAGAATGTGAGCTCAATCCTATTGGCTAATTGGATCAGCCAACAGGATTGAACTTAAATCCTATTGGCTGATTGCATCAGCCAATAGGATTTTTCTACCTTAATTCCAATTGGCTGATAGAATTCTATCAGCCAATCAGCATCTAAGGGACGCCATCTTGGATGACGTCACTTAAAGGATCCGTCATTTAGTAAGAAGACTTTGTTGGAAGAGGATGCTCCACACCGGTTGTTTTGAAGATGGACCCGTTCCATGCCAGATGGATGAAGATAGAAGATGCTGTCTAGATGAAGACTCTGCCCGTCTGGAGGACCACTTTGCCCGGCATGGATCAAGACTTCTCCCGGCTTCGTTGAGGACTTTGGCCCGGCTTGGATAAAGACTTCTCCCGGTAAGACGATCTTCAGGGGGTTAGTGTTAGGTTTTTTTAAGGGTGTTTGGGTGGGTTTTATTTTTAGGTTAGGGTTTGGGCGGAAAAAGAGCTAACTGCCCATTTTCAGGGCAATGGGGAGCTTAGATTTTTTTTTATAGTATTTTTTTGGGGGGGTTCGTTGTGTGGGTGATGGGTTTTAATGTTGGGGGGTTGTTTGTATTTTTTTTTACAGGTAAAAGAGCTGATTACTTTGGGGCAATGCCCCACAAAAGGCCCTTTTAAGGGCTATTGGTAGTTAAGTTTAGGCTAGGGATTTTTTATATTTTTTTTGGGGGGAGGTTATTTTAATAGGGCTATTAAATTAGGTGTAATTAGTTTAAATATCTGTAATTTGTTTATTATTTTCTGTAATTTAGTGTGTTTTTTTGTAATTTAGCTAATTTAATTTAATTTAGGTAATTGTATTTAATTTAGTTAATTTATTTAATTATAGTGTAGTGTTAGGTGTTAGTGTAACTTAGGTTAGGTTTTATTTTACAGGTACATTTGTATTTATTTTAGCTAGGTAGTTATTAAATAGTTAATAACTATTTAATAACTATTCTACCTAGTTAAAATAAATAGAAACTTGCCTGTAAAATAAAAAAAACCTAAGCTAGCTACAATGTAACTATTAGTTATATTGTAGCTAGCTTAGAGTTTATTTTAAAAGTAAGTATTTAGTTTTAAATAGGAATAATTTATTTAATGATATGAATATTTATTTAGATTTATTTAAATTATATTTAAGTTAGTGTGTGTTAGGTTTAGGGTTAGACTTAGGTTTAGAGGTTAATAACATTAATATAGTGGCGGCGACATTGGGGGCGACAGATTAGGGGTTAATAAATGTAGGTAGGTGGCGGAGATGTTAGGAATGGCAGATTATGGGTTAATAATATTAAACTAATGTTGGTGAGGCGGGAGTGCGGCGGTTTAGGGGTTAATATGTTTATTATAGTGGCGGTGACGTTGGGGGCGGCAGATTAGGGGTTAAAAAGTGTAGGTAGTAGGTTGCGGCGACATTGGAGACGGCAGATTAGGGGTTAATAAATATAATGTAGGTGTCGGCGATGTTGGGGGCAGCAGATTAGGGGTTCATAAATATAATGTAGGTTGCGGCGATGTCCAAAGCGGCAGATTAGGGGTTAATAATTTTATTTTAATGTTTACAATGCGGGAGGGCCTCGGTTTAGGGGTTAATATGTAGTTTATGGGTGTTAGTGTACATTTTAGCACTTTAGTTATGAGTTTTATGCTATAGTGTTGTACCATAAAACTCATATCTACTGACTTTTAAATTAGTTAGGACTCTGTCTTGACAGAGTAGGGTGTATCGCTTACTTTTTGGCCTCCCAGGACAGACTCGTAATACCGGCGCTATGGAAGTCCCATAGAAAAAAGACTTTACAAAGTTTACGTAAGTCGTTTTGCGGTAAGGCCAAAGTAGTGTGCGGTGACCCTAAACCTGCAAGACTCTTAATACCAGCGGGCGTAAAAAAGCAGCATTAGAACCTCTTAACGCTGCTTTTTTACCCTAACGCACAACTCGTAATCTAGCAGCATGTTAGTATCATTAAAGTGAAAGTAAAATATTTTTTTTTTTTTTTTTTTTAAATCTTTATTTTATACCAGCTTCAACATGCTAAACTTCCTTAATAAACAGAAAATAACACATTGATTAAAGAGTCAATATACAATCATTTGAACATTACATCATGTCAACCAATATTCTATACAAAACCCATAAACATTTATCAAAACGAAACATGGTGATACAACTCTTCAAAACATTCAGTTTGTCCAAAGATAGAAAAAACGATAAATTAATAAAGACTTCTAAACTCTCATGCTGGAACTGGTGGTTTTCTCATTCCTAGATTATCCCAAAACTAAAAAACAAAAAACAAAACAAAACAAAACAAAAAAAAAAAGATAATGTCTCTAACCACTTTGAACTATATTAAATTCCTAAACGGGTATAATATTTGCTCCTGTTGTGCCTCACCCAATGATCTTATTAAAGGGCCCCATTTTTTGAGAAACAGTTTTACCTCATTTTCTTTAAATGCTTGTGTTGTGTGTTGTTCTAGGATCATCTGTTTCATTAAAAAGTTCTTCAGTTCTACAAAACTGGGTTTTTTCTTATTTTTCCAGTTTTTGAAAATGATGTTCCTAGCAGATAGTACCACTATGTTTCCTAATTTATTATCCTGAATCCGGTCTTCTGCACTAACCAGAAAAAGTATTTGCTCTAAATTAAAATGTATCTGTCTATTAATAATTTTAGATAGCCAAAATTCAATTCTTCGCCAAAATTGCACAATTATTGGGCACTCCCAAACCATATGCACCAGATCCGCCGCTACCATTTTACATTTGGGGCATTTATCAAACTCTTTGTGTCCCCACTTTGACCCTTTTTTAGGAGTATAGTAGGTTTTATATATTAATTTTAAGAGCGCCTCCCTCCATGTCTCTGACATCGTTGTTTTAGCCACATTTTGTATAGATTTTTTGAGATAGTCTGGGTCTATCTGAAAGAGGGAACTCCACTTACCCACTATATGCTCTAAATTAATTAACCCTTCTTGTAGTAATAGCATTTTATACCACAGAGATATAGCATAAATTCCATGTTTGACTATGCCTAACAAAGAATTAATCCTCTCCCAATTCCACTCGTATCCATTATTTCTAACTAGTTTATCTGTATAATGTTTAATTTGCAAATAGGCAAAGAACTCTTTATTATGCAGGCCAAATTCTTCTTTTAACATGTCAAATGACTTAATATATTTTCTATCTGTATTTATAAGCTGATGTATATGTTTAAGTCCTTTCCTTTCCCATTTTTTAAAAGTTACAGAGTTTATGCCTTCAGGAAAGGCCGGGTTGTTCTGGATTTCCAAGTATTTAGATATTTTAAATGAGGCCTTAAATTTTTCACATACTTTTTGCCACGCCCATATGGGATAGTATATTGTTTTTAGTCCCTTTACCTCTCTCGGGAGTTCTAATTTTGATATATGCAGGAGATTTATCATTTTAAACCTGGGAAATAAGCTTAATTCTATTTCAGGTATTGTGTAGTATGCTTTTTCAGTAATCCATTCTGTAGCTATCCTACTCAGAATAAGCCAATTATAATATTCTAGATTCGGGAGCGCAAAACCCCCATTTTCCCTTGTTAACATTATTTTTTTCATTGAAATTCTCGATTTCTTTCCACTCCAAATAAACTTTTGAATATCTGATTGCAGCTTCTTTAAATCTTTTCTAAATATTGGTATTGGGATGTTCTGCATAATATAAAGTATTTTGGGAAAAGTTATCATTTTATATAAATTTATTCTTCCCAAGATAGATAGGGGGAGCTTTGACCAAAATTTAAGTTCCTCACTTATTTTTATAAATAATGGGGTAAAATTCATGCTATACCACTTATCTTCAATTGGAGAGATATATATTCCTAAATATCTTATACCTTCTGGAGAATTTTTAAAACAATCCTTAATTTTTGCATTAATTTGCCCCTTAATCATCATTAACTCTGACTTATTAGAATTTATTTTATACGCTGAGAACGTGCTAAAATGATTTATTATTTCCAATAATTTTGGAATATTTTTCCCCAGGTTACTTACGAAAAGAAGCAGATCGTCTGCACACAAAGCGATCCTGCACTCGTGCTGCGCTATTTTAATTCCTTCTATCTTTTCTCTTAGAACACATGCTAAAGGTTCTATGACAATGTCAAATAGTAAGGGGGACAAGGGGCATCCTTGTCTAGTGCCCCTCTTTAAAATTATGTCACCCGAAATTTGACCGTTGACTAGTAATGCTGTGCGAGGAGAGTTATACAAGTTCTTAATCAACTTAATTATTCTCTTGTGAAATCCAAACTGTATTAAGGAAGTATATAAATGATTCCATTCTATTGAATCAAACGCTTTATGCGCATCTAATGAAATAATAGCTGCATCATAACCCTTATTTTGTGTCCTCTCATAACTTTGCTTTTTAAAATGGTCTAATATGAGGAATACTTTTCTAATATTCGAGGCTGAATTTCTACCTTATAAAAACCCTGTTTGATCTTTATGTATTATCTGATTTAATATCATTTGGAACCTCTCTGCCATTATACCAGTAAGTAGCTTATAATCAACATTTAGTAGGGATATAGGTCTATGTGAATCCATTTGATCACTTTTTTTGTTTGGTTTTAATATCAGAGAGGTCCAAGAAGACGTGAAGTTACTTGACATGTCTTTTCCGTCACTAAAATAAGAATTAAAAAGAGATTTAAGATATGGTGTTATATGTTCTGATAAGATTTTATAGTACTCACTAGGTAATAGATCTGGACCAGGAGACTTATTATTCTTCAAATTTTTAATCGCCTTTTCAATTTCTCTCTCTGTAATCGGTTCTATGATTTTGTTCATCTCCTCTGCATCTACCTTTGGGAGATTTAGATTAGACCAAAATTTTTCTTTATTATTTAAATCTAGGCTTTCAGCACTATATACCTTTTGATAATATTCTTCCAATGCTTTCATAATCTCCTCTGTTTTAGTCAATTCGACTCCCTCTTTATTCAGAACAGAAATAAAATTATGTCCCTTAGATTTATTGACTAATTTTGCAAGTAACTTTCCAGTTTTATTCCCATATCTAACATATTTTGCACTAACCTTAATCTCTTGTTGCGCAGTACTATTCAACAGCCATAAATCTCTAGCTTCTTTAGCTTCTCCAAACTTCTTCCAATTAAACTTGGAAGGCTCAGCTATGACTTTATTATATGTTGCAGTGAGCCTTCTGGTAATCTCCTTCTCCCTTTTTTTTATTTTTTTTTTAGTCATACACAAGTATGCAATGACTTCTCCTCTTAATACAGTTTTGGATGCTTCCCAAAAGAGTTCCGGCCTATCCGAATATTCATGATTATTACAGACATAATCCTGCCACTTTGTAGCTAGAAATGTTTTGAACTTCACATTCTCCAGAAGATAAGTTGGAAAATGAAATCTTTTAATAATTGAGTTGCCCTTATTTATCTTTAATTTTAATGTTATAGGAGCGTGATCTGACAAGATTATGTCTCTTATTGTAGTATCTACTTCAATATCAAATAGTTTTTCCGAGATCAGAAACATATCTATTCTGGAGAAGGTCTTGTGGGTTTTTGACAAACATGTATAATCTTTATTTACCGGATTTTTTTCTCTCCAAATATCCTTAACATTTAGATTATTCCTAAGTTTTTTAAGAAGTTTGGATTCAAGATTATCCCTTTTGCTCTTTTGGATATTTCCTCCTTCTCTAAACCTATCTATTGGTACTTGTGAAACCATATTAAAATCGCCTCCCCATATAAGTACACCCTCTACTTCATCCATTATATGTGTCTGAAGATCTATCCAAAACTTAGGAGAATGTTCATTTGGCCCATATACATTACAAATTGTAAAAATTTTTCTCTGTAATTCTATTTTCAAAAGTATATATCTCTCATTTGGGTCTAAAAAACAAAACTTTATCTTAAAATCTAAGTTTTTCTTTAGTAGGATAGCTACACCTCTCTTTCTATTCTTACAAGGAGTACCAAGTACTGTTCCAACCCAATTAGTTTTCAGCTTTTCCAACTCTTTCTTTTTTAAGTGGGTCTCCTGTATTAATGCTATATCTGTCTCGATGATTTTGAGCTGTCTAAGGATTGCTTTCCTTTTTAGAGGGGAGGTGATTCCACCTACATTCCATGAGGTTAAATTAATAGACCCTGATATATCTTATATAAAGGGAAATATAAAGAGACTCAACAGATAACAAAACAAAAAAAAAATAAAAAAAAAAAAATAAATAATAAAAAAATTCTACATGGTGCTCGGACATGTGGAAATATCTTAATCAAATCAAATTTCTCTTTAAGCAGACTTAACATCTAAATTCTAACTTGTAGCCTATAGTCCTTCATTTCATTTAGTACCTTTCAAAAATAATTCAGCTTCATTTATATTTTCTAACATTTTAATTCCCTTTGCCTCCTGGATTCGAATCCTAGCAGGATATATTAAAGTAGCATTCACTCCTTTTTCTATTATTTGGGTACAAAATGGAGCCATCTCTCTACGTTTATTTGAGACTTCTGCAGAGTAATCTTGGAAGATTAGAATTTTCCTATCTTCAATGATTACTTCCTTCTTTTTTCTGTAATAGTGGAGCATCTTTAATTTATCTTGAAAATTAAGAAATTTGGCGATAATGGGTCTTGGTCTATCATTACTTCTATCTTCTCTGAGTGGGCCTATTCTATGACTCCTCTCAATCACAAAAGGTAGTTCATTAGCAGGGATCTCTAGCATTTCTGGGAGAGTAATGGATATGAATTTGTTTAGATCCTTAAATTGGGTTTGCTCTGGGAGACCTATTACTTTCAGATTATTTCGTCTGGCTCTGTTTTCTAAGTCATCTGCCTTGATCTGTAGTTCCCTTATTCTTTTCTCCATTCTTATTATTTTAGTCTCGTTTATATTATTGTTGTCTTCTATATCTGAGACCCTTTGCTCCACTTCAGATATTCTTTTAGAAAATTGCCTGACTTCAGAGGCTAGCCCTGTAATTTCTGCCTTAATCTGGTCAAATTGGGGAATAAAAATCTCTGAAATGTTTTTAATCAATGTCACAGTGTCTATCTGATTAAAACTCTCGTTATTTGCTTCAGCCATTGTTTCATTATTCCCTTTGTTTTTTTTTTCCCTATTTCTGGCTGACATTGCTGGAGATTGGTTTTTTTTCTGTGTCAAAAACTTATCCATATAAGTGAGTGTCCCCCTTATTTCCCTCCTATGAGGATTGTTTATGTGAAAGTGGAAGAAAAAAAAAAAAAGAATAAACTTCCAATCTGTGAAAAATAGTGTATATCACTATACCAAATCCCCCCTTCCTCCCGTTACCTCCCCCCCTTCTTCTCCCCCTTAACACACAAAAAGCAAAAGAAAAAGAAAAAAAAGAATAAAAAAAAAAAAAAAAAAAAAATATTTAAAAAAAAAGGAAATGTGATTTAGTGCTTAATACTTATAAGTAAAAAAAAAAAAAAAAAAGAAAAAAAAATGAAAATAAGACCAGCCTCTGTCAGCTGTATAGGGCAGCTTACTAAATTAAAGTAGATAGTTACACTTAAACAAAAATAAGCTTGCTTAGGTAGGTTCTTCCCACCCCCTAACTTTATCGATTATACCCCTTTTCAGGTATAGCAGCCTCCTTTGCCAAAATCTTGAGCCAAATAGATATAACAAAATAAGAATTCTTATTCACATGGTCTTTAAACTATACAGTGAATTACATGATACTTTCTTAACTCTTTGCTAGACCTCTATTTTACAGGTTAAGTCTAGTCAGTGTAGCAAGCACACCCTTTATAAAACTTTGATTATTAATATTATCTGTCCTGGAACCAGTTGCAGATATCAAAAGCCAGAGTCTTTACTTTATCAAATCACAGTCTTATGGATTTTTTCTCTCTCGTGCTTTATACCGTTCTTTTCCCCCTTTACCCCTTTTCTAATGTCTCCAATTTAAATATTGAGGGGGAGAGAGAAAACAGAGAAAGGCAATACACATAGGAGATTTCCACCTTGTTCCTTAACCATGCATTCACCTCGCCAATTTCCATGCAACAATGTCTCTTTACTCCACAATTACTCCCAGCGAGGGCTTACCGTATCTCTCGTGGTATTCGCCAATGTTCTCTACTCCATCAGCAAGGAGCTGGTTGCCTGTTTCTCCTCTGCTTTGAGCAAGGCATAACACACGCTGGTGTCCTCACCAACCCGCAAACAGGAGAGCGGCAGTATCTGATGACGTATATCGGCGGAGACTCCCTCTGCCTCCGGCAGCCGCCCCACAAGCCCTGCGCTCCCAGCTGAAGGATGACACACGGGGCCCTCGGAGTGTACCAGCACCGGCGTCCAGATCACCCGCTTCCGCGTCTGCTCAAAACCAGGTGAGCCGCTTTACAGGTTAAACCTTCTCTTCTTCAAGCCAGTGATTTTCAGCGTAGCCGTCAGCATCGTATGCAGAGCGGGTGAGCTAACACTGTGGAGCTCCTGGGCTGCAATCTTCCCTCCTTAGGAAAGCACTTGTAGGCACTTTGTTTTAGATAGGCATCCACTTCTGATAATCTTCTTGTTGTGCTGTATTGTCAGGCTGCCAGTTTCGCTAGCCGTGTATATCTTTGATAACAGATATGGGGCACCAGATTTGTTCAGTCTCCCGACTTGCATTAAGCTTTATTTCCACCGTCCTTCCGTTGAGTCTGTTGCCCAAGACTCAAGCCACTTTCCTGGGCTAAGGAAAAAAGCGTTGAGGGGGAAGGGTGTATCTCCCTTCTAGCTGTAACCAACACGGAGCAACAGCGCACCTTCACCTGCTAGCTCCTCCCCTCCGCCACACCTGATCCTCTGCATCGAAAGTAAAATATTTTGATATAAAATATTTATGTGCCCCCTTTTCATTTACTTTATTACTAAAATTAGCAGCATTTCAAATTCTCAGAGCAGACTTCTCAACACTAACCCTGCTACACTTAATTTATCAATGAGCTTTAGCAGATAACACTTGCAAAACAATGCAGACTTTACTAACATAATGACCATGGGTTTCTTTGTCCTCTGCAGACTCACGCCTCGATTGGCTCAACAAAATAAAGAAATTGGTGTGTAGAGTTTGTCTATTGAAAACCAGTTGCAGAAAACACAATATTAATGTGTTTTAAAAATATTTAGACTTGGCTCGTCTGGTATGTTATTCTATAGCAAGATAACAGAAATGCCATTTTACTTACAAAGGGTGTATTGTCCCTTTACCTCTTATTGTGTTCTTAATAATTAGATATGTTAATTTGTTTTATTACAAATGAAAAGTTGTAAGGAAAATTATATATTCCTTTTCGTTTTTATGAAAAAAATATACAAACAAATGTGCCAGTTAAATTTAAAGAAAACAAATAAATATTGACGAGAAATTCATGAATATTCATTAGTTTTCTTTAAATTACCTTAAAGGTTAAAATACATACCCGTTTAGAAGCAGTGGAATATTTCATGGAAAAGGACAGCGAATTGAGTCAGGAACAAAGAGAGTTTGTTCTGGAGGGTATCTCCTATATCCTCAGCCATAATTACTTCAACGACAGAGGAGTGTTCTACAACCAGATATGCGGAACAGCTATGGGGACCAGGTTTGCGCCTAGCTACACTAACTTGTATATGGGTAAATGGGAGAACCTCTTTTGGGACTCCTGCCCAGCAGGCGCAGACCTGGTCCTATACAAAAGATACATAGATGACATCCTCATTATATGGAGAGGATCTGTGGAAGACCTCCAACACACTATTAGTGTGATGAATAACAACACTATGAACTTAAAATTCACGTACGAGATAAGTAAGAACAACATTCACTTTTTGGACTTAGACATAATGATAAAAGAAGGAAGAGTGTCTACCTCCACGTACTTCAAGGATGTGGATTGTAGCAATTACATCCATCAGACCAGCTGCCACCATCATAGATGGAAATCAAACATCCCGAAAGGACAACTAATGAGGATCAGAAAGAATTGCTCAGACATAGAGAAATGGAAAGAACAGTCAAAGATCCTAAAAGAAAGATTCATGGATAGAGGATACGATGTGGAAACCATAAACAAAACGATTGAAGAAGTGGAGAAAATGGATAGAGGGTCTATGTTGACATATAAAAATAAGGATAAGACTCTAGAAAGGGACAACATCATACAGGTACCTTTCATTTCTGAATACAGCAAAAATAGGTTTCTAATAGAAAAAATAATAAAGAAGCACTGGCACTTTCTGAAAGAGGATAACATAATTGGGAAGGATCTAAAAGAATCCCCAACATTCACTTACAGAAAAACGAAAAATCTTAAAACATTGATCGCCCCTAGTGTCCCTAAAGTGACCAGGAAAACCACAATGAAAGATCTGTATGGGAAACAATTAAAACGTTTCTTTCATTGCCTTTCATGCAAAGCTTGCAAACATGGCAAGAAGAGTCACACATTCAAATCCAATATTACACAGAAATCTTTTAATATGAAAGAAATGATTAGATGCCAGGATTCGGGCATCATATACTTAATTGAATGTGGATGCAGATTACAATATGTAGGGCAAACCTCTAGGAAACTTCGAGACAGAATCCGCGAGCACCTTTTACAGATAAAATGGGGAAAGGAAGATTTTCCGCTATACATTTTAAAGAAACACATAAGGGAAGTAACAAAACCTTTAAATATATGGGCATCAGTAGACCCACTAAAAATTGGAGAGGGGGGGATTTTGAAAGACAACTTCTGAAAGTAGAATCAAAGTGGATCTTCCTACTAGATTGCACCTTCCCCAAAGGTTTAAACAGCAACACGGAAATATTCCACCTACTATAAGAGAAGCAAAAAATACTCCTCTTCGAATTTATCTCCCATTGACTCTCCACAAGACAACTGAAAACATGGGAAGATGGGAAGAAAGTGGACTGTTTCAACCAAAAGCTCCATTCCTAATTCCAAAACAAAAAGAATTTTTAAAATGTTTTTTATAAAAGTTTAAAAAAGTTTCAAATAATTTTTTAAAAGAGGTTTAAAGGTCTTAAAGGTTTTTTAGAAAATGTTTTAACAATATATAATTGAATATATAGGACCATCTTTGGGAAGTACATTAGCCATCCCCAAACCTATTGGCAGACTCCCAAACTAGCATAGGACACTGAGACCCTCAAGTTTTACCCCTCCATTCAGATTTTAGTAGGGGAATTAAGGTTTTAGCAAGTTACAATATTATTATCATTTATAGGTTGTATATAGATACATCTGATTTCTCATTAATAGATTTTATATATTTTAAAATCTTTGTTAATAAGTATTGTAAGCCTTTGAACATTTTTGTGCATATTTTTAAATATTTTTTTGTATATAATAGGTCATATTCTAACAAATATTAACCGATACCTCAGTACCGATATATATGCATCCCCATTCATTTGTACTTATTTATATTTAACCAGATATTCTGAGCTACCAATACCAATGTCTATATTATGGTTTTTTATATAGAATATATTTTTTAGACAATTTGATTTTTATTTCCATATATATATACTTCCATTTCCACATATATATTAACTCCTATTTTTTACATATTGACATAATTATATTTCCATCCATTTACAAGGCTTCATTATCATTTGCCTTACCATTATACCTGATACCCCCTTGACATATTTAGCATGTGTTACTAGTATGCCAAAACCGCCAAATACATGAGACGATATCTGGAAGTGCACACGCACGACGCGCGTCACTTCCAGTCTGCACATATACGGCACTTCCGGTTGGTATACATATCCGGTATAAACATCCGGAAAGCGGACACACAAGGAGTACCATGTAAATATAATAAATCTAAAGACAAAAACCCACAAATTAAGGCATACTAGAGATGGGGGCTAACATGTCAACAAACTTTGGAAATGTGGCTTTTATAGCGAATTTTTGGCACAAATTTTTGGCGCGAAATTTGGGCGCAAATTTACAAATCATCCTATTGGCTATCAGAATACATTTAAGGTGTAGAAGCCAGATAGCTGCTACCAGTCTTGAGAAAGGTCCCTGAGGACCGAAAGCGTTGGCTATATACTGGTATTGCAGCTCAGAATATATCTGGTGAGTAGAATACTTATATTGCTCTTTTATGGTGATTTTATTGCACTATGTCTGATTTCTGTATACTTTTTTAGGTACAGGAGGATATCCCAATACATTGATAACCCTTTGAGAAGAGGAACATCAACCCAGCACCTTATACATTCACATTTGGAATAATTTGGAGCTATTCACAATCCTTATATTGTTTATTTGAACATTATTAGACAATTATTTGATTATTCTACTTCATAATTTTTATACATTTTTTCCTCACATTTTTTCTTCACAAGGATTCACTATTTGCAAGGACTTTCATAGGCCAATTTTTTGGATATATATTTTCAAAGACACATTTTTAGGTGTACACCTTCATTATTATATATATATATTAAAAAAAACACATATGGGTTGCTGATCACAACTCATATATTTATATATTTGTATTTTTATATTTTATATATATTTTTTCTTTTTTCATATATTTTTTTCACACATTTTTTGATTTTCTCACCTGGATTGGAGTTTTCTACACATCACATATATATATATATATATATATATATATATATATATATATATATATATATATATATATATATATAAAAACAAACATAGGGTAAGATTTAAGTCTAGAAAAGAAAGGGGCACCTCATAGTGAACTCTGTGTGCAAATGGACTGGGAGTAATAAAGAGTAAAACTCACAATTAAGATGGCACTTGTAAAAGTGCAAATGGGCAGGCTGGCAATCACAGTAGTCAGCTCACTGGATACTGATCCCGTATCAGGGGTAGCTCAGAGATTTCTCCTGCGTCTGGGCGGATGTACTTTCCAATTTTACAGTCTTCGGTAGGGGTGCATCAGTGTGAAACACACATAAAACTCGGATGAATGTTGTGTTAGGAAACAAACCGCTTGTGGTATCATCACATAAAAGATACTTCCGTAGAAGTAAAAAGCAGACTCCTCCGTAATGAAACTTAAAAACAAGGTTTTAATTAATACTTTGCAACCATAGACACGGTCATTTCATCAAGCAAAAGACATATAGAAACAAATGAAAAGCTGCTTTCTTTATGCAGCCACATTGCATTTTATTGGCTATACAGAGTTTTCAAATCATCCTATGATATGTGGAGGTCAAGTCTGCAGGTGTCTATAAATTGAAGTGGATAATTAGCTCTGCATTAAGTTAAAAAATAGCTAATAATAAATATATAACCAACTTTATTGTCGGTTTTATTTATAAATAATGTAAATCGTAAATTGATCTAAGAAGGTTCATGGATGCAATTGCGGATATTTGGAGAACTGCTAGAGGTTCATAAAAAACAATCGGCTAGATTACGAGTTGTGTGTTAGTCTTAAAAAGCAGCGTTAACAGGTCCTAACACTGCTCTTTCCCTACCGCTGCTATTACGAGTCTTTCAGGTTTAGGGGCACCGCACACTTCTTTGGCCTTAACGCAAAACAACTTACGTAAACTTCGTAAAGTCTTTTTTCTATGGGACTTCCATAGCACCAGTATTACGAGCTTGTCCTGGGAGGCCAAAAAGTGAGCAGTACACCCTACCCCGTCAAGGGTCCTAACGCATTTAAAAGTCAGTAGTTAAGAGTTTTATGGTACAACACTGTAACATAAAACTCATAACTAAAGTTCTAAAAAGTACACTAACACCCATAAACTACCTATTAACCCCTAAACCGAGGCCCTGCCGCATTGCAAACACTAAAATAAAATTTGTAACCCCTAATCACCATCTACATTATATTTATGAACCCCTAATCTATTACCCCCAACATCGCCGACACCTACATTATATTTATTAACCCCTAATCTACCGCCCCCAATGTTGCCGCAATTTACCTACACTTACTAACCCCTAATCTGCCACCCCAAACGTCGCCACCACTGTAATAAACATATTAACCCCTAAACTGCTGCACTCCCGCCTCACAAACATTAGTTAAATATTATTAACCCCTAATCTGCCATCCCTAACATCACCGCCACCTACCTACATTTATTAACCCCTAAACCTAAGTCTAACCCTAACACCCCCTAATTGAAATATAATTTAAATAAATCTAATAAAATTCCTATCACTACCTAAATAATTCCTATTTAAAACTAAATACTTACCTGTAAAATAAACCCTAAGCTAGATACAATATGACTAATAGTTACATTGTAGCTATCTTAGGGTTTATATTTATTTTACAGGCAAGTTTGTATTTATTTTAAAAAAAAGGAGAGGTCTTGTAAGGGCGCTAATAGCTGAAGATACTTATGTGAAATTATTTGTATTATCTGTGGTAGATATTCGTGGTAAAGTGAAATCAGATAGGAACAGTTTCTAAAAAACAAGTGATTTATTTGGTTACAATATGATTGGAAAAATATATATAGAGACGTCTCTAGTACAATTCAATTAAAAACAATAATGAAAATTAGCATAAAAAATAAAAAGTGGTACTGATTAGTACTTCATGAGAAATTTAGGTTACTGATTAATAGTTTAGTCACAAAAAAATTCTATTGGGGTGTGACTAAACAGTTAGCCAAAATTTCTCGTGAGTTATTAAGTTTACATACAGTTACACATAGAAATCTATTTAAAATACAAATACCGGCTTGATAAAACTTATTGCAAAGACTATATATAGTGCAAAAAATATATAAAATGGAGCTTAAAGAGGAGCTGTGCATAAGAGGAAAATTATATAGGGTTATGCTCTAACTCGGATTAGATCAATCCTTTATATCTGTATTCTCAGTGAACTAATTGACATGTCCATATGTATGAACCAAGAGAAATGTCCAGTAATCTTATACTGCTGGTAGTCTAGGATTACAGTTCGCAATCTTTCATGTAGATGGTACCTTATAGTAAGCTTGAGTAACAGCAGGGTATCCTGTGCGTCCTGCAGCTTAGTTCTTCTGAAAGTGTCCTCGTGTTGTTGGCGTCTGACGTCACACCCGATGTGTGGGGGCTTGTCTTGCGTCTGCCAATCACTGCTTAGACAGTTGTTAGTATCCAAAATACCTTTTTACATCCGATATTATGTATTCACAATTCTTCTTGTATCTGATACTTGTACTTATTTAGGCACCGATCAGCAAAGAAGTATCCGTTGAGAGTAAATTCACCTGCACTTAGTGCTGTTAGCACGCAGGTTCCGATGAAGTTTCTCCTTAATGTCCTTTGTTGACAGTCAACCCGGGTTGGTTCAAACAGCTAAAAGAATAGTGGAGTCAATAATACAGTCTTTAACTTCTACGCGTTTCACTCCCTCCAGGAGCTTTATCAAGAATGATTTGGACTGTTTGACTCCTCTCTTTAATAGGTGTATTCTGAATCCCATTGGTTCATGGTAATCCCATAGTTAAGGTGGTATAATTTATTTGCACTTGCTCCTAATACATTGCTCCATTATATTGTTGATCATAAATCAGCTAGTCATATATACCAAACATATTTAAATATCAGATTCTGAAAGAGCCATAAAACATTTTTCTTTGTATTAAGACCGATAAAAGAAATGTGGTTAAAAATAGACCAAATGTCTTCAAATTGAATCTAAAAGCCTAAAGGATACAGGTTATGGGGAAATTAGATTAATTGTGTTTAACATGCATAAAAAATATATATATATTCCCTAATCGAGAAGAAATGGTGAGATGTCCAGTTCTGAATTTAGACCTTTGGGGAATAACGTGTCAAATTTAAAGATTTACTCTGCCTCTTTTAGAAGCAGTTTTTTCTGTATGTCCCCACCTCTCCAGTGTTTTTCTACTTTGTATATACCCCAATAAGATAGATCTTTTGTATTGCCCTTATGCATGGTTTTAAAATGTTTATAAAGATGTGTGTCCTCTATTCCATTCTCTATATTATTGAGATGTTCCCTGATTCTATCTCTCAGAGTTCTCTTAGGCCTAGATTTGGAGTTCGGCGGTAAAAGGGCTGTTAACGCTCCGCGGGTTTTTTTCTGGCCGCACCATAAATTTAACTCTGGTATCGAGAGTTCAAACAAATGCTGCGTTAGGCTCCAAAAAAGGAGCGTAGAGCATATTTACCGCAAATGCAACTCTCGATACCAGAGTTGCTTACGGACGCGGCCGGCATCAAAAACGTGCTCGTGCACGATTCTCCCATAGGAAACAATGGGGCAGTTTGAGCTGAAAAAAAACCTAACACCTGCAAAAAAGCAGCGTTCAGCTCTTAACGCAGCCCCATTGTTTCCTATGGGGAAACACTTCCTACGTCTGCACCTAACACTCTAACATGTACCCCGAGTCTAAACACCCCTAACCTTACACTTATTAACCCCTAATCTGCCGCCCCCGCTATCGCTGACCCCTGCATTACACTTTTAACCCCTAATCTGCCGCTCCGTAAACCGCCGCCACCTATGTTATCCCTATGTACCCCTAATCTGCTGCCCTAACATCGCCGACCCCTATGTTATATTTATTAACCCCTAATCTGCCCCCCACAACGTCGCCGACACCTGCCTACACTTATTAACCCCTAATCTGCCGAGCGGACCTGAGCGCTACTATAATAAAGTTATTAACCCCTAATCCGCCTCACTAACCCTATCATAAATAGTATTAACCCCTAATCTGCCCTCCCTAACATCGCCGACACCTACCTTCAATTATTAACCCCTAATCTGCCGACCGGAGCTCACCGCTATTCTAATAAATGTATTAACCCCTAAAGCTAAGTCTAACCCTAACACTAACACCCCCCTAAGTTAAATATAATTTTTATCTAACGAAATAAATTAACTCTTATTAAATAAATGATTCCTATTTAAAGCTAAATACTTACCTGTAAAATAAATCCTAATATAGCTACAATATAAATTATAATTATATTATAGCTATTTTAGGATTAATATTTATTTTACAGGCAACTTTGTAATTATTTTAACCAGGTACAATAGCTATTAAATAGTTAAGAACTATTTAATAGTTACCTAGTTAAAATAATAACAAATTTACCTGTAAAATAAATCCTAACCTAAGATATAATTAAACCTAACACTACCCTATCAATAAAATAATTAAATAAACTACCTACAATTACCTACAATTAACCTAACACTACACTATCAATAAATTAATTAAACACAATTGCTACAAATAAATACAATTAAATAAACTATCTAAAGTACAAAAAATAAAAAAGAACTAAGTTACAGAAAATAATAAAATATTTACAAACATAAGAAAAATATTACAACAATTTTAAACTAATTACACCTACTCTAAGCCCCCTAATAAAATAACAAAGCCCCCCAAAATAAAAAATTCCCTACCCTATTCTAAAATACAAATATTACAAGCTCTTTTACCTTACCAGCCCTGAACAGGGCCCTTTGCGGGGCATGCCCCAAGAATTTCAGCTCTTTTGCCTGTAAAAAAAAACATACAATACCCCCCCCCCAACATTACAACCCACCACCCACATACCCCTAATCTAACCCAAACCCCCCTTAAATAAACCTAACACTACCCCCCTGATGATCTTCCTACCTTGTCTTCACCATGCCAGGTTCACCGATCCGTCCTGGCTCCAAGATCTTCATCCAACCCAAGCGGGGGCTAGACATCCACTGAAGAAGTCCAGAAGAGGGTCCAAAGTCTTCCTCCTATCCGGCAAGAAGAGGACATCCGGACCGGCAAACATCTTCTCCAAGCGGCATCTTCTATCTTCTTCCATCCGATGACGACCGGCTCCATCTTGAAGACCTCCAGCGCGGATCCATCCTCTTCTTCCGACGACTAGACGACGAATGACGGTTCCTTTAAGGGACGTCATCCAAGATGGCGTCCCTCGAATTCCGATTGGCTGATAGGATTCTATCAGCCAATCGGAATTAAGGTAGGAATTTTCTGATTGGCTGATGGAATCAGCCAATCAGAATCAAGTTCAATCCGATTGGCTGATCCAATCAGCCAATCAGATTGAGCTCGCATTCTATTGGCTGTTCCGATCAGCCAATAGAATGCGAGCTCAATCTGATTGGCTGATTGGATCAGCCAATCGGATTGAACTATATTCTGATTGGCTGATTCCATCAGCCAATCAGAAAATTCCTACCTTAATTCCGATTGGCTGATAGAATCCTATCAGCCAATCGGAATTCGAGGGACGCCATCTTGGATGACGTCCCTTAAAGGAACCGTCATTCGTCGTCTAGTCGTCGGAAGAAGAGGATGGATCCGCGCTGGAGGTCTTCAAGATGGAGCCGGTCATCATCGGATGGAAGAAGATAGAAGATGCCGCTTGGAGAAGATGTTTGCCGGTCCGGATGTCCTCTTCTTGCCGGATAGGAGGAAGACTTTGGACCCTCTTCTGGACTTCTTCAGTGGATGTCTAGCCCCCGCTTGGGTTGGATGAAGATCTTGGAGCCAGGACGGATCGGTGAACCTGGCATGGTGAAGACAAGGTAGGAAGATCATCAGGGGGGTAGTGTTAGGTTTATTTAAGGGGGGTTTGGGTTAGATTAGGGGTATGTGGGTGGTGGGTTGTAATGTTGGGGGGGGGTATTGTATGTTTTTTTTTACAGGCAAAAGAGCTGAAATTCTTGGGGCATGCCCCGCAAAGGGCCCTGTTCAGGGCTGGTAAGGTAAAAGAGCTTGTAATATTTGTATTTTAGAATAGGGTAGGGAATTTTTTATTTTGGGGGGCTTTGTTATTTTATTAGGGGGCTTAGAGTAGGTGTAATTAGTTTAAAATTGTTGTAATATTTTTCTTATGTTTGTAAATATTTTATTATTTTCTGTAACTTAGTTCTTTTTTATTTTTTGTACTTTAGATAGTTTATTTAATTGTATTTATTTGTAGCAATTGTGTTTAATTAATTTATTGATAGTGTAGTGTTAGGTTAATTGTAGGTAATTGTAGGTAGTTTATTTAATTATTTTATTGATAGGGTAGTGTTAGGTTTAATTATATCTTAGGTTAGGATTTATTTTACAGGTAAATTTGTTATTATTTTAACTAGGTAACTATTAAATAGTTCTTAACTATTTAATAGCTATTGTACCTGGTTAAAATAATTACAAAGTTGCCTGTAAAATAAATATTAATCCTAAAATAGCTATAATATAATTATAATTTATATTGTAGCTATATTAGGATTTATTTTACAGGTAAGTATTTAGCTTTAAATAGGAATCATTTATTTAATAAGAGTTAATTTATTTCGTTAGATAAAAATTATATTTAACTTAGGGGGGTGTTAGTGTTAGGGTTAGACTTAGCTTTAGGGGTTAATACATTTATTAGAATAGCGGTGAGCTCCGGTCGGCAGATTAGGGGTTAATAATTGAAGGTAGGTGTCGGCGATGTTAGGGAGGGCAGATTAGGGGTTAATACTATTTATGATAGGGTTAGTGAGGCGGATTAGGGGTTAATAACTTTATTATAGTAGCGCTCAGGTCCGCTCGGCAGATTAGGGGTTAATAAGTGTAGGTAGGTGTCGGCGACGTTGAGGGGGGCAGATTAGGGGTTAATAAATATAACATAGGGGTCGGCGATCTTAGGGGTAGCAGATTAGGGGTACATAGGGATAACGTAGGTGGCGGCGATTTGCGGTCGGAAGATTAGGGGTTAATTATTTTAAGTAGCTTGCGGCGACGTTGTGGGGGGCAAGTTAGGGGTTAATAGATATAATACAGGGGTCGGCGGTGTTAGGGGCAGCAGATTAGGGGTACATAAGTATAACGTAGGTGGCGGTCGGCAGATTAGGGGTTAAAGATTTTAATCGAGTGGCGGCGATGTGGGGGGACCTCGGTTTAGGGGTACATAGGTAGTTTATGGGTGTTAGTGTACTTTAGGGTACAGTAGTTAAGAGCTTTATAAACCGGCGTTAGCCAGAAAGCTCTTAACTCCTGCTATTTTCAGGCGGCTGGAATCTTGTCGTTAGAGCTCTAACGCTCACTGCAGAAACGACTCTAAATACCGGCGTTAGGAAGATCCCATTGAAAAGATAGGCTACGCAAATGGCGTAGGGGGATCTGCGGTATGGAAAAGTCGCGGCTGTAAAGTGAGCGTTAGACCCTTTAATCACTGACTCCAAATACCAGCGGGCGGCCAAAACCAGCGTTAGGAGCCTCTAACGCTGGTTTTGACGGCTACCGCCGAACTCTAAATCTAGGCCTTAGTTTCTCCGAAATAAAAAAGATTGCAGGTGCATTTTAGGACATAAATATTGCCTTTATGTGAGCATCTTATGAGTTCTTTAATTAGTATGGTGTTATTAGGACCTATCTGAATCATATTGGATTTATTGCTGTGCTTACATGATTTACATGTGTAACATGGGAAGAAACCTGTTAGCTTCTGTCCATGAAGATCTTTTTGTATTAGTTTTTATTCTTGGTTTTTTTTAGTTCACTGGGTGCAAGGGCTGATTTTAAATTACTTGCTTTTTTAAAAACAAAACTGGGGTTGTCTGTTACTTTTTCTCCCAAAATGTTATCTTCCTTAATGAGATGCCAGTGCCTTTTTATAATTTTTTTCACCACATTATGGTCAACGTGGTAATCAGTTATGAAAGGAATTTTTATTACATTTTCGTCTGTATTTGTTTTTTCTTTGTATACTAGCAATGATTCCCTATTGGTATTTTTAGCCCTTTCTAATGCTTTTTTGGTATGCATTGTGTTATAACCTCTTGAGTTAAATCTTTCAATTAGTGTTCCTGCCTGGTCTTCAAAATCTGCCAACCTAGAGCAGTTTTTTCGGACTCTTAGACACTGTCCTAATGGTATATTGTCTTTCCAGGCTTCCAGGTGACAACTTTTGGCATGCAAATAATTGTTACAATCAACTTGTTTGAAATATGTTTTTGTCTCTATCTTGTTGCCCAGTGCCATAATTTCCAAATCCAGGAAGGTGATTGTCTCTTTGCTTTGGTTATGTGTAAAATGCAAACCTAGATTATTTTGGTTCATTTTTTCAAACATTTGGATTAGATCGGTTTCTTGCCCTTTCCAAATTATTATAAGGTCATCAATGTACCTTTTGTAGAGTACAAGGTTTGCACCATAGCCGCCGGGTCCAAAGAAATTTTCTTCCCAGAGACCCATAAAAAGATTGGCGTAGCTAGGTGCAAACCTTGTACCCATGGCTGTTCCTTCTATTTGGAGATAAAACTTGTTATTAAAGGAGAAATAATTGTTCATTAGAATAAATTTGATGCTACTCAAAATAAATTCCTTATGTATTTCTGGCATGTCTGTATCTTTTGTTAGATAGTGGTTGATTGCCTCCATACCTTTTTTGTGGTCTATCACTGTGTACAGTGACGTTACGTCACAGGTGGCTAAATACATATCATCTTCCCATTGGAAAGTATTTAAGATGTTAAGTACTTGAGTAGAGTCCCTCAAATAGGAACCTAAGTTTGTTACATATTTTTGCAGATAGCCATCTACATATCTTGAAAGATTGGAGGAGATAGAGTCAATCCCTGATATGATGGGCCTACCAGGGGGATCGGTTAGGCTCTTGTGAATTTTTGGTAGAAAGTAAAAGATCGGTATTCGTGGATTTTGAGGAGTTAGAAATTGGAATTCTTTTTCATTTAATATACCTGATCTTTTACCCTCTACCAACAATTTATTCAATGTTTGTACATATTTATTTGTAGGATTGAGATCCAATTTTTTATATGTTGTAGTATTGTCTAAGAGTCTATGGGCTTCAATGAGATATTTTGTGGTGTCCATCACGACTATACCGCCGCCCTTATCTGCAGATTTTATAGTTATATCTTTATTGTTCTGTAGGTTATTTATGATGGCTTTTTATTTCAGGCTTAGATTAAACTTTTTTGGTTGTTGGGGATTACATCTTTTGATGTCTTTGAGAACTAGTTTTTCGAAGGTGTCTAGATAATTCCCTTTTGATTGTATAGGGTTAAATTTAGGTTTTAGATTAGAGTGATTGATTTTGACGGATGTTTGTGTATTTAGCTGTCTCTCTATAGGGTTTTTTAGGAAATGTCTTTTCAAGGTGAGATTTCTCACAAATTTCTTCACATGTATAAAAGTATTAAATTTGTTGAGTCTGGCAGTGGGAGCATATGTAAGACCTAGGCTCAGAACTTTTTCTTCCTCTTTGTTTAAGGGAGTACTACTTAAGTTATATATTCCTTGCTTGTGGTTAGTTATCTCCCTCTTTTTGCTACTTTTTCTGGATAGTCCCCTTCCTCTCTTTCCTCTAATCCCCTTTTTCTCCTGGGATTTATTGCTGTTTCTAGCTGAAAAAGGTCTCTTGAGGTGCCCTCTTTCAGAGGGCTTTTCTCTAAAAAAAGTGGGGAATCACTATGTATTTGGTTCTCTCTTCTTTGCTCTAAGTCTCTTAGAGGTTCAAACCTATTGTATGTCGGAGTTCTCTAAGAGTCCCATTGTCTGTTTTCTCTCCTATATGTTCTTGGATACTCCCACTCATTGGGTTTTTCATTATGTGACCTAAAATGGGTGTTATCAGTCCTATTGTGTGGATAATATTGTTCTCTAGTTCTATCCCATGATTGTTGATTATAGTAATGATCTCTATTATAGTTTGATGGTCTTTCATTTTGATATGCATTCCTATTATATGTATTTTGATACCTATTATTCTCATAATGATGATACGTGTTATGTTGTCTTTTGTTTTTGTAGGTATTAGAGTGTGGATGATAATTAGTATGGGTCTTGGATGTGTCTGGATTATCTTCGATAGTTTCTTCTATTTGTTGAATTTGACTATTGTTTATGTCTCTTTCCATTTTTCCCCATTTTGTTCTTAATAAATCTTTATTCAAGTTATTTAGTTTATCCATTATTACTTTTTGTCTTTCTTTGTATTCATTTTCATTTTTCCTGTCCTTTAATTTCTCTTTAATTTCTAAAATATTTTTCTCAATCAGTGAGAGTGTTTCTTTTCTAGATCTTTTCAGAATCTCAATTAGTGTGTTGGAGGCTTTAGTTAGTGTGTCTTTCCATTCTGTTTGTAGAGTGTCGCTTAAAGTAAAAGTGCAATTTTTCTTTAAGAGTAATCCTTTAGGTATAATGCCTTTTTTCGTGTATCTATTAAGGAAAACTAATTCCATTTGTTGTTTTAATTCTTTTGTGAGTTCATGTTCTAGACTTTGCATTAGGTCAGATATTTTATCTGAACTAATCGGATTTGGGGGGATGTTTTCTTCTCTCATATCTAGAAAGATTTTATCCCTAAAGTCAAAAATATCCTCCATATTTAGTTAGGTGGTGTGAAAAAGAAAACCTGCTGCAACTATTTATGTGAAGGAAAATCGTGATGTGAAAGAATGTGGGAAAATAGTGCGCTGGTATATAAAGTATCAGACCGCTTACAGTGTTTTTTATATCCTTCAATCTAAAAATAGTGTATAGTGAAAAAAAGGAGAGGTCTTGTAAGGGCGCTAATAGCTGAAGATACTTATGTGAAATTATTTGTATTATCTGTGGTAGATATTCGTGGTAAAGTGAAATCAGATAGGAACAGTTTCTAAAAAACAAGTGATTTATTTGGTTACAATATGATTGGAAAAATATATATAGAGACGTCTCTAGTACAATTCAATTAAAAACAATAATGAAAATTAGCATAAAAAATAAAAAGTGGTACTGATTAGTACTTCATCAGAAATTTAGGTTACTGATTAATAGTTTAGTCACAAAGAAAATTCTATTGGGGTGTGACTAAACAGTTAGCCAAAATTTCTCGTGAGTTATTAAGTTTACATACAGTTATACATAGAAATCTATTTAAAATACAAATACCGGCTTGATAAAACTTATTGCAAAGACAATATATAGTGCAAAAAATATATAAAATGGAGCTTAAAGAGGAGCTGTGCATAAGAGGAAAATTATATAGGGTTATGCTCTAACTCGGATTAGATCAATCCTTTATATCTGTATTCTCAGTGAACTAATTGACATGTCCATATGTATGAACCAAGAGAAATGTCCAGTAATCTTATACTGCTGGTAGTCTAGGATTACAGTTCGCAATCTTTCATGTAGATGGTACCTTATAGTAAGCTTGAGTAACAGCAGGGTATCCTGTGCGTCCTGCAGCTTAGTTCTTCTGAAAGTGTCCTCGTGTTGTTGGCGTCTGACGTCACACCCGATGTGTGGGGGCTTGTCTTGCGTCTGCCAATCACTGCTTAGACAGTTGTTAGTATCCAAAATACCTTTTTACATCCGATATTATGTATTCACAATTCTTCTTGTATCTGATACTTGTACTTATTTAGGCACCGATCAGCAAAGAAGTATCCGTTGAGAGTAAATTCACCTGCACTTAGTGCTGCTAGCACGCAGGTTCTGATGAAGTTTCTCCTTAATGTCCTTTGTTGACAGTCAACCCGGGTTGGTTCAATCAGCTAAAAGAATAGTGGAGTCAATAATACAGTCTTTAACTTCTACGCGTTTCACTCCCTCCAGGAGCTTTATCAAGAATGATTTGGACTGTTTGACTCCTCTCTTTAATAGGTGTATTCTGAATCCCATTGGTTCATGGTAATCCCATAGTTAAGGTGGTATAATTTATTTGCACTTGCTCCTAATACATTGCTCCATTATATTGTTGATCATAAATCAGCTAGTCATATATACCAAACATATTTAAATATCAGATTCTGAAAGAGCCATAAAATATTTTTCTTTGTATTAAGACCGATAAAAGAAATGTGGTTAAAAATAGACCAAATGTCTTCAAATTGAATCTAAAAGCCTAAAGGATACCGGTTATGGGGAAATTAGATTAATTGTGTTTAACATGCATAAAAAATATATATATATTCCCTAATCGAGAAGAAATGGTGAGATGTCCAGTTCTGAATTTAGACCTTTGGGGAATAACGTGTCAAATCCACGAATACCGATCTTTTACTTTCTACCAAAAATTCACAAGAGCCTAACCGATCCCCCTGGTAGGCCAATCATATCAGGGATTGACTCTATCTCCTCCAATCTTTCAAGATATGTAGATGGCTATCTGCAAAAATATGTAACAAACTTAGGTTCCTATTTGAGGGACTCTACTCAAGTACTTAACATCTTAAATACTTTCCAATGGGAAGATGATATGTATTTAGCCACCTGTGACGTAACGTCACTGTACACAGTGATAGACCACAAAAAAGGTATGGAGGCAATCAACCACTATCTAACAAAAGATACAGACATGCCAGAAATACATAAGGAATTTATTTTGAGTAGCATCAAATTTATTCTAGAGAACAATTATTTCTCCTTTAATAACAAGTTTTATCTCCAAATAGAAGGAACAGCCATGGGTACAAGGTTTGCACCTAGCTACGCCAATCTTTTTATGGGTCTCTGGGAAGAAAATTTCTTTGGACCCGGCGGCTATGGTGCAAACCTTGTACTCTACAAAAGGTACATTGATGACCTTATAATAATTTGGAAAGGGCAAGAAACCGATCTAATCCAAATGTTTGAAAAAATGAACCAAAATAATCTAGGTTTGCATTTTACACATAACCAAAGCAAAGAGACAATCACCTTCCTGGATTTGGAAATTATGGCACTGGGCAACAAGATAGAGACAAAAACATATTTCAAACAAGTTGATTGTAACAATTATTTGCATGCCAAAAGTTGTCACCTGGACGCCTGGAAAGACAACATACCATTAGGACAGTGTCTAAGAGTCCGAAAAAACTGCTCTAGGTTGGCAGATTTTGAAGACCAGGCAGGAACACTAATTGAAAGATTTAACTCAAGAGGTTATAACACAATGCATACCAAAAAAGCATTAGAAAGGGCTAAAAATACCAATAGGGAATCATTGCTAGTATACAAAGAAAAAACAAATACAGACGAAAATGTAATAAAAATTCCTTTCATAACTGATTACCACGTTGACCATAATGTGGTGAAAAAAATTATAAAAAGGCACTGGCATTTCATTAAGGAAGATAACATTTTGGGAGAAAAAGTAACAGACAACCCCAGTTTTGTTTTTAAAAAAGCAAGTAATTTAAAATCAGCCCTTGCACCCAGTGAACTAAAAAAAACCAAGAATAAAAAACTAATACAAAAAGATCTTCATGGACAGAAGCTAACAGGTTTCTTCCCATGTTACACATGTAAATCATGTAAGCACAGCAATAAATCCAATATGATTCAGATAGGTCCTAATAACACCATACTAATTAAAGAACTCATAAGATGCTCACATAAAGGCATTATTTATGTCCTAAAATGCACCTGCAATCTTTTTTATTTCGGAGAAACTAAGAGAACTCTGAGAGATAGAATCAGGGAACATCTCAATAATATAGAGAATGGAATAGAGGACACACATCTTTATAAACATTTTAAAACCATGCATAAGGGCAATACAAACGATCTATCTTATTGGGGTATATACAAAGTAGAAAAACACTGGAGAGGTGGGGACATACAGAAAAAAACTGCTTCTAAAAGAGGCAGAGTATATCTTTAAATTTGACACGTTATTCCACAAAGGTCTAAATTCAGAACTGGACATCTCACCATTTCTTCTCGATTAGGGAATATATATATATTTTTTATGCATGTTAAACACAGTTAATCTAATTTCCCCATAACCTGTATCCTTTAGGCTTTTAGATTCAATTTGAAGACATTTGGTCTATTTTTAACCACATTTCTTTTATCGGTCTTAATACAAAGAAAAATGTTTTATGGCTCTTTCAGAATCTGATATTTAAATATGTTTGGTATATATGACTAGCTGATTTATGATCAACAATATAATGGAGCAATGTATTAGGAGCAAGTGCAAATAAATTATACCACCTTAACTATGGGATTACCATGAACCAATGGGATTCAGAATACACCTATTAAAGAGAGGAGTCAAACAGTCCAAATCATTCTTGATAAAGCTCCTGGAGGGAGTGAAACGCGTAGAAGTTAAAGACTGTATTATTGACTCCACTATTCTTTTAGCTGATTGAACCAACCCGGGTTGACTGTCAACAAAGGACATTAAGGAGAAACTTCATCGGAACCTGCGTGCTAACAGCACTAAGTGCAGGTGAATTTACTCTCAACGGATACTTCTTTGCTGATCGGTGCCTAAATAAGTACAAGTATCAGATACAAGAAGAATTGTGAATACATAATATCGGATGTAAAAAGGTATTTTGGATACTAACAACTGTCTAAGCAGTGATTGGCAGACGCAAGACAAGCCCCCACACATCGGGTGTGACGTCAGACGCCAACAACACGAGGACACTTTCAGAAGAACTAAGCTGCAGGACGCACAGGATACCCTGCTGTTACTCAAGCTTACTATAAGGTACCATCTACATGAAAGATTGCGAACTGTAATCCTAGACTACCAGCAGTATAAGATTACTGGACATTTCTCTTGGTTCATACATATGGACATGTCAATTAGTTCACTGAGAATACAGATATAAAGGATTGATCTAATCCGAGTTAGAGCATAACCCTATATAATTTTCCTCTTATGCACAGCTCCTCTTTAAGCTCCATTTTATATATTTTTTGCACTATATATAGTCTTTGCAATAAGTTTTATCAAGCCGGTATTTGTATTTTAAATAGATTTCTATGTGTAACTGTATGTAAACTTAATAACTCACGAGAAATTTTGGCTAACTGTTTAGTCACACCCCAATAGAATTTTCTTTGTGACTAAACTATTAATCAGTAACCTAAATTTCTCATGAAGTACTAATCAGTACCACTTTTTATTTTTTATGCTAATTTTCATTATTGTTTTTAATTGAATTGTACTAGAGACGTCTCTATATATATTTTTCCAATCATATTGTAACCAAATAAATCACTTGTTTTTAGAAACTGTTCCTATCTGATTTCACTTTACCACGAATATCTACCACAGATAATACAAATAATTTCACATAAGTATCTTCAGCTATTAGCGCCCTTACAAGACCTCTCCTTTTTTTCACTATACACTATTTTTAGATTGAAGGATATAAAAAACACTGTAAGCGGTCTGATACTTTATATACCAGCGCACTATTTTCCCACATTCTTTCACATCACGATTTTCCTTCACATAAATAGTTGCAGCAGGTTTTCTTTTTCACACCACCTAACTAAATATGGAGGATATTTTTGACTTTAGGGATAAAATCTTTCTAGATATGAGAGAAGAAAACATCCCCCCAAATCCGATTAGTTCAGATAAAATATCTGACCTAATGCAAAGTCTAGAACATGAACTCACAAAAGAATTAAAACAACAAATGGAATTAGTTTTCCTTAATAGATACACGAAAAAAGGCATTATACCTAAAGGATTACTCTTAAAGAAAAATTGCACTTTTACTTTAAGCGACACTCTACAAACAGAATGGAAAGACGCACTAACTAAAGCCTCCAACACACTAATTGAGATTCTGAAAAGATCTAGAAAAGAAACACTCTCACTGATTGAGAAAAATATTTTAGAAATTAAAGAGAAATTAAAGGACAGGAAAAACGAAAATGAATACAAAGAAAGACAAAAAGTAATAATGGATAAACTAAATAACTTGAATAAAGATTTATTAAGAACAAAATGGGGAAAAATGGAAAGAGACATAAACAATAGTCAAATTCAACAAATAGAAGAAACTATCGAAGATAATCCAGACACATCCAAGACCCATACTAATTATCATCCACACTCTAATACCTACAAAAACAAAAGACAACATAACACGTATCATCATTATGAGAATAATAGGTATCAAAATACATATAATAGGAATGCATATCAAAATGAAAGACCATCAAACTATAATAGAGATCATTACTATAATCAACAATCATGGGATAGAACTAGAGAACAATATTATCCACACAATAGGACTGATAACACCCATTTTAGGTCACATAATGAAAAACCCAATGAGTGGGAGTATCCAAGAACATATAGGAGAGAAAACAGACAATGGGACTCTTGGAGAACTCCGACATACAATAGGTTTGAACCTCTAAGAGACTTAGAGCAAAGAAGAGAGAACCAAATACATAGTGATTCCCCACTTTTTTTAGAGAAAAGCCCTCTGAAAGAGGGCACCTCAAGAGACCTTTTTCAGCTAGAAACAGCAATAAATCCCAGGAGAAAAAGGGGATTAGAGGAAAGAGAGGAAGGGGACTATCCAGAAAAAGTAGCAAAAAGAGGGAGATAACTAACCACAAGCAAGGAATATATAACTTAAGTAGTACTCCCTTAAACAAAGAGGAAGAAAAAGTTCTGAGCCTAGGTCTTACATATGCTCCCACTGCCAGACTCAACAAATTTAATACTTTTATACATGTGAAGAAATTTGTGAGAAATCTCACCTTGAAAAGACATTTCCTAAAAAACCCTATAGAGAGACAGCTAAATGCACAAACATCCGTCAAAATCAATCACTCTAATCTAAAACCTAAATTTAACCCTATACAATCAAAAGGGAATTATCTAGACACCTTCGAAAAACTAGTTCTCAAAGACATCAAAAGATGTAATCCCCAACAACCAAAAAAGTTTAATCTAAGCCTGAAATAAAAAGCCATCATAAATAACCTACAGAACAATAAAGATATAACTATAAAATCTGCAGATAAGGGCGGCGGTATAGTCATGATGGACACCACAAAATATCTCATTGAAGCCCATAGACTCTTAGACAATACTACAACATATAAAAAATTGGATCTCAATCCTACAAATAAATATGTACAAACATTGAATAAATTGTTGGTAGAGGGTAAAAGATCAGGTATATTAAATGAAAAAGAATTCCAATTTCTAACTCCTCAAAATCCACGAATACCGATCTTTTACTTTCTACCAAAAATTCACAAGAGCCTAACCGATCCCCCTGGTAGGCCCATCATATCAGGGATTGACTCTATCTCCTCCAATCTTTCAAGATATGTAGATGGCTATCTGCAAAAATATGTAACAAACTTAGGTTCCTATTTGAGGGACTCTACTCAAGTACTTAACATCTTAAATACTTTCCAATGGGAAGATGATATGTATTTAGCCACCTGTGACGTAACGTCACTGTACACAGTGATAGACCACAAAAAAGGTATGGAGGCAATCAACCACTATCTAACAAAAGATACAGACATGCCAGAAATACATAAGGAATTTATTTTGAGTAGCATCAAATTTATTCTAGAGAACAATTATTTCTCCTTTAATAACAAGTTTTATCTCCAAATAGAAGGAACAGCCATGGGTACAAGGTTTGCACCTAGCTACGCCAATCTTTTTATGGGTCTCTGGGAAGAAAATTTCTTTGGACCCGGCGGCTATGGTGCAAACCTTGTACTCTACAAAAGGTACATTGATGACCTTATAATAATTTGGAAAGGGCAAGAAACCGATCTAATCCAAATGTTTGAAAAAATGAACCAAAATAATCTAGGTTTGCATTTTACACATAACCAAAGCAAAGAGACAATCACCTTCCTGGATTTGGAAATTATGGCACTGGGCAACAAGATAGAGACAAAAACATATTTCAAACAAGTTGATTGTAACAATTATTTGCATGCCAAAAGTTGTCACCTGGACGCCTGGAAAGACAACATACCATTAGGACAGTGTCTAAGAGTCCGAAAAAACTGCTCTAGGTTGGCAGATTTTGAAGACCAGGCAGGAACACTAATTGAAAGATTTAACTCAAGAGGTTATAACACAATGCATACCAAAAAAGCATTAGAAAGGGCTAAAAATACCAATAGGGAATCATTGCTAGTATACAAAGAAAAAACAAATACAGACGAAAATGTAATAAAAATTCCTTTCATAACTGATTACCACGTTGACCATAATGTGGTGAAAAAAATTATAAAAAGGCACTGGCATCTCATTAAGGAAGATTACATTTTGGGAGAAAAAGTAACAGACAACCCCAGTTTTGTTTTTAAAAAAGCAAGTAATTTAAAATCAGCCCTTGCACCCAGTGAACTAAAAAAAACCAAGAATAAAAAACTAATACAAAAAGATCTTCATGGACAGAAGCTAACAGGTTTCTTCCCATGTTACACATGTAAATCATGTAAGCACAGCAATAAATCCAATATGATTCAGATAGGTCCTAATAACACCATACTAATTAAAGAACTCATAAGATGCTCACATAAAGGCATTATTTATGTCCTAAAATGCACCTGCAATCTTTTTTATTTCGGAGAAACTAAGAGAACTCTGAGAGATAGAATCAGGGAACATCTCAATAATATAGAGAATGGAATAGAGGACACACATCTTTATAAACATTTTAAAACCATGCATAAGGGCAATACAAAAGATCTATCTTATTGGGGTATATACAAAGTAGAAAAACACTGGAGAGGTGGGGACATACAGAAAAAACTGCTTCTAAAAGAGGCAGAGTATATCTTTAAATTTGACACGTTATTCCCCAAAGGTCTAAATTCAGAACTGGACATCTCACCATTTCTTCTCGATTAGGGAATATATATATATTTTTTATGCATGTTAAACACAATTAATCTAATTTCCCCATAACCTGTATCCTTTAGGCTTTTAGATTCAATTTGAAGACATTTGGTCTATTTTTAACCACATTTCTTTTATCGGTCTTAATACAAAGAAAAATGTTTTATGGCTCTTTCAGAATCTGATATTTAAATATGTTTGGTATATATGACTAGCTGATTTATGATCAACAATATAATGGAGCAATGTATTAGGAGCAAGTGCAAATAAATTATACCACCTTAACTATGGGATTACCATGAACCAATGGGATTCAGAATACACCTATTAAAGAGAGGAGTCAAACAGTCCAAATCATTCTTGATAAAGCTCCTGGAGGGAGTGAAACGCGTAGAAGTTAAAGACTGTATTATTGACTCCACTATTCTTTTAGCTGATTGAACCAACCCGGGTTGACTGTCAACAAAGGACATTAAGGAGAAACTTCATCGGAACCTGCGTGCTAACAGCACTAAGTGCAGGTGAATTTACTCTCAACAGATACTTCTTTGCTGATCGGTGCCTAAACAAGTACAAGTATCAGATATAAGAAGAATTGTGAATACATAATATCGGATGTAAAAAGGTATTTTGGATACTAACAACTGTCTAAGCAGTGATTGGCAGACGCAAGACAAGCCCCCACACATCGGGTGTGACGTCAGGCGCCAACAACACGAGGACACTTTCAGAAGAACTAAGCTGCAGGACGCACAGGATACCCTGCTGTTACTCAAGCTTACTATAAGGTACCATCTACATGAAAGATTGCGAACTGTAATCCTAGACTACCAGCAGTATAAGATTACTGGACATTTCTCTTGGTTCATACATATGGACATGTCAATTAGTTCACTGAGAATACAGATATAAAGGATTGATCTAATCCGAGTTAGAGCATAACCCTATATAATTTTCCTCTTATGCACAGCTCCTCTTTAAGCTCCATTTTATATATTTTTTGCACTATATATAGTCTTTGCAATAAGTTTTATCAAGCCGGTATTTGTATTTTAAATAGATTTCTATGTGTAACTGTATGTAAACTTAATAACTCACGAGAAATTTTGGCTAACTGTTTAGTCACACCCCAATAGAATTTTCTTTGTGACTAAACTATTAATCAGTAACCTAAATTTCTCATGAAGTACTAATCAGTACCACTTTTTATTTTTTATGCTAATTTTCATTATTGTTTTTAATTGAATTGTACTAGAGACGTCTCTATATATATTTTTCCAATCATATTGTAACCAAATAAATCACTTGTTTTTTAGAAACTGTTCCTATCTGATTTCACTTTACCACGAATATCTACCACAGATAATACAAATAATTTCACATAAGTATCTTCAGCTATTAGCGCCCTTACAAGACCTCTCCTTTTTTTCACTATACACTATTTTTAGATTGAAGGATCTAAAAAACACTGTAAGCGGTCTGATACTTTATATACCAGCGCACTATTTTCCCACATTCTTTCACATCACGATTTTCCTTCACATAAATAGTTGCAGCAGGTTTTCTTTTCACACCACCTAACTAAATATGGAGGATATTTTTGACTTTAGGGATAAAATCTTTCTAGATATGAGAGAAGAAAACATCCCCCCAAATCCGATTAGTTCAGATAAAATATCTGACCTAATGCAAAGTCTAGAACATGAACTCACAAAAGAATTAAAACAACAAATGGAATTAGTTTTCCTTAATAGATACACGAAAAAAGGCATTATACCTAAAGGATTACTCTTAAAGAAAAATTGCACTTTTACTTTAAGCGACACTCTACAAACAGAATGGAAAGACGCACTAACTAAAGCCTCCAACACACTAATTGAGATTCTGAAAAGATCTAGAAAAGAAACACTCTCACTGATTGAGAAAAATATTTTAGAAATTAAAGAGAAATTAAAGGACAGGAAAAACGAAAATGAATACAAAGAAAGACAAAAAGTAATAATGGATAAACTAAATAACTTGAATAAAGATTTATTAAGAACAAAATGGGGAAAAATGGAAAGAGACATAAACAATAGTCAAATTCAACAAATAGAAGAAACTATCGAAGATAATCCAGACACATCCAAGACCCATACTAATTATCATCCACACTCTAATACCTACAAAAACAAAAGACAACATAACACGTATCATCATTATGAGAATAATAGGTATCAAAATACATATAATAGGAATGCATATCAAAATGAAAGACCATCAAACTATAATAGAGATCATTACTATAATCAACAATCATGGGATAGAACTAGAGAACAATATTATCCACACAATAGGACTGATAACACCCATTTTAGGTCACATAATGAAAAACCCAATGAGTGGGAGTATCCAAGAACATATAGGAGAGAAAACAGACAATGGGACTCTTGGAGAACTCCGACATACAATAGGTTTGAATCTCTAAGAGACTTAGAGCAAAGAAGAGAGAACCAAATACATAGTGATTCCCCACTTTTTTTAGAGAAAAGCCCTCTGAAAGAGGGCACCTCAAGAGACCTTTTTCAGCTAGAAACAGCAATAAATCCCAGGAGAAAAAGGGGATTAGAGGAAAGAGAGGAAGGGGACTATCCAGAAAAAGTAGCAAAAAGAGGGAGATAACTAACCACAAGCAAGGAATATATAACTTAAGTAGTACTCCCTTAAACAAAGAGGAAGAAAAAGTTCTGAGCCTAGGTCTTACATATGCTCCCACTGCCAGACTCAACAAATTTAATACTTTTATACATGTGAAGAAATTTGTGAGAAATCTCACCTTGAAAAGACATTTCCTAAAAAACCCTATAGAGAGACAGCTAAATACACAAACATCCGTCAAAATCAATCACTCTAATCTAAAACCTAAATTTAACCCTATACAATCAAAAGGGAATTATCTAGACACCTTCGAAAAACTAGTTCTCAAAGACATCAAAAGATGTAATCCCCAACAACCAAAAAAGTTTAATCTAAGCCTGAAATAAAAAGCCATCATAAATAACCTACAGAACAATAAAGATATAACTATAAAATCTGCAGATAAGGGCGGCGGTATAGTCGTGATGGACACCACAAAATATCTCATTGAAGCCCATAGACTCTTAGACAATACTACAACATATAAAAAATTGGATCTCAATCCTACAAATAAATATGTACAAACATTGAATAAATTGTTGGTAGAGGGTAAAAGATCAGGTATATTAAATGAAAAAGAATTCCAATTTCTAACTCCTCAAAATCCACGAATACCGATCTTTTACTTTCTACCAAAAATTCACAAGAGCCTAACCGATCCCCCTGGTAGGCCCATCATATCAGGGATTGACTCTATCTCCTCCAATCTTTCAAGATATGTAGATGGCTATCTGCAAAAATATGTAACAAACTTAGGTTCCTATTTGAGGGACTCTACTCAAGTACTTAACATCTTAAATACTTTCCAATGGGAAGATGATATGTATTTAGCCACCTGTGACGTAACGTCACTGTACACAGTGATAGACCACAAAAAAGGTATGGAGGCAATCAACCACTATCTAACAAAAGATACAGACATGCCAGAAATACATAAGGAATTTATTTTGAGTAGCATCAAATTTATTCTAGAGAACAATTATTTCTCCTTTAATAACAAGTTTTATCTCCAAATAGAAGGAACAGCCATGGGTACAAGGTTTGCACCTAGCTACGCCAATCTTTTTATGGGTCTCTGGGAAGAAAATTTCTTTGGACCCGGCGGCTATGGTGCAAACCTTGTACTCTACAAAAGGTACATTGATGACCTTATAATAATTTGGAAAGGGCAAGAAACCGATCTAATCCAAATGTTTGAAAAAATGAACCAAAATAATCTAGGTTTGCATTTTACACATAACCAAAGCAAAGAGACAATCACCTTCCTGGATTTGGAAATTATGGCACTGGGCAACAAGATAGAGACAAAAACATATTTCAAACAAGTTGATTGTAACAATTATCTGCATGCCAAAAGTTGTCACCTGGACGCCTGGAAAGACAACATACCATTAGGACAGTGTCTAAGAGTCCGAAAAAACTGCTCTAGGTTGGCAGATTTTGAAGACCAGGCAGGAACACTAATTGAAAGATTTAACTCAAGAGGTTATAACACAATGCATACCAAAAAAGCATTAGAAAGGGCTAAAAATACCAATAGGGAATCATTGCTAGTATACAAAGAAAAAACAAATACAGACGAAAATGTAATAAAAATTCCTTTCATAACTGATTACCACGTTGACCATAATGTGGTGAAAAAAATTATAAAAAGGCACTGGCATCTCATTAAGGAAGATAACATTTTGGGAGAAAAAGTAACAGACAACCCCAGTTTTGTTTTTAAAAAAGCAAGTAATTTAAAATCAGCCCTTGCACCCAGTGAACTAAAAAAAACCAAGAATAAAAAACTAATACAAAAAGATCTTCATGGACAGAAGCTAACAGGTTTCTTCCCATGTTACACATGTAAATCATGTAAGCACAGCAATAAATCCAATATGATTCAGATAGGTCCTAATAACACCATACTAATTAAAGAACTCATAAGATGCTCACATAAAGGCATTATTTATGTCCTAAAATGCACCTGCAATCTTTTTTATTTCGGAGAAACTAAGAGAACTCTGAGAGATAGAATCAGGGAACATCTCAATAATATAGAGAATGGAATAGAGGACACACATCTTTATAAACATTTTAAAACCATGCATAAGGGCAATACAAAAGATCTATCTTATTGGGGTATATACAAAGTAGAAAAACACTGGAGAGGTGGGGACATACAGAAAAAACTGCTTCTAAAAGAGGCAGAGTATATCTTTAAATTTGACACGTTATTCCCCAAAGGTCTAAATTCAGAACTGGACATCTCACCATTTCTTCTCGATTAGGGAATATATATATATTTTTTATGCATGTTAAACACAATTAATCTAATTTCCCCATAACCTGTATCCTTTAGGCTTTTAGATTCAATTTGAAGACATTTGGTCTATTTTTAACCACATTTCTTTTATCGGTCTTAATACAAAGAAAAATGTATTATGGCTCTTTCAGAATCTGATATTTAAATATGTTTGGTATATATGACTAGCTGATTTATGATCAACAATATAATGGAGCAATGTATTAGGAGCAAGTGCAAATAAATTATACCACCTTAACTATGGGATTACCATGAACCAATGGGATTCAGAATACACCTATTAAAGAGAGAAGTCAAACAGTCCAAATCATTCTTGATAAAGCTCCTGGAGGGAGTGAAACGCGTAGAAGTTAAAGACTGTATTATTGACTCCACTATTCTTTTAGCTGATTGAACCAACCCGGGTTGACTGTCAACAAAGGACATTAAGGAGAAACTTCATCGGAACCTGCGTGCTAACAGCACTAAGTGCAGGTGAATTTACTCTCAACGGATACTTCTTTGCTGATCGGTGCCTAAATAAGTACAAGTATCAGATACAAGAAGAATTGTGAATACATAATATCGGATGTAAAAAGGTATTTTGGATACTAACAACTGTCTAAGCAGTGATTGGCAGACGCAAGACAAGCCCCCACACATCGGGTGTGACGTCAGGCGCCAACAACACGAGGACACTTTCAGAAGAACTAAGCTGCAGGACGCACAGGATACCCTGCTGTTACTCAAGCTTACTATAAGGTACCATCTACATGAAAGATTGCGAACTGTAATCCTAGACTACCAGCAGTATAAGATTACTGGACATTTCTCTTGGTTCATACATATGGACATGTCAATTAGTTCACTGAGAATACAGATATAAAGGATTGATCTAATCCGAGTTAGAGCATAACCCTATATAATTTTCCTCTTATGCACAGCTCCTCTTTAAGCTCCATTTTATATATTTTTTGCACTATATATAGTCTTTGCAATAAGTTTTATCAAGCCGGTATTTGTATTTTAAATAGATTTCTATGTGTAACTGTATGTAAACTTAATAACTCACGAGAAATTTTGGCTAACTGTTTAGTCACACCCCAATAGAATTTTCTTTGTGACTAAACTATTAATCAGTAACCTAAATTTCTCATGAAGTACTAATCAGTACCACTTTTTATTTTTTATGCTAATTTTCATTATTGTTTTTAATTGAATTGTACTAGAGACGTCTCTATATATATTTTTCCAATCATATTGTAACCAAATAAATCACTTGTTTTTTAGAAACTGTTCCTATCTGATTTCACTTTACCACGAATATCTACCACAGATAATACAAATCATTTCACATAAGTATCTTCAGCTATTAGCGCCCTTACAAGACCTCTCCTTTTTTTCACTATACACTATTTTTAGATTGAAGGATATAAAAAACACTGTAAGCGGTCTGATACTTTATATACCAGCGCACTATTTTCCCACATTCTTTCACATCACGATTTTCCTTCACATAAATAGTTGCAGCAGGTTTTCTTTTTCACACCACCTAACTAAATATGGAGGATATTTTTGACTTTAGGGATAAAATCTTTCTAGATATGAGAGAAGAAAACATCCCCCCAAATCCGATTAGTTCAGATAAAATATCTGACCTAATGCAAAGTCTAGAACATGAACTCACAAAAGAATTAAAACAACAAATGGAATTAGTTTTCCTTAATAGATACACGAAAAAAGGCATTATACCTAAAGGATTACTCTTAAAGAAAAATTGCACTTTTACTTTAAGCGACACTCTACAAACAGAATGGAAAGACGCACTAACTAAAGCCTCCAACACACTAATTGAGATTCTGAAAAGATCTAGAAAAGAAACACTCTCACTGATTGAGAAAAATATTTTAGAAATTAAAGAGAAATTAAAGGACAGGAAAAACGAAAATGAATACAAAGAAAGACAAAAAGTAATAATGGATAAACTAAATAACTTGAATAAAGATTTATTAAGAACAAAATGGGGAAAAATGGAAAGAGACATAAACAATAGTCAAATTCAACAAATAGAAGAAACTATCGAAGATAATCCAGACACATCCAAGACCCATACTAATTATCATCCACACTCTAATACCTACAAAAACAAAAGACAACATAACACGTATCATCATTATGAGAATAATAGGTATCAAAATACATATAATAGGAATGCATATCAAAATGAAAGACCATCAAACTATAATAGAGATCATTACTATAATCAACAATCATGGGATAGAACTAGAGAACAATATTATCCACACAATAGGACTGATAACACCCATTTTAGGTCACATAATGAAAAACCCAATGAGTGGGAGTATCCAAGAACATATAGGAGAGAAAACAGACAATGGGACTCTTGGAGAACTCCGACATACAATAGGTTTGAACCTCTAAGAGACTTAGAGCAAAGAAGAGAGAACCAAATACATAGTGATTCCCCACTTTTTTTAGAGAAAAGCCCTCTGAAAGAGGGCACCTCAAGAGACCTTTTTCAGCTAGAAACAGCAATAAATCCCAGGAGAAAAAGGGGATTAGAGGAAAGAGAGGAAGGGGACTATCCAGAAAAAGTAGCAAAAAGAGGGAGATAACTAACCACAAGCAAGGAATATATAACTTAAGTAGTACTCCCTTAAACAAAGAGGAAGAAAAAGTTCTGAGCCTAGGTCTTACATATGCTCCCACTGCCAGACTCAACAAATTTAATACTTTTATACATGTGAAGAAATTTGTGAGAAATCTCACCTTGAAAAGACATTTCCTAAAAAACCCTATAGAGAGACAGCTAAATACACAAACATCCGTCAAAATCAATCACTCTAATCTAAAACCTAAATCTAATTAACCCTATACAATCAAAAGGGAATTATCTAGACACCTTCGAAAAACTAGTTCTCAAAGACATCAAAAGATGTAATCCCCAACAACCAAAAAAGTTTAATCTAAGCCTGAAATAAAAAGCCATCATAAATAACCTACAGAACAATAAAGATATAACTATAAAATCTGCAGATAAGGGCGGCGGTATAGTCGTGATGGACACCACAAAATATCTCATTGAAGCCCATAGACTCTTAGACAATACTACAACATATAAAAAATTGGATCTCAATCCTACAAATAAATATGTACAAACATTGAATAAATTGTTGGTAGAGGGTAAAAGATCAGGTATATTAAATGAAAAAGAATTCCAATTTCTAACTCCTCAAAATCCACGAATACCGATCTTTTACTTTCTACCAAAAATTCACAAGAGCCTAACCGATCCCCCTGGTAGGCCCATCATATCAGGGATTGACTCTATCTCCTCCAATCTTTCAAGATATGTAGATGGCTATCTGCAAAAATATGTAACAAACTTAGGTTCCTATTTGAGGGACTCTACTCAAGTACTTAACATCTTAAATACTTTCCAATGGGAAGATGATCTGTATTTAGCCACCTGTGACGTAACGTCACTGTACACAGTGATAGACCACAAAAAAGGTATGGAGGCAATCAACCACTATCTAACAAAAGATACAGACATGCCAGAAATACATAAGGAATTTATTTTGAGTAGCATCAAATTTATTCTAGAGAACAATTATTTCTCCTTTAATAACAAGCTTTATCTCCAAATAGAAGGAACAGCCATGGGTACAAGGTTTGCACCTAGCTACGCCAATCTTTTTATGGGTCTCTGGGAAGAAAATTTCTTTGGACCCGGCGGCTATGGTGCAAACCTTGTACTCTACAAAAGGTACATTGATGACCTTATAATAATTTGGAAAGGGCAAGAAACCGATCTAATCCAAATGTTTGAAAAAATGAACCAAAATAATCTAGGTTTGCATTTTACACATAACCAAAGCAAAGAGACAATCACCTTCCTGGATTTGGAAATTATGGCACTGGGCAACAAGATAGAGACAAAAACATATTTCAAACAAGTTGATTGTAACAATTATTTGCATGCCAAAAGTTGTCACCTGGACGCCTGGAAAGACAACATACCATTAGGACAGTGTCTAAGAGTCCGAAAAAACTGCTCTAGGTTGGCAGATTTTGAAGACCAGGCAGGAACACTAATTGAAAGATTTAACTCAAGAGGTTATAACACAATGCATACCAAAAAAGCATTAGAAAGGGCTGAAAATACCAATAGGGAATCATTGCTAGTATACAAAGAAAAAACAAATACAGACGAAAATGTAATAAAAATTCCTTTCATAACTGATTACCACGTTGACCATAATGTGGTGAAAAAAATTATAAAAAGGCACTGGCATCTCATTAAGGAAGATAACATTTTGGGAGAAAAAGTAACAGACAACCCCAGTTTTGTTTTTAAAAAAGCAAGTAATTTAAAATCAGCCCTTGCACACAGTGAACTAAAAAAACCCAAGAATAAAAAACTAATACAAAAAGATCTTCATGGACAGAAGCTAACAGGTTTCTTCCCATGTTACACATGTAAATCATGTAAGCACAGCAATACATCCAATATGATTCAGATAGGTCCTAATAACACCATACTAATTAAAGAACTCATAAGATGCTCACATAAAGGCATTATTTATGTCCTAAAATGCACCTGCAATCTTTTTTTATTTCGGAGAAACTAAGAGAACTCTGAGAGATAGAATCAGGGAACATCTCAATAATATAGAGAATGGAATAGAGGACACACATCTTTATAAACATTGTAAAACCATGCATAGGGGCAATACAAAAGATCTATCTTATTGGGGTATATAAAAAGTAGAAAAACACTGGAGAGGTGGGGACATACAGAAAAAACTGCTTCTAAAAGAGGCAGAGTATATCTTTAAATTTGACACGTTATTCCCCAAAGGTCTAAATTCAGAACTGGACATCTCACCATTTCTTCTCGATTAGGGAATATATATATATTTTTTATGCATGTTAAACACAATCTAATTTCCCCATAACCTGTATCCTTTAGGCTTTTAGATTCAATTTGAAGACATTTGGTCTATTTTTAACCACATTTCTTTTATCGGTCTTAATACAAAGAAAAATGTATTATGGCTCTTTCAGAATCTGATATTTAAATATGTTTGGTATATATGACTAGCTGATTTATGATCAACAATATAATGGAGCAATGTATTAGGAGCAAGTGCAAATAAATTATACCACCTTAACTATGGGATTACCATGAACCAATGGGATTCAGAATACACCTATTAAAGAGAGGAGTCAAACAGTCCAAATCATTCTTGATAAAGCTCCTGGAGGGAGTGAAACGCGTAGAAGTTAAAGACTGTATTATTGACTCCACGATTCTTTTAGCTGATTGAACCAACCCGGGTTGACTGTCAACAAAGGACATTAAGGAGAAACTTCATCGGAACCTGCGTGCTAACAGCACTAAGTGCAGGTGAATTTACTCTCAACGGATACTTCTTTGCTGATCGGTGCCTAAATAAGTACAAGTATCAGATACAAGAAGAATTGTGAATACATAATATCGGATGTAAAAAGGTATTTTGGATACTAACAACTGTCTAAGCAGTGATTGGCAGACGCAAGACAAGCCCCCACACATCGGGTGTGACGTCAGGCGCCAACAACACGAGGACACTTTCAGAAGAACTAAGCTGCAGGACGCACAGGATACCCTGCTGTTACTCAAGCTTACTATAAGGTACCATCTACATGAAAGATTGCGAACTGTAATCCTAGACTACCAGCAGTATAAGATTACTGGACATTTCTCTTGGTTCATACATATGGACATGTCAATTAGTTCACTGAGAATACAGATATAAAGGATTGATCTAATCCGAGTTAGAGCATAACCCTATATAATTTTCCTCTTATGCACAGCTCCTCTTTAAGCTCCATTTTATATATTTTTTGCACTATATATAGTCTTTGCAATAAGTTTTATCAAGCCGGTATTTGTATTTTAAATAGATTTCTATGTGTAACTGTATGTAAACTTAATAACTCACGAGAAATTTTGGCTAACTGTTTAGTCACACCCCAATAGAATTTTCTTTGTGACTAAACTATTAATCAGTAACCTAAATTTCTCATGAAGTACTAATCAGTACCACTTTTTATTTTTTATGCTAATTTTCATTATTGTTTTTAATTGAATTGTACTAGAGACGTCTCTATATATATTTTTCCAATCATATTGTAACCAAATAAATCACTTGTTTTTTAGAAACTGTTCCTATCTGATTTCACTTTACCACGAATATCTACCACAGATAATACAAATAATTTCACATAAGTATCTTAAGCTATTAGCGCCCTTACAAGACCTCTCCTTTTTTTCACTATACACTATTTTTAGATTGAAGGATCTAAAAAACACTGTAAGCGGTCTGATACTTTATATACCAGCGCACTATTTTCCCACATTCTTTCACATCACGATTTTCCTTCACATAAATAGTTGCAGCAGGTTTTCTTTTTCACACCACCTAACTAAATATGGAGGATATTTTTGACTTTAGGGATAAAATCTTTCTAGATATGAGAGAAGAAAACATCCCCCCAAATCCGATTAGTTCAGATAAAATATCTGACCTAATGCAAAGTCTAGAACATGAACTCACAAAAGAATTAAAACAACAAATGGAATTAGTTTTCCTTAATAGATACACAAAAAAAGGCATTATACCTAAAGGATTACTCTTAAAGAAAAATTGCACTTTTACTTTAAGCGACACTCTACAAACAGAATGGAAGGACACACTAACTAAAGCCTCCAACACACTAATTGAGATTCTGAAAAGATCTAGAAAAGAAACACTCTCACTGATTGAGAAAAATATTTTAGAAATTAAAGAGAAATTAAAGGACAGGAAAAACGAAAATGAATACAAAGAAAGACAAAAAGTAATAATGGATAAACTAAATAACTTGAATAAAGATTTATTAAGAACAAAATGGGGAAAAATGGAAAGAGACATAAACAATAGTCAAATTCAACAAATAGAAGAAACTATCGAAGATAATCCAGACACATCCAAGACCCATACTAATTATCATCCACACTCTAATACCTACAAAAACAAAAGACAACATAACACGTATCATCATTATGAGAATAATAGGTATCAAAATACATATAATAGGAATGCATATCAAAATGAAAGACCATCAAACTATAATAGAGATCATTACTATAATCAACAATCATGGGATAGAACTAGAGAACAATATTATCCACACAATAGGACTGATAACACCCATTTTAGGTCACATAATGAAAAACCCAATGAGTGGGAGTATCCAAGAACATATAGGAGAGAAAACAGACAATGGGACTCTTGGAGAACTCCGACATACAATAGGTTTGAACCTCTAAGAGACTTAGAGCAAAGAAGAGAGAACCAAATACATAGTGATTCCCCACTTTTTTTTAGAGAAAAGCCCTCTGAAAGAGGGCACCTCAAGAGACCTTTTTCAGCTAGAAACAGCAATAAATCCCAGGAGAAAAAGGGGATTAGAGGAAAGAGAGGAAGGGGACTATCCAGAAAAAGTAGCAAAAAGAGGGAGATAACTAACCACAAGCAAGGAATATATAACTTAAGTAGTACTCCCTTAAACAAAGAGGAAGAAAAAGTTCTGAGCCTAGGTCTTACATATGCTCCCACTGCCAGACTCAACAAATTTAATACTTTTATACATGTGAAGAAATTTGTGAGAAATCTCACCTTGAAAAGACATTTCCTAAAAAACCCTATAGAGAGACAGCTAAATACACAAACATCCGTCAAAATCAATCACTCTAATCTAAAACCTAAATCTAAATTTAACCCTATACAATCAAAAGGGAATTATCTAGACACCTTCGAAAAACTAGTTCTCAAAGACATCAAAAGATGTAATCCCCAACAACCAAAAAAGTTTAATCTAAGCCTGAAAGAAAAAGCCATCATAAATAACCTACAGAACAATAAAGATATAACTATAAAATCTGCAGATAAGGGCGGCGGTATAGTCGTGATGGACACCACAAAATATCTCATTGAAGCCCATAGACTCTTAGACAATACTACAACATATAAAAAATTGGATCTCAATCCTACAAATAAATATGTACAAACATTGAATAAATTGTTGGTAGAGGGTAAAAGATCAGGTATATTAAATGAAAAAGAATTCCAATTTCTAACTCCTCAAAATCCACGAATACCGATCTTTTACTTTCTACCAAAAATTCACAAGAGCCTAACCGATCCCCCTGGTAGGCCCATCATATCAGGGATTGACTCTATCTCCTCCAATCTTTCAAGATATGTAGATGGCTATCTGCAAAAATATGTAACAAACTTAGGTTCCTATTTGAGGGACTCTACTCAAGTACTTAACATCTTAAATACTTTCCAATGGGAAGATGATCTGTATTTAGCCACCTGTGACGTAACGTCACTGTACACAGTGATAGACCACAAAAAAGGTATGGAGGCAATCAACCACTATCTAACAAAAGATACAGACATGCCAGAAATACATAAGGAATTTATTTTGAGTAGCATCAAATTTATTCTAGAGAACAATTATTTCTCCTTTAATAACAAGTTTTATCTCCAAATAGAAGGAACAGCCATGGGTACAAGGTTTGCACCTAGCTACGCCAATCTTTTTATGGGTCTCTGGGAAGAAAATTTCTTTGGACCCGGCGGCTATGGTGCAAACCTTGTACTCTACAAAAGGTACATTGATGACCTTATAATAATTTGGAAAGGGCAAGAAACCGATCTAATCCAAATGTTTGAAAAAATGAACCAAAATAATCTAGGTTTGCATTTTACACATAACCAAAGCAAAGAGACAATCACCTTCCTGGATTTGGAAATTATGGCACTGGGCAACAAGATAGAGACAAAAACATATTTCAAACAAGTTGATTGTAACAATTATTTGCATGCCAAAAGTTGTCACCTGGACGCCTGGAAAGACAACATACCATTAGGACAGTGTCTAAGAGTCCGAAAAAACTGCTCTAGGTTGGCAGATTTTGAAGACCAGGCAGGAACACTAATTGAAAGATTTAACTCAAGAGGTTATAACACAATGCATACCAAAAAAGCATTAGAAAGGGCTGAAAATACCAATAGGGAATCATTGCTAGTATACAAAGAAAAAACAAATACAGACGAAAATGTAATAAAAATTCCTTTCATAACTGATTACCACGTTGACCATAATGTGGTGAAAAAAATTATAAAAAGGCACTGGCATCTCATTAAGGAAGATAACATTTTGGGAGAAAAAGTAACAGACAACCCCAGTTTTGTTTTTAAAAAAGCAAGTAATTTAAAATCAGCCCTTGCACACAGTGAACTAAAAAAACCCAAGAATAAAAAACTAATACAAAAAGATCTTCATGGACAGAAGCTAACAGGTTTCTTCCCATGTTACACATGTAAATCATGTAAGCACAGCAATACATCCAATATGATTCAGATAGGTCCTAATAACACCATACTAATTAAAGAACTCATAAGATGCTCACATAAAGGCATTATTTATGTCCTAAAATGCACCTGCAATCTTTTTTTATTTCGGAGAAACTAAGAGAACTCTGAGAGATAGAATCAGGGAACATCTCAATAATATAGAGAATGGAATAGAGGACACACATCTTTATAAACATTTTAAAACCATGCATAGGGGCAATACAAAAGATCTATCTTATTGGGGTATATACAAAGTAGAAAAACACTGGAGAGGTGGGGACATACAGAAAAAACTGCTTCTAAAAGAGGCAGAGTATATCTTTAAATTTGACACGTTATTCCCCAAAGGTCTAAATTCAGAACTGGACATCTCACCATTTCTTCTCGATTAGGGAATATATATATATTTTTTATGCATGTTAAACACAATCTAATTTCCCCATAACCTGTATCCTTTAGGCTTTTAGATTCAATTTGAAGACATTTGGTCTATTTTTAACCACATTTCTTTTATCGGTCTTAATACAAAGAAAAATGTTTTATGGCTCTTTCAGAATCTGATATTTAAATATGTTTGGTATATATGACTAGCTGATTTATGATCAACAATATAATGGAGCAATGTATTAGGAGCAAGTGCAAATAAATTATACCACCTTAACTATGGGATTACCATGAACCAATGGGATTCAGAATACACCTATTAAAGAGAGGAGTCAAACAGTCCAAATCATTCTTGATAAAGCTCCTGGAGGGAGTGAAACGCGTAGAAGTTAAAGACTGTATTATTGACTCCACTATTCTTTTAGCTGATTGAACCAACCCGGGTTGACTGTCAACAAAGGACATTAAGGAGAAACTTCATCGGAACCTGCGTGCTAACAGCACTAAGTGCAGGTGAATTTACTCTCAACGGATACTTCTTTACTGATCGGTGCCTAAATAAGTACAAGTATCAGATACAAGAAGAATTGTGAATACATAATATCGGATGTAAAAAGGTATTTTGGATACTAACAACTGTCTAAGCAGTGATTGGCAGACGCAAGACAAGCCCCCACACATCGGGTGTGACGTCAGACGCCAACAACACGAGGACACTTTCAGAAGAACTAAGCTGCAGGACGCACAGGATACCCTGCTGTTACTCAAGCTTACTATAAGGTACCATCTACATGAAAGATTGCGAACTGTAATCCTAGACTACCAGCAGTATAAGATTACTGGACATTTCTCTTGGTTCATACATATGGACATGTCAATTAGTTCACTGAGAATACAGATATAAAGGATTGATCTAATCCGAGTTAGAGCATAACCCTATATAATTTTCCTCTTATGCACAGCTCCTCTTTAAGCTCCATTTTATATATTTTTTGCACTATATATAGTCTTTGCAATAAGTTTTATCAAGCCGGTATTTGTATTTTAAATAGATTTCTATGTGTAACTGTATGTAAACTTAATAACTCACGAGAAATTTTGGCTAACTGTTTAGTCACACCCCAATAGAATTTTCTTTGTGACTAAACTATTTATCAGTAACCTAAATTTCTCATGAAGTACTAATCAGTACCACTTTTTATTTTTTATGCTAATTTTCATTATTGTTTTTAATTGAATTGTACTAGAGACGTCTCTATATATATTTTTCCAATCATATTGTAACCAAATAAATCACTTGTTTTTTAGAAACTGTTCCTATCTGATTTCACTTTACCACGAATATCTACCACAGATAATACAAATAATTTCACATAAGTATCTTCAGCTATTAGCGCCCTTACAAGACCTCTCCTTTTTTTCACTATACACTATTTTTAGATTGAAGGATCTAAAAAACACTGTAAGCGGTCTGATACTTTATATACCAGCGCACTATTTTCCCACATTCTTTCACATTTGTATTTATTTTAACTAGGTAGAATAGTTATTAAAAAGTTATTAACTATTTAATAACTACCTAGCTAAAATAAATACAAAAGTACCTGTAAAATAAAACCTAACCTAAGTTACAATAACACCTAACACTACACTATAATTAAATAAATTAACTAAATTAACAACAATTAAATAAATTAAATTAGCTAAAGTACAAAAACAAACAAACACTAAATTACAGAAAATAATTAACAAATTACAAGATATTTAAACTAATTACACCTAATCTAATAGCCCTATCAAAAAAAAGCCCCCACAAAATAAAAAAAAAAACATAGCCTAAACTAAACTATCAATAGCCCTTAAAAGGGCCTTTTGCGGGGCATTGCCTCAAAGTAATCAGCTCTTTTACCTGTAAAGAAAAATACAAACAACCCCCCCAACAGTAAAACCCACCACCCACACAAACAACCCCCCAAATAAAATACTATCTAAAAAAACCTAAGCTCCCCATTGCCCTGAAAAGTGCATATGGATGGGCATTGCACTTAAAAGGGCAGTTAGCACTTTTGCGGCCCAAACCCTAATCTAAAAAATAAAACCCACCCAATACACCCTTAAAAAAACTAACACTAACCCCTTGAAGATCAACTTACAGTTCTGAAGACCGGACATCCATCCTCAAGGAAGCAGAAGAAGTCTTCATCCAACCGGGCCGAAGTCCTCAACGAAGCCGGGAGAAGTTTTCATCCAAGCAGGGCGAAGTGGTCATCCAGAAGGGCAGAAGTCTTCTTACAGACGGCATCTTCTATCTTCATCCATCCGGCGTGGAGCAGGTCCATCTTCAAGACATCCGACGTGGAGCATCCTCTTCACTGCTAACACTGAATGAAGGTTCCTTTAAATTACATCATCCAAGATGGCGTCCCTTCAATTCTGATTGGCTGATAGAATTCTATCAGCCAATCGGAATTAAGGTAGAAAAAATCCTATTGGCTGATGCAATTAGCCAATAGGATTGAAGTTCAATCCTATTGGCTGATTCAATCAGCCAATAGGATTGAGCTGGCATTCTATTGGCTTTTCCAATTAGCGTTGGATGTCTTGAAAATGGACCCGCTCCATGCCGGATGGATGAATATAGAAGATGCCGTCTGGATGAAGACTTCTGTCCGTCTGGAGGACCACTTCGCCTGGCTTGGATGAAGTCTTCTCCCAGCTTCGTTGAGGACTTTGGCCCAGTTGGATGAAGACTTCTCCCGGTAAGGTGATCTTTGAGGGGTTAGTGTTATGTTTTTTTAAGGGGTACTGCGTGGGTTTTAGAGTAGGGTTGGTTGTGTGGGTGGTGGGTTTTTAATGTTTGTCATTTTTTTTACAGGTAAAAGAGCTGATTACTTTGGAGCAATGCCCTGTAAAAAGGCCCTTTTAAGGGCTATTTGTAATTTAGTGTAGGGTAGGGCTTTTTTATTTTGGGGGGCTTTTTTATTTTGTTAGGGGGATTAGATTAGGTGTAATTAGTTTAAAAATCTTGTAATTTGTTTATTATTTTCTGTAATTTAGTGTTTGTTTGTTTTTGTACTTTAGATAATTTAATTTAATTTAATTTTATTGTATTTAATTTAGGGAAAAAAAATAATTATAGTGTAGTGTTAGGTGCTAATGTAACTTAGTTTAGGTTTTATTTTACAGGTCAATTTGTCTTTATTTTAGCTAGGTAGTTTATTATTTTATATTTTATTAAAATAAAAATAGACCCTAAGCTAGCTACAATGTAAATATTAGATATATTGTAGCTAGTTTAGGGTTTATTTTACAGCTAAGTATTTAGTTTTAAATAGGAATAATTTAGTTAATGATATGAATTTTATTTAGATTTATTTAAATTATATTTAAGTTTGGGGGGTGTTAGGGTTAAGCTTATACTTAGGTTTAGGGGTTAATAAATTTAGAATAGTGGCGGCGACGTTGGGGGCGGCAGATTAGGGGTTAATAAATACAATGTAGGTGTCGGCGATGTTGGGGGCAGCAGATTAGGGGTTAATAAGTATAATGTAGGTGTCAGCGATGTTAGGGGCATCAGATTAGGGGTTAATAAATATAATGTAGGTGTCGGCGATGTCGGGGGCGGCAGATTGGGGTTAATAAGTATAATGTAGGTGTCGGTGATGTCGGGGACTGCATATTAGGGGTTTATAAGTGTAAGATTAGATGTGTTTAGACTCGGGGTTCATGTTAGGGTGTTAGGTGTAGACATAAATTTTATTTCCCCATAGGAATAAATGGGGCTGCGTTACTGAGTTTTACGCTGCTTTTTTGCAGGTGTTTTTATCAGCCGGCTCTCCCTGTTGATTCCTGTGGGGAAATTGTGCATGAGCACGTTACACCAGCTCACCGCTAACGTAAGCAGCGCTGGTATTGGAGTGCGGTAAGGAGCACAATTTTGCTCAAAGCTCACTTCTTGCCTTTTAACGTCGGGTTTGTAAAAACCCGTAATACCAGAGCTGTCTGTAAGTGAGCGGTGAACATAAACTGCTCATTAGCACCGCACAGCCTCTAACGCAAAACTCATAATCTAGGTGTATATTTCTCAAAATGGGATCTCTTTTAATGATGTGCCAATGTTTATTAATGGTATGTCAGATTTTTTTGTGATTCACATTGTATTGATTAATGAACATAATTTTGTCATTATTATCCAATTGTTTCTTTTTGGACTTGGTGTTAAAAAAAACTTTCTCTATCTAAATTAATAGTTTTTTCAAGAGGTTAGTCTAGAATTTTTTTTGGGTATCCTTTGTCAATGAACCTTTGATAGATAATTTTACTTTTTTTTAAATACTTCAATCTTAGAACAGTTTCTTTGTATTCTTCTGAATTGACTAAAAGGGATATTGTTAATCCACCTTTGGTAATGATTACTAGTATACTCCAAATAACTGTTGCTATCCACAGATTTAAAATAAGTTTGGGATTCTACATCAAAATTTTCATCCCAACTTAAAATCAGATCCAAATATTCAATAGTCTGTAATTGTATATTGGTAGTAAAAGACAAAACTAGATGGTTAGTATTAAGATGGGTAACAAAATTCTGTCCTGATTGTGGTTCTCCTCACCAGACAAAAATCAAATTGTCTATTTAACGGCCATAGTAAATCAAGTTCACTCCCTGTCCATATGGGTAAATATATTGTTCTTCAAAAAAAAAAAAAACATGAACAGATTAGAAAAACTGGGTGCGAACTTGGTGCCCATGGCCGTTTCCTTTAATTGCAAATAAAATACATATTGAAACAAAAAATAATTGTAACAGCATTTGCCTTCAAATAAAAGTAATAAAAGACCGTAATCGTAGACATAAATTAAAACTGCTGTTCATACCTTTAAAAAGGAAAAGAAACATTCTAATTGGTTAAAAAACAAACCACACTTTGGCTCAATAGTTACATATAATTAGAGAGGACACACACAAGTTAACTCCATATGTGCTGGAAAAGGAGGATGCAGTCTCAGTATACTACATAGTAAATTAACAGATACTGTATAATATATCCTATTATGGTAATGATAATAAATTGACCACAATAGACATTCATCATAAGAGGCCGTATCTATATAGCACAAGCTTCTCCTAGTTCACTTAGGAACATAGGAGAGCATATCTAGATATGCCAATCTGCCTTCAACATTTAAAAGCCTGCATAAGGTAACTAACTATGTACAATAGATTCAAATAAGGGCATAAGTAGTCATCAATTAAAGGCACTTTCAACTATATAGTCCCTAAATCCTATGATCCTAAAATTGGCTAATCTAAAATGTCTTCCCAATTTAATGTGCAGTATCTACAACAACAACCATTTTTGTCCTGTATAGGGTCATAGGCAACTACCACCTGGACCTTATAGGCAACTACCACCTGAAGCTAAATTAAAATGATTTAGTTACATTATGCTTAGATAATTTATAGGTATAATATAAAGCTGATAGATAACCCATTATCTACTCCTAGTTCAGCCAGGATAGTGGTAGAGTATATATAGAAATGCCAATCTGCCATAGACATTTAAAAAAGGAACCTACATAGAGTACATAACTCTCTGTATACCACAGTTAGTAGATTCAATTAGAGGCATGCAATAAACATAAAATGAGAGCACATTCAACAATATTGTGCCTAAATCCCATAAGCTAAAGTCTGGCAATTCTATAATGGCAATAAACTTAATGTGCAGCATCTACAACACTCATTATTGGCCCATATAGGGTCATAGGTAATTTTTGCCTAGAACTAGGTTAAATTGATCTAGTCACATTCCTCTTATATGATCTACGGGTATAGGATAAGACTATTAGATATATACACACAAAGAGCAGCCTAGGCTCTCCCACACGTTTGGGACAAGAATTATTTTAAATCCCAAACAATTTACAACAGTGGGGTACCAGGCCTTGTCTACCTGTGCCAATAGTTAATTATATCATACTCGGAGTTGAAACCTACTGGCATCAAACACTTAAGTTTAAAAATCCAGTAGGTTTCTTGTCTGCATAAAGCAAACAGTCTATCTCCTCCCCTTGTTTTTTTGGGGATCTGTTCGATGGCTTGCTATTTAAAGTTAGTCACATCTTGGTCATGCACGTCAAGGAAATGCCTCGATAACGCGGAGCACGACCTCTCTCCTGATATATAGGACAGATGTTCTCTGACTCGGGTCCCTACATCTCTTGTAGTTCTACCAACATAGGATTTAGAACACAAGGTGCAATCTATTAGGTAGATAACAAAAGTGCTCCTGCAATTAATACACCCTTTGGTCTCAAAGGTGTCACCAGTACTATGAGACTTGAATGTCCTACATATCTTAATGTCGTCACAGGATGTACATGTCCACACTTATAAGTTCCATTATGGTCTAGCCATGAGCTAGATCTCTCATCTCTGAGCATACTGGGGGAAAGTATGTTACCTAAGGATCCAGCCCATTTAGCAACGAACATGCACCCTCCCTCCACCTTGTCCCTCAGTTTAATATCTACCATATGTATGGGGACATTTTTCCCAACTATCCTGCAGATCTCATTGTATTGGTTAGAATAGGAAGTTATACATTTTGGCTTTAAGTTATTATCAGGGGATCTACTCCCTCTTTTTACTCTTACCGGTTAGCAAAGTGGTTCTGTTCATTTTACTTACTTCCTTGTGAGCTTTTTCCACCATCCCTCCAGGATATTCCCTTTACTTGAGCCTATTTTTCAGGTCACTACTCTCCTCTTGGAATATAGCCTCTTGAGTACAGTTACGCCGCACCTTCATAATTTAGCCTTTGGTAATACCCCTAAACACATGTCTAGGGTGGTTGCTTTTTGCGTGCAACAGGCTATTACCAGAAATTGGTTTTCTGTATAGTGAGGAAACAACCCTACTTTCTTGGGGCAAGCCTTTTAGGGTGATATCCAAATAGGAGCTTACATCACTGCACCACTCATGGGTAAACTTTATTCCAACTTCATTAACATTGCGTTTCTTGATGAAATTCTTTGCCTTTTCCTGATCAGCTGCCCAGATCATGAGCAAATTGTCAATGTACCAGACATATTTAATAAAACATCCAGATTGAAGGGTACCACTACCTCCATAGATGTGGGTCCTCTCCCACCATCCCATAAAGAAGTTGGCGTAAGAGGGGGTAAACTTTGCCCCCATAGTGGTCCCAAGTCTCTGGAGGTAGTAGCAACCTTGAAACATCAAAAAATGATGTTCCAAAAGGAACATAACTGCACATACAATAATCTCCTTCATGCCTGATGTAAGGTCTGTATACAAATCCAAGTAAAACTCAATAGCTTTCAGGCCATATGCGTGTGGTATGGAGGAGTACAGTGAAACAACATCAATTGTTAGCCAGCTGTACTCCTCTTTCCATACCACCTTCTCCATAACACATATAGCCTGAGTGGTGTCCCTTATGTAGCTTGGCAATCTGGGGACCAATGGCTGCAGGAAATGGTCTACCCATTGTGATAATGGTTCCACAATGAAACCAATTCCTGCAACTATAGGCCTACCCCTGACATTAGTAATGCTTTTATGCACCTTAGGGAGGTGGTGGAAGATGGGGATAACCGGATGTTTAACTGTTAACTGGTTTGCTGTCATACAATCCATCAACCCATCTTCCACCACCTCATCAAGTAGGTGATATAAGTCTCTTGAAAACCTGGCTTCAAGAGAGTTAAATCACCTACTTGATGAGGTGGTGGAAGATGGGTCAGGGGTAGGCCTATAGTTGCAGGAATTGGTTCCATGATGGAACCATTATCACAATGGGTAGACAATTTCCTGCAGCCATTGGTCCCCAGATTGCCTAGCTACATAAGGGACACCATTCAGGCCATATGTGTTAAGGAGAAGGTAGTATGGAAAGAGGAGTACAGCTGGCTAACAATTGATGTTGTTTCACTGTACTCTTCCATACCACACGCATATGGCCTGAAAGCTATTGAGTTTTACTTGGATTTGTATACAGACCTTACATCAAGCATGAAGGAGTTTATTGTATGTGCAGTTAAGTTCCTTTTGGAACATAATTTTTTTTATGTTTCAAGGGTGCTACTACCTCCAGAGATGTGGAAACGCTATGGGGGCAAAGTTTGTCCCCTCTTACGCCAACTTCTTTGTGGGATGGTGGGAGAGGACCCACATCTATGGAGGTAGTGGTATCCTTCAATCTGGATGTATTATTAAATATGTTCAGTACATGATGATTTGCTCATGATCTGGGCAGCTGATCAGGAAAAGGCAAAGAATTTTGTCGAGAAACTCAATGTTAATGAAGTTGGTATAATGTTTACCTATGAGTGGTACAGTGATGTAATCTCCTATTTGGATATCACCCTAAAAGACTTGCCCCAAGAAAGTAGGGTTGTTTCCTCACTATAGAGACCACCAATTTCTGGTAATAGCCTGTTGCACGCAAAAAGCAACCACCCTAGACATGTTTTAAGGGGTATTACCAAAGGATAATTTATGAGGGTGCAGCGAAACTGTACTCAAGAGGCTATATTCCAAGAGGAGAGTAGTGACCTGAAAAATGGGCTCAAGAAAAGAGGCTATACTGGAGGGATGGTGGAAAAAGCTCACAAGGAAGTGAATAAAATGAACAGAACCACTTTGCTAACCGGTAAGAGTAAAAAGCGGAGTAGATCCCCTGATAATCACTTAAAACCAATATTTAGAACTTCCTATTCTAACCAATACAATGAGATCTGCAGGATATTTGGGAAAAATTTCCCCATACTTGTGGGGGATATTAAACTAGAGGAGGGAGGGTGCATGTTCGTTGCTAAACGTGCTGCATCCTCAGGTAATATACTTTCCCCCAGTATGCTCAGAGATGAGATATCTAGCTCATGGCTACATCATAATGGAACTTATAAGTGTGGCAAACAGACATGTACATCCTGTGACCACATTAAGATAGGTAGGACATTCAAGTCTCATAGTACTGGTGACACCTTTGAGATTGCAGGAGCACTTTTGTCATCTACCTGATAGATTGCACCTTGTGTTCTAAATCCTATGTTGGTAGAACTACAAGAGATGTAGGGACCCAAGTCAGAGAACATCAGTCCTATATATCAGGAGAGAGGCTGTGCACCACGTTATCGAGGCATTTCCTTGACGTGCATGACCAAGATGTGACTAGCTTTAAATGGCAAGCCATCTAACAGATCCCCAAAAAACCAAGGGGAGGAGATAGACTGTTTGCTTTATACAGACAAAAAACCTACTGGATTTTTAAACTTAAGTGTTTGATACCAGTAGGTTTCAACTCTGAGTATTATATAATTAACTATTGGCACAGGTAGACAAGGCCTGGTACCCCACTGTTGTAAACAGTGTGGGAGAGCCTAGGCTGCTCTTTGTGTGTATATATCTAATAGTCTTATCCTATATCCATAAATCATATAAGAGGAGTGTGACTAGATCAATTTAACCTACTTCTAGGCGGAAATTACCTATGACCCTATATGGGCCAATAATGAGTGTTGTAGATACTGCACATTAAGTTTATTGCCATTATAGAATTGTCAATCATTAGCTTATGGGATTTAGGCACAATATTGTTGAATGTGCTCTCATTTTATGTTTATTGCATGCCTCTAATTGAATCTTCTAACTGTGGTATACAGAGAGTTATGTACTCTATGTGGGTTCCTTTTTTAAATGTGTATGGCAGATTGGCATTTCTATATATACTCTACCACTATCGTGGCTAAACTAGGAGAAGATAATGGGTTATCTATCAGCTTTATATTATACCTATAAATTATCTAAGCATAATGTAACTAAATCAGTTTAATTTAGCTTCAGGTGGTAGTTGCCTATGAGGTCCAGGTGGTAGTTGCCTATGACCCTATACAGGACAAAAATGGTTGTTGTTGTAGATACTCCACATTAAATTGGGAAGACATTTTAGATTAGCCAATTTTAGGATCATAGGATTTAGGGACTATATAGTTGAAGGTGCCTTTAATTGATGACTACTTATGCCCTTATTGGAATCTATTGTACATAGTAGGTTACCTTATGCAGGCTTTTAAATGTTGAAGGCAGATTGGCATATATAGATATGCTCTCCTATGTTCCTAAGTGAACTAGGAGAAGCTTGTGCTATATAGATATGGCCTCTTATGATGAATGTCTATTGTGGTCAATTTATTATCATTACCATAATAGGATATATTATACAGTATCTGTTAACCCCTTAAGGACCAGCGACGTACCCTGTATGTCACTGGCCTTTTTTTGGGACTTGTTTTATAGCGCAGTCTTGCCACCAGCGTTGAGACTGCTCTATTCCACAAAGCCTGCTGGAGGGAGGTCATTAATAGTGTGTTCTTGCTAGACTTGTGCTATTATGTCCTGAAAAAACCCTTAATGACCAGTGACATACAGGGTACATTGTGGTCATTAAGGGGTTAAGTTACTATGTAGTATAGTGAGACTGCATCCTCCTTTTCCAGCACATATGGAGTTAACTTGTGTGTGTCCTCTCTAATTATATGTAACTATTGAGCCAAAGTGTGGTTTGTTTTTTAACCAATTAGAATGTTTCTTTTCCTTTTTAAAGGTATGAACAGCTGTTTTAATTTATGTCTATGATTACGGTCTTTCGGACCGAAACCGGTTAGACTCTATACTGGCTCCTTATTACGGATCCATTTTCATCACCTCTGTTTTTGCTTTTAATGAATTTCGAATAAAGTGAACAAAGACTTTTATTTGAAGGAGTATGCTGGACTTTTTTTCTCCTCTTTTTTGTTGCTACTAACTCTTTATTTAAAAAGTCCCGCTTTACTCCGTTCCCATTTGTGTCAGCTTAATCACTTCTGCCCTAGATATCCTTTTCTATGTGGCACTGAACTTTAGTTCCAGATTTGCCTGTTTGGTCTCCTTTTCTGGTCACATGGTACCTCAACACACAGTATGAACAGTGTTTAGCAAGGAGTTTTTTCCCGGAGCACCGTTACAGTGAGGCTGTGAATGAGCTCAACCAGGATCATAGGACCAATGTTTCCAGATGCTGCAAGTTTACTTTGAGGGTGAGTGAAGTAACTCCTTATAGTCTCGATAGATGAAAGGTTTCCAATCAATGCTGCTGTACACTATCTTTGCCTGCTAGCAGAAGGTAACCGGAAAGAAGTACTAAGACTGCAGGTCACTTATGCTTCCCTTTTTTTATCCTCACATAGTATCTGTGCATGGTGCAGGAGTGTGGAGAAGAATATAGTAGTGTGTGGATAGGTGTAACAGATTCTAAAAGCTGAAGTTTGTCTAGTCTCACCCTCACTGTATTTATGTTACTCAACGTTTGGTAGGATTCTCACACCGGACTTTGGTTTTCTCTGAATTAATTCTAAATAATATTTTTGCCACAGCATTGCAAATCATTTGCTCATACATTTTGCCTGTTCATCTTTTCCTTTTTTTTAAAAAAAAAAACAACAATTGTGTTGTTGTGATGAATCAAACCTTCTCAGCGTCACAATAGAGAGGTGTGGGCATGAAGGGGTTAATGGCACACAGCTCTGGTTGCTCTGCCACTCTGCCAAAGGACCTTAAAAGAGACACCACATTAGCCCCCCAACCTTGTCCACACTGCTCTAATTAACAATTTCCACCACCAAAACTTTTAAATTAAAGGGGAGTTTTGGGGAACCCCTAAAAACTCACACTAATTAACAATTGGGTAACGTGCCTTTAACCTTGTCTCAAAAAGAGTGTGAATTTGGATATTAGAGCTCAAAACACACAATGGGATTTTCTATGCGTTTAATAACAAAAATATCAATACAGGTTACACAGTGCAAAATTATAAAGACATTCAAAATAACATACAAATGCAAAGCTACAGTTCTTTAAAAAGAAAATGGGACATGAAAAGAATTACACACAATCTTTAACTTATTACCAAGTATCTTTAGATATGTGGAGAGCTGCCATTCCAGATGTTTAGTGGTTTGGTCCCAAAGGCAGTTCTGCCTAAAAAGTCTTTCTCTTGCATACTTGAACCAATTTTTATTTGTCTTGTCAAAGACAACGCCCGGGTTATAATTTACAATGAGTCTGGCCAATAAAAAGAAGTCTTAGCTCCCACTATCAGTCTCCAAGGGGAGGAGCGTACTGCATTCCTACACACAGTTACACTACTAAGAAGGGGGAGGGGGAGATCTCAGCTTACAAACTTCTGAAAGCAGAGTTCACACACACAGAAAAAACAGTTCACCTTAACCCTTCCAGGCTGAGACAATACCACCTCTGCTGAATGGCCAATCCAGGTATCAACTACTCCACATGATTGTATCATGACAGTTGTAAAATAAATTCAATACTTTCTAGTATAAATGCTTTTTGATCAGAGGGCTTATAAAAATCTTGTTCTAAATAATGCGAAATAGCTGTTAATCCCAAAGTATGTGAGATGTTGAAATATAAAGCACTCACATCACAACTGATCCATAATAGATCCTTATCTGTGTTTTTGATATTCCTTAATTTATTGAGTAAATCTGAACTGTCTCTAATATAAGATTGTAAAGAAATAACAATTTTTTTGTAAAAAATAGTCAATATAGGCAGATAAATTATAAGTGAGATTGCCTATGCCAGCAATAATGGGACATCCTGGAGGGTTTGTAGTATTTTTGTGAATCTTGGGTAAATGATAATAGTGAGCAATAGTGGACTCAGTGGTTTTAGGAAACATTTTTCTTTTTTATCTAGAATACCCAATGAGAAACCTTTGTCTATTTGGAGATTGTAATTTTTCAAATATAAGGGAGTGGGCTCCCTAGTCAATGTTCTATAATATTCTGGATCATCAAGTATCCTATGTACTTCTGTAAGATAGTCTTCGATATTTTGGATGACAATACCCCCACCCTTATCTGCATCACGTTCTTATGATCTTAGAATTTTTTTGCAATTCTCTGAGTGCTTTTTTCCCCACTATACTCATATAAAAAAAATTTCATGGCAGATTTATCAAAGCTTTAACTGATAATGTGCTGGAAGTCCGCATCAAGTTCAACACAAATTGAATCTGCCATAATTAACAAAGCATCAACTTCTTCAAATGTTGAAATGTGTGACGTAATATATGCTCCTGCACGATTAATCCGACAAAGGTCAATGCTTGTGTTATTCGAGCGGAATACTGATCATTCCCCCTCATATTCGACTCTATTTGAACTTCTTCTGAAGCTGCATACCTATCATTCAAACCACCTCTATGGCGAATGCCATAGAAATCAACAGGACTCCAAAAACACAGAAAGATTTGTAATACTTTATAGACACTGATACAAATAAAACCAATACAAATCTTTTAAATCGCATTCAGATAGATTGCAAGTTATGCGCTATAGGGAAATTAATGAATGCAAGAAAAGCCGCCCCTGATATCGCCGCCACCTAAATAAAACTATTAACCCCTAATCTGCCGCTCCCAATATTGCCACCACTATACTAAAGTTATTAAACCCTATTCCCCTGCACCCCAACATCGCCTACACTATAATAAATCTATTAACCCATATTCCACTGCTCCTTGACATCACCACAACTAAAGAAAGCTATTAACCCCTAAACCGCCAGACCCCATATCGCAACAACCTAAATTAAACTATATTTACACCTAACCCTAACACTAACGTAACCCTAAACCTAACCCTATCCCTAACCCTTACACCCCCTAACTTTAACATAAATAAAATATAGCTAAATTAAACTTACAATTATTAAATAAATAATACCTATTTAAAACTAAATACTTACCTGTGAAATAAAACCTAGGCTAGTTACAATATAACTAATAGTTATATTGTAGCTAGCTTGGGTTTTATTTTTATTTCACAGGTAAGTTTGTATTTATTTTAACTAGGTAGACTAGTTAGTAAATAGTTATTAACTATATAATAACTACCTAGTTAAAATAAATACAAACTTACCTGTGAAATAAAACTTAAGCTACCTTAAACTAAAAACTAACATTACAAAAAATAATAAACACTAAAATCACAAAAAATTAAAAAACACTACCATTACAAAAAAAATGAAATTATCCCCCAAAAAAAAATTATTCCTATTCTAATACCCTTAAAAAAAAAACACCCCAAAATAAAAAAGCCTAATCTAGAATGAACTACTAAGGGCCCTTAAAAGGGCATTTTGGGGCCCTTAAAATGGCCTTTTTTAGGGCATTGCCCTAAAGTTTACAGCTCTTTTGCTACAAACACCCACTAACAGTATACAAACCCCCACCCCCCAAACCCACAGATTAAAAAAAAAAAGTAAAACCTAATCTACCCATTGCTCTGAAAATGGCATTTGTATGGGCATTGCCCTTAAAAGGGCATTTAGCTCTTTTGCTGCCCAGCCCTAATCTAAAATAAAAACCCACCCAAAAAAAACTTTAAAAAAGCCTAACACTAACCCCCCAAAAATAAGATCCCACCCCAAAACGAAAAAAAAAATACACAAAATAATAAACAAATTATCAAAAATAATAAAAATGATTCCTATTCTAATACCCATTTAAAAAAAAAAAAAACCTAATCTAGAATAAACTAGTAATGGCCCTTAAAATGGCCTTTTGTAGGGCATTGCCCTCAGTTAAACAGCTCTTTTGCTACAAAAACAAACACCCCTAACAGTATACATAACCAAACTACCAAGGGCCCTTAAAAGGGCCTTTTGTAGGGCATTATCCTAAAGTTAACAGCTCTTTTGCTACAAATAAAAACAAACCCCCACTAACATTACAAACCCCCACCCCCCAAACCCTCAAAATAATAAAACTATCTAAAAAAACTAATCTACCCATTGCCCTGAAATGGTTATTTGTATGGACATTGCCCTTAAAAGGGCATTTAGCTCTTTTGCTGCCCAAACCCTAATCTAAAATAAAAACCCACCCAAAAAAACCTTTAAAAAAGCCTAACACTAACCCCTGATGATCCACTTACAGTTTTTGAAGTCCCGCTTGAACGATCTTCATCCCGGCGGCGAAGTCCTCATCCAGGCGGCAAGAATAATTAATTCAGGCGGCCTTTTCAATCTTCATCCCGGCGGCGAAGTCCTCATCCAAGCAGTAAGTAGTCTTCATCCAGGCGGCCTCTTCAATCTTCATCCAGGCGGCATCTCATATCTTAATCCTGGCGGCGCGGAGTGGGTCCATCCTGAAGACATCCAGTATGGAGCATCCTCTTCATACGGTCGCCGCAGTACACTGAATCTTCAATGCTAGGGAGCCATTTCAAGATGGCGTCCTTGCATTCCTACTAAGTGCTATTGCATTGTCTTGTTATCTTGCATTTGTTGATTATGTAAATCTACTGTGTTGACTGGTCTTTTAATATTGGAGTCTAAAAACAACATAATCAATGACTAACCATTTAACTCTCCACGACGCTGCCATCTAAAAACAAAAAAACAGAGTCTTTATCTATATTTAAATACTCATGGGTGGAACATAAGCAATTCAGTTAATTGCACAATCAGTATCAAGCATACACCTGCATTTACAGCTGGTGAACTTGTTATCTGGAAGGTGCTTACATACATATTACCTTTAAAACAACAACTTGCCATGTTATGTACTGTGTGTCGCAGAAGTGATTTAGTTAATTTCATCAATCAATATCAAGCATCCACAGCTGGTTTTTAGCAATTTAACTTGTCATGTGGGAGGTGCTTCATACATTTTTCAGCTAGTGAACTTGTCATCTGGGAGGTGCTTCCATACATGTTACCTTTTTAAAAACCACTTTGTGCTAGTAGAATGAAGCAAAAATACAGAAAACCCATCATTAATTTGTCTTTGTTATGTAATGTGTGCCGGATAAGTTATTTAATCAATTATTGCAATCATTTACAGCTGAAAAGCTTGGCATTTTAAAAAGGTGTTTCAATCGACACACACTTCATATCCTGATTAATTTACATGCATGTTGGAAATTGCTAGCGGGTGCTGAGGGTTTTCCTGCCTAGGGTTGGTCTCCATGCCCTCATTGATCGAGAGGTGATCCGTTGATTTCGACTCAATAGGGCTTCTATTGAGAGGCTCTATCAAAATCAAGGACTCAAACCACTAACTGCAAGGACTAGGGCAATCCCTGGGATGGTAAAGTTACTATCAATCCTCTATTTTTTTTCAACTGGATCGTTCCAGGCTGTGACAAGTCTAGGTGTAGGTATGAGCCAGGCAACCTTCTCCTGTCATCTGAAGGTTGTCCTGAATGCCTTGCACCAACGCCTAATCAATCATGTCCACTTCCCAATAACACAGGAGGAGTGGTATGATGTCAAGCTCCAGTTCTATAATCTAGCTGGGTTGCCAAGAATATTGGGGGCCATAGGCTGCACTCATGTATTGGTGCAGCCTCCCAGGGGAAGAGAGGAGCCATACCGGGACAGGAAGCACAACTACTGGCTGAATATCCAGGTCATCTGTGATGCCAGGTTAAGAATTATGAGCGTCCGCTCTGGATTGCCTGGTTCTAGTCACGATTCCTTCGTCCTCCAGAATTCTGCCATCCACGATCGTTTCCAGGAGGGATAAAAGCCAGAGGGAATCCTAATAGGTAAATATCTCTTATAAATTTTCACATATGTATATTATAGATTTTTTTCATTCAGATTGCTAATATCAATGCTCTATTTCTTTTACGTAGGTGATTCTGGATATTCTTGTCTTCTGTAGCTGTTCACACCGTCAACAACCCCAACAGAGTGGAAGAGGTGCGCTACAATGAGGCCCACATCGCTACCCGATCGGTTATTGAGCGCACCTTTGGCATACTGAAGAGCCGTTTCCGATGCTTGGACACCTGCAGCGGAGTCCTTCAGTACGCCCCCTCCAAAGTCTCTTTTATTTTCCTTATCTGCTGTATGTTACACAACATTGCCATTAACATGCCTGATATACTGTAGATCTGGAGAGCTTGGATGTCCCAGAGTATGATAATCATTTAGCTCCATTACAGCTAAATGATGCAAGGGGAGTCCAAGCTCGATCTGACTATGACAATAATGTTGTCAGGATTAACTGTGTAACATACAGTAGTTTTTTTTTTTTGTTATGTTATTTTTCAATATTGCTTTTATTTCCAAAAGATGTTAATTTTGGTTATTGTGCAATTATTGGCTTTGAATGTTTGTCAATAAATAGCTTAAAAATAAATATATTCAAATAAAGATTATTTATTGTACTATTGACTCTGTTTTTCATTCAATATTGTTTCCTGGATTGTCTAAATATATTTGTGCAGACATAAATCTCCAAGATATATTAGTAACATGGTTTTCATCTCTCATCGTTGTGAATGTTAAGGTGACAGCAAAGTCAAAATTACAGTTTAATGATTCAGATAGGGCATGTAATTTAAAAAAAAAATACTATTTGTTTTTTTCTTCAAATGTGCTTTGTTCTTGTTGTATTCTTATTTGAAAGATACACCTATGTAGCCTCATATGCTAATATCTAAGTATTTGAAGGGTGCCTCTTATCACATGCTGTTTTAATTGGTTTTCACAACAGGAGACTGCTATTTCATGTGAGGCTTATAGATAATATTGTAATTACGCACGTTGCTTTTTGCAAACAATGCACTAATTGGCTAATATGCAAGTCAATGGATAATTAATTATATATCATGTACTCAGAGGGCTGTCATGAAATGCTTATATAGAATTTAATAAGAGGTATAAATTATAGTAACGTGACATGAAACACAAAGTTTTCTTTCAGGATTTAGGTAGAACATAAAATATTGAAGAAATAAGTTTCCAGTTTACTTCTACTAAAAAGTTTGTTTCATTATCTTGTTAGCATTTTTTGAGGGAACAGCAATGCACTACTGGTTTATAACTGAATAAAACCAAGGGGGTGGGACAAGCGCTCTGAAAGGAGCTGACCAGATAAAATATTAATAATGATATTAGTATACTACAAATAAATGAAGGATAACCCAAATGAAATTAGGACATTTAATATATATCAGCAGTATGCAAATAAAGTTTAAAATTATATAAAATTATATAGACTTAATAAAAGTAATTTTTTCAAAATGTAACAATGCCGGCATCAAGTCTAAGAATTCATCTAAAATAAGAAAAAAATATGACGGAGCCTGGCCACGTTGAGACATGGCTGCTTAAAAATTAGCTCCTATGCCCTGTGCCTGCTGTACATAGCATAATATGTAGGGATTTGCTTAATTTTTGCCAAAAACTGGAGAGAGAGTGTACAACTGACACCTGCACAATATTCCTCGCAGATAAAGGACATTTAACGTAGCTGGCAAGCTCCGGAAGATCGCGGCCTAGACGACCCTGTGAGCCTGTGGATGGCGGAGTGCCCTGCAGCCTTGGATACTTGAAACTATTGACACGGAAAGAGGACCCTCCTCCCGGTCTTTTGGCTACAAGGGCAACACACAGGCATCGCCTGTGTTTGGCAATACAAATCAACAACCTGACCGCTGACGGCCGCCATAGGCTCACCTTACCGCGGCCGAACAGAAGAGCTGCAGGGGCTTTCTTTTGCTCATTGCGTCAAGCCGGGTGATACATCGACCGGTGACCGGAGCAGTGACAAGGAGGTTTGGAGCATCGCTGTCTCTGTGTGGCTTAGGGCCCGGGAAGATTAATCCAGGTAAACGTTCTCCCCCACGTGGGGCACTCCTAATGGCGCTCTCCCCTAGGCCAGAGCCTACAACTCCATAATAACTTTAAAGTGCTGCACTGAACAGCAGAGGGGTGGCACAACGCAAACTTGAACTTGGCACACAGGGACAATCTGAGTTTCTGACGCAAGGAAAACTTCTCACTCTAACACCTTAGATCCCCCTGGGATTTACCCAGGAGATTGAATTTGACCTGCAGAGGAAACATTTATTGCTTAGCAAACACAGTGTGCACCAGTCTGCAGAAGATACTAGGAGCACATAAGCTTAGCGTTCAGCCACTTGTTCCACTCTGTATCCCCTATAGGAAAATAACTATGGCTAACAGGAAAAGTACTAAAGGGGACAAAGGTCTTAAAAGCACCAGTATGACTAGCTTTTTAAAGCTGTCCTCCACAAGCACTGACCAAGTAGTTGCTGAAACAGCGCCACCGGACCCTTTGCCACCACCCACGCCAGACTTTCCACATGACATGCAACCTCAAGAGCCCCTAACTAGGGATGATTTAAATGTCATATCTCCAAAGGCTGACATTAAAAATGTTTTAACAGAAATTAGATCTTTATTTAGCGACCTAAAGAGAGACTTCCAACAGATTAGCCAGCAAGTCAATAGCTTGGAAAAAAAAACAGGATACACTGCAGGCCCAAGTAAACTCTAATACGCACAGGGCCCATGATCAAGAAGGAGACCTGCAATTTTTACTGTCCAGGGTAGAAGACCTGGATAATAGGGGGAGAAGGAACAACCTACGTATCAGGGGAGTCCCAGAGTCGGTAACTAACACAGCTGTGGAGGGCTACCTGCAAGATCTGTTCCGCACCATCAAAGGAACGCCGAGCTCCCCTGATATCCCGCTTGAAAGAGCACACCGGGCCTTGCGCCCAAAACCCTCTCCCAAAGCCCCCCCAAGGGATATCATCATCAAATTTTTGAACTACAAAGATAAGGACATTATATCACAAAGAGCCCGTGCTATTAAAGACGTCACCCATGCGGGTATACCCATCCAGATCTTTTCCGACCATCACCCTGCAGAAACGGAGAGACCTCAGGTTCATCACAAGTGTTCTCCAGTGGAACAAAATTCAGTATAAATGGGGATTCCCTGTTTGTATCATTGCAACGCATATGGGGAAACAAGCAATATATAGATCACTAAAGGATCTACAGGACTTTTGCAGGATATTAGAAGTGGACATTCCCATTCCTGAAGAAGATCTCCCTCACCCAAGTGTCCGCAACTTACAGGACTCAAATCTTGATAAATGAACTCGCTCCTTCTAGCCGGCCTTGTGCCGCCTTTTGAACATTCCTAACGTTGACTGAGCTGATTTCAGATGAGTATTGTACCTGTAATTTTTTGCTCTCTTTGAATTTGTTTGATATGTTTATCTGCGCATACACTATGCCAAACTTATGTTTTCTGTTACCGTAAGCACTGCTCTTTATCTTTATATTTAGGTGTAATTGTGTCTCCCCACCTACGGCATTCGTAGTGGAGGGCTACCCTACTCGAATTATATATAGACTTAGAATAGAAAGAATTCTAAATTGCACTAAATGTAATTTTATATGCAAGCTCCTTAATATTCGCTAACTCATTAAGTGTCAATTCGCTATGTATGTGTTGTATGTTCAAAATTGTGAGTTGACCATATCATATAGTACAGCTTTAATCCTTCACAGAAACAAGACTCTAAACCACCTTTAGGCAGACTACCTGCTTTCTAGAATAGCCGCCTGGCCTTATGCTCTACTGGTTTTAACTATCTATGCGAAGTTCATTCCCCGCACCCCGACCATCCATCCCAGACTCACTGGCTCGCCCTAATTATAAATAAGATCCATAGGAAAAGGATAACCATTCTAGGCCAAGTTCCTCTCTAAGATTAGCCTTGCTTGGTCATCAATACTTACCCAAGCTGATAAATGTTCCCTTAAAGCTAGGGACCTGTAGTGGGGACTTACTGTTGCTAGCTGAATCGAATAGAATGTGTTGGTGGAGGGCTCGGTCAAGGAAACCTAATACCTATATACCCCACTGCCTTTTCTCATTTACTTACAGTACCATTTACCAATCTAGATTACCCCTGCTGATAGTATCACCCTAGCTGCACTAATACTGGTTAACTAGTTGCAAACCTGACCAGTTTGCCTTACAGATCTTCTCATAATTGGTCTTCCGCTCATCAAACGGTTTTGTTATGTTACAACACATTATGTTACAATTGTTTGTTCTAAGTTGAAATCTAGCTTTACATCTAGACTTTCTTGTTACTATGTTTGACAATTTTGTAAATCTTGTTATTTCAATCTCTCTCCTTTAATTTCTCCTAACCGTGCTTTATCCCTCCTAATTAACCCTCTCCTTCTGAGCATAATTTTAGCAGGCACAGGGATACCTATCCCTCATTCTCTAACACTTGCTTTATCTCCCTCTTTCTGATAGTGGTGTTAGATCAGATCGCACCCCAGAGTGCATCAACTCTCTCTCTACCCCTTCTAGACGCCTCCTAGCGATAGGTTTTGGTGTCTGGAACACACTCTAAATTTTCTTTCTATTTGCCCCTTCTTCCTTTCTGCTCTACCACCTCTACTTATTCCTCTCACTCTCGGCTTTTCCCTCCCCCCCCCTCCCTTTTTTTTTTTCTCCCACATCACAATGCAGCCACAAAGCGCTCATACCTTAACACTGATGACCATAAACACTAAAGGTCTAAATAAACCTGAAAAAAGGTTGCACCTACTCAGAGACGCTATAAGAACCCATTGCGTCTTTGTACAGGAAATACACTTTCGCAAGGGGAGGGAGCCAATTTGGACAAATCCAAAATTCCCAACTTCACTTTTCGCTTCTGGGCTGACAAAAAAGAATGGGGTGGGAATTTTGTTTAAACACACTTCCCCTTTTTCCCCCACTCACGTAGAACGTGGCCCAGACGGTAGGTTTCTGATCGCTGTGGGCTTATTACACAACAAGATGACTACCCTAGTAAACGCTTATTTCCCGAACCAGGGACAAAACAAGTTTATGTCTATCCTCATGAATAAGATACTAGACCCCCGCAAGGGGGTGTTGATACTGGGCGGTGACTTTAATCTTCCTCTGGACCCTGCCTTAGACTCGTCCAAAATGACAGCATCTAATCCTAAAAAAGTAATCAGACAGTACAACTCCAGACTAGAGGAGCTTGCGGTTCATGACGTATGGCGTACATTACATCCCACCAAACGTGACTTTACCTTCTACTCCCACCCACACAGCGTGTATACCAGGCTCGACTACTTTTTTACAGATCAGTCTACACTAGCGGGGTCACGAACTCTCAAATACTCCCCATGACATGGTCCGATCACTCACCTGTTCTGTTTAAAATAAATTGGCCTTCTATTCCTGATAGACCCTTTATCTGGAGATTTGATGAATTTCTATTGAACAATCAACTACTTAAATCCCAAATGGAGACGAAACTGCTAGAATACTTTCGTCTTAACAACACGGGGGAGGTATCGGACCAGATCTTATGGGAAGCACACAAAAGTGTAATGCGAGATGAGCTAATAAAGCAAAAAGCACTGCACTCCAAACAGCTTAGAATCCAATACACTTCACTAATCATCAAGATTAGGGACTTAGAGACAAAACACAAAAAATCACCTACAGATAAGAATATTAACAGTGACCTACAACAAGCTAGGAAGGAGTTACAAGACATTCACTCAATAGACCATCAGAAAAAAGCATTACAATTACAACAGAAGTACTTTGAGTTTGGAGACAAACCTGGTAGACTTCTGGCGCGGGCTCTGAGAAGGAGACAACTAAAAAGCCACATACATTCTATGATAAACCACCACAACCAAAACTTTGCTGATAGCCCTTCTATAGCGGCGACACTTAAAGCATATTATCAGAAATTATATAATTTGCGTGATAAAGAGGCCCCACGACAGGGGTCAGAGGGTAATGCTTCTCAAACCCTTATTATGAAATATTTAGACTCCCTCATGCTCCCCACACTGTCAGATCAGGACAGGGACGGCCTAGACGCCCCCATATCGGTGGAAGAGGTGGCCAAAACCATTGATAACTTACAGGCAGGTAAAAGCCCGGGCCCGGACGGCTTTGGAGCCAAATATTATAAACTATTTAAGGATGTTCTCTCGCCACTCCTGGCAAACTTATTTAACAACATAGGTCCCACACAAGAATTCCCTCCCACCATGCTACTAGCACACGTGGCCACCATCCCAAAACCTGGGAAACCTACTGACCACCCAGAAAACTTCAGGCCAATATCCCTTCTTAATGTGGATTTAAAGATCTACGCAAAAAATTTAGCCACAAGAATGAACCTCTATCTCCCTCAATTGATCTCACCAGATCAGGTGGGATTCATACCTGGCCGTGAGGCTAGGGATAATACCATAAAGGCCAATCTTTTAGTGAACTATGCCCGCCAAAATAATATCCCCTCGGTACTGGTCTCAACAGATGCCGAGAAGGCCTTTGACAGGGTCAGCTGGGATTTTCTTAAAGCTGTCCTGTCAAAAATTAATTTTGGCTAATCCTACATGCAAAAAATATTCACCCTATATTCGAAGCCCACTGTCCAAGTTAAAATTAATAATATTTTATCCGACCCTTTTTCTATCACGAATTGGCACCAGGCAGGGCTGCCCCTTATCACCCCTGTTGTTTGCCCTCTCAATCGAAGTCCTTGCGCAAAAAATCTGTATCAACCAAAACATTACGGGAGTTAAAATAAAATAAAATAAAATAAAATAAAAGACGATGTCTTGCTTTCTATCTCTGACCCCTTAGTTTCCCTTCCAGAGGTTCTTAGAGAGTTCCATGAGTATGGCGAGGTGTCCAATTTCCACTTGAACCACTCAAAATCAGAAATATTTAATATAAACTTGCCCCAAACAGATCTGTGACATCTCGCAAAGATACGCAAACTCAAGATTAATACCAATTCCCTTAAGTACCTGGGAGTCAATCTGACCCCAGACCCAGGTAGCTTATTTGATGCCAATTACCCCCCTTTGTTGAAGTCAATTATTGAAGACTTATCGGCGTGGAAAAACAAAAGGATTTCTTGGTTGGGGAGGATAGGTTTAGTAAAAATGAATATCCTCCCCCGTGTCCTATACTATTTGCAGACTTTGCCGATCCCCTTTCCACCCAAATTTCTACAAAAACTGCAGAGACACCTAGAAGACTATATCTGGGGAGGCGGGAAACCCCGCATCTCCAGACACAATCTATACCTAAACAAAGAGAGAGGTGGTCTGGGTATCCCGGACCTTCTCTCCTATAAGAAGGCTATCAATCTTAAAACTCAGGTGGAGTGGTGCACCAATCCCCCTGATAAGGTGTGGGTCCAGATTGGATGTTCCATTATAGGGACGTGGAATGTGGGGACGTTGGGCTGGATCTCTAGTAGGAACAGGCCTAATATAATTGCTCACTACCAATTCTTTGATGAATTCTTCAAGCAATGGGGCAGAACACTTGTAGAACACCCACACATCTCCACTGTTCCTTCACCGCTGACCCCATTCATACATAACCCCGACATTGTGTTCACACATGCACAACAAACAAACATCAACGCCGCTCAAATAGACCAAACTATGTTCGGTAGATTAATCTCAAATAAGAAGCTTAAGACATTAGAAGAAATTCACCAGTCAGGGCTACACATCTCCTGGGTTTTTCATAGGCAGATACAACATTACCTGAACACATATGGAAGGGCAGATAATATTAAGAGACCACCTACATTACTGGAGACACTCTGTCTGTTGCCAAGCCCCCCAAAACACCTAATCTCCTCTATTTACAACATGCTGATTTCCCACAGAGGGAGTAGTGCTCCTTCGTTTGTAAAACAATGGAACAAAGAGTTGGGCGTGGACCTCGTGGAGACAGATTGGCAAACTATATTCCATAATCACAGCAAAGCGTCTGTTTCTGCTGGAGTCCTGGAGTCTAACTATAAATTTTTGTCCCGTTGGTACGTCACCCCCACCAGACTTAAAACTTTTTATGGGAGGTCTGATGGCAAATGCTGGAGGGGGTGCGGTGAGACTGGCACACTTCTCCATATTTGGTGGACCTGTGTCCTCATACAACCTTTCTGGAGTTTGGTGGCTGACACAATAGACACCAAACTAAACATTACACTAAACAGAAACCCGAACCTCTTGCTGTTTCATGGTCTTCCTAAGTTAGTAGAAAAGCCCAAAAAGCACCTCCTATATATAATGCTCAACAGCGCCAAAGCCCTCATCCCCAAGAATTGGAAGTCTGTTCACACTCCACAACATTTGGAGTGGGTAGACCGGGTTGACAGATACTTATCTCTAGAGAGATATCGTTACATGAGAGATAATAAAATTTAAATTCATGAGTACATGAAAGAGCTTTGGAGACCTCTGATCAGATAAGTCCACTCTGTGTGAGTGATGGTGCCAGGGACGTGGCTTGCAGTCCCTTCATGACCCCTTCCTTCCCCCCCTTTTTTTTTCTTTCTCTTTCTATTTCTCCTCCTCCTTCCCCCTTTTTCCCCCTTCTCCCACCTCTCCTTTTGCTCATCTACTGTTCCTAATCTTTAACTCAATAGATATGCACTGATAGTTATGCTACATGTTACTAGTTGTAGCCCGCAGGTGCACAACAAAGCACCTGAACGGTATTGTTTGAATACTATTAATATGTTTAATCTGTGTTTTGCTACTTTTAGAACAGAACGTTATTTCTTTTGATGCCAATGATTCTGTGTTCCCGACTTCTGATCCATGTTGTTGGTTTTTGTAACAGAAATAGCATCTGCATAATGACTTGATATACCATAACCTAATTTACACATTTTGTTTTGTTAATCTTATTCTATAGAGTGATGATGGACTCTTATAGGTTCTGTTTAAAGCACAAACTCCTCATATTAATCAGAGTCGCATGGATGGATGTTTAGAGATGAGCAATTCCATTGTATTTTGCTTATTTTTATTGCATAACATGTATGTTTACAATCTATAAATAAAGCTTTTTTGAAGAAAAAAAAAATATATGATAAACAATGAAGTGGTAATAATATAATCAGTAACAATATGGTAGCTGAATTAAAAAGATCAGATTACTGACAAAGCAGCAAGCAGACAAATATATATATAGCAATTGCTTATAACATAGCGTAATGGGTGGTATTAATATTGTGACATAAACGGAAAGCAGCAAGAAAAAGCAATACTTATACTGTTTCTGTCCAGAAGTCGTGGGATTCTGCTGTGCACAGACTAAGATTTGGAGATCCTGAAACCGGGGATTAAGCAAGAGAACAAACCCAGTGGAGTGTCCGTGAGCCGTGAGAGAGAGCCGTTGGTTGTGACGTCACTTCACCTGACCAGGTAGAATGGTCCAATGGTTACCACAAGGGAAATTTTGTATCTGTCTGTGTAGCTGTCACCGAGAGAACTTTGTGTCACTCTGTAGATTCAACTGTATTGCAAAGAATGTTCTTTTGTCAGATTTTTACTGACAGCGGATCTTCTTTTTCTTCTGTTTTTTTTTAAGTTGAGTGAATAGATGAAAAAACAGCATTAGTTTATATACAAGGTCCAGCAAGAGCTGCACAGAATGTAAATGGGAGGGGCCAATGGGAAAAAGAAGATCCGCTGTCAGTAAAAATCTGACAAAAGAACATTCTTTGCAACACAGTTGAATCTACAGAGTGACACAAAGTTCTCTCGGTGACAGCTATACAGGGAGTGCAGAATTATTAGGCAAATGAGTATTTTGACCACATCATCCTCTTTATGCATGTTGTCTTACTCCAAGCTGTATAGGCTCGAAAGCCTACTACCAATTAAGCATATTAGGTGATGTGCATCTCTGTAATGAGAAGGGGTGTGGTCTAATGACATCAACACCCTATATCAGGTGTGCATAATTATTAGGCAACTTCCTTTCCTTTGGCAAAATGGGTCAAAAGAAGGACTTGACAGGCTCAGAAAAGTAAAAAATAGTGAGATATCTTGCAGAGGGATGCAGCACTCTTAAAATTGCAAAGCTTCTGAAGCGTGATCATCAAACAATCAAGCGTTTCATTCAAAATAGTCAACAGGGTCGCAAGAAGCGTGTGGAAAAACCAAGGCGCAAAATAACTGCCCATGAACTGAGAAAAGTCAAGCGTGCAGCTGCCAAGATGCCACTTGCCACCAGTTTGGCCATATTTCAGAGCTGCAACATCACTGGAGTGCCCAAAAGCACAAGGTGTGCAATACTCAGAGACATGGCCAAGGTAAGAAAGGCTGAAAGATGACCACCACTGAACAAGACACACAAGCTGAAACATCAAGACTGGGCCAAGAAATATCTCAAGACTGATTTTTCTAAGGTTTTATGGACTGATGAAATGAGAGTGAGTCTTGATGGGCCAGATGGATGGGCCCGTGGCTGGATTGGTAAAGGGCAGAGAGCTCCAGTCCGACTCAGACGCCAGCAAGGTGGAGGTGGAGTACTGGTTTGGGCTGGTATCATCAAAGATGAGCTTGTAGGGCCTTTTCGGGTTGAGGATGGAGTCAAGCTCAACTCCCAGTCCTACTGCCAGTTTCTGGAAGACACCTTCTTCAAGCAGTGGTACAGGAAGAAGTCTGCATCCTTCAAGAAAAATATGATTTTCATGCAGGACAATGCTCCATCACACGCGTCCAAGTACTCCACAGCGTGGCTGGCAAGAAAGGGTATAAAAGAAGAAAATCTAATGACATGGCCTCCTTGTTCACCTGATCTGAACCCCATTGAGAACCTGTGGTCCATCATCAAATGTGAGATTTACAAGGAGGGAAAACAGTACACCTCTCTGAACAGTGTCTGGGAGGCTGTGGTTGCTGCTGCACGCAATGTTGATGGTGAACAGATCAAAACACTGACAAAATCCATGGATGGCAGGCTTTTGAGTGTCCTTGCAAAGAAAGGTGGCTATATTGATCACTGATTTGTTTTTGTTTTGTTTTTGAATGTCAGAAATGTATATTTGTGAATGTTGAGATGTTATATTGGTTTCACTGGTAAAAATAAATAATTGAAATGGGTATATATTTGTTTTTTGTTAAGTTGCCTAATAATTATGCACAGTAATAGTCACCTGCACACACAGATACCCCCCTAAAATAGCTATAACTAAAAACAAACTAAAAACTACTTCCAAAACTATTCAGCTTTGATATTAATGAGTTTTTTGGGTTCATTGAGAACATGGTTGTTGTTCAATAATAAAATTAATCCTCAAAAATACAACTTGCCTAATAATTCTGCACTCCCTTCACAGACGGATACAAAATTTCCCTTGTGGTAACCATTGGACCATTCTACCTGGTCAGGTGACGTGACGTCACAACCAACGGCTCTCTCTCACGGACACTCCACCAGGTTTGTTCTCTTGCTTACTCCCCGGTTTCAGGATCTCCAAACCTTAGCCTGTGCACAGCAGAATCCCACTAATTTCTGGACAGAAACAGTATACAGTGGGGCAAAAAAGTATTTTGTCAGCCACCAATTGTGAACGTTCTCCCACTTAACAAGATGAGAGAGGCCTGTAATTGTCATCATAGTTATACCTCAACTATGAGAGACAAAATGTGGAAACAAATCCAGACAATCACATTGTCTGATTTAGAAAGAATTTATTTGCATATTATGGTGGAAAATAAGTCTTTGGTCACCTAAAAACAAGCAAGATTTCTGTCTCTCACAGACCTGTATCTTCTTCTTTAAGAGGCTCCTCTGTCCTCCACTCATTACCTGTATTAATGGCACCTGTTTGAACTTGTTATCAGTATAAAAGACACCTGTCCACAACCTCAAACAGTCACACTCCAAACTCCACTATGGTGAAGACCAAAGAGCTGTTGAAGGACACCAGAAACCAAATTGTAGACCTGCACCAGGCTGGGAATCTGCAATGGGCAAGCAGCTTGGTGTGAAGAAATCAACTGTGGGAGCAATAATTAGAAAATGGAAGACATACAAGACCACTGATAATCTCCCTTGATCTGGGGCTCCATGCAAGATCTCACCCCGTGGGGTCAAAATGATCACAAGAACGGTGAACAAACATCCCAGAACCACACGGGGGGACCTAGTGAATGACCTGCAGAGAGCTGGGACCAACGTAACAAAGGCTACCATCAGTAACACACTACGCCGCAAGGGACTCAGATCCTGCAGTGCCAGACGTGTCCCCCTGCTTAAGCCAGTGAATGTCCGGGCCCGTCTGAAGTATGCTAGAGAGCATTTGGATGATCCAGAAGCGGATTGGGAGAATGTCATATGGTCAGATGAAACCAAAGTAGTTTGGTAGAAACATAACTCGTCATGTTTGGAGGAGAGAGAATGCTGAGTTTCAACCAAAGAACACCATACCTACTGTGAAGCATGCGGGTGGCAACATCATGCTTTGGGGCTGTTTCTCTGCAAAGGGAACAGGACGGCTGATCCGTGTACATGAAAGAATGAATGGGGCCATGTATCATGAGATTTTGATTGCAAACCTCCTTCCATCAGCAAGGGCATTGAAGATGAAATGTGGCTGGGTCTTTCAGCATGACAATGATCCCAAACACACCACCCGGGCAATGAAGGAGTGGCTTCGTAAGAAGCATTTCAAGGTCCTGGAGTGGCCTAGCCAGTCTCCCGATCTCAACCCCATAGAAAACCTTTGGAGGGAGTTGAAAGTCTGTGTTGCCCAGCGACAGCCCCAAAACATCACTGCTCTAGAGGAGATCTGCATGCAGGAATGGGCCAGCATACCAGCAACAGTGTGTGACAACCTTGTGAAGACTTACAAAAAATGGTTGACTTCTGTTATTGCCAACAAAGGATATATAACAAATTATTGAGATGAACTTTTGATATTGACCAAATACTTATTTTCCACCATAATTTGCAAATAAATTCTTGCCAAATCAGACAATGTGATTGTCTGGATTTGTTTCCACATTTTGTCTCTCATAGTTGAGGTATACCTATGATGAAAATTACAGGCCTCTCTCATCTTCTTAAGTGGGAGAACTTGCACAATTGGTGGCTGACTAAATACTTTTTTGCCCCACTGTAAGTATTGCTTTTTCTTGCTGCTTTCCGTTTATGTCACAATATTAATACCACTCATTACGCTATGTTATAAGCAATTGCTATATATATATTTGTTTGCTTGTTGCTTTGTCAGTAATCTGATCTTTTTAATTCAGCTACCAGATTGTTACTGATTATATTATTACCACTTCATTGTTTATCATATTTTTTATCTTATTTTAGATGAATTCTTAGACTTGATGCCGGCATCGTTACATTTTGAAAAAATTACTTTTATTAAGTCTATATAATTTTATATAATTTTAAACTTTGCATACTGCTGATATATATTAAATGTCCTAACTTCATTTGGGTTATCCTTCATTTATTTGTATTATACTAATATCATTATTAATATTTTAACTGGTCAGCTGCTTTCAGAGCGCTTGTCCCACCCCCTTGGTTTCATCCTTTTTTGTCTTTATTTTGAGATTATTTAGACTTCACAGGGATTCAAGCCCAACACCATAAAGGTAGCACTCACACCACCTCTCTTTTTTTTATCTTTGGTTTATAACTGAACACATGTGTAAGCCAATGACAATCGTTAAATACATATGCAGATAACAATAAGCAGATGGAACCTATATTCTTTTCTGCGCCAGAGATTACCTACATATCTTCTTCATCAAAGGATAACAAGAGAAGGAATGAAATTTAAAATTAGAAGTAAATTAGAAAGTTCTTTACAAACATATGCTGAAAAAAATAAATATTAGTGATTCATGTCTCTTAAATCGAAGTGTGTTTTTTATGCAAAAATGGGGCATGGCTAAGAAAGGGATTATCTATTCTGTTTAACAATAAATAAATAAATAAATAAATTTAAGAGGAGGAGATATAGAACAAATGCTGCTCCAATTTGAATGCCGCTAGATTTTTTGGCTTAATACCCTTACACCCAATGGGATTAACGAACAGGATGGATTAGCAGCATTCCTGTAAATGAACAATAGTTGACTTTTAATGTGCATATAGATCAATAATCCATGACAGAAGGAACAGTAACACTATTGTAATAACTCATATAGGGATAAACTACCATACTGGCACAAATGATAGTCTTATACTTGTAGCAGATGACGTTTGGGAAATTACAGTACAAAATAAATTACGATTATAACCACTGTAATAAGAGATACACTTTAGCATATTTCATCTTATGATTGCATAACAATACTCTTTGCTTTTATAAATAAGAATAGTGTGTTCAATTTAAGTCAATTGGTGGATTAGGGTTGACATTATTCTTTTATTATCGTTTGTTGAAAAACGCAATTAAATTTGGTTAATCCACTAATGGGCAGGATCTGCACTATAGTGATAACATTGGCTGAAATATTGCAAACAATGTCCCCCTTTTTTGGTTTGCTATTTGAAATGTGATACGCATTACGTGATATTATTCATAAATCTAACATATAGATTTTTGATATCAAGCTATTTTATGCACTTAATCTACTAGGGACACACAAGAAGATTCTGTTTCAATAGAGTCAATATACTTATTCGTGTTAACATTACTCTTTGCTCTGACAGATAAGAAGAGTGTGTCTTATTTAAGTCAATTATTGAATGATTTTTGACATCATTCTCTCATGATCGTTTTTTGAAAAACGCAATTAAAATTTAAATTTTCTATCAATATACATGGAGAGACTTTATTTATTTATTTTTCTACATCAATATTTAGTGGTATTTACCTTCGTGTGATATAGGAAGGATGTTGACATCATTCTCTTATGATCTTTTTTTTTTTAAAAACACAATCAAATTTTCTATCAACATACATGGAGAGGATTTATACATCAATTGAGGATTTTTCTACGTGTGACATAGGAAGGATGAATCTCATTATATGTGTGTTGAAATGTGTGAATGAAAATCTGTTATTGGTAATGAACGCAGATTTTTGTATTGTAAGACACTTTCGAATCCAATTGGTGGATAGAATTAATCTTTGACCAGGTGGAAGTGATAATTTTGAGTAAGCTAGACCTGCATAATTGAAATTTACAATCGAGTTTAGTAAATCATGTTGGGATGGAACGGTTGCTGACATCTTTCAATGCTCCTGACACCTATTCTTGATTTTGAAACAATGTAGCGAATGTAGCGAATAGCGATCATGTGATGAATCTTTAACCAATTATGTTAAGCCTCTTGTGATAGGCTGCATCTAGAAGTGTGTGCTTAGAACCAATTTCTATTGGTCAATGACAATACAAATACTGGGTTGGGGCCCTAACTCTGGTTAGCCTCTGAGAAAGCCGTGCTAGCGGCGAAATGTACATCAGGCATTGTCTGTGTGCCTGAGACTTGCTAATTTGTGTTTACCTGGGACCTTTCTAAGATCATATTGATGTGGCAATTGCCTTCCTTAATCAGTCATTTATAAACCGTTTCCTCTCCTGCTCTAGATACCAGTATTGCTCAGATTAGGTAATGTTGTTGGGGTCAATCCCCTTTTTAGACTAGCTTTAGAGCAATCCGTGTATTCTCTGAGCCCTGAGGGTTACGGTGTATTTGAACTATTACCCAGGTAAGTAATTCTGTTTTTGAAGTCTCACACACACAGTCCTGATCTGTTTCTTAATCTAAGTTTTAAATGTATGTCTCACATATTTATGTTATACATTTGGTACTATTTATCACCCTTTTTTTTCTATCATTAGTAAAAGTTACGTTTTAATAACCAGTTCTTGACACAATCCGGTTTTCAATACATACTGTTACTATATAGTGTTTTGTGAGTGCTGGGTACTGTCAAACTTCTCTCTCTTTTTTGTACCTATAAAACTATTAACCCCTAATCTGCTGCTCCCGATGTCGCCGCCTCTATATTAAAGTTATTAACCCCTAAACCTCTGGCCTCCCACATCACTACCACTAAATAAATCCATTAACCCCTAAACCTAACCCTAACCCTAATGTAACCCTAAGCCTAACACCCCCTAACTTTAACATAATTAAAATAGAGCTAAACTAAAGTTACAATTATTAACTAATATAATTCCTTTTTAAAACTAAATACTTACCTGAAAAATAAAACCTAAGCTAGCTACAACTAATAGTTATATTGTAGCTAGCTTAGGTTTTATTTTTATTTTGCAGGTAAGTTTGTATTTATTTCAACTAGGTAGACTAGTTAGTAAATAGTTATTAACTATTTAATAACTACCTATTTAAAATAAATACAAACTTACCTGTGAAATAACACCTAACCTGCCTTACACTAAAAGCTAACATTACAAAAAAACACTAACATAACTAAAAATAAAAATAACTAAATTACATTAAAACCCCTCCCCACTAAATTACAAAAAATAAGAAAAAAATTATCAAAAATAAAAAAGAATTACACCTAATCTAATAGCCCTATCAAAATAAAAAAGCTCCCCCAAAATAAAAAAAACCTAGCCTACAATAAACTATCAATGGCCCTTGAAAGGGCCTTTTGTGGGGCATTGCCCCAAAGTTATCAGCTCTTTTACCTGTAAAAAAAACTACAAACACCCCCGAAAAGTAAAACCCACCACCCCCACAACCAACCCCCAAATAAAATAACTATCTAAAAAAACTAAGCTCCCTGTTGCCCTGAAAAGGGCATTTGTATGGGCATTGCCCTTAAAAGGGCATTTAGCTCTTTTACATGCCCAGACCCTAAACTAAAAATAAAACCCACCCAAAAAACCCTTAAAAAAACCTAACACTAACCCTGATGAACCACTTACAGTTATTGAAGCCCCGCTTGAAAGGATCCATCCAGGCGGCAAAATCCTCATCCATGCGGCAAGAAGTCTTCATCCAGACGGCCTCTTCCATCTTCATCCAGCCGGCGATGTCCTCATCCAGGCGGCATAAAGTCTTCATCCAGATGGCATCTTCTATCTTCATCCATCCGGCGAGGAGCATCTTCTTCATACGGTCGCCGCTGTAAACTGGAACTTCAATGCAAGTGACATCATCCAAGATGGTGTCCCCTTGCATTCCTATTGGCTGAAATATTTCAATCAGCCAATAGGATTAGAGCTGCTAAAATCCTATTGGCTGTTCCAATCAGCGAATAGGATGAGAACTCTATCCTATTGGCTGATTGGAAGAGCCAATAGGATTTTAGCGGCTCTAATCCGATTGATTTAGGTGTAATTCGATTGGATTAGGTGTAATTAATTTTTATTTTTGATACTGTGTTTTTGTTTTTTGTAACTTAGTGTTTGTTTTTGTAACCGTGTAATTTTTAATAGTATATTTAAATAATTTGAGTAGGGTTAGGGTTTTTTTTTTATTTTTTATTTATTATTTTTATTGATAACAAAAGTTTCAAAGTTGTACAAATACATTGGCATATGAAGGCAACAATTTTCTGATTAGAGATAAAGTCAATTTCAATGATAAGTCTGAATGGCAAGTCGAGACCTGTTTTCGACCTGGGATTTATGCTTAAATGTCCAGAAGTGTTGGTTGTATACCAGGCCAGGTATCATCAAAGTTCCACAATATTATATTGTTAATACCTTCTTCATTGGTACATAGAAACAAACAAGAAAAAAAAAGAAAAAAACGAACTTAAGGAAACAAACAGTTCAACATTGTAGGGTATCCTCTGGTTTGTAAATGGCACTCTCTAAAACAGACTCTCCATCGCTGAATCTGGTCCATTGAAATTCTGGTAGGAAGCTAGTTTTTATTAATTTCGTTTACAGAGTAGAGACTACCAATCACCCCCCTCTCTATCTATCTCCTCAGGAAGTGTTATATTCATACCAGCCTTTGTTCAATCTGAAATGTGGAGTATGCTTTAAAGGTGTTACACAGGCCGCGTATCTGGGTTTATAAGGGACTCCTCCCATATGAACCGTGCATTCAAAAAGAGTTCTAGCTTATTACGGCAAAGGTAGCCATACTGTTCTAAGGAGAATTGTTCCTCCACTTCATCCATCCACATACCTTTAGTAATGTTGACAGGTTTTTTCCATAGCCGCGCTATCAATTTTCTTGCGCTATTAAGGCCTATCTGCAAGTTCAATAATTTTAACTGGCACGCTATCTTAGGTAGATTGTTAATCAAGGCTATGCTAGGGTTCAATGTGAATTCAGTTGAGATAAGCTGTTTATAATGAGATTCTATTGCTAACCATAGAGGGCGTATTCTATCACAGCTCCACCACATATGAAGCAGGCTACCGCGCTCACCACATCCCCGCCAGCAAGAACTGGAGGTGTTTGGGTATATGCTATGCAATCTTGACGGGGTCAGATACCACCGTAGGAGTATTTTAAAGTTTACTTCTAATATCTTTGGAGATGTCGAGGATTTTTTAACGGACCTAAAGATCCGCTCCCATACGCTTTGGTCCAAGTTTTCAGTGAAATCTGCGTTCCATTTTGCGGTGTAAGATGGAGGAGTGGAGTGGAGGTTGTGAATTAGAATCTTACGTGATGTCGAAAGTGTACCTTTTGGAGTTACCCCATCATGGCATAATCGTTCAAACGGGGTGAGTTGTCTCAGGAGGTCAGATTTGAATGGGGAAGTGTGTATGTAATGTTGTAGTTGGGCATATTTTAGCCATTTAGTGAATCTCCCATCTGCTATGCCAGTTAATTTGTCTCTCTCCAGTAGTTTGCCTGCCTCCGTGAAATTACATAGTGGAATTGTGTAGTCCCATTCACTAAGTCTTTTATAACTTTTGTCAAATCCCCCAACCATTTCAGCATTTAAAGCTATAGGGAATAGAGGGGATCGTCTGGTGGAGATATGTGGCCTAGTGGCGATTATATGGTCCCAATTCCTAAAAAACTGCTGATGTATATCAAGTTGCTGACATTGAGGTGGTCTGAGATCATTCGGTACCCAACAAAGTGCGTATACCATAGGTGCTTTAAGTATGTGTGAGTCTATCATTACCCATGCCTTATGTTCTTCCTTCCTGTGCCAATCCAGGACTCTCTGCAGAGTCACTGCTAGATAGTACTCTTCTATTTTGGGAAGACCTAGTCCTCCATAGAGAGTTGGTCTATACATTGTGTCCCTGTTGATTCTGGGTCTACATCTACCCCACACAAACATGTTTATGCTACTTTGAAGTCGTGATATGTACCATCTTGGAAGATGGAGTGGTAATGCCTGCAGGATATAGAGAACCCTAGGTAATGTAGTCATTTTTATGGCCTGTATTCGCCCCCACCAAGACAGGGGTTTGTTTGACCATGTTTTAAGATCGCGTTGTGTGTTATGGAGAAGCAGGTTGTAGTTTTTATCAAATAATATCGGCTTATTGGGGGAGATGTGTATTCCTAAATACTTAATTGAGTCTGTTTTCAACCTAAGTGGGCAAATTTTAGATAAAGCTACAAATTTCGGTTTAGGGAGTGTAATATTGAGTATTTCGGACTTCTGCTTATTAACAAGGAAATTAGAAAATTTCCCGAAATTGTCTAGCTCTGTGAGTATCACTGGGATTGTCTCGAGGGGGGATGTTACTGAAAAGAGTACGTCATCAGCGTACATCGCTATTTTATATTCCTGTCGGCCAAATGAAATCCCCTTTATATTTTGATTTCTTCTTATATGGGATGCAAAGACCTCCATCATTAGAATAAATAAGGTTGGGGACAAGGGGCATCCCTGTCGTGTTCCGTTGTGTATTGGAAATGGGGCCGATAGTGTACCATTAACTCTTACTTTGGCACTCGGGTGCGTATATAAACTAAAAATTCTATTAATCGTTTTGGGTCCAAATCTCATATTTTCTAATGTTTTTGCTAGAAATTGCCAATTAGTCCGGTCAAATGCTTTTTCAGCATCTATAGCTATCAGCACTGACTCGATATTGTGGTATTTGACATGTTCCATAAGGGATAGGGCTCTAAGGGTGTTATCCCTAGCTTCTCGTCCAGGGACAAAGCCTACCTGGTCCGTGTGTATTATATCTCTAATGACCAAATTTACACGGTTTGCTAAAATTTTCCCCAATATCTTTAAATCTGTATTAAGGAGTGAAATAGGGCGGTAACTAGCCGGGTCTTCTGGAGGTTTTTCAGGTTTAAGAATTACCGATATATGGGCGGATTGAGATTCTGTCGATAATTGAGAGCCCTCATCTAGGGAAAGAAAAAGGTTCAAAAGGTGGGGGGCTAGAGTATCCTTGAAAGTCTTGTAGTATAAATTGGTAAATCCGTCAGGGCCGGGACTTTTTCCTACTGGGAGGTCAGCAATGGCTTTCAAAACTTCTGACAGGGTTATGGGTCGGTCTAGGTCTGCTGATTGTTGTTGAGACAATTTGTTTAGTTCAGCTAGTTCTATGTATTCTGTCATGTCTCGTTCCTGTTCTGAGGTAGTATTATTTTCTAAGTTATACAACTGGTGGTAAAATTCTCGAAAATGAGTGGCTATTGCCTTACTATCATAAATATGATCTCCCTGCTGAGTCCTTAATTTATGGATGTGAGTGTGTGTTTCTCTGTCTTTAAGGGTGTTAGCCAGAATCCTACCTGGACGATTGCCCTCGTAAAAATATTTTTTCCTAAGCTGAAAGGCCCTCCTTTGTGCATCCGAGTAAAGCAATGTATTCAGTTCTTTTCTAGTTGCCGTCAGTGTAGTCCGAATAGAGCGGTCTGTCGGGGACTGTTTGTGTTGTAACTCAAGTGTATGTAATTTAGCAGTCAGAGAGGATAGGGCGGAATCATGTGATTTCTTGAGAAATGCCTTGTGCTTAATACATTCTCCTCGGAGAACTGCTTTATGAGCTTCCCAAACATAAAGAGGATGGGTCTCCGGCATCATGTTATGTGCGAAGTAATCTTGTAGAGAGGAAGTCAATTTTTGTGTCGTTAGGGGATTGTGCAAGAGATATGAGTCTAATCTCCATATGAATGGGTGTACTGGAGCGTCTGGCCAGTTTAGTTTTAGGGAGATCATGGAATGATCTGACCAAGTGGTAGGTATAATGTCTGTGTCTATCAGTAGCGAAAGGCTGGACTGGTCAAGGTATAATTGGTCTATTCTAGAATATGTGGACCAAGGGTGGGAAAAGAAGGTAAAATTACGCTGCGTGGGATGTTGTGTTCGCCAAGCATCCACTAAACCCGAATGTCGTATACAGTTATATACTGAGTTAGGAGAGCGTAGGGATGTTTTAGTGTTGGAAGATGTCGTATCTAGAGTGGGGTCTAAAATAGTATTTAGGTCGCCTCCCAAAACAACTATGCCTTTTCGTGTTTCTTTTATCAGAGATTTCAGCTTGTTAAAGAAACTATTTCTGCGTGTGTTGGGAGCATAGACGTTAATCAGTGTAACTGGTCTATTATAAATGAGACCAACCAGAATTAAGATTCTTCCCTCATTATCTGAAGTAGTGTTTAGTAGTTTAAAGGGTAAAGAGTGGTGAAAAAGAATGCCCACTCCGTTTTTTTTTTCTTTTCATGGGAATTGAAATAGCCTATTGGGTAATCCTTGTTGGAAAATTTGGGCTCGCTCACTTTGGGGAAGTGCGTTTCCTGAACAAAAACTATTGAGCTTTTCTGCCTTGCAAACCAATGTAGGGCTACTGACCTTTTTGTAGGTGAATTTAGGCCTTTAGTGTTTTGTGAAGTTATCAGTATAGTATTGGAAGCCATAACCTTATCATGGGGTGGGTTGTAGGAATGCAATGTGTGTAAATGTCTTACCCGAGTGTAGCCTCATGAACTGTAGAATGGACCTTTCACTACTAAGTATCAGAGTAAGATGCCGATAGAGAGTCTGCATACCAATGTTACCTTCTAAGAGATGCGCCAACCAGAGGATAAAGCCTGATCTTGTACAAGAACTGTAAAGAGTAAACAGCATAACATTAAAATAAGAACATATAAAACAAACAATATTAATCAAGTAACAGTTATTTTCTAACATAACTGGAGTCAGGCTTGAGGTTTAGAACCCCTTCCCTGACAATCTAATGTAGGGGGGAGAATAAGCAGTAAAACACTGCCTATATAAATCCCCTAGAGATTCATAGTTGAAACTTACAATCACAGAGCCTCTCCAAATGGGGCAGAGGCTCTCAGTGTAACTAAATATATGATAGAATAGCAACGTTATATATACTTATACATTTTTTTTTTTTTTTTTTTCAAAATAATACTGTATAATACAATACTTTACGTCAGGGCCATTTGGCCTTGGTGTCCATGTCTGCCTTAACGGCTGCTGGTAAAGTCTCATAGTTTAGTGGTCTTGGTTATAAATACTGTGGTATTCCATGGAGCTGGGTTAGACTTCAAGGTGGTTCGGTAGAAAGAGCAGGTTGTTGGTTAGAAACAGAGGCAGTTGTTTTGCGTTTCTTATTTACTGTAGTCCATCTCTGTCGCTGGGGTCTCGATGGTAGATGGTCCATCATTTGCCTGGAGCTTGATTGTTCTGCCTCTGGAGGTATGTTTTTCGGTATAGGGATGTTTAGTTGTGAGCAGAAAGTGTTAAGGTCTTCCAAGTCCCTATATGTGTATTCTTTGTTATCTTTAATAACTCTTATAGCAAAGGGGAATCCCCAACGATACGAGATATTATTTTCTTGCAGGTGCGTGGTGAGAAATCTAGTATCCCTCCTTCTAGATAGGGTTAATGGGCTTAGGTCTGCAAAAACTTGGATTTTGTCACCATCTTTATTGATAGGAGCTTTTTTCCTAGCTGCAGCTAATATCTTTTCTTTGTCTTTGAAGTAATGGCAACACAGGATTATGTCCCTCGGCGGTGCCGCAGCAGGAGGCTTAGGTTTTAGCGCTCTGTGCAACCTATCTAAGGGTATCTCAACATCTTCTTCGCTGTCAAGAAGGGAGCGAAAAAGTCCCTGGAGATATTGTGGTAGCGCCGTGGCTACTATATTTTCGGAGACGCCTCTGATCCTCAAGTTTTGGCGCCTACCGCGGTTGTCAAGATCCTCTATTTGTGATTGCAGCTGTATTATTTCTTTGGTCTGCTGTTGGATCTGCATGTCGTGTAGGTTAATTGGTTCAGAAATCTCCTCCGCATGCTCTTCCAGCTGGAGCACCCTATTCCCCAAATCCAAAATATCTTTTTTGACTTCTGTTAAACTTTCTTTTATTATTTGGCTCACTTGGCTCATAAAGGCTGCAAAGTCCTCTTTAGATGGAAGGGACAATAAATCTGCTCTGGTCAAAGGAAGTGTTGTGTCAGATAGCACATTATCATTTTCCTCTTCATGAGAACTGGAATTGGAATGAGGGGAACTAGGATGCATAGATGCATCTGTTTCTAATGTTTTAAAATAGGCATTCAGCTTAGTAGAGGTTGTCAGGTTTGATTTGCTTGTCTTTTCCCCCTTAGTGAGACGTTTAGAAGCCATCTCAATCCTCCAGGCAGTATATTTTTAAAGGAAACAGGTGCTAACAGGGTTTATTTCATCTATCTGCTGTCTCTGCTAATCAAATGAGACTATTCTGGGCACACTGGTGGTAATAAAGAGGAGCTTTACTAAATGTGCGCCTCGTGGTACAACTCAGGCCCTGCTAATGTGCGCATCTGCAAATGTGCGGTGCGGGCCTTCTTTGGCTCCAATTATGGTGACTGTGCTTTTTACAGAGTTCACGCTGCTTTCAGCTTAGTGTTTGCCAGAACTGACAATGAAGGTAATATGTGTGAGCAAGGTACCACTTATTGCTGCTCTGCTGAAAGTATTACATTTAAATTTACATAACCGTTATGCAAACGAGTCCATAAACACTGGGGCATACTGAGCTTTTAATTGTCAACATTCTTTTATCTCACCCCTTCACCATCAGCGCAGTCGTTATCCAGATGAGGGTATGCGATGTTGCTGGTCACTTATGGTACTCTCCGTTATCTTTCCAGCCTATTTACTTTGCAGACCTGTCCTCCAACACCGCGTGTGTTGCGGTCACATGGGGCCAATATGGCGCTTCCCTGCTCCGTGTATAATGATCCCGGAGTGATAGTGGAGTGCTGTTGCTGCAATTGTCTTTCCGGCTTTACAGTTTTATACTCTCCGGTTCCTTTTATGCATCCAAGGGTCTTGATGACCTGTTACACTGCTCTGCACTTCATATTTTCGAATCTCCAGGGGAAGTCTGCACGGAGCTCTACACAATTGCAGCCATGCTGGTTCGTGGCTGACTCCGCCCCCAGGGTTAGGGTTTTTTAATATGTAATATAGTTAATTTAATTGGTCGTTTAATGTAATTTTAGTATAATAGTTAGGGTAGGTTTATTAATAGTTTAATATAGATTAATTTAATTTTACAGGTACATTTTAATTTATTATAGGGATGTTGTAATTTTAATGTAAAGTTAGCGGATAGTTAGGTTTAGGGGTTAATAGCTTAATTTAGTTTATGGCGATGTGGGGGGCTGGTGGTTTAGGGGTTAATAGGTTTAGTTAGTGGTAGTGATGTGGGAGGCCAGGGGTTTAGGGGTTAATACATTTATTTAGTGGCGGCGGGGTCCGGGAGCGGCGGGATTGGGGTTAATAACATTATTTAGGCTGTGGCGATGTTGGGACGGCAGATTAGGGGTGTTTAGATTTGGGGCTTATGATAGGGTGTTCGGTATAAATGTTACTGGTTTTCTACTATAGAAATCAATGTGATATCTGGCAGCATCGAACATAAGCTTTTGCTGCTTTCAAACTCCCATTGATTCCTATGGCATCTGCGGCCTCCAGGGTGACGGATTGAAAACCAGGTATGCTGGGCCGGAATAGCCACAAGCATACCGGTTAACTATTTGATAACTTGTAAAAAATGTCAAATAGTGCCGAATGTTTATTTGGAACATCTGTAATGACGTAAGCATCGATCTGTGTTGGATTGAGACCGGCAGATCGTATGTTACGTCACAGATTAAAATTTGTGCCAGTCTGCAGGCTTTGATAAATAGATTGAATCAAACTTGCCACAATTACGCTGCGGAATTCCAGCGTATTTGCAGGTGTTTGCGATAGATATCCCCCTTAGCTGTGAGTGGCCACTCGACCCTGTTACTTTTTTATTTAATACTATTCCTAAACCACATTCCAAATTGCACTCCCAATTATTCTATATACTTTTAAATAGCTCCAAAAGAGCTAATCCCCAGACTTTAAAAGCAAGATAAAATACCTACATTGCGGGAATGGATATCTCAGGTTATCTTGAATATTAAACTAGAAAAATATTATTATCTTTCTTCCAATAAGCTGGTTATGTTTCAGGAGATGCTGTTCATATGGGAATCTGCAACCCACAACCATTCTATCAATTAAGAGCTTTGCGCTTTTAGACTGAGTAGGTTAATGTTGTCTCAAATTGAAGCCTAAACTATTTCTAATTGTACTAAGACTTTCTTATCTATATACTGAAAACAAATGTCAATCATCCTATTTATATGTGATTCTGTAGTGCGACTGAACATACTATGTGCAGAGCGAATGGTTATTTTTATTATTATTATTATCATTATTTTTATTATTATTATTATTATTATTATTTGTATTACCATTTTCATTGTTATTATTGTTTACCAAAAGTTAATTATTGCTTTCAACAACTAAAAATGAGGTTCCTAATGTCCAGAGACAATTCTCAATTTGCTGCACGCAAATATTTCTTATACCACTCATATATAGACTATATATTTTGTATTTTATATAGGAAGGTACTTTTTAAATGTCCATATGTTTGTCCTGTATGCACATTATATGTTTATTCAAACCTTAATAAAAAGAATAAACTAGGGGGGTGTGTCCAAGCCATGGCCGGATTCAGACGCTATTCTCAGTAGCTCCTACAGAATGCTAAATAATATAAGGATTTTCGCCCAACCTTTCAGCCCTCTTTCAAAGATATACTAACAACCCAACTGAGGATATGATTTAGAGTCGAATGATAACAATTTCTTCACGATTTAACTACCTAAGATCTGAACCAGCCGAGAAGGCCTGATCTCTCTCGCTGTCATCCCACCTCCGGTTTTGCTGCTGACCGGGTGAATCCATCTTACTGATACATGATGGAGGTGCCCTACTCTCATATTCTTGAACTTCTAGAAGCAATGGGGAGCAAGTTAGAGGAGGATTTTATCGATCTGCGTTCCACCATTAGATCAGCCTGTACTCAAGATGGCGCCCAACATCTGACAAGCCGAGGCATTGGCACAGGGGAGCAGCTGCATGTAAAGCAATTGCCAGCGGCGAAGGGAGAGAGCTCTGACAGCGGCACAGAACACCTCGCGAATGATAACAGTTTGCAGAGGAGAAGAATATCATGAGGCCAATCTAATTACCCGCACCAAAGCTATAAGGAAGATTTGGGTAAATACCATACCGGAGTGGCGTAGATCGCAGTACCGGATCTGTCCCAGCTCATACCTCCGTACAGCACAGCACCCAGACCACTCACTTATAGACCCGAGTGGAGAAGGCACGGCTGACTCCCGCGGGTGGGTTCCGGACTTTACAGTGTATGCAGTTAGGACCCATAAAGATTGGGGGATCTCAGCTTTGTTGATTAGTCCTCTCTTTCTGGGTAAATTGAGTGTCATCTCCACAAGCATTGTTTTAGTAGCTGGACTTTTATATGCGCTTGACCTGTACTTTACATTCATTGAAACAGTCACCCACTGCTGCCTACAGATCTTGTTTAAATCTGGTGTGGGTTAAAGAAAGAAATTCTGACACTTCATGTGAAGGACCTCTCCTCATATTCCTGAACTTGACTGGGTGTATTACAGATCTTTTCTGATGTTTGACAATATATGTTATAAGTTAATATTTTTTTATTTTTTTTTAGAATTTGCGTGCACATACATTTATTGCAACCTCAATGTTTCACATTTTGTAATAGGATTTAAACCCACACTGTTAGGTTGATGATTACAGTTATTCTTTAATCTTTTTACATTACTGTCTAGTTTTCCCTACAGACCTAACCTCTTCTCATGTTTATAGTGCCACATTCTCTTGTGCTTATCCTCTACTCTAGTGATCTGTCTTAAAGAGGCTGTGTCCACCACTTCTATTTCTCTGTGTCAATGGGGCTGCATAACTTTTGACAGGGACTGTCTCCCTGGTTCATAAGTATTGTTTTACATAATGGTGCCATCTTAGTGAGATCAGTTTACTAAGCAGTTCTAAGACCATAGTGCTGAGGGGGCAGCTATTTACATTATGGGATCAGGCTGTAACATTAGAGGAAAATGGAGTGTCTTAGATATCATTCATAATGTTTCTACATTAGCTCCTCTATTTTAGTTGTTTGCCTAATGTCTAAAAAGCCTTATCATACACTACCTACTGTGTTAAATTTTGAGCGTTACCAAGCATTCTAGAGCTAGCGATAGCCACCTAACCACTGGCAAGTGAAACTTTTCTGTGTTGGCGGGAATTCATAACCTCTGAATTTGTCTCTCTGGTTCATAAGTATTGCTTTACAAAACTATGACATCTCAATGAGATTAGCTACCTATAAAGTCCAGAACCCATAATGTAAAGAGGGCAGCTATTTATAATATATGGTATGGTCGTAACGCTAGATGAATTTGATGTGTATTAGATATCATTCATGATATTTCTATAATAGCTCAAATACTTTAGTTATCTGCCTAATAACTAAAAAGCTTTAAGTTTAACTCCTCACTACGTTAAATTATGAGCATTACCAAGAATTTTAAATCTAGTGATCACCACCTATTTCCCCTTATAACATAGTACTCTCTGCCTTCAATCGCCCTCCAGAGAGCTAAGACCCTGACTTAGATTAATAAAACGTGTGTGTTACCTCCTTTTCTACAGTCCTACTAGGAATGCCCATTATATATTATGTTAAGCAATGGGAGGGTATTTAATTCTCCTTTTCCAAGGTTAGCAGGCCTTGAGATTATTATGCTGTGAGCAAATACTCTGACACACTCTCATAGGTTTGAGTGATGTCTATATGATAACTATTCTATGCTCTATTCATAATGGCGCTAGTACCTACTGGATTTAAGTTTTAGTATTTTGGGCCCAATAGCCGTCTAATATGTTGGACGCAATTAACTTCCTATTATCCTAGTTTTCGTTGGGTTATAATTGTTATATATTAGATGATGATAATGTTTAAACTGTTATATTAGTGGTACTGTGACAATCAAGATTAGCATGTACTGTTATAACGCATCTTGAGAGATACCCTTAGAGTCCTGAATCTATACCTACAACGTCATGTACCACTCACCACAACTAAGCTTTATTATCTCTTACTTTTATATTGCCTCAGTCGCATACTTATATTATTATTGATTGTAATGGCCATACTTTTTTTTTTTTTTTTTTTATTGTAATGCTTCTCTCCTGAGCAATGTTTTGATATATTTTGGTGTATATTTGGCAGCAGATACATGCTTTGTGTTTAACATTAGTGAAGTGCTAGATTAGTACATCCATCACCCTTTAGCTCATCCCATTCACGGTACCTCTAAAGCAATTGGACACGCCCCCCCATCCCCCTATTTAAATCTTATTCTGAGCGGCTCTTGCCCGCTGCATTCCCCTTCCCATAACCCTACGCAACCAACTCCCCCTTGCCTCTTTATTTCTCTTTAATGAATATTCTAATTTATGTATTCCCACGGCAAGGCGGGATCACTTCTCATTTTTATATTATGTAAAAACATAAAACCGAAGTCTCAATTCTGTTAGTCCAAATTCCTTGCTAATACCTTAAATGAATGAGCTTTTTGTGCCCCTCCTGTTTACCTTTTCTGCCTAGTCAGCCCCCTTGCCCCTTCATACTCCTAGTCAATTATAGCCCCTTCACTTATCACTCTTTAAACTTATTAATATATCTCTGGGCTGGTATAATTTGTATGGTTGACTTAGCAATATCGCTGTATTAGCTCTGTATACTCTTTATTTATCAATGTTTTTGGATGAACCCTGAATGTTATGTTTATTTGTGACTTCAATAAAAATGTATTTAAAAAAAAAAAAAAAAAGAATAAACTATAAAAAAACAACAACAAAAAACCCCATAAATAGTTAGAATCAAAGGGAGAATATACAGTAGGTATGATCCAGTAATAAAAAAAAAAAAGCACAGTTTTGCTGCAAATAATGTGATCATTGTGACATGGGGGAATGGACAGCCATATAAAAGCACTGAATAAATAAATAAATAAATACATAAATACAACATATAAAAAATGTTATTCCATGACCATGAAAATCAATGGTTGTTTACTCTTGACATAAACTAACAACAGTTTATCATATAGAGTTCTTTGAATAATAAAAATAAAGGTAATAGCTGGCCTATACTGTAGTAGAAATAATTGTAAAATGCAGTAAATCACTGAGGCCTACATGTTCAGTGCCATAAGCAGGAACCAGGAAAAGGAACAAAATCCTGTTGCTCCTCGATGAAGAAAGACAACTTCTAACAGTAAAGTCAAGGTTATTATTTCTTAATTATTTTGAGTACTTACTTTTTCAACTTTTTTTTAATATTTTGTTGTGGGAGCATTGGTTGGTAGCAGTGACGTGCGGTGACGTCAGAGGCTGGTGAGGCAGTGGCTAGGATACGCCTTCATTCTTTAGATATCCTTTATTGAAGAAATACAGGGAGTGCAGAATTATTAGGCAAATGAGTATTTCGACCACATCATCCTCTTTATGCATGTTGTCTTACTCCAAGCTGTATAGGCTCGAAAGCCTACTACCAATTAAGCATATTAGGTGATATGCATCTCTGTAATGAGAAGGGGTGTGGTCTAATGACATCAACACCCTATATCAGGTGTGCATAATTATTAGGCAACTTCCTTTCCTTTGGCAAAATGGGTCAAAAGAAGGACTTGACAGGCTCAGAAAAGTCAAAAATAGTGAGATATCTTGCAGAGGGATGCAGCACACTTAAAATTGCAAAGCTTCTGAAGCGTGATCATCGAACAATCAAGCGTTTCATTCAAAATAGTCAACAGGGTCGCAAGAAGCGTGTGGAAAAACCAAGGTGCAAAATAACTGCCCATGAACTGAGAAAAGTCAAGCGTGCAGCTGCCAAGATGCTTGCCACCAGTTTGGCCATATTTCAGAGCTGCAACATCATTGGAGTGCCCAAAACACAAGGTGTGCAATACTCAGAGACATGGCCAAGGTAAGAAAGGCTGAAAGACGACCACCACTGAACAAGACACACAAGCTGAAACGTCAAGACTGGGCCAAGAAATATCTCAAGACAGATTTTTCTAAGGTTTTATGGACTGATGAAATGAGAGTGAGTCTTGATGGGCCAGATGGATGGGCCCGTGGCTGGATTGGTAAAGGGCAGAGAGCTCCAGTCCGACTCAGACGCCAGCAAGGTGGAGGTGGAGTACTGGTTTGGGCTGGTATCATCAAAGATGAGCTTGTGGGGCCTTTTCGGGTTGAGGATGGAGTCAAGCTCAACTCCCAGTCCTACTGCCAGTTTCTGGAAGACACCTTCTTCAAGCAGTGGTACAGGATGAAGTCTGCATCCTTCAAGAAAAATATGATTTTCATGCAGGACAATGCTCCATCACACGCGTCCAAGTACTCCACAGCATGGCTGGCAAGAAAGGGTATAAAAGAAGAAAATCTAATGACATGGCCTCCTTGTTCACCTGATCTGAACCCCATTGAGAACCTGTGGTCCATTATCAAATGTGAGATTTACAAGGAGGGAAAACAGTACACCTCTCTGAACAGTGTCTGGGAGGCTGTGGTTGCTGCTGCATGCAATGTTGATGGTGAACAGATCAAAACACTGACAGAATCCATGGATGGCAGGCTTTTGAGTGTCCTTGCAAAGAAAGGTGGCTATATTGGTCACTGATTTGTTTTTGTTTTGTTTTTGAATGTCAGAAATGTATATTTGTGAATGTTGAGATGTTATATTGGTTTCACTGGTAAAAATAAATAATTGAAATGGGTATATATTTGTTTTTTGTTAAGTTGCCTAATAATTATGCACAGTAATAGTCACCTGCAGACACAGATATCCCCCTAAAATAGCTATAACTAAAAACAAACTAAAAACTACTTCCAAAACTATTCAGCTTTGATATTAATGAGTTTTTTGGGTTCATTGAGAACATGGTTGTTGTTCAATAATAAAATTAATCCTCAAAAATACAACTTGCCTAATAATTCTGCACTCCCTGTAGCAATGCACATGGTGAGCAAATCACATGAGGTATCTATGTGCAGCCACCAATCAGCAGCTACTGAGCATATTTAGATATGATTTTCAACAAAGGATATCAAAAGAATGAAGAAAATTAGATAATAGATGTAAATTGGAAAGTTATTTAAAATTGCATACTCTTTCTAAATCATGAAAGAAAACATATGGATTTCATGTCCCTTTAAATTGTGTCTTGGAAAACTGGTCAACTTAGTAAATATCTGATTTTAGTCTAAAGGATTGTAACATAAAGTCTTGCCAGATGCAAAATGCTTGCTCTGATTATGAGATCTAGAAATCCAGGCCCATTAAAATATATGTTTAAGGGGGGCGGAGCTAGCCTGGCAATAGAATGGTCGCATGATATCAGCGCTCCGTATTAATGTTATGTTTGAACATTAAAAATGACCATTTAGCGGACTGTATATCATCTTAAAAGCGAGACTGAAGACCAGAAGTACTTAATCTATTCAATGCTGCAACTAAAACTCAGCAACTAAAGGGAAAACGGAGCTGTGCATAGTTTTTTTTTCTCTCCCTGAGCAGCGTGAACCAGAAGCTAATTGACGGTGACCATCTTCCTACCCTCATGGCATATCGTGATCCTAATACCTTATTAAAACTTTGGCGAAGCGACCCCACTCTGTATCCCTCCTTGTACTGCTGTGGACCTCACGCCTTTTACATCTCTAACTATGGAGGAACTCTGCAAGATGATGGACCTAGCATTTACAGACATGAAGAATAATCTTCTCCATATCGTGGCAAGGTATACCTCCCCTCCGTGCTTCACTAGTGAACATCGAGTGAGGCTGGAGATGAAGTCAGCGAATAGCGCTAAAGAGTATGAGCCACGGAGCCTGAGGGAGCAACAGCCTTGTGCCCTACTACTGATGGATATCGATTCTGAATCGGAGCGGGTGGTCAGACCGGAGCGCGGATCAAGGGGATTTGCTCCGGCCTTGCAGACACTTGCTGTTGGAGCAAAGATCAAGGTTACAGGTTTGCTAGCACAAATCGTGATTCAGGAGCTGGGAGACAATGCCTTGACGCTGGAGTCGGATGTATTTGAGATGGGAGCAGTCGGGAATGCAGAGAGCTATTATGGCGAAGGAACAACTTTAATCCCGAATAGACCTCCAGATGCGTTCCATAGCATGGACATAGTTGGGAGGACTAGCTTGCTATCTTGTATAGCGCTGCAAAGATCATGCTTCACTAGCCTGGAGGCATACAAAGTTCAAGAGACAAGGGCTTCAATAACGGCAACATCTAAGTTTGAAATAATGGAAAGTAAAAGCTCAAAGGGACTTGTAGACACGGACACTAGCCCTTCTCATAGACATGATTGTAGTACTGTTGGGATGGCTGATTTGACCCCAGGAACTGTACAAAAAGCTGGGGTAGGATAAATATCCTGCTCTTGGACATTAGAGCGCAGCTATGTCCTTCATAACACCACATAGTCTGATGTCATGCTGGTTAGAAATGTTTTCATACATATTTTTTTTTTTTTTACAGGATTGTGGACATGACTACATCCAGGTCTTATGCTGACATTTATAGTTAGATATGCCAAATTAGGTTACCATATTTTGCCTCTAAAATAACAACTAACATTCTATCTATAGATCTTACAATAGGGAGCTATACTTCAGCATTAAGGGTGATTACTATATTGGAGCTAAGTTACAAATAGCTCCCTATTGTAAGATCTATAGATAGAATGTTAGTTGTTTTAATATAATGCATTCCAGCAGGTTTCTTTCTGTTCACATAGGATTGTTTTATATGATATATTACTTTATCTGTCTTAGGTAGTGTTTATATAGATATTTTCCATACAGCCAAAATTATAATTGTTTTGATAGCTCCAATATAATACATGCGATCTGATGCAGCAGTGCTTCCCTATATATATATAGTTTGCTCCCTGGTGGATGCGTGCTAGCTTATGTTTACTCTATTGTAGACTTGGTAACAATATAAGGTTTCATAATATACTATATGATATATTTCAGATATAGAACATCTGCATATGTTATTATTTCTCTATACTATCAGATAAAAACCCCAGACTTAACTTGTCTACATAACAACATTACAGCAAGGATGATTTTGTGTGGTTAATTATGATGCTGCCAGCGGCCGGGGCAGCAGATCCCTTATAAGTCTCTTGCGAATATCTAATATCTTATATTACAAAATTGTTTCAACATGTTACTAGCCTGACATCTGCTTGATACGATCATGTGATTAATCTTTAACCAATTATGTTAAGCCTCTTGTGATAGGCTGCATCTAGAGGTGTGTGCTTAGAACCAATTTCTATTGGTCAATGACGATACAAATACCGGGTTGGGGCCCTAACTCTGGTTAGCCTCTGAGAAAGCCGTGCTAGCGGCGAAATGTACATCAGGCATTGTCTGTGTGCATGAGACTTGCTAATTTGTGTTTACCTGGGACCTTTCTAAGCTCATATTGATGTGGCAATTGCCTTCCTTAATCAGTCATTTATAAACCATTTCCTCTCCTGCTCTAGATACCAGTATTGCTCAGATTAGGTAATGTTGTTGGGGTCAATCCCCTTTTTAGACTAGCTTTAGAGCAATCCGTGTATTCTCTGAGCCCTGAGGGTTACGGTGTATTTGAACTATTACCCAGGGAAGTAATTCTGTTTTTGAAGTCTCACACACACAGTCCTGATCTGTTTCTTAATCTAAGTTTTAAATGTATGTCTCACATATTTATGTTATACATTTGGTACTATTTATCACCCTTTTTTTTCTATCATTAGTAAAAGTTACGTTTTAATAACCAGTTCTTGACATAATCCGGTTTTCAATGCATACTGTTACTATATAGTGTTTTGTGAGTGCTGGGTACTGTCAAACTTCTCTCTCTTTTTTGTACCTATAAAACTATTAACCCCTAATCTGCTGCTCCCGATGTCGCCGCCTCTATATTAAAGTTATTAACCCCTAAACCTCTGGCCTCCCACATCACTACCACTAAATAAATCCATTAACCCCTAAACCTAACCCTAACGTAACCCTAAGCCTAACACCCCCTAACTTTAACATAATTAAAATAGAGCTAAACTAAAGTTACAATTATTAACTAATATAATTCCTATTTAAAACTAAATACCTGAAAAATAAAACCTAAGCTAGCTACAACTAATAGTTATATTGTAGCTAGCTTAGGTTTTATTTTTATTTTGCAGGTAAGTTTGTATTTATTTCAACTAGGTAGACTAGTTAGTAAATAGTTATTAACTATTTAATAACTACCTATTTAAAATAAATACAAACCTGTGAAATAAAACCTAACCTGCCTTACACTAAAAGCTAACATTACAAAAAAACACTAAAATAACTAAAAATAAAAATAACTAAATTAAATTAAAACCCCTCCCCACTAAATTACAAAAAATAAGAAAAAAAATTATCAAAAATAAAAAAGAATTACACCTAATCTAATAGCCCTATCAAAATAAAAAAGCTCCCCCAAAATAAAAAACCCTAGCCTACAATAAACTATCAATGGCCCTTAAAAGGGCCTTTTGTGGGGCATTGCCCCAAAGTTATCAGCTCTTTTACCTGTAAAAAAACTACAAACACCCCCGAAAAGTAAAACCCACCACCCCCACAACCAACCCCCAAATAAAATAACTATCTAAAAAAACTAAGCTCCCCGTTGCCCTGAAAAGGGCATTTGTATGGGCATTGCCCTTAAAAGGGCATTTAACTCTTTTACATGCCCAGACCCTAAACTAAAATAAAACCCACCCAAAAAACCCTTAAAAAAACCTAACACTAACCCTGATGAACCACTTACAGTTATTGAAGCCCCGCTTGAAGGATCCATCCAGGCGGCAAAATCCTCATCCATGCGGCAAGAAGTCTTCATTCAGGCGGCCTCTTCCATCTTCATCCAGCCGGCGATGTCCTCATCCAGGCGGCATAAAGTCTTCATCCAGATGGCATCTTCTATCTTCATCCATCCGGCGAGGAGCATCTTCTTCATACGGTCGCCGCTGTAAACTGGAACTTCAATGCAAGTGACATCATCCAAGATGGCGTCCCCTTGCATTCCTATTGGCTGAAATATTTCAATCAGTCAATAGGATTAGAGCTGCTAAAATCCTATTGGTTGTTCCAATCAGCGAATAGGATGAGAACTCTATCCTATTGGCTGATTGGAAGAGCCAATAGGATTTTAGCGGCTCTAATCCGATTGGCTTAGGTGTAATTCGATTGGATTAGGTGTAATTCATTTTTATTTTTGATACTGTGTTTTTGTTTTTTGTAACTTAGTGTTTGTTTTTGTAACTAAGTGTTTTTTTTGTAATTTAGTAATTTTTAATAGTATATTTAAATAATTTGAGTAGGGTTAGGGTTTTTTAATATGTAATATAGTTAATTTAATTGTTCGTTTAATGTAATTTTAGTATAATAGTTAGGGTAGGTTTATTAATAGTTTAATATAGATTAATTTAATTTTACAGGTACATTTTAATTTATTATAGGGATGTTGTAATTTTAATGTAAAGTTAGCGGATTGTTAGGTTTAGGGGTTAATAGCTTTATTTAGTTTATGGCGATGTGGGGGGCTGGTGGTTTAGGGGTTAATAGGTTTAGTTAGTGGTAGTGATGTGGGAGGCCAGGGGTTTAGGGGTTAATACATTTATTTAGTGGCGTCGGGGTCTGGGAGCAGCGGGATTGGGGTTAATAACATTATTTAGGCTGTGGCGATGTTGGGACGGCAGATTAGGGGTGTTTAGATTTGGGGCTTATGATAGGGTGTTCGGTATAAATGTTACTGGTTTTCTACTATAGAAATCAATGTGATATCTGGCAGCATCGAACATAAGCTTTTGTTGCTTTCAAACTCCCATTGATTCCTATGGCATCTGCGGCCTCCAGGGTGACGGATTGAAAACCAGGTACGCTGGGCCGGAATAGCCACAAGCATACCGGTTAACTATTTGATAACTTGTAAAAAATGTGAAATAGTGCCGAATGTTTATTTGGAACATCTGTAATGACGTAAGCATCGATCTGTGTTGGATTGAGACCGGCAGATCGTATGTTACGCCACAGATTAAAATTTTTGCCAGTCTGTAGGCTTTGATAAATAGATTGAATCAAACTTGCCACAATTACGCTGCGGAATTCCAGCGTATTTGCGGGTGTTTGCGATAGATATCCCCCTTAGCTGTGAGTGGCCACTCGACCCTGTTACTTTTTTATTTAATACTATTCCTAAACCACATTCCAAATTGCACTCCCAATTATTCTATATACTTTTAAATAGCTCCAAAAGAGCTAATCCCCAGACTTTGAAAGCAAGATAAAATACCTACATTGCGGGAATGGATATCTCAGGTTATCTTGAATATTAAACTAGAAAAATATTATTTTCTTTCCTCCAATAAGCTGGTTATGTTTCAGGAGATGCTGTTCATATGGGAATCTGCAACCCACAACCATTCTATCAATTAAGAGCTTTGCGCTTTTAGACTGAGTAGGTTAATGTTGTCTCAAATTGAAGCCTAAACTATTTCTAATTGTACTAAGACTTTCTTATCTATATACTGAAAACAAATGTCAATCATCCTATTTATATGTGATTCTGTAGTAACATAGTAACATAGTAACATAGTAGATAAGGTTGAAAAAAAGACTGAAGTCCATCGAGTTCAACCTATACAAATCTAAAATACTTACAAAAAGCTCCAGTTAAGCTTAAATAACCCCATTAAAGTGCGACTGAACATACTATGTGCAGAGCGAATGGTTATTTTTATTATTATTATTATTATCATTATTATTTTTATTATTATTATTATTATTTGTATTACCATTTTCATTGTTATTATTGTTTACCAAAAGTTAATTATTGCTTTCAACAACTAAAAATGAGGTTCCTAATGTCCAGAGACAATTCTCAATTTGCTGCACGCAAATATGTCTTATACCACTCATATATAGACTATATATTTTGTATTTTATATAGGAAGGTACTTTTTAAATGCCCATATGTTTGTCCTGTATGCACATTATATGTTTATTCAAACCTTAATAAAAAGAATAAACTATAAAAAAACAACAACAAAAAAACCCATAAATAGTTAGAATCAAAGGGAGAATATACAGTAGGTATGATCCAGTAATAAAAAGAAAAAAACACAGTTTTGCTGCAAATAATGTGATCATTGTGACATGGGGGAATGGACAGCCATATAAAAGCACTGAATAAATAAATAAATAAATAAATACATAAATACAACATATAAAAAATGTTATTCTATGACCATGAAAATCAATGGTTGTTTACTCGTGACATAAACTAACAACAGTTTATCATATAGAGTTCTTTGAATAATAAAAATAAAGGTAATAGCTGGCCTATACTGTAGTAGAACTAATTGTAAAATGCAGTAAATCACTGAGGCCTACATGTTCAGTGCCATAAGCAGGAACCAGGAAAAGGAACAAAATCCTGTTGCTCCTCGATGAAGAATGACAACTTCTAACAGTAAAGTCAAGGTTATTTTTTCTTAATTATTTTGAGTACATACTTTTTCAACTTTTTTTTATATTTTGCTTCATGGAATTATTTCTTAAGAGGGCAAAGTTTGTTGTGGGAGCATTGGTTGGTAGTAGTTAAAGGGGTGTGGGATAGATTAGAAGTGATATTTAAGGAGTGGTTTGTTTTATAGTGAGGTTGTAAGGGTTTTATGTGTTAGCAGTGTAGGATTCATTAGGTTTTTAAGAGCCCTAGCTTGTGTTTAGGGGCTCCTAATAGTGGGTGGTTAATTGAGGTTAGTTTTAAATTACACTGGGGTAAAGGGTTAATTATGGTTAAGGTGATAGGAGTTAGTATCATAGTGAAGCTCAGTGACATAGTTGCCTTAATTGTCCAATACATAAAATCTCACATATGAAACAAATACTTAAATTGCTAAGTGATTAACACAATTAACCATAGCAACTTCAGAAACACACTTAAAACATGGTAAATATAAATGTGTATAAGTGTAGAATGTTCTAATGCCATGTCGATTTTGTTATAGAAAAGTAGTTTTTTTTGGACAGAACAAAAAAACTCAAACACAGAATGACTGGCTGACCAGGGGCTGACTGACATTTCGGAAAAATTACTAGGGTTTTTACCTAAACCTCAGCCAGGCATGTACAATTTATAAAGATTCGATTGCACTGTTTAGTATCCTGTTTTACTATTTAAAAACTGACAAAGCTGTCTCCTTTTTATTTTTCTTTAATTTTTCTTTTTCATACATTTTCATTTGTACATATGTTAGATTGAAATGTATATAGATGGAGTATTTTTTGTTATTTTTATTTTAATGCGTTAGGCCTAGATTTAGAGTTGGGCGGTAGCCGTCAAAACCAGCGTTAGAGGCTCCTAACGCTGGTTTTTACTGCCCGCTGGTATTTGGAGTCAGTCAGGAAAGGGTCTAACGCTCACTTTGCAGCCGCGACTTTTCCATACCGCAGATCCCCCTACGCCATTTGCGTATCCTTTTTAATGGGATCTTTCTAACGCCGGTATTTAGAGTAGTTTCTGAAGTGAGCGTTAGAAATCTAACGACAAAACTCCAGCCGCAGAAAAAAGTCAGTAGTTAAGAGCTTTGTGGGCTAACGCCGGTTTATAAAGCTCTTAACTACTGTGCTCTAATGTACACTAACACCCATAAACTACCTATGTACCCCTAAACCGAGGTCCCCCCACATCGCCGCAACTCTATTAAAATGTTTTAACCCCTAATCTGCCGACCACACACCGCTGCCACCTACGTTATCCCTATAAACCCCTAATCTTCTGCCCCTAACACCGCCGACCCCTATATTATATTTATTAACCCCTAATCTGCCGCCCCCAACGTCGCCGCCACCTACCTACAATTATTAACCCCTAATCTGCCGACCGGAGCTCACCGATACTATAATAAAGTTATTAACCCCTAATCCGCCTCACTCCCGCCTCAATAACCCTATAATAAATTGTATTAACCCCTAATCTGCCCTCCCTAACATCGCCGACACCTAACTTCAAGTATTAACCCCTAATCTGCCGACCGGAGCTCACCGCTACTATAATACATTTTTTAACCCCTAAAGCTAATTCTAACCCTAACCCTAACACCCCCCTAAGTTAAATATAATTTTATTCTAACAAAATAAATTAACTCTTATTAAATAAATTATTCCTATTTAAAGCTAAATACTTACCTGTAAAATAAACCCTAATATAGCTACAATATAAATTATAATTATATTGTAGCTATTTTAGGATTTATATTTATTTTACAGGCAACTTTGTATTTATTTTAACCAGGTACAATAGCTATTAAATAGTTAAGAACTATTTAATAGTTACCTAGTTAAAATAATTACAAATTACCTGTAAAATAAATCCTAACCTAAGTTACAATTAAACCTAACACTACACTATCAATAAATAAATCAAATAAACTACCTACAATTATCTACAATTAAACCTAACACTACACTATAAATAAATTAATTAAATAAATAACCTACAATTATCTACAATTAAACCTAACACTACACTATCAATAAATTAATTAAATACAATACCTACAAATAAATACAATGAAATAAACTAACTAAAGTACAAAAAATAAAAAAGAACTGTTACAAAAAATAAAAAAATATTTACAAACATTAGAAAAATATTACAACAATTTTAAACTAATTACACCTACTCTAAGTCCCCTAATAAAATAACAAAGACCCCCAAAATAAAAAAATGCCCTACCCTATTCTAAAATTAAAATAGAAAAGCTCTTTTACCTTACCAGCCCTGAAAAGGGCCCTTTGCGGGGCATGCCCCAAAGAATTCAGCTCTTTTGCCTGTAAAAAATAAACATACAATACCCCCCCCGAACATTACAACCCACCACCCACATACCCCTAATCTAACCCAAATCCCCCTTAAATAAACCTAACACTAAGCCCCTGAAGATCTCCCTACCTTGTCTTCATCACACCGGGTACCGATCTGTCCAGAAGACCCTCTGAAATCTTCATCCAAGCCCAAGAGGGGGCTGAAGAGTGACGTCCATCCTCCGCCTGAAGTCTGGATCCAAGCGGCGGCTGAAGAAATCCATCATCGGGCTGAAGTCTTGATCCAAGCGGGCGCTGAAGAAGTCCATCATCGGGTTGAAGTCTTCTATGAAGCGGCATCTTCAATCTTCTTTCTTCCGGAGCCATCATCTTCCAGCCGACGCGGATCCATCCTCTTCTACCGACACCTACTCACCGAATGACGGTTCCTTTAAATGACGTCATCCAAGATGGCGTCTGTCGAATTCCAATTGGCTGATAGGATTCTATCAGCCAATCGGAATTAAGGTAGGAAAATTCTGATTGGCTGATGGAATCAGCCAATCAGATTCAAGTTCAGCCAATCAGATTGAGCTCGCATTCTATTGGCTGATCGGAATAGGCCAATAGAATGCGATCTCAATCTGATTGGCTGATTGGATCAGCCAATCGGATTAAACTTGAATATGATTGGCTGATTCCATCAGCCAATCAGGATTGTCCTACCTTAATTCCGATTGGCTGATAGAATCCTATCAGCCAATCGGAATTCGAGGGACGCCATCTTGGATGACATCCCTTAAAGGAACCGTCATTCATCGGGAAGTCGTCGGTGAAGATGGATGGATCCGCACTGGAGGTCTTGAAGATCAGTCGGTTGTCATCGGATTGAAGAACATAGAAGATGCAGCTTGGATGAAGATGTTTGCCGGTCCGGATGTCCTCTTCTGCCCGCTTGGATCAAGACTTCAGCCGGAGGATGGACATCACTCTTCAGCCCCCGCTTGGGCTTGGATCAAGATTTCGAAGGCTTGGATCAAGACTTCGGTGGACAGATCGGTGAACCTGGCATGGTGAAGATAAGGTAGGAAGATCTTCAGGGGCTTAGTGTTAGGTTTATTTAAGGGGGGTTTGGGTTAGATTAGGGGTATGTGGGTGGTGGGTTGTAATGTGGGGGGGTATTGTATGTTTTGTTTTACAGGCAAAAGAGCTGAATTATTTGGGGCATGCCCCGCAAATAGCCCTTTTCAGGGCTGGTAAGGTAAAAGAGCTTTGAACTTTTTTAATTTAGAATAGGGTAGGGCATTTTTTTTATTTTGGGGGTCTTTGTTATTTTATTAGGGGGCTTAGAGTAGGTGTAATTAGTTTAAAATTTGTTGTAATATTTTTCTAATGTTTGTAAATATTTTTTTATTTTTTGTAGCTTAGTTCTTTTTTATTTTTTGTACTTTAGTTAGTTTATTTAAATGTATTTTTTTGTAGGTATTGTATTTAATTAATTTATTGATAGTGTAGTGTTAGGTTTAATTGTAACGTAGGTTAGGATTTATTTTACAGGTAATTTGTAATTATTTTAACTATGTAACTATTAAATAGTTCTTAACTATTTAATAGCTATTGTACCTGGTTAAAATAAATACAAAGTTGCCTTTAAAATAAATATTAATCCTAAAATAGCTACAATATAATTATAATTTATATTGTAGCTATATTAGGGTTTATTTTACAGGTAAGTATTTAGATTTAAATAGGAATAATTTATTTAATAAGATTTAATTTATTTTGTTAGAATAAAATTATATTTAATTTAGGGGTTGTTAGAGTTAGGGTTAGAATTAGCTTTAGGGGTTAAAAAATTTATTAGAGTAGCGGTGAGCTCCGGTCAGCAGATTAGGGGTTAATACTTGAAGTTAGGTGTTGGCGATGTTAGGGAGGGCAGATTAGGGGTTAATACTATTTATTATAGGGTTATTGAGGCGGGAGTGAGGCGGATTAGGGGTTAATACATTTATTATAGTAGCGGCGAGATCCGGTCGGCAGATTAGGGGTTAATAAGTGTAGGTAGGTGGAGGCGACGTTGGGAGCAGCAGATTAGGGTTTAATACATATAATATAGGGATCGGCGGTGTTAGGGGCAGCAGATTAGGGGTACATAGGGATAATGTAGGTTGCGGCGGTGTACAGAGCGGCAGATTAGGGGTTAATAATAATATGCAGGGGTCAGCGATAGCGGGGGCAGCAGATTAGGGGTTAATAAGTGTAAGGTTAGGGGTGTTTAGACTCGGGGTACATGTTAGGGTGTTAGGTGCAGACATAGGAAGTGTTCCCCATAGGAAACAATGTAGCTGCGTTAAGAGCTGAACGCTGCTTTTTTGCAGGTGTTAGTTTTTTTTTCAGCTCAAACAGCCCCATTGTTTCCTATGGGGGAATCGTGCACGAGCGCGTTTTTGAAGCTGGCCGTGTCCGTAACTACCGCTGGAATTTAGAGTTGCAGTGGCGGTAAATATGCTCTACGCTCCCTTTTTGGAGCCTAACGCAGCTCTTCTGTGAAATCAAAATCCCAGCGGTATTTAAAAGGTGCGCACCCCTTTGGCCGCAGAACTCTAAATCTAGGCCTTAGTCTTTTTTAATTTGTAATGTGTTTTTGTGATGCTGGTATACTTGACAATGACAATTGAACCCTTTCTATGTGTCAAGTAGAATACTTGTAAGATAGATACAGTTTCATTGATAATAACAGAGTTCAACACTCAACTCATGGCTATAAACTTCTATTTGAATTCCACAACTTTCAAATTGCGATGCTGTGGGAATTTTTTCTTCAGATGCAGGATTTATTTAATCTATTGCCAAAGACTGTACTTTTTTGAACTTTTTGAAATAAGACATTCCGGAATTTAAAAAGTATAGCAGCATGGAGAATTCAGATAAAACAAATAGGCATAGATTACAAGTGGAGCGGAAACACTATTTAGCATTACTCAAGTTCAATCCATTTTGGTGCTCACATCCAAATTTATTTTTATAGCTTAAGTGATAGTCAAATCCCTTCTAACGTGTATGTCAGATAATGCAAGTGCGTTCAATTCATCACATAACACACTTCAGAATGTACATCTATAGTAAATATTGCATAATAGATGTTAATTATAAATTTCCTTTATTTACAGCCCACCTTCCTGCCTATTGGTAACATCCAATAACTACTTGAGTTATGTTACAATTGGAAAAAAAAAGGCAAGCTTTCAACTGATATGAATATATTGGAAGTAAGAAACTAAACTAAAAACTTAATAATATAAAGATGGGTTTGTTTATATGACTGCTTTAAACAGGTTAAAATGATATTAAAAAGTGTTTCTTTGGTAAAAAAAAACTAATATGTTAAATCAAATTAAACATAAAAAGGAGCAGAGTGTGTAAAAAAATTGCAAACAACTTACTTGATTTCTTGAAAAATGAACACTTAGAAATGATCTTGCCTGCCCCCAGTATGATAAGAGTGGAGAACTTTAAAAACTTAAAGACTAGATTACGAGTTTTGCGTTAAGAGCTGCTCGGTGCTAACTTGCAAGTTATTGTCACCGCTCACCTCCCTATAGCGCTGCTATTACAGGTTTTCACAAACCCGGTGTTAGCAGGAAATAAGTGAGCGTTGAGCAAAATTGAGCTCCATACCGCACTCCAATGCCATTGCTGCTTTGAGCTGATTTTACGTGCTCGTGCACGATTTCCCCTTAGACATTAATAGGGAGAGGCGGCTGAAAAAAAGCCTAACACCTGCAATAAAGTAGCGTAAAGCTCCGTAACGCAGGCGCATTGATTCCTATGGGGAAAGAAAAGTTATGTTTACACCTAACACCCTAAAATAAACAATTAATCTAAACACCCCTAATCTGTCGCCCCTGACATCGCTGACACCTACATTACACTTATTAACCCCTAATCTGCCGCCCTTAACATCGCCGCCACCTACCTACGCTTATTAACCCCTAATCTGCCGCCCCCAATGTCGCCGCCACCTACATTACACTTATTAATCCCTAATCTGCCGCCCCAACAATGCCACCACCTACCTACACTTATTAACCCCCAATCTGCCACCCCCAATGTCGCCGCCACCTACATTACACTTATTAACCCCTTATCTGCCACCCCTAAAATCGCCGCCACTATACTAAAGATATTAACCCCAACCCTAACCCTAAGTCTAACCCTAACCCACTAACTTTAATGTAATTAAATGAAATCTAAATAAAACCTACTATTAATAACTAAATAATTCCTATTTAAAACTAAATACCTATAAAATAAACTCTAAGCTAGCTACAATATAACTAATAGTTACATTGTATCTATCTTAGGTTTTATTTTTATTTCACAGTTATGTTTGTATTTATTTTAACTAGGTAGAGTTGTTAGTAAATAATTATTAACTATTTACTAACTACCTAGTTAAAATAAATACAAAGTTACCTGTAAAATAAAACCTAACCTGAGTTACACTAACACCTAACCTTGCACTACAAATAAATAAATTACATTAATTTAATACAATTAACTAAATTACAAAAAAAACCCCACTAAAAAACAAATTATCAAATATTTAAACTAATTACACCTAATCTAATAGCCCTATCGAAATAAAAAAAAAACAATAGCCTACAATAAACTACCACTCAATCCTATTGGCTGATTGTATCAGCCAATAGGATTTTTTTGCCTTTAATTCCGATTGGCTGATAGAATTCTATCAGTCAATCGGAATTCAAGGGACGCCATCGTAAATGATGTCACTTAAAGGAACCTTCATTCGAGAAGAGCCGTCGGAAGAAGAGGATGCTCCGCGCCGGATGTCTTGAAGATGGAGCCGCTCCGCACCGGATGGATGAAGATAGAAGATGCCGTCTGGATAAAGACTTCAGCCGACTTGGATGAAGACTTCGGCCCGCTTGGATGAGGACTTCTGCTGGCTTCGCTGAGGACTTCTGCCGCTTTGTTGAGGATGGATGTCGGGTCTTTAAAAACTGTAAGTGATTCTTCGGGGGTTAGTCTTATGTTTTTTTAAGGGTTTATTGGGTGGGTTTTATTTTTAGCTTAGGTTTTGGGTGGAAAAAGAGCTAAATGCCCTTTTAAGGGCAATGCCCATCCAAATGCCCTTTTCAGAGCAATGGGTAGCTTAGGTTTTTTAGGTAGGTTTTTATTTGGGGGGTTTGGTTGTGTGGGTGGTTGGTTTTACTGTTGGGGGGTATTTGTATTGTTTTTACAGGTAAAAGAGCTGATTTATTTGGGCAATGCCCCGCAAAAGTTTTTTTATTTTGGGGGGCTTTTTTATCTTGATAGGGCTATTAGATTAGGTGTAATTAGTTTAAATATTTGATAATTTGTTTTTTATTTTGTGTAATTTAGTGTTTTTTTTTGTAATTTAGTTAATTGTATTTAATTAACGTAATTTATTTGATTGTAGTGTAAGGTTTGGTGTTAGTGTAACTCAGGTTAGGTTTTTTTTTACAGGTAAGTTTGTATTTATTTTAAATAGGTAGTTAGTAAATAGTTAATAACTATTTACTAACTAGTCTACCTAGTTAAAATAAATACAAACTTAGCTGTGAAATAAAAATAAAACCTAAGCTATGATATAAATAATATAAATATTATTTATATTGTAGCTATCTAAGGGTTTATTTTATAGGTAAGTATTTAGTTTTAAATAGGAATTATTTAGTTATTAATAGCTGGTTTTATTTACATTTATTTTAATTACATTAAAGTTAGGCGGTGTTAGATTTAGACCTAGGGTTAGGTTTAGGGTTAATAACTTTAGTATGGGAGCAGCAGATTAGGGGTTAATAACAGTAATGTAGGTTGCGGCGATGTTAGGGACAGCCGATTAGGGGTTAATAATATTTAACAAGTGTTTGCGATGTGGGAGTACGGCGGTTTAGGAGTTAATATGTTTATTATAGTGACGGCGATGTCCGGAGCGGCAGATTAGGGGTTAATAATTTTATTGTATTATTTGCGATGTGGGAGGGCTTCGGTTTATTGGTTAATATGTAGTTTATGGGTGTTAGTGTACTTTTGAGCACTTTAGATATGAGTTTTATGTTACGGCATTGTAACATAAAACCCATAACTACTGACTTTCAGGTGGCGGTACGAATCTTGATGGTATAGGCTGTACCGCTCACTTTTTGGCCGGACAGGCAAACTCGTAATACCGGCGCTATGGAAGTCCCATTGAAAAATGACTTTTGGAACACTGCGGTAGTTACATTGCATTACGGCCAAAAAAGTGTGCGGTACAGATATACCTGCAAGACTCGTAATACCAGCGGTAGTGAAAAAGCCATAATGCTGCTTTTTCACTCATACCACAAAACTCCTAATCTAGCCGTAAGTTTTTTTCTCTGTTAGTTCTGAGCATGAGTAAATCTGACTCAAGGGGGTCAATTTATAAAGCCGCGGATGCTGCCTCCGACCCACTCTGCTTCAGTTCCGACTGAAGCGGAAGTTAAAGGGACACTCAATCAAAATTAAACTGTCATTATTCAGATAGAGCATGCCATTTTAAACAACTTTCCATTTTACTTCCATTAACTAAATGTGCGCAGTCTTTTTATATTTAAACTTTTTGAGTCACCAGCTCCTAATGAGCATGCGCAAGAATAAGTGTGTATGCATTAGTGAATGGCTGATGGCTGTCACATGGTACGTGTATGCATTTGTGATTGGCTGATGGCTGTCACATGGTACAGGGGGAGTGGAAAGACACATAACTTTTAAAATTGTCAGAAAGAAAATCTACTACTCATTTGAAGTTCAGACTAATTGCTATTGCATTGTCTTGTTATCTTGCATTTGTTGATTATGCAAATCTACTGTGTTGACTGGTCCTTTAAGAAGCAGCGGTCCTAAGACCGCTGCTCCTTAACTCGTCCGCCACCTCTGAGGTGGCGGACAGCAAACCGTCCGATCGAATACGATCAGGCTGATTGACACCCCCTGCTAGCGGACGATTGGCCGCGAATCTGCAGGGGGCGGTATTGCACCAGCAGTTCAAAAGAACTGCTGGTGCAATGATAAATGACGAAAACGTATGCTGTCGGCATTTATCTATGTGCGGCGGACATTATCTGCTATATCGTATCATGTTCGTCCGCACATTAATAAATGAACCCCCATGTTATGTTGTCTCTTCACTAGCATAGAAGTTTTATGACATAGTGTTAAGATAAACCATCTTCAAAAGGCCTCCTCCTGCTTGTAGGGCTCTTACAGGAAGTAAAAGGAACTGCATAAATGTAGTGTAAAAAAATAAATAAAAGTTAAAATCAATTTAAAAAGATGAATAATACATATTGCAATGCTTTCTTTTAAGTATAATCATCTGCTTAGTGCTTTTTTAATACAACAATGAAACGGACAGTTTAACAGCCCTTTCAAGTAAACTGTGCAGTTCACATTTCCCCTTATCTTTACAATGGGTCTGTTTTCTAACCAAAGCAATCAATGTAAGTGTTTTTCCGCTGCATTGATAGGCTGTGTGAAGAAAAAAGCTTAATATTTTAAAGAAAAAAACAGTCTACGCAGTTTTAAACTTAAAAGTTAGTACTATAAAACTAATCTTTATTTATCCTTTGTTACATAATAATAAAAAGCTGAAAGACCAAAACAAAAAGTTTGCTGATATAAAAAAATACCTTTTAATACTATTTTGATTGATTTTGTAAAGAAATGTATTTGTTTGCAAGTATTGATTTTAATATAAGATGTATTAGGCATGCTAGACTGTATATTTATAGCCATATTGTGTTAACCATTTAAATTAAACCATAGCAGAAAAAAAGATGAAACAATATTAAATGTTTTAAGATGTTTGTACTACAATGAGAAGTGAATATGTTAACACATTTATAAAGAATAATGCATTTGACCACATCCATTCATTATTATTTATTCTGAAAGTTTGCTGAACATTCAACCTTACTTTTTTGCAAATTAATGTTAATATTCCTGTTATTAAATGTCTCATTTGAAAATTAATATTTAAATGTTGATTCCTATATATTTCAATTTAAGAACATGAGAATTAATATTTAACCCCTTAGTAACCACAGCAATTTTCAAGTTTCTTACCGTTTGGGACCAGGGCTATTTTTACATTTCTGCCGTGTTTGTGTCTAACTGTAATTTTCCACTTACTTATTTACTGTACCCACACATATTATATACTGTTTTTCTTGCCATTAAATTGACTTTCTAAAGAAACCATTATTGTCATCATCCTATAATATAAAAGACCAAGTGTGTTTGTCCAAAGCTGTCATGCACAGTAGAGACTGCGCAAGGACAAACACACCTAGCCTTAGAGTCTACCTGATCTGCTGTCCACGGCGTGGGCATGCGTGGTCGGCGTGACAGGGATGGGGACAGAGGCAGTCATGCGTGTGCGAGAGAAACAGATCAAAAGAGAGGGGGTGAGCGAGAAAGATAGAGGAAGAGAGCAAAAGAGACGGGAAAGAGCAAAAGAGAGGGTAGAGAGAGCAAATAGCAAAAGAGAGGGAAGAGAGCAAAATAGAGGGGAAAGAGCAAAAGAGAGAGAAGAGAGAGCAAAAGAGAGGGGGGGGGGGAAAGAGGGCAAAAGAGAGGGGGGGGAGAGAGAGCAAAAGAGAGATGGAGAGAGAGCGCAAAAGAGAGGGGGGGAGATTGATCAAAAGAGAGAAGGGTGGGGGAGAGAGAAGGGGGGAAGAGGGGAGGGGGTAGAGGCAGAGGGGGAGAGAGAGAGAGGGGGGGAGAGGGGGGAGAGAGAGAGGGGGGGAGAGAGGGGAGAGAGAGGGAGAGAGAGAGAGGGGAGAGGGGAGAGAGAGGTGAAGAGAGGGGTAAAGAGAGAGGGGATAGAGATAGGGGGTGTAGAGAGAGGGGGAATGAAAGGAGGGGGGGAGAGAGATGAGGGGGAAGAGAGAGAGGGGGAGAGAGAGAAGGGGAAGAGAGAGGAAGGGGGACAGAGAGCAAAAGAGAGGGGGTAGAGAGAGCAAAAGAGAGGGGAGAGAGAGAGCAAGCAAAATAAGGGGAGAGAGAGCAAAAGAGGGGGTAGAGAGAACAAAAGAGAGGAGAGAGAGAGCAAGCAAAATAGGGGGAGAGAGAGCAAAAGAGGGGGTAGAGAGAGCAAAAGAGAGGGGCTAGAGAGAGTTAGCAAAAGAGAGGGGGAGAGAGAGCAAGCAAAAGAGAGAGGGGAGAGAGAGAGTAAAAGAGAGGGAGGAGAGAGAGCAAAAGAGAGGGGAGAAAGAGAGGGGGAGAGAGAGTGCGCAAAAGAGAGGGGGAGAGAGAGCGCAAGGGAGATGGGGGAGAGAGAGCGCAAAAGAGAGTGGGGGGGAGAGAGAGTGCAAAAGAGGGGGGGGAGAGAGAGCGCAAAAGAGGGGGGGAGAGAGCGCAAAAGAGAGGGGGAGAGAGAGCAAAAGAGAGGGGGGAGAGAGAGAGCAAAAGAGGGGGAGAGAGAGATAGAGATAGAGGGGGGAGAGAGAGAGGGGGGAGATAGAGAGGGTTAATTTTAGCTTTAGTATAGAGATCAGCCTCCCACCTGACATATAACACCCCCTGATCCCTCCTTGATCCCCCTTAAACAGCTCTCTTCCGACCTCACAATTGTCACCGTCATCTTAAGTACTGGTAGAAAGTCTGCCAGTATTAAAATAAAAAGATATATATATATATATATTTATTATTATTTTTATTATTATTATTTTTTTTTTTTTTCCTGCGGTGTTGGATTCCCCCTTAGCCCCCAACCTCCCTGACCCCCCCAAACAGCTCTCTAACCCTCAATCCTCTATTTATTTGCCGCCATCTTGGGTGTAGTGTAGCTGCCCTCCCTCAAAAGACCACCCCCTCCCCCTACTAGATCCCTTTCTTAACATTTATTGACCCTCCCTTCCCTCTCCCTCCATCCCATCACTTTCAATGTACTTTTTCTTTCATGTAATTGGCAAGAGTCCATGAGCTAGTGACGTATGGAATATACATTCCTAGCAGGAGGGGCAAAGTTTCCCAAACCTCAAAATGCCTATAAATACACCTCCCACAACACCCACAATTCAGTTTTACAAACATTGCCTCCTATGGAGGTGGTGAAGTAAGTTTTTGCTTGATTTTTCTTCTATGATAAGTGCTTCTAAGCATTTTGAAGCCCAATTCCTCTCAGAGTACAGTGTTTGTCAGAGGGATGTGAAGAGAGTATCGCCTATTGATTTTTATGGTTTCTCTCATGAGAAATCTTTTCAAGGGTTGTCTGTTATCGGTCGTAGAGATTCATCTCCTATCTCCCTTTTCAGATTGACGATATACTCTTATACCATTACCTCTGCTGATAGTTTTCAGTACTGGTTTGGCTGTCTGCTATATGTGGATGGGTGTCTTTTGGTAAGTATGTATCATTGTTTAAAACAATCTCAGCTATGTTTGGTGCTTTATGCTTATATAGTTTTAAATATATGTATTTACTTATATTTTCCATGAGTCAGGGCCATGTATATTTCCCTTTTGCAGTCTAAACAGTTTCAGTATCGGAATTATATTGGTAAATTTATTTAATTTTTTTTTCTTACCTGGGGTTTTAGTCTTTTTTTCTAAATTTGACTTATTTTCTGTATTTTCGTGGGCAAATCTAAGCTCGCGAGGACGCAAAATGCTGTTATTTCTCTTGTAAGGTGTATCCAGTCCACGGATCATCCATTACTTGTGGGATATTCTCATTCTCAACAGGAAGTTGCAAGAGGACACCCACAGCAGAGCTGTAATATAGCTCCTCCCCTAACTGTCATAGCCAGTCATTCTCTTGCAACTCTCAACAAGCTAGGATGTTGTAGGAGAGAGTGGTTAAATATAGTTAGTTTATTTTCTTCAATCAAAAGTTTGTTATTTTTAAATAGTAGGAGTTGTGCTATTTTATCTCAGGCAGTAAACAGAAGAAGAATCTGCCTGAGGTTTCTATGATCTTAGCAGGTTGTAACTAAGATCCATTGCTATTCTCACATATGTCTGAGGGGATTACACAGATGAGGTAACTTCAGCGAGAGAATGGCGTGCAGTTTATTCTGCTATCAGGTATGTGCAGTTATAATTTTTTCTAGAGATGGAAAACACTAGAAAATGCTGCTGATACCGGATTAATGTAAGTTAAGCCTGAATACAGTGATTTAATAACGACTGGTATCCTGCTTACTCCCAGGGGTAATACCCTTATGATATTGCAATATAAACGTTTGCTGGCATGTTTAATCGTTTTTATATATGAATTGGTGATAAAACTTTATTGGGGCTTAGTTTTTTCCACATGGCTGGCTTAAATTTTGACTAGAAACAGTTTTACTGAGGCTTTCCACTGTTATAGTATAAAAGTTACAGTTGGTGCAGTTAAAATTACAAATTTTGACATCCAGCTTCCCTCAGGAGTCCCCTGTATGCTATAGGACATCTCTAAAGGGCTCAAAGGCTTTCCAAAGTCGTTTATTGGGGAAGGTAGGACCACAGCTTGCTGTGGCAGTTGGTTGTGACTGTAAAAAACAAAAAAAACAAAAAAAAAGTCTATTTCGTTTTTTTGATCTGTTTTTTGAACTAAGGGGTTAATCATCCTTTTGCAAGTGGATGAAATGCTCTGCTAGCTTATTACATACACTGTAAAAATTTCGTTTGATTTACTGCATTTTTTCACTGTTTTTCAAATTCTGACAAAATTTGTTTCTCTTAAAGGCACAGTACCGTTTTTTTATATTTGCTTGTTAACTTGATTTAAAGTGTTTTCCAAGCTTGCTAGTCTCATTGCAAGTCTGTATAAACATGTCTGACATAGAAGAAACTCCTTGTTCATTATGTTTAAAAGCTATGGTGAAACCCCATCTTAGAATGTGTACCAAATGTACTGATTTCATTTTATGCAATAAAGATCATATTCTGTTTTTAAAAAAATTATCACCAGAGGAATCTGACGAGGGGAAAGTTATGCCGACTAACTCTCCCCACGTGTCAGACCCTTTGACTCCCGCCCAAGGGACTCACGCTCAAATGGCGCCAAGTACATCTAGGGCGCCCATAGCGTTTACTTTACAAGACATGGCGGCAGTCATGGATAATACACTGTCAGCGGTATTAGCCACACTACCTGAACTTAGAGGTTAGCGAGATAGCTCTGGGGTGAGACAAAATGCAGAGCATACTGACGCTTTAAGAACCATGTCTGATACTGCCTCACAATATGCAGAAGCTGAGGAAGGAGAGCTTCAGTCAGTGGGTGATGTTAATGACTCAGGAAAGATACCTGATTCTAATATTTCTACATTTAAATTTAAGCTTGAACACCTCCACGTGTTACTTAGGGAGGTTTTAGCTGCTCTGAATGACTGTGATACCATTGCAGTGCCAGAGAAATTTTGTAGACTGGATAAATGCTTTGCAGTGCCGGTGTGTACTGATGTTTTTCCAATACCTAAAAGGTTTAAAGAAATTATTAATAAGGAATGGGATAGACCAGGTGTGCCGTTCTCTTCCCCTCCTATTTTTAGAAAAATGTTTTCCAATAGACGCCACCACACGGGACTTATGGCAGACAGTCCCTAAGGTGGAGGGAGCAGTTTCTACTCTAGCAAAGCGTACTACTATCCCTGTCGAGGACAGTTGTGCTTTTTTAGAGCCAATGGATAAAAAATTAGAAGGTTACCTTAAGAAAATATTTATTCAACAAGGTTTTATCCTACAGCCCATTGCATGCATTGCCCCTGTCACTGCTGCTGCGGCGTACTGGTTTAAGTCTCTGGAAGAGGCTTTACAGGTATAGACTCCATTGGATGACATACTTGGCAAACTTAGAGCACTTAAGCTAGCCAATTATTTTATTTCTGATGCCATTGTTCATTTGAATAAACTAACGGCTAACGGTTTTGCTATACAGGCGCGCAGAGCGCTATGGCTTAAATCATGGTCAGCTGACGTGACTTTAAAATCTAAGCTACTTAACATTCCCTTCAAGGGGCAGACCCTATTCGGGCCTGGTTTGAAGGAGATTATTGCTGATATCACGGGAGGAAAAGGTTGTGCCCTTCCTCAGGACAGGTCCAAATCTAGGGCCAAACAGTCTAATTTTCGTGCCTTTCGAAACTTCAAGGCAGGTGCGGCATCAACTTCCTCTAATAATAAACAAGAGGGAACTTTTGCTCAATCCAAGACGGTCTGGAGACCAAACCAGACCTGGAAAAAAGGGTAAGCAGGTCAAAAAGCCTGCTGCTGCCTCTAAGACAGCATGAAGGAACGACCCCCTATCCGGTAACGGATCTAGTAGGGGGCAGACTTTCACTCTTCGCCCAGGCATGGGCAAGAGATGTTCAGGATCCCTGGGCGTTGGAAATTATATCCCAGGGATATCTTCTGGACTTCAAAGCTTCCCCCCCAAAAGGGAGATTTCACCTTTCACAATTATCTGCAAACCAGATAAAGAGTGAGGCATTCTTACACTGTGTACGAGACCTCCTAGTTATGGGAGTGATCCATCCAGTTCCAAAGGAGGAACAGGAACAGGGTTTTTACTCAAATCTGTTTGTGGTTCCCAAAAAAAGAGGGAACCTTCAGACTGATTTTGGATCTAAAGATCTTAAACAAATTCCTCAAAGTTCCGTCGTTCAAGATGGAAACTATTCGTACCATCCTACCACTGATCCAGGAGGGTCAATATATGACTACAGTGGATCTAAAGGATGCTTATCTTCACATTCCGATACACAAAGATCATCATCGGTTTCTCAGGTTTGCCTTTCAAGACAGGCATTACCAGTTGTAGCTCTTCCCTTTGGATTAGCTACAGCCCCAAGAATCTTTACAAAGGTTCTAGGGTCGCTTTTGGCGGTCCTAAGGCTGCGGGGCATAGCAGTAGCCCCTTATTTAGATGACATCCTGATACAGGCGTCAAACTTCCAAATTGCCAAGTCTCATACGGACGTAGTACTGGCATTTCTGAGGTCGCATGGGTGGAAAGTGAACGAGGAAAAGTGTTCTCTATCCCCACTCACAAGACTTTCCTTTCTAGGGACTCTGATAGATTCTGTAGAAATGAAAATTTACCTTGACGGAGTCCAGGTTATCAAAGCTTCTAAATTCCTGTCGGGTTCTTCATTCCATTCCGCGCCCTTTGGTGACTCAGTGTATGGAAGTAATCAGCTTAATGGTAGCGGCAATGGACATAGTGCCGTTTGCACGCTTACATCTCAGACCGCTGCAACTATGCAGGCTCAGTCAGTGGAGCGGGGATTACACAGATTTGGCCCCTCAACTGAATCTGGACCAAGAGACCAGGGATCCTCTTCCCTGGTGGCTATCTCAGGTCCATCTGTCCAAAGGTATGACCTTCGCAGGCCAGATTGGACTATTGTAACAACAAATGCCAGCCTTCTAGGTTGGGGTGCAGTCTGGAACTCCCTGAAGGCTCAGGTATCGTGGACTCAGGAGGAGTCTCTCCTTCCAATAAATATTCTGGAACTAAGAGCGATATTCAAGGCTCCTCAGGTTTGGCCTCAGTTAGCAACTCTGAGGTACATCAGATTTCAGTCAGTCAACATCACGACTGTAGCTTACATCAACCATCGAGGGGGAACAAGAAGTTCCCTAGAGATGTTAGAAGTTTCAAAAATAATTCACTGGGCAGAGATTCACTCTTGCCACCTATCAGCTATCCATATCCCAGGTGTAGAGCACTGGGAGGCGGATTTTCTAAGTCGTCAGAGGAGGTATTTGCACAACTGATTCTCCGTTGGGGCAAACCAGAACTGGATCTCATGGCGTCTCACCAGAACGCCAAGCTTCCGTGTTACGGATCCAGTTCCAGAGATCCCAAGGCGACACTGATAGATACTCTAGCAGTGCCCTGGTCTTTCAACCTGGCTTATGTGTTTCCACCGTTTCCTCTGCTCCCTCGACTGATTGCCAAGATCAAGCAGGAGAGAGCATCGGTGATTCTGATAGCACCTGCTTGGCCATGCAGGACCTGGTATGCAGATCTAGTGGACATGTCATCCTTTCCACCATGGTCTCTGCCTCTGAGACAGGACCTTCTACTTCATGGTCCTTTCAACCATTCAAATCTAATTTCTCTGAGGCTGACTGCCTGGAGATTGAATGCTTGATTTTATCAAAGCGTGGCTTCTCCGAGTCAGTTATTGATACCTTAATACAGGCACGAAAGCCTGTCACCAGGAAAATTTACCATAAGGTATGGCGTAGATATCTTTATTGGTGTGAATCCAAGGGTTACTCATGGAGTAAGGTCAGGATTCCTAGGATTTTATCTTTTCTCCAAGAAGGTTTGGAAAAAGGATTGTCAGCTAGTTTCTTAAAGGGACAGATTATTTTTGCTCTGTCTATTCTTTTGCACTAGGGTCTGGCAGATGTTCCAGACGTTCAGGCATTTTGTCAGGCTTTAGTTTGAATCAAGCCTGTGTTTAAACCTGTTGCTCCAACATGGAGCTTAAACTTGGTTCTTAAGGTTCTTCAAGGAGTTCCGTTTGAACCTCTTCATTCCATAGATATCAAACTTTTATCTTGGAAAGTTATTTATTTTTATTTTTTTGGTAGCTATTTCCTCGGCTCGTAGAGTCTCTGAGCTATCTGCCTTACAATGTGATTCTCCTTATCTGATTTTTCATACGGATAAGGTAGTCCTGCGTACCAAACCTGGGTTCTTACCTAAGGTGGTATCTAACAAGAATATCAATCAAGAGATTGTGGTTCCATCCTTGTGTTACACAATCTGGACGTGGTCTGTGCTTTAAAGTTTTACTTACAAGCTACTAAAGATTTTCGTCAAACATCTGCTTTGTTTGTTGTCTACTCTGGACAGAGGAGAGGTCAAAAGGCTTTGGCAACCTCTTTTTCTTTTTGACTAAGAAGCTTAATCCGCTTAGCCTATGAGACTGCTGGACAGCAGCCTCCTGAAAGGATTACAGCTCATTCCACTAGAGCTGTGGCTTCCACTTGGGCCTTTAAAAATGAGGCTTCTGTTGAACAGATTTGCAAGGCGGCGACTTGGTCTTCGCTTCATACTTTTTCAAAATTTTACAAATTTGATACTTTTGCTTCTTCGGAGGCTATATTTGGGAGAAAGGTTTTACAGGCAGTGGTTCCTGCCTTGTCCCTCCCTTCATCCGTGTACTTTAGCTTTGGTATTGGTATCCCACAAGTAATGGATGATCCGTGGACTGGATACACCTTACAAGAGAAAACACAATTTATGCTTACCTGATAAATTTATTTCTCTTGTGGTGTATCCAGTCCACGGCCCGCCCTGTCATTTTAAGGCAGGTAATTTTTAAATTTAAACTACAGTAACCTCTACACCCTATGGTTCCTCCTTTCTCGGCTTGTTTTCGGTCGAATGACTGGCTATGACAGTTAGGGGAGGAGCTATATTACAGCTCTGCTGTGGGTGTCCTCTTGCAACTTCCTGTTGGGAATGAGAATATCCCACAAGTAATGGATGATCCGTGGACTGGATACACCACAAGAGAAATAAATTTATCAGGTAAGCATAAATTGTGTTTTATTGCGTCATTTTTGGTGCAAATTTTTTTGGGCGAAGTTGCACCTTTGATGGCGCAAATTTCATAATTTCTTGCATCTTTGTTGACGCTAGTTGTTTTGACACGAAGTTGCGTTTGTTATGATGCGAGTTGTGTCATTTCCTGGTGTTGGTTTGGTGCCAAATTTTTTTTTTTAACTCTTGCGTCATTCTTGGCTCCAGAATTTTGCTTTTTTTTTACCCGTCTCCCTCTATTACTTGCTGTTTTCATGATTATTGAAAGCTATTATGCCTGCTTTTAGATTTTATTTTTTGTTTTTTTAAAATAAAATACTATCTTTATTTTTTCCTATTTACTGAAACTGTTACATTGTGGAAATTGAATGTTTTGCCTAATGTTGTTCCTTCTTTTTTCTAATACATTTTGTGAGATGTTTCATTCTCATCCTGAATCTGATGTTTCCATAGAAGCTAAGATGCCCTGAAACACAAATCTACAAAGCTAAGTGTATTTTTTATTTAAGCTGTTTTTATTTTCTTCAGCTCAATTTTGTGGCATTTATTTTTTATATTTTATGCTAATATGTACAACGACATTTACTGTTTTTATTTTCTCAGTTCATTTACTTGATTTTTTTATGTAATTGGCAAGAGTCCATGAGCTAGTGACGTATGGGATATACATTCCTACCAGGAGGGGCAAAGTTTTCCAAACCTCAAAATGCCTATAAATACACCCCTCACCACACCCACTATTTAGTTTTACAAATTTTGCCTCCTATGGAGGTGGTGAAGTAAGTTTGTGCTTGATTTTTATGATTTCTTCTATGATAAGCACTGTTGAATAATATGAATATGATATAATGTAGTTACAAAATAATATATACCACAAAAAGATAATAGACAATAGACATAAAGACAATAGTCTCTAGAAGTTTATATTGTGTGTAATCACTGAGATAATAACCCGGATCAAGCTACACAATAAAGAATTAAACCCCAATCAGTGATGGGGGTTTAAATCTTTATTGTGTAGCTTGATCCGGGTTATTATCTCAGTGATTACACACAATATAAACTTCTAGAGGCTATTGTCTTCTTTTTTTGTGTTATATATTATTTTGTAACTATATCTTATTCATATTGTTCAACAGTTAGATCATTACACCGCTTTTAGATATTAGAGGATTGGATGACGGGCATGTTTATTGTAACATCCAGATGATAATGACGTGCAGGTCACACACCTTCTGTAGATAATTGGAGTGACAACCATAGGAGGTTCTCTAACACATGACGTTGACAACTGTATCCACACCCCCAACAGATGATTGGTTGGTCATTTGACAATAGACTCAATGTTCGCTGCGATATTGTGCAGGTGCGGTTATGGTGTCGTAATTTGTATTTTCAATGACGGAGATATTGTAGGTGTATATATACGTGTTAATTGTGAGATTCTGACAGATGATGATGGATTTGATAAGAGAGTGCATGATCATTATCACATCTAAGATTATCTAATAAACTTGTCAGATTAAGGGAAGAATGAATCCTATGGACCTCCCACGATTACCAAGTATTACATGCTAAAAATCAATCACACAGGATTCAGTTGTGCCACTAAACACTACACTCTTACAATCACTCACACTAAAATCAGCTGTGTCAGTTTGTGGGTGGGAGCTCTAATCCGGATCTGATTGGATATGTTGTGTTATATAGTGTAGCAGCTTTTGAATTGTTTTATATAGCCTGATGAAACCGTGCTGTGACACGGAGAAACACGTTGCTTTTTAAATCTGTTTTAAATAAATTATTTTTATTAATTTATCTGCTGCTACACTGTATCATTCCTGGTGGACTGTTCACTATATCATTCACTACAGTGTAACCACTGGCTATAAAATTGGCCACCTTTATTTCTGGTAGCCTGGCTACCTTTCAAGGGATACCCTCTACTCCTGGATTCCCCCTGAAAGATCAATCCTATTGGCTGATTGCAACAGTCAATATGATTTTTTCCCCTTTAATTCCTGATAGAAATCTTTCAGCCAATAGAAATATAAGGGAACGCCATCTTGGATGACGTCACTTAAAGGGATACTTAATTTTCCAGCGACGATCATAAGAAGAGAATGCTCCGTGCCGGATGTCTTGAAGATGGACCCGCTCAGCGCTGGATGGATGAAGATAGAAGATGCAGTCTGGATGAAGAGTTCTTGCCATAGGAGGCCACCTGGATGAAGACTTCTTGCTGCCTGGATGATGACTTTGCTGGCTGGATGAGGATGGATGTCGGGACTTCGATAACTGCAAGTGGATCGTCGGGGTTAGTATTAGGTTTTTTTAAGGGTTTTTTGGGTGGAGTTTTTTTTTTTAGGGTTTGGGCAATGTAAATGTAGAATGAAGCATCAGACAATTTATTAATTGATGAAATAGCCAAAATTACAATGAAGGGCAATGTTATTGTAGTGGGGGACTTTAATATGCCTGATGTAGACTGGGAAGTACCTGTTGCCAAATCAACTAGAAGTAAATATATCCTGGAATATTTACAAGGGGAATCTCTTGAGCAACTAGTAAAAGAACCAACACGAAAAGGAACTATATTAGATTTAGTACTTACAAACAGTGATATAGTATCTGAGGTGTCTGTGGGTGAGAACTTAGGCTCTAGTGATTATCAGTCTGTATGGTTTAATATTCAGGCAAAGGTACTAAGCAACCATAGTAAAACAAAAGTCTTAGACTTTAGATCAACTGATTTTTCTTACATGGGAAGATACCTAGATGAATCCCTAAAAGGGATGGCACAGATTACAGGAGTACAAGAACAGTGGGGATATTTTAAAAATGCTATTCTAGATGCAACTAAACACTGTATTAGGCTTGTTTGTAAAAGTAAAAGAAAAAGAAAACCAATATGGTTTTCAAGAGAAGTAGCACATGCAGTTAAGACGAAAAGACAGTCTATAAAAAATTCAAACTCACTGGCTCAGAAGAGGATAAAGAAAAATGGAGAACCCATCAAAAGATGACAAAGCAGTTAATCAGAAAGGCTAAAGCTGATGCAGAAGAGAAAATAGCACAATCTGTAAAAAACGGTGACAAAACCTTCTTTAGATATATCAGTGAAAAGAGAAAAACTAACAGAGGGATAGTTAGACTCAAGAATGAGGATAGAGTATTGGAAGAAGATAAACAAATAGCAAACTGTTTAAATGATTACTTTTTTTCAGTCTTTACAACAGATGGTAAAGATAGTGAGATTCTATTAAGGGATGTTACTGTAAATAATAATGTGAGTAGTACTTTTCTTTTTACAGAGGAAGAGGTTTCAAGGGCTTTATCAAAAATAAAAGTTAATAAGGCTTTGGGTCCAGATAATATTCATCCAAGAGTTCTAAAAGAACTTTGATCCGTAATAGCTACTCCATTAGCTGATTTATTTAATCAGTCACTTCTAACAGGAGTTGTTCCAAAAGACTGGAAAATTGCCAATGTAGTCCCTCTTCATAAAAAGGGTAGTAGGGAAGATTCTGCTAACTATAGGCCAGTCAGTTTGACCTCAATTTCAGGGAAATTAATGGAAACTCTTTTAAAGGAAAGACTTGTATCTTTCATTCAGACAAACAACTTAGAAGACAAAGGACAGCATGGTTTCACTGCTGGAAGATCATGCCTGACTAATCTAATTGATTTCTTTGACCATGTTACTAAAATAATAGACCAGGGAGGAGCCGTAGATGTTGCATATCTAGACTTTAGCAAAGCATTTGACACCGTCCCACACAACAAACTTATTCACAAAATGTATTGCCTTGGAATAGATGCTAAGATTGTTAAGTGGGTAGAATGCTGGCTTAAAGATAGACGACAGAGGGTTTCAATTAATGGAGTACATTCAAATGAGGCATCAGTTACTAGTGGTGTTCCCCAAGGGTCAGTTCTTGGGCCTGTTTTGTTTAACATGTTCATAAGTGATATTGGAAGTGGGCTTAAGGGGAAGGTTTGCTTGTTTGCTGATGATACAAAAATTTGTAACAGGGTAGATGTTCCAGGAGGAGTTGATCAAATGAACTGTGATATTAATAAACTAGAGGACTGGTCAAATAAATGGGATCTGAAATTTAATATTACCGAGAGCAAAATTATGCATACAGGATCCAAAAACCCAAAGGCCAATTATAGTCTCAATGGTACATTACTGACTGTAATTAAAGAAGAAAGGGATTTGGGAATTATTATTTCAGATGATTTAAAATTTGGTACACAATGCCGCAGTGCAGCCAGCAAGGCCAGTCAAATGCTTGGTTGCATTGGAAGAGGTTTTAGTAGCAGAAATAGCAAGGTTCTTATGCCACTTTACAGATCATTAGTTAGACCAAATATGGAATACTGTGTACAGTTCTGGAGACCATATCTTCAGGCAGATATAAATAAACTAGAAACTGTCCAAAGGAGGGCTACTAAAATGGTACATGGTCTAAAATATAAAACATACAAACATGATCTAAATATGTATAGTTTAGAGGATAGAAGGGAAAGATGTGACATGATAGAAACCTTCAAATATATGAAGGGACTTAATAAAATAGAAGCTGAAAGCATTTTTCACAAAAAAATAAATGCCAAAACAAGGGGTCACAATCTAAAGTTAGAGGGTAGTAGATTCAGGAGAAATTTGAGGAAGCATTTTTTTACAGAAAGGGTGGTGGATTCATGGAATAAACTTCCATTTGAGGTGGTAAACACAAAGACTGTAAAGGAATTTAAAAATGCCTGGGACATGCATACGGCTATCCTAAGGAAAAAGTAACATGTAATATGGGTAGACTTGATGGGCCTTTTTGGTTCTTATCTACCGTCAAATTCTATGTTTCTATGTTTCTATGTAAAAGAGCTAAATGCCCTTTTAAGGGCAATGCCCATCCAAATGCCTTTTTCAAGGCAATGGTTAGCTTAGGTTTATTTAGATAGTTTTTATTTGAGGGATTAGTTGGTTGGTTGGGTGGTGGGTTTTAATGTTGGGATGTGTTTGTATTTTTGTTTACAGGTAAAAGATTGTTTTTTTTGGAATTTATATAATTGTATTTGATTAATTTAATTTATTTGATTTGATTGTAATGTTAGGTTTTATTGTAAGGCAGGTTAGGTTTTATGTTACAGGTAAGTTTGTATTTATTTTAACTAGGTAGCTAGTAAATAGTTAATAACTATTTACTAACTAGTCTACCTAGTTAAAATAAATACAAACTTACCTATGAAGTTTTTGTGTTAGAGGCTATGCGGTGCTAACGAGCAGTTTTCTCTCACCACTCACCTGCAGCACTGGTATTACAAGTTTTTACAAACCCGTCGTTAAAAGACAAGAAGTGAGCGTTGAGCAAAATTTTGCTAATTACCGCACACCAATACCAGCGCTGCTTAAAGGGACAGTCAAGTATAAATTAAACTTTCATTATTCAGATAGGACTTTTAATTTTAATTGACTTTCCAATTTACTTTTATCATCAAATTTGCTTTTTTCTCTTGGTATTCTTAGCTTAAACTAAACCTAGGTAGGCTCATATGCTAATTTCTAAGCCTTTGAGGGCTGCCTCTTATCACAGGCTTTTTAAATCTCTTTTCAACACAAAGAGACAGAAACTATACGTGGGCTATATAGATAACACTGTGTTCAGGCACAGAAAGTTATTTAAGATCTAGCACAATACAATGCTAAATTTAAGACAATAGATAGTAAACAGTCACAGTCATGTGATCAGGGGGCTGGAAGAAGGTTCCTAGATATAAGGTAATCACAGAGGTAAAAAGTATATTAATATAACTGTGTTGGTTATGCAAAACTGGGGAATGAGTAATAAAGGGATTATCTATCTTTTAAAACAATAACAATTCTATGGTTGACTGTCCCTTTAAGTCAGCGGTGAGCTGGTCGTAGGTGCTCGTGCACGATTTCCTCATAGGAATCAACGAGGAGAGCCGGCTGAGAAAAAGTCTAACACCTGCAAAAAAAAAGCGTAAAACTCAGTAACGCAGCCCCATTGATTCCTATGGGGAAATAACATTTATGTCTACACCTAACACCCTAACATGAACCCTGAGTCTAAACACCCCTAATCTTACACTTATTAACCCCTAATCTGCCACCCCCTGACATTGCTGACATCTGCATTATATTTATTAACCCCTAATCTGCCGCTCCGGACACCGCCGCCACCTACATTATACTTATGAACCCCTAATCTGCTGCCCCCAAGATCGCTGCCACCTACATTATATTTATGAACCCCTAATCTGCCACCCCCAATGTAGTTGCCACCTACCTACACTTATTAACCCATAATCTGCCTCCCCCAATGTTGCCGCCACTGTAATAAATATATTAACTCCTAAACCGCCCCACTCCTGCCACGCAAACATTAGTTAAATATTATTAACCCCTAATATGCTGTCCCTAACATCGCCGCCACCTACCTACATTTATTAACCCCTAATCTGCCGCCCCCAATGTCACCGCCACTATACTAAATGTATTAACCCTAAAACCTAAGTCTAACCCTAACACCCCCCTAACTTAAATATAATTTAAATAAGTCTGAATAAAATTCCTATCATTAACTACATTATTCCTATCTAAAATGAAATACTTAACTATAAAATAAACCCTAAGCTTGCTACAATATAACTAATAGTTGCATTGTAGCTAGCTTAGGGTTTATTTTTATTTTACAGGCAAGTTTGTATTTATTTAACTAGGCAGAATAGTTACTAAATAGTTATTAACTATTTAATAACTACATAGCTAAAATAAATACAAAAGTACCTGTAAAATAAAACCTAAACTAAGTTACAATTACACCTAACACTACACTACAATTAAAAAAATTTACTAAATTAAATACAATTATCTAAATTAAATTAAATTAGCGAAAGTACAAAAAACCCCACTAAATTACAGAAAATAATAAACAAATTCCAAGATATTTAAACTAATTACACCTAATCTAATAGCCCTATCAAAATAAAAAAAGCCCTCCCCCCAAAATACCCTAGCCTATACTAAACTACCAATAGCCCTTAAAAGGGCCTTTTGGGGGCATTGCCCCAAAGTAATCAGCTCTTTTAATTGTAAAAAACATACAACCAACCCCCAACTGTAAAACCCACCACCCACACAACCAACCCCCAAATAAAAGCTTAACTAAAAAAAAACCTTAGCTCCCCATTGCCCTGAAAAGGGCATTTAGGTGGGTATTGCCCTTAAAAGGGCAGTCAGCTCTTTTGCGGCCCAAAGTCTCTAATCTAAAAATAAAACCCACCCAATACACCCTTAAAAAAAACCTAACACTAACCACCTTAAAATTGACTTACTGTTCTGAAGATCCGACTTCCATCATCAAGGAAGCAGCAGAAGTCTTCATCCAAGCCGGGTGATGTGGTCCTCCAGACGGGCAGAAGTCTTCATCCAGACGGCATCTTCTATCTTCATCCATCTGACGCAAAGCGGCTCCATCTTCAAGACATCCGACGCGGAGCATCCTCTTCATCCAATGGACTAACGACGAATGAAGGTACCTTTAAGTGATGTCACCCAAGATGGCGTCCCTTAGATTCTGATTGGCTGATAGAAAAGTATTTAGTTTTATATAGGAATAATGTAGTTAATGATAGTATTTTTATTTAGATTTATTTAAATTATATTTATGTTAGGGGGTGTTAGGGTTAGACTTATGTTTAGGGGTTAATACATTTAGTATAGTGGCGGCGACGTTGGGGGCGGGAGATTAGGGGTTAATAAATGTAGGTAGGTGGCGGCGATGTTAGGGACGGCAGATTAGGGGTTAATAATTTTTAACTTATGTTTGCGAGGCGGGAGTGTGCGGCGGTTTAGGGGTTAATATGTTTATTATAGTGGCGGTGACTTTGGGGGCAGCAGATTAGGGGTTAATAAATATAATGTAGGTGTCGGCGATGTTGGGGGCAGCAGATTAGGGGTTCATAAATATAATGTAGGTGGCTGTGGTGTCCGGAGCGGCAGATTAGGTGTTAAAAATTAAATTTTAGTGTTTGCTATGCGGGAGGGCCTCGGTTTAGGGGTTAATAGGTAGTTTAAGGGTGTTAGTGTACTTTTTAGCACTTTAGTTATGAGTTTTATGTTACGGCGTTGTACCATAAAACTCTTAACTACTCTCTAATTACTCGACTCTTCTCATTTCCTCCCTACTCTATTACTAATTTTCCGGTCTGGTTTCCTTTCTCTTTCTGCATCTGTAGAATAACTAATATCAGGTATCTAGATACTCTCGGCAGTGTATTAAAAGCCGAAGATCTGATAAATGTTATCTTCTTTTTAAAGCCTGATTAATCTGTTTCTGACAAAGTTTATAGTTTAAATCTTACAAATGAAGTTCATATGAACAATAAAAGATTTGACTTCAATTGCTTAATGGTACACTATCAAAGACAAGATGTACAAGAAAAGATGAACTAAGAATAACGTGTATAATCACAAATTGATGCTATGTTGTAATAGTTTTCATATGCATGTATACATTGTCAAATCTTTTCTCAATAAAGCTTTATTACAAAAAAAACCCAAAAAAATAAACAACTCTTAACTACTGACTTTTAAATGCGTTAGGACTCTTGACGGGGTAGGGTGTACCGCTCACTTTTTGGCCTCCCAGGACAGACTCATAATAACGGCACTATGGAAGTCCTATAGAAAAAAGACTTTACGAAGTTTACTTAAGTCGTTTTGCAGTAAGGCCAAAGAAGTGTGCGATGACCCTAAACCTTCAAGACTCGTAATAGCAGCGGGCGTAAAAAAAATCAGCGTTAGGAACTCTTAATGCTGCTTTTTTACCTTAATGCACAACTCGTAAGCTAGCTACAATGTAACTATTAGTTATATTGTAGCTATCTTAGGTTTTATTTTACAGGTAAGTATGTATTTAGTTTTTTTAGGTAATAATTGTAAGGTTTATTTAGATTTATTTTAATTATATTTAAGTTAGGGGGTGTTAGGGTTAGACTTATGCTTAGGCTTACGTTAGGGTTAGGTTTAGGGGTTATTATATTTATGTAGTGATGTGGGAGGTCAGAGGTTTAGGGGTTAATAATTTATTATAGTATATTTCATTGTGGGGGCTTGCGGTTTAGTGGTTAATAGGTTTATTATAGCAGCGGTGTGGGCGGACGGCAGATTAGGGGTTAATATTTAAGTAGTGTTTGTGATGCTGGAAGGCGGCAGTTTAGGCGTTAATAGGTTTATTATAGTGGTGACGATGTCGGGGAGCGGCAGAAGAGGGGTTAATACACTTTAATAGTGGCGGCAATATCCAGAGCGGCAGATTAGGGGTTAATAATTTTATTTTAGTATTTGTGATGCAGAAGGGCCTCGGTTTAGGGGTTAATAGGTAGTTTATGGGTGTTAGTGTACTTTTTAACACTTTAGTTATGAGTTTTATGTTACAGATTTGTAACGTAAAACTCATAACTAATGACTTCAGATAGCGGTACGGATCTTGTGGTTATAGAGTGTACCGCTCACTTTTTGGCCTCCCAGGCAAACTCGTAATACCGGCGCTATGGAAGTCCCATTGAAAAAGGACTTTTTAAAAAATGTGGTACTGACTTTGCGTGATGGCCAAAAAGCTGTGCGGTAAACCTATACCAACGCAAAACTCATAATCTAGCTGTCTATTAATAATCCTTTTTTAAATCTGGATTTTAACATTTTTGCTTTTGAGGTTTTTTCCAATTCAATATACGATCTGTATTATATTTTAAAGAATGGTTATATCCTCTTGGGACTGTACTACTATTTCTAAGGAAATTGGTACTTGTTTTCAGGATTCTTTAGAATTTGAATACAACCTTAGTAGAGCATATTCACGTACTGTTTATATTTTTAGCTCAGCTTTATCTGTGGCTGACATTACTGTTCTCTCAACCTTTGTTGAACAGTTAGCATAAGCAGTTTCAGATTCTTAAGTATATTACTCTGTTTATTTACTTTAGATGTATTCATTTAATTATGTTTGCTATATCCATTACTATGATTTCAAATATATTTTATTATCTGTATCTTGTTAGGATAATAATTTGTTTGATTTCTATTATCTCCACTATTTCTGGAGGTTTAGAGTTTTTTCTGCCCTGCTTTTAAGTCTGGTGATGTAGATAAGTTGGTGAATGTCCCAACTACAAATGCTTGTTCTAGATCTAAGGGTCGTAGATTCATTTCCCGGCAGGGTTAATTCAGCCCTTTGGCCTTTGAGGTCAATTTATTGTGTACAATTTATTTGGGTAATAATAACTACTGTTTTTATCAGCTGCTAATTTGGTTAACTTCGAGTGTAAGCACTGAAGAAGCGTTTTTTTTTTTAATCCTTCTGGGAGAAAAACGCTATATAATTACTAGTTATTTGACTGCATGAAGGTGCAGTTCTCAAACCAGTCCTTCTGGTGGGGGGCAGATTAAATTGTTTTTGGATAAACTCAGTCCAAATTCTATATTATTCTTTGGGTTTGAATAGATTTTTAGAATGAGACCTTCGATGGGAAGAATCTTTCTTTCTTAGTACACTCTGAATTTTTTTCAGGAATGATTATGCCAGTTCTTTTTACAGGAACAGGATTTGGGTTTCTATTCAATTCTATTCTTTGTCCCTAAGAAGGAAGGTTTATTCAGTCCATTCTTGGATCTGAAGACTTTATATTATTTTGTTAGAGTCTCAACTTTTAAGTTGACGATTATAAGGGCTATTATGCCTTTTTGTTAAGGTCACTTCATGTCCACTCCATTTTTCAGGATGATTATCCTCATATTTTATTTCAATCAGACCACTTGTGGATTCTGAAATTTGCCATTTAAGCTTTACCAGTTTGTCGCTTCTCCATTTGGTTTAGTGACAGCTTTATGAATCTTTTCAAAGGTTCTTGGTGCCCTTCTTCTGGCTTCAGACAGTAGGGTATTGTGGTGCTTCCCTATTTGGATGGTATCTTGGTATTAGCTTAAACTTTTCTTTTATTAAAGCCAGATAGATAGCTCAGCATGCTAATGCACTGTGGCTGAGCTCTGTAGCAATTTAAGGGTTGCAGGTTCGATTTCCGGGGAGGTCCATACAGCTGTTTATCCTTCCGAGGTTGTTTAAATGAGCAGCATCTTCAGTCCCTTACGAGTGATTAGATGCGCTTTACAAGTACCCAATACATACATATGAAAGAGCAGTATTCAAATATATGGACTTTTCTTTTTGTGGAATCCCTCATGAATCAACTAAGTTTTGTTTCTTTAAGACATGATTGATGAGAGGATTTAACTTACCTAAGAGTTTTGTGATTCCTCAGTCAAGGGTCACTTCTTTTTGGGTTTCTAGATGGATTCTGTGTTTATGTCTTTGTCTTTATCGGACAAAAGTCAATTGTAAGTGGCATTAGCTTGTCTAACTTACAGTCTAGAACATTTCTTTCAGTGGCTATGTGCATAGAAGATCTCTTTTTGCATTGCATACTGAATCAATGATACAGGGATTGTTTTTAGATATCATAGTTGATATTTGTAAATCCTAACACTCTTCTCTCTCTGTTTTGGTGATTAGTCTATCATCATTTTATTCAGGGGGTCTCCATTTGTTCATCCTTCCTGGGCTGTATTCATAATGGATGCAAGTTTTACAGGTTGGGGAGCTGTCTGAGGGTCTTTTGACAGCACAAGGGGTATGTAAACTTCAAGAGGCGAGGTTTCCAATCAATATTTTAAAACTCTGTGCTATTTTTTTAGAGATCTTTCAGGCTTGGCCTCTTTTAGGAGAGAACTTTTTAACTTTCAGACAAACAATATCACAAGTGTGGCATATGTCAATCAACAATAGGGATTCGTAGTTCCTTTAGCAAATAAGAAGTATCTTGAATAACTTCTTGGATAGAATTCATCTCCTGTCTATTTTTTGCGATTTAGACATTTGGGAGGTGGATTATCTCAGCCGTCAGTCTTTACATCTGGGAGAGTGGTGTCTCTTTTCAGGTCCAGGGATCCTCAGGTGTAGATAGTGGATGCATTAGCAGTGTCTTGGTTTTACAACCTGACTAAATTATTCCTCCTCTGTTTTATTCTTCCAAAGGTGATTTCCAAGATCATATTGGAGCAGTGTCATGTGTTTCTGATAGCACCAGCATGGCCTTACAGGTTTGGTATGTGGATCTTGTTCTATACTGTTTTCATCTACTGTTTGCAAGATGACTGCCTTCTGATGGAAAGTTTAGACATGCAATCTTACTTACAGTTTAGTAGAATCCAGCAGTAGCTTAACTCAGACAAATTCCACAGCAGAGATTTGTGAATCCTTAATGCTTTATTGATGCAAAGAAATAATTCTGAGGTTCCAGAAGTGGTAATTGCCGGGTAAAAAGAATTTGCCTCTACAAAGCTATTAGCAGAAAGTTCTAGCAAACTTTACACACACAAAATGAAACAAATTTATACACACAAAGTGAAACTAAAATGGAGGCAGGAAGTGACATCAAAAAGGTCAGAGGTAGAACAGAGAATATACATTAAATTGAATACAATAATGAAACATAACACTAGAGGGAGCACAAGAACTAAAATAGCACTTAAAGATGTACATATGAATATATGGACAGAACACTCCCCGTCTGGTATCTGTAGATACCACTATATAAATCAACCAATAAACAATAAACATGCAAATGTTGATTGAAGCCTCTTTATCCATGAGGCCTGCAAGACAAAGAAAGAGAGAAAAACATACAAAATGCAATTGCAAACATAAGTCCATGTTGTTTTCACAAGATAATTCTTGAAGAAAAGCAGGGCTGACACTGTCCCCTGTAGTCATCTCTCTATTGTAATCCTTACAAATTGTCAACCAGTGTCTATGAGTATAATCACAGTCCATGTAGTACAACTTCTGTAATCCAAGACCAGGTACACTGGTAAGAAGTGTAGTAGCTTGAAGATGGTTCTCTTTATCAGGTCCCACAAACTCAAATGTAGTGCTGGTTGATGTTGTATCTGTAGAGTTTAAAAAGAATGCTGGTCCTGTCAGCCATGTCAATTTCATGCATTGTGCTGAAGTTAATGACCTGGTTGCAAGATCTGCAGTATTTTGGTCAGTAGGTACGTAATACCATTGCTCTGGTTTTGTAGATCTCCTGATGCGTTTTACTCGGTTGCTGATAAATCCTTCATGTGGTTTTCCTTCAATGTCGGTCACCTTTAGGTAGGCCACAGCTGCAATAGCTTCTGTAGATGTATCTGAGATGTTTCTGTAGCTGTTGATAGAGATGTAAAAGCATAACAACGTGAAATACAGAGCTTTTCAAGAGCCTTCAAAGTATCCTTCAACTTTTCCCATATCTGACGTTTCTCTATAGGTAGTAAAGTATCCCAGGTCTTTGAATCTGATGAAAACTGTCTAAGCAGAGACTTTCCTTGAATAGTCACTGGAGCTACAAACCCCAGTGGGTCACAAAGACTGTTAATAATTGATAAAACACCACGTCTAGTGTATGGCTTTTCATTAGTAGAAACTTTGAATACAAATTCATCAGTTGATATGCTCCAATGAATAACAAGACTTTGTTGTACTGGTGGTGTATCTGTACCTAGATCTAGGTCTTTGAGGTCTGTTGCATGGTCTGCAGGAGGAAAGGCTTTCAACACCTTGCTGCTGTTTGAGATTATTTTATGAAGCCTTAGGTTTGCTACAGATTGCATCCTTTGTGTTCTTTTAAGCAGATCAATGGCTTCTTCATCTGTAGGTACAGATTTGATTCCATCATCCACATAGAAGTCTCTTTCTACATATTGTCTGGCATCTGTTCCATATTCCCTTTCACCTTCTTGAGCTGTTCTTCTCAGTCCATATATTGCCACTGCAGGTGATGGACTGTTGCCGAAGACATGTACTCTCATGCGATAATCTATTATGTCAGCACTAGTATCATTGTTGTGATGCCACAGAAACCTGAGTTATTTCCTATAGTCTTCTCAAACAATGAAACAATAGAACATCTGTTGTATGTCAGCCATGAATGCTACAGGTTCTTTCCTGAACCTGATCAATACTCATAAGGGACTGTTAGTAAGGTTAGGTCCAGTAAGAAGTGACATGCCTTCATACTGTGCACTTGAATCAAACACAACCCTTATTTGACATGGTTTGCGTGGATGATAGACGGCAAATGAAGGAAGATACCAACATTTTTCACCTTCTTTTAGTGGAGGAGCTGGCTCTGCATGCTTATTTTCAAATATCTTCTGCATGAATGATACAAAGTGTTCTTTTATCTCTGGATCTTTCTCTAGAGTATGTTGTAAGGAAGAAAGTCTAGCGAGTGCTTGAACTCTGTTGTTAGGTAACCTTTGTCTTGGATTGTGAAATGGCAGAGGGGCTACCCAACTGTTTGAGTCATCCTTGTAAAACTCTTTGTCCATTAACTTGAGAAATTCTTTATCTTCTATAGAAGGACCTAGTTTATTGTCATGCTGTGCTGTGTGGAACACTGTACTTCCAATGTTGTCATCATCTGGTAAGGGAGTAACTATATCATCTTGACTGGCATAGTATGAATGTTCATAGATTCCAGGTTTCTCCTTTACATGGTAGTGATTTGGGCATGACTCAAAGTAAGATGGACGTCCATTAATTAACACATGAATTATGAGGTCCATTACATTGGTGGCGTACCTTGTGTATTCTTAGAATGTCTCTACCAAGTAAAAGCAATATCTGGGCATTCTTCTCTAGAACTGGTATGCAACTAGCTATCGGCTAGATTACGAGTTTTTGTTGATAAGGGGCTTGCGGGGCTAATGAGCAGTTTCAGCTCACCGCTCACCTAGAGACAACGCTGGTATTACGGGTTTTTACAAACCCGGCGTTAGCCGCAGAAAAGTGATGCAATCAGCCAATAGGATTGAAGTTCAATCCTATTGGCTGATCCAATCAGCCAAAAGGATTGAGCTCACATTCTATTGGCTGATTGGAACAGCCAATAGAATGCAAGCTCAATCCTATTGGCTGATTGGATATGCCAATAGGATTTTTTCTATCTTAATTCCGATTGGCTGATAGAATTCTATCAGCCAATCGGAATTGAATGGACGCCATCTTTGATGACATCACTTAAAGGTACCGTCATTTAGTGTTAGTCGTCAGAAGGAAGAGGATGCTCCGCGTCAGATGTCTTGAAGATGGACCCGCTCCGCTCCGGATGGATGAAAATAGAAGATGCAGTTTGGATGAAGACTTCTGGCCGTCTGGAGGACCTCTTCTGCCCGGATAGGATGAAGACTTCTGCCCGTCTGGAGGACCACTTCTGCCCGGTTGGGTGAAGACGTCTCTCGGTAAAGTGATCTTCAAGGGGTTAGTGTTAGGTTTTATTAAGGGGGATTGGGTGGGTTTTAGAGTAGGGGTGGGTGTGTGGGTGGTGGGTTTTAATGTTGGGGGGTATTGTATTTTTTTTTTACAGGTAAAAGAGCTGATTACTTTGGGGCAATGCCCCGCAAAAAGCCCTTTTAAGGGCTATTTGTATTTTAGTATAGGGTAGGGATTTTTATTATGTTGGTGGGATTTTTTATTTTATTAGGGGGATTAGATTAGGTGTAATTACTTTAAATTTTTTTTAATTATTTTATTATTTTCTGTAATTTAGTGTTTTTTTCCATAATTTAGATAATTATATTTAATTGTAGTTAGTTTAGGGAATTTAATTATAGTGTAGTGTTAGTTGTAATTGTAACTTAGGTTTATTTTTATTTTACAGGTAAATTTGTCTTTATTTTAGCTAGGTAGCTATTAAATAGTTAATAACTATTTAATAATTATTGTACCTAGTTAAAATAAATACAAACTTGCCTGTAAAATAAAAATAAACCCTAAGCTAGCTACAATGTAACTATTAGTTATATTGTAGCTATCTTATGGTTTATTTTATAGGTAAGTATTTAGTTTTAAATAGGAAAAATTTAGTTAATTAAAGTTATTTTATTTAGATTATTTTAAATTATATTTAAGCTGGGGGGGTTAGGGTTAGACTTAGGTTTAGGGGTTAATACATTTAATATAGTTGCGGCAAAGTTTGGGGCGGCATATTAGGGGTTAATAAATGTAGGTAGGTGTTGGCGATGTTAGGGATGGCAGATTAGGGGTTAATAAAATTTAACTAATGTTTGCGAGGCGGGAGTGCGGCGGTTTAGGGGTTCATTTTATTAAAGTGGCGGCGAAGTCCAGTTGGCAGATTAGGGGTTAAAAATTGTATTTAAGTGTTTGCGATGTGGGGGGGAGGGGCTCGGTTTAGGGGTTAATAGGTAGTTTATGGGTGTTAGTGTACTTTTTAGCACTTTAGTTAAAAGTTTTATGTTACGGCGTTAGCCCATAAAACTCTTAACTACTGACTTTTAAATACGGTACGAGTCTTGACAGAAGAGGGTCTACCGCTCACTTTTTCGAAGATTTGTAATACCGGTGTTATGCAAGTCCCATTGAAAATATGGGATACGCAATTTACGTAAGTGGATTTGCGGTATGTTCGAGTCACGGAAAAAAGTGAGCGGTACACCTGTACCTGCAAGACTCGTAATACCAGCGTTAGGAAAAAAGCAGCATTGGGACCTCTCAACGCTGCTTTTTAACCCTAACACAAAACTCGTAATCTAGCCGATTGTGTTTCATGTGAGGATGGTAACGTGCTATTTCTGGTGTAGGAATCTCATCCCTGTTATCTGGTATTTGATTGCATTCAATAAGTGTAGGTAAAGGCAACTGTATACCATTTGTAATAGAAGCTATTATGAAATCACTAGCTCTTCTTCCTTTTGTTTCAAACTGATCTGCACATGTACCAGGAGTCCAAGGGTGTAAGATGATGGATTACCATTTGCGTTGAATATGTTGAAGAATTCAGTTCTAGCCAGTGATCGATTGCTTTGATCATCCAGAATTGGTTTAGATAATTGGGAGTTGGATTATCTCAGCCGTCAGATTTTACATCCGGGAGAGTGGTCTCTCCATACAGATGTGTTTTCTCAGATTGTTTAGCTGTGGGGTTTTCCAGAATTGGTTCTAATGGCCTCTCATCTAATCAAGGAGTTTCCCAGGAACCTTTTCAAGTCCATGGATCCTTAGGCGGAGATGGTGGATGCATTAGCAGTTTCTTGGTTTTGCAACCTGACTACATCTTTCCGCCTCTGTTTTTTCTTCCAAGGGTGATCTTCAAGATCATATTGGAACAGTCTCATGTGTTTCTGATTGCATCAAGATGGCTTCACAGGTTTGGTATGTGGATCATGTCCGGATGTCCAGTTGCCATCCTTGGCCATTTTCTTTGGTCAGACCTCTTGTCTCAAGGGCCATTTTCCATTGGGATCTCAAATTACTTTGAAGGTATGGAAATTGATTGCTTATTATTTAGTCATAGAGGTTTCTCTGACTCAGCTTTTAACACAATGTTACAGGCTTGTAAGTCTGATTCAAGGAACATTTATTATCAGGTTTGAAAAACGTATATTTCATGGTGTTCTTCTCATAAATTCACTTGGCATTCTTTTAGAATTCCCAGGATTTTACAGTTTCTTCTGGATGGTTGGATAAGGTTTGTCTGCAAATTCTTTAAAGGGACAAATCTCTTTTCTTTCTGTTTTATTTCTTAGAAAGATTGCTAAACTTCCTGATATTCACTGTTTTGTCCAGGCTTTGGTTTGTTTCAAGCGTTAATTATTTAATTTCTCCCTCTTGGAGTCTTTATTTGGTTTAAGGATTTTGTAGGCTCCTTCTTTCAAGCCTATGCATTCTTTGAAGATCAACTACTTTCTTGGAAAGGGTTGTTTTCTTTTGGCTATCTCTTCTTCTACAAGAGTTTCTGATTTATCAGCTCTTTCTTTTGAGTCTTCTTATCTGATTTTTCATCTAGATAAGCTGTTTTGTGGACTTAATTTTAATTTCTTCCTAAGGTTGTTAATTCTAACAACATTAATAGAAAAATTGTTGTTCTTTCTTTGTGTCCTAATCCTAAAGAATTCTCTTGAGAGCTCTTTACATTCTTTGGATGTGGTAAGAGCTTTGAAATACTATGTCGAGGCTACTAGGATTTCAGAAAGGCTTCTAGTCTATTTGTTGTTTTTCTGGTTCCAGAAAAGGTTAGAAAACCTCTGCCATTTCTTTGGCATCTGGGTTAAAGCTTTTGTTTCACAAAGCTTATTTGGAGGCGGGGCAGGTTCCGCCTCAGAGATTTACAGCTCATTCTACTAAGATCAGTCGCCACTTCTTGGGCTTTTTAAGAATGAAGCTTCGGATGATCAGATTTGCAAAGCAGTATTTTGATCTTCTTTGCATACATTTATTGATTTTACCATTTTGATGTATTTGCTTCTTCTGAAGCAGTCTTTGGTAGAAAAGTTCTTCAGGCAGCTGTCTCAGTTTGATTCTACTGCTTTTGATTTAAGTTTTTTTTAAATTTTTTAGGAAAAACTTAATTTTTGGGTGGATTTAATTTCTCACTGGAAATAGCTGTTGTTATTTTATCCCTCCCTCTCTAGTGACTCTTCTGTGGACTTCCACATCTTGAATATTTCTATCCCATACGTCACTAGTTCATGGACTCTTGCCAATTACATGAAAGAAAACATAATTTATGTAAGAACTTACCTGATAAATTAATTTCTTTCATATTGGCAAGAGTCCATGAGGCCCACCGTTTTGTTATGGTGGTTATGATTTTTTTGTATAAAAACACAATCATATTCCAGTTTCTCTTTTTGTATGCTTTTTTACTCCTTTTTTATCACCTCACTACTTGGCTGTTAGTTAAACTGAGTTGTGGGTGTGGTGGGAGGTATATTTATAGGCCATTTTGGGAACCTTTGCCCCTCCTGGTAGGAATGCATATCCCATACATCACTAGCTCATGGACTCTTGCCAATATGAAAGAAATTAATTTATCAGGTAAGTTCTTACAGAAATTATATTTTTTCCCTGCTATGGCTCCCACGTACAAATGATCGGCACCATCGCTGGTCGATGCAGAGAGGGTCACAGAGTGGCTTTCTCTGCATTGGTGGGTAAAAAAAGGTATTGCAGTGATTCCTCAATATCAAGGCATCACTGCAATACCTTGAAAGCAGCTGGATACGATCACGATCACTTCCACCCCTTGAAACCCCTGAGGACGTACAGGGTAAGTCCTTGGTCATTAACTGACAGTTTTTGTTGGACGTACCCTGTACGTCCTTGATCTTTAAGGGGTTAAGCATAATATTCAAATATTATATTTAAATGTTACATTTACATTTTCAAACCTTACCTTTAAAATTTAAAAATTTGCTCCATATCAACATTTATACAGTACAAACAATGGGCTAGATTACAAGTGGTTGCACTATTTAGAGCTCCCGCTTGAGTGTAAACTTCGCTAGAAGTTTTTTACACGCTATACTAATTTTAAAATAAAAGTTTGTCGCACGTATGACTAGTGCAATAACCCAGCAGCAGTTTTTAATATTTCTTATTCAAATATTCTTCACATGCAGGAATATGCTATTTTTATTTTAAATAAATATATATATATATATATATATATATATATATATATATATATATACCTATATATGCATATCTATTCCTATAGATATATAGTTATATATATATATTGTACATTAACCTAAACACATAAATATATAAATATATTTTTATTAATAACAATGATAAAAAAATATATGTGGAGTATAAAAGAATGTAAAATATGCGCAACACATTTCGGGTTTTTCAATTTAGGTCTTCCGCGGTGTTGTGTTAGCACACATGGAAATGTAATTATCTTAAGAAGGCCGTGTAAATGAAATATTAAATACAAAAAAATATTAATAATAATTATAAAAAATCATTATAGATACTGTAATATATATATATATATATATATATATATATATATATATATATATATATATATATATATATATATATATATATATATAGTCCAAACAATGTGCACTCCAGAGTTTCAGCCACAAATTGCCTTGGGTGCTGCTCATCAATTCAAATAGGATATCAAACAGAAGAGCACTCCAAAGGTCTTGTAAAATTCAATCACCTTTTAATGTGAACGTTTTCAGGTTAATCCGACCCGTCCTCAGACATACAGTGAACTGTTGCACTTACCCACCACCTGAAATATAACAGCGCTACAACCAGACATCACGTTCTCCTCAGTAGACATGCCCCTGACATGGGGATAATCACCTAAGGCAGCGTGCGTCTGTGAATACCGAAAAATATATAAACATGAAAAAACATAAACAAACTCGAACAGCATGATAATATACAAAAGGGCATATTCCAAACATATTGAATTGATTAGCAAAACCTGTCAGGCTATGAAACTCCTAAGTCCAAGTCCGTATTCTACGTGGTATCCATAGCAACCAACAAAGTAGGACCTGCTGCCATATGCGGAAGTATTGGGTCAATGGGAGTGGCTGGTCTGGAAACGTCGCTAAGCAACTGTCAATAATATGTTGTACAAAGATTCTGTAAAAGATGGTGCATCCACAGATCGTCAGAGGTCTTCCCCACATAATATAGGTCACAGGTACAATCTAATATGTACACAATATATGTTGTTGTAGACAAAATCTGTGTTTGTAGGTCTTGCATCTGTGAGGGTGTAAAAGAAGATCCAGTAATTAAGCCTCCGCACGTAATACAGCCCAGGCATCGGAAGACGCCTGGCTTCTTCTTGTCTAACCATGTCGATTGTTTATAGCAATATATCGGGTAAGTTTTAATTAAGAAGCCACGTAATGATCTTGCCCTCTTATAACCGAACCGTGGTGGTATTGTCTGAAATAATGGTAGGGCTTTGTCAGTATTGATAATCTCCCAATGTTTGTCCATTGTATCCATAAGTATGCCTTTGTCAGTAGTATAGGTAGTGAAAAATGTCATTCTGTTGGATTCCGAATTTTTTACCACATCCTGTTCTGACAGTAGATGATTGCATTGGGTTTCCAGTAATTTCTTAGGATAGTTTCGTGCTTGAAAATGTTGTACCATCTCTTCTAGTTGCTCATCCATCTTAGTAGCTTCAGTATTGTTCCTCATAACCCTGAGGAGCTGGGATTTGGGCAAAGCTTTTTTGAGTGCCGGGGGATGGCAACTAGTGAAGTGCAGTAATGCATTCCTGTCCGTTTCCTTACGGAACAGTGTGGATTGTATTTTACAAGAGGGAAGGCAAGGTACAATCCACACTGTTCCATAAGGAAACGGACAGGAATGCATTACTGCACTTCACTAGTTGCCATTCCCCGGCATTTAAAAAAGCTTTACCCAAATCCCAGCTCCTCAGGGTTATGAGGAACAATACTGAAGCTACTAAGATGGATGAGCAACTAGAAGAGATGGTACAATGTTTTCAAGCACAAAACTATCCTAAGAAATTACTGGAAACCCAGTGCAAACATCTACTGTCAGAGCAGGGTGTGGTAAAAAATTTGGAATCCAACAGAATGGCATTTGTTACTACCTATACTACTGACAAAGGCACACTTATAGACACAATGAACAAATATTGGGAGATTATCAATACTGATAAAGCCCTACCATTATTTCAGACGATACCACCACAGATCGGTTATAAGAGGGCAAGATCGTTACGTGACTTCTTAATTAAAACTGACCCGATACTTTGCTATAAACAATCGATATGGTTAGACACGAAGAAGCCATGCATCTTCCGATGCCTGGGCTGTATTACGTGCGTTGGCTTAATTACTGGATTTTCTTTTACGCACCCTCACAGACGCAAGACCTACAAACATAGATTTTGTCTAACATGTAAAAAAACATATATTGTGTACCAATTACATTGTACCTGTGGCCTATATTATGTGGGGAAGACCTCTGACGATCTGCGGACGCGCATGGCGAGCCATCGCTCTGCTATCAGTACTGCCTTGAAGAAAGGTACTTCAGAACAGCCGGTGGCCAGGCACTCTCAAGAACACCAACACTGGGTCACTGACCTGAAATACACTATTATTGACCACATACCCCCAATGAATAGGGGGGTGATTGGAACAAAGCCCTGTTACAGAGAGAGGCCAAATGGACATTTCATCAGGACACAATTATACCAAAAGGACTGATTACCCACCTGGATTGGCAGGTTTTCTTGCAATTTTTGTTTTCTGAGGTCAATGATCCTATAATAATAATGAGGCGCATTGGTTCTGTCTAATAGTGGTTGTTTATTGTGTTGGTTTTAACTTTTAACTTTACAGCTTGTTCTTCTATTCTTGTTTATTTAGAATCCTGTATAATATACTGTAGGCTTTACATCTCATTGTATGTGTACATGGATAGTCATTTCTTTTAGTTTGTGCTGCCAGCTGGAGCTCTGTGCGTTGGATTTCTGAGATTTATACATGTATATGCTTTTACACATTTCACCTGATTATTGTTACCATGGTAACCGCTCATTGCTAACCTGTGGAAGCACATGGTGCAGACTCCTATCTGTAATGCCCTGATTTTCTGTTGCTATCTAGGTCTACTATATAGCATAGGATCTGTTCAATTGTTGACAGTATTCATTTTTGTTTATACTTAATGACAACCTTCTTTTACAGAATCTCTATACAACATATTATTGACAGTTGCTTAGCGAAGTTGCCAGACCAGCCACTCGCATTAACCCAATACTTCTGCATATGACAGTGGGTCCTACTATATTGGTTGCTATGGATACCACATAGAGTCCAGACTTGGACTTAGGAGTTTCATGGCCTGACAGGTTTTGCTAATCAATGCAATATGTTTGGAATATGCCCTTCTGTATATTATGATGCTGTTCGAGTTTGCTTATGTTTTTTCATGTTTATATACTTTTCTGTATTCACAGACGAACGCTGCCTTAGGTGATTATCCCCATGTCAGGGGCGTGTCTACTGAGGAGAACGTGATGTCTGGTTGTAGCGTTGTTATATTTAAGGTGGTGGGTAAGTGCAACGGTTCACTGTATGTCTGAGGACGGGTCGGATTGACCTGAAAACGTTCACTTTAAAGGTGATTGAATATTGGAGTGCTCTTCTGTTTGATATCATATATATATATATATATATATATATATATATATATATATATATATATATATATATATATATATATATATATATTATATGGATTAATTAGAATTGTTTACAGTATCTATATTCTTCATATAGAATATTTTTTTATTATTAAGTATATATTTCTACAAATGTGATAATGTTAATGTAAAATATATATCTATAGGAAAAGATATACAGGTACAGGTATTGATATGTATATATAGAAATATGTATTTGAAATAAAAATAACGTATTCCTGTATGTGAAGAGCATAGGAATGTTAAATATTTACATTAAATACACAGTAAAAAACATTAAATATTATTATGGAATTATAATTTAGACACACACACACATACATATATATATATATATATATATATATATATAAACTTCAAGGAAAGAAGAGGCACTCACAGGTCTTAGTTAACACAAAATTATATTAATTGCTCATCAATTCAGTCAGTCAACGTCAATGATCAGAGGCACAAGCACTGTTTGTAAAATAGAAGAAACAGTCTTGACAAAGGTCCATGTGAGGACCGAAACGTTGACTGACTGAACTGATGAACAATTAATAAAATGTTGTGTTAACTAAGACCTCTGAGTGCCTCTTCTTTCCTTGAAGTTTCCACCTTAGAGTGCACCCAGGCAATACACACTTACAATGAGTGCTTGGATCCCATAACTAAAAATATATATTTTTTGTGACCATGTACAGATTTCTAAGTCATTCACCCATAACCAGACAGGGGAAGAATTCCCAATTAGGGGGTGTGTGAACTGTAAAAGTATGTATTACTAATTAATGAAATGTGTGCACTCTATCTTGGTTACAAACAAAAACAATTTTGGTGCTAGAAGTCATAATGTAATATTAGATAAATATATAAGAGAGTAGTCACAGCTAAAAATAAATGCTGTGAAAAAGAATGACAAGGCAGCACTCAAATTGCATGAATAACAAGTGGTTTATTTGCTAAACCTACACATGTCAAAAATAAAAATTCCCAAAACCCATAATTACAATAAAAGGAGTGACTATTAGAGCCAGGCCTGGTAAGTACTTTTTATCTGACACACCACCGTAAAACTACGGTTTTAAAATATTTGTTCATAATATATAACAAATCATTAACTTCTTGGTGGGGCGAAACGCGTCATGCCTGATGTTTTGTGAAGCGGCAACTGTTTGAAGTGGAGTGCTAAGCCCCTGGCAGCTGGTCGAAGGCGTACCGAGTTACTATGTTATGGTTCTAACAACTGACAAGCACACAGCAGTCTTGAATAGAAGTTCCGGTTCTGTTAATACAAGGAGGCATTAACCGCATAGGAGCCTTAACAAAAACCGCTTTGTTTGGAAAATTACCAGGATCCGGCATGAGATATATGCAAAGTTTGGAGTGATCAAGTGGTAATTATACAAGCTGGTGTTGGAGGATATACTGGAACTTTGTACCACGAATGTGGTGAGGCTGCTTGCTCAGTAATTCTATTTGAAGTTGGTTTTCCATTCAGTAACGCTGGAACTGCTTCTTTGTAACACATTTCATTTACAGAGCGTGTGATTCACACTAAGTGCTCTGTTAAAACGGACATTTGTTATTCTGTGTCTCTTTGAAATTATGTTGCAATATTTATCTTTCACATGTTTGTTTGTTTGTAACAGCGGAAAGTTAATGATTTGTTATATATTATGAACAAATATTTTAAAACCGTAGTTTTACGGTGGTGTGTCAGATAAAAAGTACTTACCAGGCCTGGTTCTAATAGTCGCTCCTTTTAGTGTAATTATGGGTTTTGGGAATTTTTGTTTTTTACATGTGTAGGTTTAGCAAATAAACCACTTGTTATTCATGCAATTTGAGTGCTGCCTTGTCATTCTTTTTCACAGCATTTATTTTTAGCTGTGACTACTCTCTTATATATTTATCCTGTAAAAGTATGTATGTCATCTATTTAGTAGAGTGCACACATTGTCAAAGGGTATATGTAGGAAGGACCACCAGAGAGGTGGGTACCCGTATAAGGGAACATCTGTCCTATATTTCTGGAGAAAAACCATGTTAAGCCCTGTCTTGGCATTTTTTGGAGATCCACAATAAAAATGTGGATACGTTTAAATGGAGGGCAATTGAGCAAGTACAGAGACCACTTAGAGGTGGGGACAAGTTCTCCATACTCTGCAGACAGGAAACCTATTGGATTTTCAAACTGAATAGTTTGATTCCAATAGGTTTCAATTCTGAATTTGACATTATACATTTTTGGCAGAGGTGATTTGCCTATATGTTTATGAGGCAAGTTTCCTGCCTTTTTGTATCTATTTGTTCTTATTCCATCCTTAGTTATTGAATGTTGTTATACATCCTTTTTCAGATTTTTCATTATGTTCTTTTTGTTTTCTTTGCATTTCACTAAATTGTTTAGTTTGTGTCACACTGTGTCTTTGGGTTCCAAAATATGAGCTTTCACATTTAGGGTCAAAATCTATTTACTACTCTCTATTTTGGTAGATATTATTTATTTATTTATTTATTTATTTATTTATTTATTTATTTATTTATAAAATATTTTACCAGGAAGGATACATTGAGATTTCTCTCGTTTTCAAGTATGTCCTGGGTCCACAAGACATTGCATTGATAACATAGGGCACAATAAAATACAAAAAACAATAATAATACACAATATATGAAAAAAAAAAAAATAATAATAATTAACATAGAACAGGTATTTAATCAACCATGACAGATGCATTCTGTTTTGAGATATGTAGAGAGGGATCTCTTAAAGGATATTAGGCTTGGGGAAGGTTTGAAAGTGTGCGGGAGGTTGTTCCATAATTGTGGTGCTCTGTAGGAAAAGGAGGATCGAGCTGCTTTCTTTTTGTATTGAGGCAAGCTAAATAATGTGCTGGTATTGGATCGGAGGTTATAGGAGGTGGGAATAGCCGGGGAGAGCATTCTGCTCAGGTAGGGTGGGAGCTTCCCAGAAATGCTCTTAAACACAAGGCAAGAAAGATGGAGGGAGCGTCTGGATTCCAGCGACAGCCAGTTTAGTTCTTTTAGCATGTCACAATGGTGGGTCCTGTAGTTACATTGTAGCACAAAGCGGCAGAACGAGTTATATAACGTATTTAGTTTATTAAGGTGAGTTTGCGGTGCAGGTGCATATACTACGTCCCCGTAATCCATGATAGGCATCAGCATTTGCTGTACAATCTTTTCCTTTACTGTAGGGCTGAGGCAAGATTTGTTTCGGTACAGGGCACCTAGTTTTGGATAAAGTTTAGAGGCAAGTTTTTCTATGTGGAGGCCAAAAGATAGATTGGGGTCTAACAACATACCCAAGTATTTGAAAGAGTGGACTGCAGTCAGTGTGCAATTGGATTTTGTTTTGATGCGTAGATGGGAATTTTGTAATTTGTGTAATTTAGGCCCTGTTCCAAAGATCATTGTGACCGTTTTGTCAGTGTTTAGGAAGAGTTTGTTTTTTGATATCCACTTTTCTACCTCTGTGAATTGGTCTTGGAGCACTGCTTCAAGCTGCGGCAGATCGGAATTGTTTACATAGATTACCGTGTCGTCTGCGTACATGTGTACAGTTGAGGATTTGCAGACATTAGGCAGATCATTTATAAATAATGTGAATAGCAGGGGGCCGAGAATGGATCCTTGGGGAACACCACATGTGACCGGGAGAGGGAGGGAGTCACTGTCAGAAATGGAGACATATTGTGATCGATCCGATACATATGATCGAAACCAGGTTAGCGGACGAAAAATATTGCCTTTCTTGTTATCATTTTTGCTCTTAGTGAGCCAATATGCTATATGTTAATATGCTATATGTTAACTGTCAAGTACTAATCGATTGAGTGTATATTTACTTAGTTTAGTTTTGCTGCATTTTTATTTAAGAGATTATAGTATATCTATATGTGTATATACCTGCAGTATGTGTTACTAAATATCTCTCCCTGTCTGCCTATGTTAGTAAGCTCCAAATTGTTATGCCCTTACATGTGTTACTACCAATCAATATATTATAACCATGTCCAGTTTAACCATTCTTGTCATGCATTTTTGTTAACTGAATGATTAAGGGTTAATCCTTGGCCGACCTCACCCCACCTTTTCTGTTTTAACCTATCAGAGTGTGGTAGACAGTTTATAGGTCTGTCACAGGTGTAGAGAATCTAAGTCTTTGAGTACGGTGTTCTGACACCGAAACTGGTCATACTATCTTTTTTGGTCGGCCAATGGATTATTTTTACTATTTCCTGCATGCTTTTAACTTTACTTTTTTTTTAGGAATATCTATATGACTGTTTTTTTATCCGATAGTGTTTATATGAGTGTAACAGTTTAGTTTAATGTATTGATGTTGTGTTTGGTGCAAATTTTATTTAAGCCCTAACCCTTTGCACCAAGTCTACAGTCTTGCTAACCCAATGCATGTTAAATTCAATTACTTTTAACTTGTAATATGTGTGCAAATTAACGTGCCCATGATTTTCTTATATCGTACACATGTTAATGTTAGTGCACGCTTGTAATCTAGCCAAATGTCAGGTAGAACAAATATACTAAAATACAAATATTCAAGTTCTGGTGGGTGGGGCGATTGGATAGCAGGGAAGAGACAGAGCTCCGTGAAAGTACTGAATACCCCTGCAAATCCGGAGACCCCCAAGCGCACATCCTTGCCAGGCAATTGTGTATAGGGACCTGTACACCTTGCCACATCCGGAATCAAATGCTTGAAGAGCTTAAAACAGCAGATCTTGTCCACAGAACGTTAGGAGAGGCGTTGCAGCCAAACAGTGTCAGCCAGCGGAGCTAGGGGAAGGAAAAGTGCGCCACAAAAAAAATCAGTGCCCTGGAATAAAAAGAAACAACTGTAGGGTGAGTTCTTCAATACTTTACACACCCCAAAAGCACTGAAAAGACCAACAAACATACAGCTGTACCCATGCCAGTAATAACCACAGTGACATTAGATAAAGACTGTGAGTCAGGCGGCAGGGAACCGCAGCACTGTACACAATAGAGTCGCTTATATTCAGTGCCCCTTACCAAGGCTGCTGATCTGACCCTACATGCATAGGAAATAAAATTTCTGCCAGAAATTTAAGAAAAAGGGACAGTCAGTAAAGAGACTATGTTCAAAAGACAGGCCCCATAGAGGCACTCATAAAAGTTTTTTCTGTATCGACTCGTTGTCAAAATCAGGTTTTGATTGAAACTTCAGTAGAATGAGCTTAAAGAACCATTTCAATTGTTTGAGCTTAAATAGAGTTAATAGTTCACATATTATTGAAGGGTTAATTTTAAGAGGTGTGGTATTGTTCCGCCCCGGGTAAAAGGAGGTTCTTTGTTTTTAACTTATTAACTGGTTCCAATGGGTATTTAATCTCATTTGGAACAAGTGACTGCAGCTACGATTACGGCCCTTGGAGCTGAAACGCGTCAGCAAGCAGTCCTTGGGGTGGAACACACATCACTCATGTATCAAGGGATTCGCAGTGTCATTATTGTAATGATGAGCTTTTAATGTTTCTTCAAATAAAGCTTTCTGAAACTTCATCTGTATCCAGTGCATCCAACTTTTTGTTATTGCTACTCATAAAAGTACTTTCCTCAAAACTACCCAGAAACAGAACATCCTAAAGAAGAATTGATTAGTGATCGCTACAACAAAGCACTTATGGGAGTGGATAAATACTTTCTTAGCCTGGCACCAACTTCCACAGGGGAGATGGCATCAAAATCGAAGCAAGGGGACAGGCGCCAAAAGCAGACAGCAGATATTCATCCAGAGCCTAGAGCCCCTCAGATACCAGAGGACAGCCTCACTGAAGATACGCATCCTATAGTTGAACAGCTCTCAACATTTTTCCTACCAAAGATAGAACAACTGCAATCAGGAGTGGATACATTGGCATAAGTTGTTAGACAATATGCCAGCAGATTGAGCCACGCTGAACAACGCATATCGGAAGTCAAGGACAGACATAATGAAACGCACAGCACAGTCCTTATCTTATGAAGACAAGTTGCTATGTTACAAGACTACATGGAAGACCTTGAAAATCGCTCAAGTTGAAACAACTTGAGAATAATGGGATTACCAGAAGCAGTGCAACAGAAGGACTTACTAGATTTATGCAGATACACCTACCACAGCTCCTCAAGATACCTTCATCAGCTCTCCCAGTAGTAGTGGAGAGGGTTCACTGGGTAGGCCCAGAAAAATCAGCATTAGAAAGAAGAGGTCCGAGACAAGTAATGACGAAACTCCTGAACTACCAGACAAAGACTGAGATACTACAAGCATTCCGCCAAGTACCAGAATTGATATATCAAGGTGCAAAGATCCTCATTTTTCAAGACTTCTCCACTGAAGTAGCAAGGCGGAGAAAGGAATTTGCACCTTACTGCTAAAGACTACACAATGAAGGCAGAAGAGTGGCGCTACTCTACCCTGCAAAGCTGAGGCTTCAGACTCCCTCAGGCCCAAGAATCTTCACGTCTACAAAGGACCTGGACCAATATCTGGAGAAAGGAGAGAAGCCTCCATAACTCTGAAACCGTTTGAGAACACCTCACTAGAAGAACCACAAAAAATTGACTTGTGATGGAGCTCCTGATACCACAAGCCAAGGCCGAGAAAAAGGGCCAAGTTAACTTTAACTTTTATATTGTTATTTGTTGTTATGTTGGGTTATTGTTTTTTTATCATCTTGTTGGGGTTGTTGAGCCCTGCTCCCTACAGGTTTTTGTCTGAACTAGAACTTTTGGACAAACAAGCCAAGTAAGTCACAGCAGCAGACATCCTGGAACTGAAGATTCTACAAACAAGTTTCAACAATGGACATTACACTCCCATCTCTCCTGAGGGTGGGCAAGTACAATAACTAATGATAATACTGTAATGTTATTGGTTCATTTGGTAGGTTTAGCAATGCAAAACTTGAACAATATTACTTTACTACTTTTGTATTATCACAAATGGCATTATGGGAATAAGGAAAAGATACAATTGGGTGTCCGGATGCTAGCTTCACCATGGCACTAACAATTAAATTGATAACTTGGCATGTGGGGGGCATTACATCCCCAGCAAAGAGATCCATTATCCTGTCCAGACAGCATAGGTTAAAATCAGACACCACCCTTTTGCAGGAGACACACCTCACGACAGAGGAACATGCCAAACTTAAGAAGGGCTGGGTGGGACACTTGATTCATACACCAGACACAGGGAGAAAATGAGGTGTAGCAATTTTATTTAGAAAGGGAATACCCATGCAAATACAGCAGAGCACTATAGATGAGCAGGGTAGATTCATCATTGTAAAACTTTTACTGTACGACAAAATGCATTTACTGTGTAATGTCTATGGCCCCAATAAAAATAAGAGACACTTCTGGACTGAGTTCCAAACCCAACTAATGGCGGTAGCCGACATCCCCTTAATCATAGGGGGGATTTCAATATAGCCCACCACATGCCTTTAGAAAGATTTCAGAACCCGACTAGAACTAATAATTCTGAAAAACCTCATCCCTTAGCCAAAGGGGATTCTAAGATTATCCAATCTCTAATGCAAACATTTAATCTAATAGATGGGTGGCGCCTAAGACATCCAGAAGAGAGAGACTTCTCTTGTATGTCAAAGACTCATCACACGTTGTCCCGCATAGACTATTTTTTTATATCACTACTAGTAAACAGTAGCATTAGAGACATGGGAATCTCACAGGTGGTAATTTCAGACCATGCTCCAGTATGGATGACCTTAGACACGGAGAGGGACAAACCAAATTCGGCCAACTGCAGGTTTCTTAACTTCCTGATGCATAACATAGCTTTCATACAACACATCCAAACTAAATGGAAAGACTACTCGGACGATAATGAATCAGGCAAGCAGAAAGTAGACATGTTTTGGCATGCCTCTAAGGCTGTCATGAGAGGAGAGATCACCTCCTTTGTGGCAGCATATAGCAGACAAAAAAAGAAACTTTCTAAACATATGGCAAATAGGGTACTCAAAGCATATAGTGACTATCTAGCATGTCCATCTAAACAGACTATGGAATTATACTACTCCTGTTAGAAAGAAAGGGACTCATACTTAGCCATAATAGACGAAAAACAAAGAGTGGTTACACAGGGGAGGTTTTATAGGTTTGGGAACAAAACCGGAAAATTGTTAGCAAACATGACTAGACTATACACCCCCAAGTCTTACATAACTACCCTCACAGTAGGTAAAAATAGAAAATTAAACACTAGAGACATCAATGAAGGATTTAGAGACTAATACCAAAATCTGTATCAGAGTCAAACTCCCAATACACAAAAACAAAGGAAATTTTGGGAACAGGTGACTCTCCCAAAAATTTCAATAGACCAAAAAGAGTAATTAAATGCCCCTATCGCGGTAACGGAGATTCAGATAAAGGCCCTAAAACAGCTGCCGGTAGGCAAGGCTGCTGGCCCAGATGGCCTGCCTGCTGAGTATTATAAACTCTTAGCTCTGACTATACGTAATGCAAGTCAGTCCCCTTCTAATAACTAGGAAAGATGTACAAAGGATCCACTCAGCCTTTGCTTCATTCATATGGAAAGGGAAAAAGAATAGAATAAGATTTGCCAAACTCTCTTGCCCCACCTCAAAAGGAGGATTTGGCCTGATGAATATACAATAGTACAATTGGGCAGCATTGACAATAATAGCACTAGATTGGGTCACAGAATTCAATCACTTTACAATACGGGAAGTGGAGGGGGCTTGGGTCTCCCTGATTTCCATTAGAAGCTTACCTATGACAAATTACAATAGACTCCTGGAAGACATTAGACACAATCAAGTGTTCAAGGGGCCGATTCTAACATGGCAAAAGATGACAAGGTATTGGGGCATACAGGGATCATTTATAAAATTACTTCCACCAAGTGGAAACTTGGAATTTATTCCAGGACTTACCACAAAACCTTTTTGACAGTGGGCGAAACTGACAGAAGAGTATCTTGTCCTTTGAACAAAATCAAAGTAAATTTGGAATTCCAAAAAATCATTACTTTGCATATCTTCAGATTCGACACTATCTGAACCAAGTAATACACAAGGTCAACTTTTGCTGGGGTCAGTCATACTGGGATTTTTTTGTCTTCACTCTTTAAGCAGGGTATAAGATCGATCTGACCAACATATAAACTGGTAATAGACACTAGGGCAGACAGACTATTAACCCAGATCACTGACAAGTGGGCAGATGGAGATTGCCCAGAAATAACAACAGATACAATAAGACAGAGTTTTGCCAAGGTGCAGAGTGCTACCTTGTCAGCGGTACTGAGAGAAACACACTATAAACTAATTCATAGAGCATACATTACACCAGACTGATTAACCAAGTGGGCACGGTCACCTCATTTAATGTGTATGAAGTGTAGAGCCCCCTGTCCTTCACTGAAGCATTTGATGTGGGAATGTCAAAAAATTAGAAAGTTCTGGGGAATGACAGCCCACTGGTTGGGAAAGATTGGTAGATGTAGATTAACCCTCACTTGGCCCAAGATTTTGGTGTTGTTTGAGGATGATGAGACAAATAAACAGGCAAAGTTGATCAACAATGTCATGGCGATAGCTAGACACTTGATACTTTCTATGTGGCTTGAGAACTCTCCCCCTACTCTTTATAGGCTAAAACAGAGATTACACCAGCAATTGAGAATAGAATAAGCAGATGTGCAGGGTGACATAGACTCATGTATTAAGCGTTTTTTTCACCAAATGGGAACATTATATCTTGTCGTTACTGGCACATACTCATTTTTCTGTTTCTACGATCCATTTTTCTCTTGTTAAGTGTATCCAGTCCACGGATCATCCATTACTTATGGAATATATTCTCCTTCCCAACAGGAAGCTGCAAGAGTCCACCCACAGCAAAGCTGCTATATAGCTCCTCCCCTAACTGCCATATTCAGTCATTCTCTTGCAAGCCTCAACATAGATAGGAGGTTGTGAGAGTCTGTGGTGCTTTCTACTTAGTTTATTCTTCAATCAAAAGTTTGTTATTTTTAAATGGCACCGGAGTGTGCTGTTTATCTCAGGCAGTATTTGGAAGAAGAATCTGCCTGCGTTTTTCTATGATCTTAGCAGACGTAACTAAGATCCATTTGCTGTTCTCACACATTCTGAGGAGTGAGGTACTTCAGAGGGGGAATGGCGTGCAGGTTTTCCTGCAGATAAGGTATGTGCAGTAAAATATTTTTCTAGGAATGGAATTGACTAAGAAAATACTGCTGATACCGAAGTAATGTAAGTAAAGCCTTAAATGCAGCGATAGCGACTGGTATCAGGCTTATTAATAGAGATACATACTCTTATAAAAATGTGTTTTAAAACGTTTGCTGGCATGTTTAATCGTTTTTTAACGTACATTGGTGATAACACTGTAATGTTGGTATAGCCTTAAATGCAGTAAAAGCGACTGGCATCAGGCTTATTAATAGAGATACATACTCTTGTAAAAATGTGTTTTAAAACGTTTGCTGGCATGTTTAATCGTTTTTTAACATATGTTTGGTGATAAAACTTATTGGGGCCTAAGTTTTTTCCACATGGCTGGCTTAAATTTTGCTTAGAAACAGTTAACTGAAGCTTCCCACTGTTGGCTGTGGCAGTTTGTTGTGTCTGTTTTTAAAAACGTCTATGTCGTTTTTTTTATCTGTTTTTTTGCATTAAGGGGTTAATCATCCATTTCCAAGTGGGTGCAATGCTCTGTTACCTTATTACATGTACTGTAAAAATTTCGTTTGTTTTACTGCCTTTTTTTTCACTGTTTTTCAAATTTTGACAAAATTTGTTTCTCTTAAAGGCACAGTAACGTTTTATATATTTGCTTGTTAACTTGATTTAAAGTGTTTTCCAAGCTTACTAGTCTCATTATTAGTCTGTTCTAACTTGTCTAACATAGAGGAAGCTCTGTGTTCATTATGTTTTAAAGCCATGGTGGAACCCCAACTTAGAATGTGTACCAGATGTACTGATTTCATGTTAAACAATAAAGATCATTTTTTGTCTTTAAAAATATTATCACCAGAGGATTCTGTCGTGGGGGTAGTTATGCCGACTAACTCTCCCCATGTGTCAGACCTTTTGACTCCCGCTTTAGGGACTCACGCTCAAATGGCGCCAAGTACATCAAGGGCACCCATAGCGTTTCTTTTACCAGGGGATTCTGTCGAGGGGAAAGTTATGCCGACTAACTCTCCCCACGTGTCAGACCCTTCAACTCCCGCTTCAGGGACTCACGCTCAAATGGCGCCAAGTACATCAAGGGCGCCCATAGCGTTTATTTTACAAGACATGGCAAAGGTGGTGAATAATATTCTGGCAGCAGTATTAGTCAGACTACCTGAAATTAAAGGAAAGCAGTTAGCTCTGGGGGTAGATACAGAGCATACAGACGCTTTAAGAACCATGTATGATACTACCTCACAATATGCTTAGTCTGTGGGTGATTTTTTTTGACTCAGGGAAGATGATTTAACCTGATTCTGATATTTCTACATTTAAAATTTATGCTTGAGAACCTCCACTTGTTGCTCAGGGAGGCTTTGGCTGCTCTGAATGAATGTGTACAATCGCAGGGCCAGAGAAATTGTGTAGACTGGATAAATAATATGCAGTGCCGGTGTGTACTGATGTTTTTCCAATACCTAAAGAGGTTTACTAAAATTTTTTTAATAAGGAATGGGATAGACCAGGTGTGCCGTTCTCTTCCCCTCCTATTTTTTAGAAGAATGTTTTCTAATAGTTACCACCACACGGGACTTCTGGCAGACAGTTCCTAAGGTGGAGAGAAGAGTTTCTACTCTGGCTAAGCGTACCACTACCTCTGATGAGGACAGTTGTGCTTTTTAGATCCAATGGATAAAAAATGTTTATTCAACAGGGTTTTATCCTGCAGCCCCTTGCATACATTGCTTCTGTCACTGCTGCTGCGGCGTTCTGGGTTGAGTCTCTTGATGAGGCTTTACAGTTAAGCGACTCCATTGGATGAATATATTTGACAAGCTTATGCTAGCCAATTCCTTTGTTTTCTGATGCCTTGTTCATTTGACTAGACTAACGGCTAAGAATTCTGTTTTTTACTATACTGGCGCGCAGAGCGCTATGGCTTATATCATGGTCAGCTGTCGTGACTTTAATAAATAAGCTACTTAACTTCCCTTCAAGGGGCAGGCCCTATTCGGGCCTGGTTTGAAGGAGATTATTGCTTATATCACTGGAGGAAAAGGTCATGCCCTTCCTCAGGATAGGTCCAAATCAAGGGCCAAAAAAAAAAAAAAAAAAAAAAAAAAAAAGGTCTAATTTTCGTGCCTTTTAAAAACTTCAGGGCAGGTGTGGCATCCTCTTCCTCTAAGGCAAAACAAGAGGGAATTTTTGCTCAGTCCAAGGCGGTCTGGAGACAATCGGACCTGGAACAAAGATAAGCAGGCCAAGGAGCCTGCTGCTGCCTCTAAGGCAGCATGAAGGAACGGACCCCTATCCGGTAACGGGTCCTATAGGGGGCAGACTTTCATTCTTCGCCCAGGCGTGGGCAAGAGATGCCCAGGATCCCTAGGCATTGGAATTTATATCCCAGAGATATCTTCTGGATTTCAAAGATTCCCCCCCAAAAAAAGGGGAGATTTCGCCTTTCACAATTATCTGCAAACCAGATAAAGAAGGAGGCATTCTTACATTGTGTACGAGATCCATCCAGTTCCAAGAGAGGAACAGGGACAGAGTTTTTACTCAAATCTGTTTGTGGTTCCCAAGGAGAGGGAACCTTCAGACCTATTTTGGATCTAAAGATCTTAAACAAATTCCTCAGAATTCCGTCATTTAAGATGGAAACTATTCGTACCATCTATGATCCAGGAGAGTCAATAGAGGACTACAATGGATTTGAAGGATGCTTATCCTCACATTGTGATGCATAAAGATCACCATCGTTTTTCAGGTTTGCCTTTCTAGACAGGCATTACCAGTTTGTAGCTCTTTCCTTTGGGATATCTACAGCCCCAAGAATCTTTATGGAGGTTCTGGGGTCGCTTTGGCGGCCCTTAGACCGCGGGGCATAGAAGTGGCCCCTTATTTAGATGACATCCTGATACAGGCATCAAACATCCAAATTGCCAAGTCTCATACGGACGTAGTACTGGCATTTCTGAGATCACATGGGTGGAAAGTGAACAAGGAAAGAGTTCTCTATCCCCAATCTCAAGGGTTTCCCTCCTAGGGACTCTGATAGATTCTGTAGAAATGAAAATTTACCTGACGGAGTCCAGGTTGTCAAAGTTTCTAAATTTCTGCCGTGTTTTTTCATCCCATCCGCGCCCTTCGGTGGCTCAGTACATGAATGAAATTGGCTTAATGGTAGTGGCAAGGGACATAGTACCATTTGCACGTCTACATTTCAGACCGCTGCAACTATGCATGCTCAGTCAGAGGAACGGGGATTACACAGATTTGTCCCCCTGTTAAACCTGGACCAAGAGACCAGAGATTCTCTTCTCTGGTGACTATGTTGGGTCCATCTGTCCAAGGGTATGACCTTCCGCAGGTCAGATGGGACAATTGTTACAATAGATGCCAGCCTTTTAGGTTGGGATGCAGTCTGGAACTCCCTGAAGGCTCAGGGATAGTGGACTTAGGAGGAGACCCTCCTTCTAATAAATATTCTGGAACTGGGAGTGATATTCCATGCTCTTCAGACTTGGCCTCAGTTAGCAACTCTGAGGTTCATTATACTCAGTCGGACAATATACACGACTGTGGCTTACATCAGCCATCAAGGGGGAACAGAAGTTCCCTAGCGATGTTAGAAGTCTTACAATAATTCACTGGACAGAGACTCACTCTTGTCTATCAGCTATCCATATCCCAGGTGTTGAGAACTGGGAGGTGGATTTTCTAAGTCGTCAGACTTTTCTTCCGGGGGAGTGGGATTTCCTCCGGAGGTCAAGACCAAGCAGGAGAGGGCTTTGGTGTTTTTGACAGCGCCTGCGTAGCCACGCAGGACCTGGTATGCAGATCTGGTGGACATGTCATCCTTTCCATCACGGTCTCTGCTTCTGAGACAGGTCCCTCTACCTCAGGGTCCTTTGAACCATCTAAATAGAATCAATCTGAGATGGACTGCCTAGAGACTGAACGCTTGATGTTATCAAAGCATGGCTTCTCCGAGTCAGTCATTGATACCTTAATACAGACATGAAAGCCTGTCTCTAGGAAAATTGAACATAGATATGGTGTAAATATCTGATTGTTATGAATCCAAGGGTTACTCATGGAGTAAAGTCTGGATTCCCAGGATATTATCTTTTCTCCAAGATGTTTTTGAGAAAAGGGTTGTCAGCTAATTCCTTAAAAGGGGACAGATTTTTACTCTGTCTATTTTTTTGCACAAGCATCTGGCAGGTATTCTAGACATTCAGGCATTTGGTCAGGCTTTGGTTAGATCCAAGCCTGTGTTTAAAACTGTTGCTCCGCCATGGAGCTTAAACCTGATTCTTAAGGTTCTTCAAGAAATTCCGTTTGAACCTTTTTTGTTCCATAGATATCAATCTTTATCTTGGAAAGTTCCTTTTGGGTAGCTAATTCCTCGACTCGTAGAGTCTCCAAGTTATCTGTGTTACAATGTGATTCTCCTTATCTGGTCCTTCGTACAGATAAGGTAGTCCTGCGTACCAACCTGGGTTTTTTCCTAAGGTGGTATCTAACAAGTACATCACTCAAGAGATAGTTGTTCCATGCTTGTATCCTAATCCTTCCTCAAAGAAGGAACGTCTATTACACAATATTGGACGTGGTTTGTGCTTTAAAGTTTTACTTACAAGCTACTACAGTTTTCATCAAACGTTCACCTTGTTTGTTGTCTATTCTGGACAGAGGAGAGGTCAAAAGACTTCAGCAGCCTCTCTGTCTTTTTGGTTAAAAAGCATAATTCATTTAGCTTATGAAACTGCTGGACAGCAGCCTCCTGAAGGGATTACAGCTCATTCTACTAGAGCTGTGGTTTTCACTTGGGCCTTTTTTAAATGTGGCTTCTGTTGAACAGATTTACAAGACGGAGTCTTGGTCTGCGCTTCATACTTTTCAAATTTAACAAATTTGATACCTTGCTTCTTCGGAGGCTATTTTTGGGAGAAAGGGTTTTTTACAGGCAGTGGTAACTTCCGTTTAAGTACCTGCCTTGTCCCTCCCATCATCCGTGTACTTTAGCTTTGGTATTGGTATTCCATAAGTAATGGATGATCCGTGGACTGGATACACTTAACAAGAGAAAACATAATTTATGCTTACCTGATAAATTTATTTCTCTTGTAGTGTATCCAGTCCACGGCCCGCCCTGTCACTTTAAGGCAGGTAATTTTTTCATTTGAACTACAGTCACCACTACACCCTATGGTTTTTCCTTTCTCTGCATGTTTTCGGTCGAATGACTGAATATGGCAGTTAGGGGAGGAGCTATATAGCAGCTTTGCTGTGGGTGGACTCTTGCAGCTTCCTGTTGGGAAGGAGAATATATTCCATAAGTAATGGATGATCCGTGGACTGGATACACTACAAGAGAAATAAATTTATCAGGTAAGCATAAATTATGTTTTTTTTACCGGCACATACTCAACGACTAATTATAGTGCCATTCTCAGACTCATTATTCATAATAGAAAAAAAATTAAGAGGCAAATGGGGAGGAAACAGAGTTTAGAGTGATATAAGAGAACAGTCTGAGTCTTTGAGAAGTAGGTGTGCAAGGTCACAAAACAGAGGAGGGACTCCTCAATTAGGGGGAGTTGAAGGGAGTGGGACTATCGGGTTCAACAGATTACAAGTTAGGTATGGTTGCCAAGTTATGTTTATATTTTGTTTTATTTTGTTATGTATTAATAAGAAAAAAAAAGGAAATGGTGGCAACTGGATAATCACTTGAACAGAGCAGATGAAAGATTATTGTGGACCATAATAAAACTGTCAGGAATGTGGAACAATTGTATACCAATATATCTGTATTGTGATGTCCTTTGCCTCTGTAATAAATAAAGTTTTAAAAAAAAAAAAAATACAAATATTCAGAAATCTCTATACTATATTGTAAAGTATCATAAAAGTCATAAACCTGTACATTTTAGTTAGAGCTTTTTATTTTGAAACAAAATCTATTGTTTACATTGTGTTTGATTCATACAGTGGAGTAAAACACATAGTTAAAGTTGTGCAACAATATCACTTTGTTTCTGTTCTTGAATAAAACAGGACTGGTGATTGGTGGCTATGAATGTTTACTGACTCTAATAGACCTTTAAAACTGAGTGTGCAAAATACTTACCACAATACTAAATATCAAACGGCTAGATTATAAGTTTTGCGTTATGAGTGGCTCGGTGCTAACTTATTGCCACCGCTCACCTCCCTATAGCGCTGCTATTACAGGTTTGCAAAAAACCAGTGTTAGCAGGCAATATGTCAGCGTTGAGCTCCATTGAGCTCCATACCGCACGCAAATACCAGCGCTGCTTTGAGCTGGTTTGACGTGCTCGTGCACGATTTCCCCACCTGCAATAATTGAGCGTAAAGCTCCATAATGCAGCCCCATTGATTCCTATGGGGAAAGAAAACTTATGTTTATACCTAACACCCTAACATAAACCCCAAGTCTAAACACCCCTAATCTGCCGCCCCCAACATCGCCGACACCTACATAAGTTATTAACCCCTAATCTGCCGCCCCAACATCGTTGCCACCTACATTACAGTTATTAAAACCTAATATGCCGCCCCAAACATCGCCGCCACCTACATTATACTTATTAACCCCTAATCTGCTGCCCCCAACATCGTTGCTACCTACCTACACTTATTAACCCCTAATCTGCTGCCCCCAATGTCACCACCACTATACTAAAGTTATTAACCCCTAAACCTAACCCTACGTGTAACCCTAACCCTAACACCCACTAACTTTAATATAATTAAAATAAATCTAAATAAAACTTGCTATCATTACCTAAATAATACCTATTTAAAACTAAATACTTACCCATAAAATAAACCCTAAACAAGCTACAATATAACTAATATTTACATTGTATCTATCTTATGTTTTATTTTTATTTCACAGGCAAGTTTGTATTTATTTTAACTAGGTAGACTAGTTAGTAAATAGTTATTGACTATTTACTAGCTACCTAGTTAAAAAAAAATACAAATTTACCTGTAAAATAAAACCTAACTGGTCTTACACTAACAATATATTGATATAAAAACTGTTGTGCTTCACTGAGACTAGAATATGGTATCACAAAGTTACAACAAATGCTTAGACATATTATATATACATATCAATGGTCTAGTGGACTCTCAAATGTGATTCTCATGAATCCAGGATTTTTACACTAGAGCACTGAAAATCTAGATGCATATATGTCCAAATTCTTATGTAGTAGACTTAAGGTTGTGAGTAATTTCCAACCCCAGATCACGACTTTTTGATGTGAATACTGTCTTATTTTGGAGTATCGGGAGAAGTAGTGTAGCTGTTGTGTTCCGCAACATGCAAAACTCCTTTTCATCCAATAGGCAGTTTTTAAAGTGCTGCTGCTTTATGTGTACGGAGGTTTTCTGTAGCTTGCTCCCAAAAGTAGTGCTGTAAAAATAGAGAGGAAACACAAGCGCCCAAAGCACCTCTAAGGTTAAAAGTTTTATTTAACACATAAAATAGCACATAGTGAAGTCCTCTTGAGAAAGTCTGAGTGTCACCAGATGAAACGCGTTGAGGTTACATGTACCTCTACCAGCGCAACTTGCACATCAGCCTTTGAGATCTAATTATCTTTTGGATTGGTGTAAACAGTAGGAGACTTATCCGGCATAAGACGGTCTTACACTTGCAGAGAAGGAGTACACAGTGATATTCTTCACTATTTGCATATTATACTTTTAATTTTGTACGTGCATTTTTTACTATTCGCTATTTTAATGCGTTAAATAAAACTTTTACCCTTAGAGGTGCTTTGGGCGCTTGTGTTACGTCTCTATTTTTACTGTCTTACACTAACACCTAACCTTACACTACAATTAAATCAATTACATTAATTAAATACAATTAACTAGATTACCAAAAAACAAACAAACACTGAATTGCACAAAATAAAAAAGAAATTATCAAATATTTAAACTAATTTTACCTAATCTAATAGCCCTACCAAAATAAAAAAGCCCCCCAAAATAAAAAAAACAACTAGCCTAAACTAAACTGCCAATAATCCTTAAAAGGACCTTTTGCGGGGCATTGCCCCAAATAAATCAGCTGTTTTACCTGTAAAACAAAATACAAACAACCCCCCAACAGTAAAACCCACCACCCATGCAAGAGTTTCCGTGCACTTTTTTGTCTTCTGATACCAACAATTATACTGCTGGACACTGATAGCATAGCATCACCTGCATCTCCACAATATACCCACTGGCAACCACTTACTGACCCACAGGTAGTTTTCTACTCAGGCAATTTATTGTGAGGTTAAACAAATGCTAAATAAAACAAGAATTAATTAATTAATTTAAAAATTTGTCATAAACAAAAAGAGCATTTTATTTTCACTCCTTTATGTCTCTTTGGCCCCAATGAACAAATAATCTGCAGCTTGAAGAGAATTTAAAGTTCATTGAATTCTCTTAGAAGAAGTGTGGAACCTGAAAGTCCTAGAGAGATAAGGGATTCCAGCCATTAAGCTCTCCACTCAGATGAGATGATTTAAAATAATTCTTCAGCACTGCAAGATCTCTCACAACTCTAATGGGAGTTCACTGCATTTCTGTATGTAAAAGAGAGACAAGCCCAGTACAATATAGCACTGCATGTCACAAGATTTTTTTTACATTTGCATAATGTAGATAAGCTCAGTGAAAATAATAAAAATAATATTGCATCATATTGAACAGAACCTTTTTTACTTTATTACTAAACACTTTGAATATCAAGTTTCATATAGCATTCTCAGACTGCTTCTACCAAGGTCCATGACAAGTATATATATATATATATATTACGTTATCAAAAAATGTATTCAGTTTTGTTTATCCATAATTGTATTTTTTCATTTAATGTTATAACCCTCTTATAGTCAGAAGGAAAATGACTTTGAATACAAATCTATGTAACATTTTTTACATTGCTACTTGACATCTAAAACATACTGTGTAAACATTTAGTTGTACATTCTATAATTTGGTATAACTCCCACAATCATGGATTTTTCTTTAACAATGAAAACTTTAGGAAAAAAAAGGACTAAGATTAGATATCTAGAGTATAAATCGTTTTTTTTTTCTGTGTGGACAAAGAGCATTTACTGTTTAGTTAAAATGAAATCTTGGCAAAAACATAAGGATTGAGATCACACTTGAAATGGCTATATAAATTCAAGTTTTAGAGGCTATAATATACTTTAGCAAAACTATCAATGAAAGGAAATTGGGGGTTTAGTATTAGATGAAAATCTTCATTCAAAAACCCTTTCAAGAGAATTATAGCCCTAAGAAAGAATTAAAAGAAAGATAGATTTTAATTGAAATCGTCATCAATTAACACAAGAGGCCATAAGAAGAAGGCACCAGAGCGTGAAATTTGATTAAAAAGAACTGATGACCTTCAAAATGAAGAGAGTTTATAATAGATTATTCTGAGAGAAGCATTAGAGAAGATGAATATTTCAACTTTCTAAATACACAAGCTACCACAGGAGATACTGCTGACTTGATAATTAATTACATTTTTTCTGGACTCTTGAAGTTTAGCAAAATACACCATTAAACAGAATGAAAATAAAATGTGCTTGAGACACACTAAATATGAAATATATGTAGAATCACATCCAAAGAATCTTCATATGTTGTTTTAAAAATATTATGCGTGGAGTGTAAATTAACGCTTCCACTTGAGCGTTAATTGTGCTAGAAGTGAGATTTTTGCACTTGTCGGGTTGTGCTCATTTTACGAGTTGAAAGTAAACTGTTTTCGCTCTTGCACTAACCCAACAAGCACAAAAAGCCCAAGTTAGAATATTGTGTGCACGGTTATTTATTTCCCCATAGAAGTCAATGGAGAAATAAACCTAACACCCCACTCTCACGCAAACCCGATCGCATAGTCTAATTTGCTCTAACCCGACATAAAAATATTAATATTTCACATTCCAATGTTCTTCACATAGAAGAATATGTTCTACTTATTCATAAATACATATTTCTGAATATATTGTATGGTATTTTGGTACAATATGCCATATTTTGGTAAAATATATATAAAACAAAATATAAAGAATCTGTGAAAAACACAAATAATTAAATAAGCTGCACACTCTAGTAAAGAAATAATTAAATATCAATGTAATGCATACATAAAAACATAAAATGCAAGAAAGACAATAGGAATAAAAGTTCATGAAAATCTTATCCTTAAAGGGATATTAAACACCAAAAATGTTATTGTTTAAAAAGATAGATAATCCTTTTATTTACCATACCCCAGTTTTGCCTAACCGACACTGTTATAGAAATATAACTTTTTTTCTCTGTAATTACCTTGTATCTAAGCTTTTGCTGACTGCCTCCTTATCTCAGATCTTTTGACAGACTTGCATTTCAGGCAATTAGTGCTGACTCTTAAATAACTTCACGTGTATGAGCACTGTGTTATCTATATGAAACACATGAACTAATGCCCTCTATCTGTGAAAAACTGTCAAATGCAGAGGTGACCTTTAAGGGCTTAGAAATATGAGCCTACCTAGGTTTAGCTTTAATCTAAGAATAACAAGAGAACAAACAAAATTGATGATAAATTGATGATTAGAAAGTTGTTTAAAATTGCAAGCTCTATCTGAATCATGAAAGTTTAATTTGGACTATCCTTTTAAGTAGGCCATGCCCACCTTACGTCACGGTGTGAGACACGCTGTTTGATACACCACACTATTTGTGGACACTTTGTGGGTTTTTTTATTACCGTGCCTCTGTAAAGTTTTGGATCTTACACACTTGGCGAATCATTTAAGGAGGTTATCTGTTTTGAGTTCAGCACTGCTCCGGGATTGTCTAGTCTGGACAACTATACTGACTGTATGTTCAGCGCGTATATCTTACCTTATATTGATTGAGGTTACAGTTTGTGTGTAGCCATTTCTCAGGGGGACTGTGTGTTTTTATTATTTGGTTTATATTATTAAACAATGTAAACTATGAAGAGTCTCTTTGTGCGCTTGTATTTTTAGGTTTCATATATATATATATATATATATATATATATATATATATATATACACACACACACACACACATGATTATATAAATGTATAGATATATACAGATATATATATATATATATATATTTAGGAATATCTATTTAGAAATATATAGAACATATTCTGCTATGTGCAGAACATTGGAATGTGAAATATTTACAGTAAAGATATGCCCTGTATATGCTGCGGGAGCATAGGAGGGGGGGGGCATTTGACCAGGGGTTGGAGATAGGCCCTGGTAGGTTTTGTAGGAGTGTTTCCATGAGGGATAGATAATGGTAGTGACGTCAGATTGGCGCTATTCGAAAAAGAAAAGTTAGTGACACAGTGATCGTATTGTTTTGCAGTTTCCCTCCCTCCCTATGATGTTGCTTTGTCACAGCTATGGCGGGGTGTTAGTCATCATTTTCAGGGTAGGCGACCAAGGCAAAGCTGTTTGACGGCTTTCCCAAGGGGTGGGAGAGCTAGATAATTAGCTTCATGGGCATGGGGCTCCTTGAAGCTGGTTATGAGGTTAAGAAAAGTAACGGACGTAGCCTAGTGCTAGGTCCAGGTGAAGCAGAATACGACCTGGTAATAAAATGAGACTTACATCCTGGGTTTTTTGGTCTGAGTTTGAAATAGTTGTTTATGTGGTGAAATTTTCAAGGTTAAGTTATATATTTTTTTATTTTTTTTATTGAGGTTATTGCAAACAAAGTCCATGAAAAATATAATTCTACATACTCAAGGGTCAAAACAAAGCAAAAATACAAACAGCCAGATAAAGGAATTAAGTCCATATGTGGTATGTTCACACAAGTAATATAGCAGTAGAGCCTATAAGAACAACACCTAATTTTGAAGGGTAAAGGGAGTATATCAGTTACCTCTAGGAATAAACACATCTAAACATAATTGGGAGTTTCAAATGGGGACTGTGCCCCTATGCTTATCCAGTAAGCTATATGAAGGGGGAGGGGGAGGGACGGAGCATAGTGTAAAAGACTTATAGCATACATGTTCCACATTGCCTGCAAGGGATATATAAGAATTATACAATCTCAACAATACATGGCTCTTTAGAACATATATATTGGCATAACACATACACTTCAATTATACTAGAGTCACAGGGGAACCCCTCAACGCCCACGACCCAGTAATAATGTACAAAATATATAACACAGTCAGAGATATAGTGATTCAAGTGGCCAGTTCTCATAAAACAGTATGTCAAACCCAAAAATGAAGGGTACCTTGGGACACATAAACAACCCAACAGACCACGGAAATATTAACCCACTACAGGTATTTTTAAAGCTAATAGGACCCTTGTAATAGGTCAAGTGGACCTCATTAAAGATCAAATGATAATATTATCTATCCTATAGGTGAGGTAGGGTATATATGGTCTGAGTCCTCCACAGAGTGCATAAATATATGAACCTGGATTCAGTCACAAACGTACATAATGAAAAAAGGACAAGAATATCTCAAAATGAATACAGTAAAAGATATCCCTGTTATACCCACCTGCATGTAAGGAAGTGCTACCATCATATGTCTAATATCACATTTGTTTTTAGCAAAAACAGCTTATCCAAAAGTTGAAAATTCTAAATCTCTAATAGATAAAATAAAGTGAGCTAGGTAACTGGAGTTATCTATATGGGATTATGTGTACCTGGTTCTAATTGCAGGTTAGCAACCACTGTAATAATGTTGATTAGTGAAAAAAGTACCATCATAAGTATATAACATATACTCACCAATATAAAAGCGGCAATTATCTATAAGATGCTCCCCCACCCCGGCGGCAGGCAGAAGGGCCTCCAATACACTATAACATGTGGTGGGTAATGGCTATTTAGGGAAATAGACCTATTTGTAGATATCATCTAACCTTCAGGTAGTACAGAGTATATGTTCAGGGTTTTGTGCTGTGTAATGCTGAACAATGGGAGATACGCAGAACGTAGCAAAAATATAGGTACTAATAAAATACTTGTCTAGAGTCAACTTCTATGTTTACCAAATGCTCTGATGCATAATAATAATAAAATATCAGGACAGCTGTACCTTGGAACGTTTTGGGATTCCTGAGACGTTTCGTACAGCTATTGCCACTCTCTACACCTCTCCGACGGCCGTGATCAAGGGTATGGGCTTCTGTTCCCCTAAAATTGCAATCAGGAACGGGACCAGACAGGGGTGTCCCCTGTCCCCACTCCTTTTTGCGCTGGTGATGGAACCTCTCGCAGAGGCAATTAGAGAAAGCCCTGGGGTCCAGGGCCTTCAGATACATGACACACTCCAGAAATTGGCACTTTTCGCTGATGATCTCACTCTCTTCCTCACAAACCCAGTGGAGTCACTTCCCCACCTTTTTGAGATTATTGATTCCTTTAGTAGCATCTCGAATTATAAGATCAATGTGTCTAAAACAGAGGCCTACATGATCCACATTGAACAACCAGAATAGAGACGTCTTAAGCGGCTCTACTCATTCAAGTGGTCAATAGATGGGATCAGACATTTAGGTGTCTTTTTGTCTCATGACAAAAACACAGTGCTACAGGAAAATTACACTGTCTTACTGCGGGAGGTCGAGGTGAGATTGAAGTCTAAAAAATATGAGGAAATCTCTTGGATGGGCAGAATTGCTGCTCTGAAGATGATGATCCTCCCCAAGTTAACTTACATTATGCGGTGTATCCCCATCCCAGTCCCGGAAAAGACCCTACGTGGCTTCCAAACTTCATTTAATTCCTATGTTTGGGTCAATAAGCGGCCGAGAGTTGCGGCAGCCACACTTCAGGTCCCAATTGACCGAGGTGGGCTAGGGCTACCCAATGTCCAACTATACCATCAAGTGGTGATGATTTTGCACGTCTCAGTGTGGGGGCCAGCCCTACCCCCTACAAGATGGAGGGAGCTTGAACAGGCTTCCCTCCCTGCCTATGTTGACCTCTCGGATTTGCTGTGGGTTCCACCGCACCTAGCCACGCAGATACCAATCTCCAACCATCTCATTAAAGAATGTCAATCGGCCTGGTTCCACTTAAGGCACCACCAGTTGATAGCCCCGCACCCCTCTCCCATCCACCCGGTCGTGTCGCTCCTACAAGGGCTACCTAATACTCGGCTCACTCCCTGGAAGGCCCTAGAGATCACTTCTTTAAGTGACTTCTACCTGAATGAGAATCTCCTTTCGTCCCAAGACATGATAACTAAATTCGACATCCCCCGTCACCTAGAGTTTGACTTTATGAGACTTAGATCCCTGATGAAGGAATGGGGATTCCTGGTCAAAAAGATCAGGGCACCTACTATTTGGGAGGTTAGATGGAAGGCGAACCTACAACTGTACAAGCTCCTCACTGCCCACTACAGATCTCTCTTGGGGCCTCCCGCCCTAGTGAAAACCAGACATATGGCTTCTTGGGAAGCAGAATTGAGACTCACTTTAACGACACTTGACTGGACTAAGGCGATACAGTTGACTAAATCTGCACTTCATTGTGCCACAATGTACGAACTCTACTTTAAGATTATTACCAGATGGCACTTATTGCCGACCAAACTTCAGACTCTGTACCCTGAGCAGGCCTGTACGGCCCTAGAACTCCCGATCCCAGATACTCCAGGCCTAGCCCTTCTGCATTTAGGGGTTAAAAAACTACCAAAGCACAAGAAATACCTACTAGTCTATCTGTTGACATCAGTCAAGATGTTAATTGCTAGGAATTGGAAGAAAAAACAGCCCCCAAGATGGCAGGCAGTTATTGATTACCTGCAATACGTTAAATTAATGGAAGACTATGTCTTTCGGATGAAGAAACAGTCAGACGTATTTTGCCTAATCTGGGAACCCTGGGATACCTACCTGAAGCTGACTCCATAATGCCCCTCTCTCTTTAAATCTAGTGACCTCCCCCAGACTATATCACTTTCCTCCCCTAGAGGATGCACCTCACTATGTCAGACCCGAGGTGCTCCTCATTACTCTGCCCCTCCCCCCCTCCTGATACCTTCACACCCTCCCCCAGTACCCCCCCCCCTTTTAGGAGAGGTGGGTGACCGAACCTATCAGCATTACTCTCATTCATATACACTATATGTACTTACTATTCTGCCTCACTTAACTGTCAGGCTCATTGGGTATGGCGTATATGGCCATACAGTACATAAAATACAAAAAAACGAAATCCCTTCTCAGACAAACCAATACATAACATCTGGAAAGTGCAAATACACAGCTGAAGAATGACTATTGGATAGGTTTGACCACTATGCCGGGTCAACCGGTTTATTTTGAATGTCATTTATCCTTTGAATAATCGCGTTTATCTCTGTTATCAATTATGTCAAGTGAAAACTGTGTTGTTATGTTGTTTTGTGTCATTTTCATTAATAAAAATTTATTAAAAAAAAAATATCAGGACAGGAGTAATTTAACTATGAACTTATAACTAGTTATTACCAAGGAACTGCAAACAAAATATAGTGTGCATCAAACTGTATAAGCATTGTTAATCAGCAAAAGTCAAGGCAATAGAGACTCGCTCAGTCCATATCAGCCATTGTCCTTGGCCCGAGAGTTCACCCTACACCGGTCCTTCATGGAAAAATCAGTTCCTCAGAAAAACAACATTGGGTGAGATATTTCAGCTGTGTATGATTTCTGAAAAACATGTCCAGTGCCCTCCTCCGACCCAGAGCAGTCACTATAATAGAGTATTTATCAGGGGTCTCACCGTCTATCAAACCATAGACATTAGCTTTCAACAACGTCCCTGTATCAACCCACCTCCAGCTCTCCATTGGTACCGGCAGCCCGCTATTCTTGTAGCGCAAGACTTCAATGGGTGACTGCGGGGTTGTGATAGCACCATGCGGCCCACACTCCCTCTCGATCAGTAGCTCCTCTGCAAAAGCATCATCCCGCAACAACAGTAGAGATGGCTGTGGTTCCCGCTGGCTCCAGGTCACCGATGCCTTAGCATCCTAAGCTGACATCATCTCTAGCCTCTCATGCTGTCTGTCAGTAGCGTACGAGAGGCAAGTGTTGTTGCTAGTAATCCAGATAAGCTCTCTCCGAATGTCGTTAAACGCTGCGTCTATAGTAGTACATATCTCTTCCATGGCTGTAGGTAAAATAGCCATGTAATCCATTTTGGTGTTGCCAAAGTTCCACTAGGTTGTATAAAATAGATATCACAATATCTGGGTTCTGAAATGCCACGAGGGCAAAAAAAAAATGGTCGTATCCCAATAGCTTCTACACAGGCCGATCCACTTGCAGAGCGTACAGCTCGACTGCCTCAGTAACTCAAGATAAGAATTGCATCGTTGGTTAGGTCTTAATTTGCCAGGCTTCTGCCACTTTTTGAAACATCAGGTAATCCATCAAATGGTCAATGTATGGCATACAGATATAGCTATTATGGAGCTCAAGTGATGTGCGACCATTCTGTTGTCGAGCTGGCTCCACCCCCCCCTTAAGTTATATTTTTTATATTTATTTATTTAAGTGTTATTTAATAAACAGGCTGTGGCCAGATTTTTTATACCAAATTCTATTGTGTCTGTGTCTTATTTTACTTTATGTGTGTTTACGTCAGGTATACTTGGGGCCGGTAAGTTGACGACTAAAATGGTCAATACATAGTTAAAACCTTTATTAAAAATTAATATTGCATAAATATGTTTTTACATGTTTTCATCTACTTAACAGCAAAGGGATCCAATGCACTTTTATATATACCTGTATGTATATATATATATATATATATATATATATACTCTATATATATATATATATATATATATATATGTGTGTGTGTGTATGTGTACATATGTGTTTATATGTGTAAATATGTCTGCAAATACAAATACACATATAAATACATAAATACATATTAACACATATATAAACATTTATATATACATACATATACATTTTAGACATGCATCTCAATGTTAAAGCCCTTTGTTTGTTTGTTTTTTCTATCACCTGAGATCTCATATCTTTAAGCCTTTATAACTTTTGTGTTAAATATTTTTTAATCATTTTTATTAGTTAGTGTTATTATGAGTGTAACTATACTTTGTAATGTATTTCTGATGTGTTTTGCAACACTTTTATGTTTTGCGACAACAGTTAACCAGAGCCCTGAAGTCGCAGTTTTCATTCTAGTGTAAATCACGTTTGCGCTCACGCAATCGAGTTTATTTTCAACTCGTAATACCAGCTGTTAGCCCAACAAGTGCAAACCATCACAACCCCTTATTGCTCGTGCGCACACATTTGCGCTCCACTCATAATCTAGCCCTATGTTAGTACAGACATTTAGGCCGATATTTTAGCTTTAAAATATTCCCAATCCTGAAGCAAAAAAGCACCATCAAACATACTCTGTTTTATTTTTCCATGAGAAGTCTAAAGGATTCTATACCGGAATTACAGTCACGCTAACCCCTATCATCATTGTCTTTTTTTATTTGGTGTTAAGATCTGACACCAACCAGAAGAATGGGTAAACTGAAATTATCTGCCCCACTAGATTAACATAGGTAGCTATAGAGTACAGTTTTATCCTTATATATTGAATTAATTCTCTATTCCCATAGAACACATTTACCCTGACACAACCAAACTATAATCACAACCCTCATTCACCTAATTAACCTAAAATGACTACCATTAACCACTTACTCCTAGAATAATCCACCATAACCATGACAAGAGAAATCATCTCTTTCTAGCACAAATGAGATTAACCCTTTATTCTCTTGACCTCCAGTTTAATTTTAATCATGGCCCCTCTACAGTTAAATGATCCATTCTTCCCATAATACTATGAACCATTTAACCCTTTCAATACTGAGTAATTATTTCAATGCCTAACCAGTTTTTATGCAATTCTATTCACTTGCATTCAAAGATCATTTTAAGTTATTTCCTTCTTAATTTTTACCCTAACAAATATTCTGTTGTTTTCACCACAAACCATGCCCTTTAGAAAATATCTTTAGTTTGCAGAAATAATCAAAACTGAATGCAAGTGAATAGAATTGCATAAAAACTTGTTAGCCACTGAAATAATTACTCAGTATTGAAAGGGTTAAATGGTTCATAGTATTATGGGAAGAATGGATCATTTAACTTTAGAGGGGCCATGATTAAAATTAAACTGGAGGTCAAGAGAATAAAGGGTTAATCTCATTTGTGCTAGAAAGAGATGAATGCTCTTGTCATGGTTATGGAGTTAGGAGTAAGTGGTTAATGGTATAAAAAACAAAAATACTATTCCTTTTGTGTAATTTTTACTGACCTGAAAAATAAAAATATGTGAATCATTCTTCTCTACATTTTTTCAATCAAACACTTTATGGTTCTGCATTTGTCAATTTGCCTTCCAAAATCATACAACTCTATACTTATGTTTTCTAATAACAATAGTCATTGAAAATGTGAAGATAACATTTCATTTTTACACTTTGTTGTGTGTTTACAAGTGGGTTTCAATAAAATATCTCAACTGAACAGAATTAAAATGAACATGTTTATTTATTAAGCTACCCTAAGTGTAAGCTAAAGGTTCATAAAACCCAATTTTTCTCTTTCATGATTCAGGTAGAGTATGTTATTTTAACAGCATTCCAATTGACTTCTGTTTTCTAATTTTCTTCATTCTTTTGATATCCTTTGTTAAAAAAAACAGGGAGGTAAGCTCAGAAGTGTGCAGGACTATATGACAACAGTGTTGCAAAAATGCTATACGTTTGCAAAAGCACTAGATTGCCGCACTTTTTTGTCCCAGACATGTGCATGCTACCTATAGGTATCTCTTCAACAAATAATCCCATGAAAACAAAGCAACTTTGGTCATTGAAGTAAAATGAATATTTTTTTTTCTTTAAATTGTATGCTCTGTCTGAATCGGGGAAGAAAAAATGTTGGGTTTCATGTTCCTTTAATTTAGTAAAACATGGATCTATGCACTCTGACATAAACAAAAAACAAAACAAAGCTAGCTAATGGTGCCATGTAACAGTTGCCATGTAACAGTTTCAAATATTATATATTTTATGGTTAAATGGACGTTTAACTTTTGAGATTGTAACATAAAATGTCTAATTATGCAAATGAAACAGCTTTGCAACATACTTTCATTATTTATTTTGTCCCCTTTTCCTGTAATTTATGTCTGAAAATTCTATTTTTTTTTCATTACTGAGAACTGGTAATAAACACTGCAGACTTCACAAACATAACTTTGCCGCATATTTCTCCCTAACTAGGCTAAGAATAGATGATAACAGAACTGCAAAACAATTGATATTTTGATAACAAAATGGCCTTGTCTACTTCTGTAAGTAGTCCAGGTTGTCTCTTCCAAAAAAGACATGTGTTGGTGTTTGACCTTTAAAAAACGAGATAGAGATAATGCACTAAAAAATGTTCACACTAACCTTGTAATTACATGGTGTTTGCTGTCCCTTTAAGCAGTGGTTCCTATAGATCTTTCAGGCCAAGGCCCTCTTGGTTCCATAAACCTACCACCAAAGCCTACATACATTAACCTGTGAATCTATTACTCAGAATAGCAGTGCACAAGCCTAAAGAAGATAATGACAAAATGCAATTTAAAAGAGTAGCAATAGGGGGTGTGTCCATGCAGCTGTCATGGCTGGCAACATTTTCTGCATCGGCAAGGAAGGATACTGATCAGTCATCAAAATTCAGCATTTTTTTACACCATCCGTGGCAGAAAACTACACTATATGGTCTTATAAAATAAACAAATAATCAAAAGCGATCCAGCCTCGATGTAGGTAAAAAGTATAATTTTATTAGCACAAATTAAAAAAGTAGGCAATACAGTGTCAAAGCCAAACTCTAAGCAAGGTTACATCCAAGAAAAGAATGGTCTGACTGGTTTTGGTCCTAGCGACCATAATCATAGACTATCAGGTAATCAGGTCTATGATTTTCTAAGTCCATTGTGGACCACTGGGGCTCCTTTACTTTTCGGGACATCCACGCCTCCGGAGCCAAGAGCCTATTGCAAGCCACGCATGGATCTACCTGTGATGTCACCACGTTGGAGTAAATACCCAGATTAAAACTGCTACAGTGAGGAAGAGCCGACTAAGGGAAAGAGTTTGCCACAGCAGATGCGGGATTAGTGAGATGTTTCCTACCGCAAGCATTTGAAGTGTCACAACTCCCGAATATCCCAGCGGACACTACAGCGGGTGAGTCAAGGTGTTACCGCTCACAGAGTGGACACTACATACACCAGCTTTTTTCTTCCCTCTAATTTTACTAAACACGGACATAGGGGTAGGAGGGATATTGTTACTGTTCTAAGAGATTGCATTTTGGGGAGATGTAGTCTGTTTTTTGGTGCCCATACTTCTTTATGAGTCATCCCTTTCACTGTGAAAGTTATAACACCACATATTATTACTTATAGTTTTTGAGGTTATAGATATATTGGTTATATGATCTCCATTATAGCAAATTATCCATACCGAATAATATGTTCAGTGTGAAAACTCTTTGCCCTCTTTTGTGCCATATTATAGTTTGCATCTTTCTATATTATTATTATTATTATTATCAGTTATTTGTAGAGCGCCAACAGATTCCAAAGCACTAAATTAAATGTTGGCCCTGCTGTCAGCAGCTGGGACAGTGGGGTTTACCTTTTAAACCTTTTATAGTTACTGCATACATAATGGGGATTACATTTCTCAGCTGCTCATACTTAGGAGGGATATGTGGTCCTTTTTGTATATGTTACAAGTTGTAAGTACAGATTCCTAATAGTGAGCTTAGATATTCATAAGCTTCTTGATACTTATTAAAAGTTTATGTTCTTCTACTAACTAGTGCAACTTGTATTTCACCCTCTGACATTATAAGATATGGTTTATAATTAATGGTGAACTTATGCATAACTCTCAATAGCCGCCATCATGGAGCACATAATAGTGTTCTGCTAGCTTAACTGCTCTTCTTCAGAATTCGAGCCAAAAGTTACCTACAGTTATTTTTGTATCCCCCTTATATTGGTCAACATCATATGTGCTCTAGTAGCTATGGTACTGATGTGTATACCTTAGATACATCCCAAAGATCAACATTAGATTTGTGCAGTTTGAGTAGCACAATCCTTTTGGAAATTGCATCTTTCTGAGGTCCAAAAGCAACCTTCGAATTAACTATTCTCTACTTACTATGATAATTTTTGTATTGCTACTCTATGCATTCTATTATCTTATAGCAACTTCTTTATATTACATAGTTACCAGAGGTCCAAGAGTGACCATCTACAGTATATTATTAGCTTTCCTCCCCCAAGCTAATTCTACTAGTCTGGGTCCATGAGCGGCTCTATGAAGTCTTGGAGGAAATTATATTTTATATAAAAATAGGTATAATTACCATTTGCTTACCAACATCACTGATCTTAGAGTATTTGGATCTTCAGATATTCTATGACAATGGGGCCTATCTATCAAGCTCCGAACGGAGCTTGTTCTGGCGAGTCTTCAGACTCACCAGAAACACAAGTTATGGAGCAGCGATCACAAAGACTGCTGCTCCATAACCCTGAGCAGTACAAGTCGGGTTTATTTACACCCCCCCCTGCTGGCGGCCCATTGGCCGTGAGTCTGCAGAGGGCGGCGTTGCACCAGCAGCTCTTGTGAGCTGCTGGTGCAATGCTGAATATGGAGAGCGTATTGCTCTCTGCATTCAGCGATGTCTTGCGGACCTGATCTGCACTGTCGGATCAGGTCCGCAAGACATTTGTTAAATAGGCCCCAGAGTGTTTAGAAAATGTATATGTGTGAACTTTGTTATAATAGTGTAACAGTAAATGATATCCCAAAAACCATTTTTGTTAAATATTTGATTACTGTTATAATTGCTAACAACCTCAATAAAAAAAAGTAACAATCAAATATTTATGCAAATTTAAATAATTCTTACGTAAGTTATTAAACTAAAAGATTTCTGTAAAAACAGTAGTTGTGATACAACTTTCCAAATTACTTCTATTATATTATTTGTTGTGTTTTCTTGGTATACTTTCTGAAGACTCACCAGAAACACGGGGCCACAAGCTCCTTACGGAGCTTGATAAATGGACCCCCTAGAGTGGAAGCCTCACATTGATTATGTACTGAAAAAGGCCCAGCAGAGGCTGTATTTTCTTCACCAATTAAAGAAGTTCAATCTGTCACAGGAGATCCTGGCTCAGTTTTACACAGCTGTAGTTAAATCCGTTTTGTGCACTTCATTAATTGGTTTGGATTGGCTACCAAGTGATTCTTCTCAGTGGAGCACTACTTTTGCTAGTGCAATCCTTAATGTTAGTGCAATTCTCTATGGTACTACAGTCTCTTGTATATATTGCATTTTTTGCACTAAAATGTTATTTACTAAAATGTTATTCTGTCTTAGTAGTTGTGTTTTATATTCTACATTGTATCTCTTTTTACTTATGTATCTGTTGTGATAGTGTATGTATAACATGGAAGCTCATTCATTGGCCCATGAAAAAAACATTTATTTAAATAGCTCGTAAGTGAAATCAGATTCCTGTATCCACTTATTCATAGCAAGAAAACATCAGTTAATACTTATAGGTGAGGCTAATAATAAATTATAAGAGTGACCTCAGGAAGTAGATACAAATATTATTTGAGGGCATGAGACACCATTAAGGACCAGCGACGTACCCTGTATGTCGCTGGCCTTTTTTGGGGACTGGATTGTTTTATAGCACGGTCTTGCCACCAGTGTTGAGACTGCTCTATTCCACAAAGCCTGCTGGAGGGAGGGTATTAATAGTGTGTTCTTGCTAGACTTGTGCTGTTATGTCCTGAAAAAACCCTTAACGACCAGTGACATACAGGGTACATTGTGGTCATTAAGGGGTTAAACATATGGGGCCAATATACACTAAATATAAGCAAGCGCCTCATTGGAGAATTAACCCTCTAGATAAAATAATATAGCATTATACTGAACTCTAATCATTTTAACATGCTCACTTCTTACCCACTATTGTCTTTGTCTGAATTGAATGGCTAATGTATAGACACATATAAACACATAAATAAATATTTATATAAGCATATACTTATATATTTATAGTTAAAACATAGTCCCCCTTGACCTCCATATAAAGGCACATTAGGTGTCGTTTTTGTTGGGGGGTTTTTCAAATCCCCCAAATCCCCTCACTTGAACCCCTTATAACTGCTTTGTGCCGTTATATATATATATATATATATATATATATATATATATATATATATATATATATATATATATATATATATATATATATATATATATATATATATATATATATAATTTTAAAGAACTGTCCTCTTTATTTTGGGGGGAATTGGGGCACATTTTTATATTTAACCAGAGGTCTGATTTCTGGTTAATTGTGCTTAGCCCAAAGTGAAAAAGCAAGTTCACGGGAGCATTAACCGGCCACTTATAATGGCTGGTTATTTAACATGCACCCATATATGAGCAAATTTGCCCCTTTACCGGGTCACGTTAAGATAGCGCTCCACTGGTAATCTGGCCCACTATTGGAGGTAAGGCTTAATCTATATACTGTATAATCTATATATAAACCCAGTTAAATCAAATGAACATAAAGACATAAAACCAAGTAAGAAACTATCTATACTGAAAATAAGACCTCTAGATTCCTCTAGAGTTTAAACTCAGACAATACAATATGTAAATTAGAGATCATCAGTGTAACATGGCAGGATAACCACGATTCACAAAAGAGAAAGGATACTCTCTGAGCTTTAACTCGCACCTTTGCCCTCAGCAAGTAACTTGAACTGGATATATATGTGTACTTTGATAGTAAGTTCCAACAGTTTAACGAGGGGGTGCTCCAGTATCCAGGTTGAGGGAATACACTGCATTGAGTCCATATTAAAATCTGTTTCTCAGAGTTATGAGATCAGCTAGCATTAAACTCTGACATGTCTCTTCCATGTTGTGACATCATCCTGACATCAGGAGCATACCTCAATTCATCCTCTGAAGCCACATGGACCTCGTCATCTAAGGTCTCACTCCCCCATATTAATGTTGCAGGGTTGTTAAGTATGCCCCATTGAAACCCATTGGCCCTTCTGATGTTGCCACAGTCTCATTTTGAACATCCGGCCTCTCCTGTCAAGATTATTCCAAGCAAAGGCTCTCAGAAGCATACCCATCTGGGAACTGAATCTCAATAACAGGAGCAAGGGTGCTGAAAGCCTCAGCCAGTTGCTTCTCTAGGCTCCAGAAATTATTCTGAAGCAACAACAGGACCTCCATCTCCTACTTGTCTAGCGCTTCCAGGATCCTCAGATCAAAAATCAGTTTGCCGTACTAGGGAAGAGTAATACAAGGTAGATCTCTGTACATCACTGGGACTTTCTGGTCAGCATTTGCCAGCCCTAAAAACACGGATCTAATTCACACCGTGGAGCACGGCTCCAACCACTACCGGGGTCCTGTTTGATGATTTTCTGACAGTGAGACGCCCAACCAGATTCCACTGCAGCATTTGCCAGTGTACTGACTGCTGCAAACGTCAGCCTGCCTGCTTGCACTTTTTTAACGAAAAGTGCCACCTCACTTGTGAGCACCTTTTCACTGGACACCACCACACTTTATCACCTTTTGGCACAGAGATATCTACACTATGAGCCGCTCTCTTTTCTCTTTTGTTTTATAGATACCTGTTTCACCGCCAGCACCAAGAGAAGCAGCCTCAAAACACTGAACTCTATCTCCTACTTGCAGATTCACTTGAAACCACAAATCACCTGTTACATTTTAACGAACACTTTTTGGTTTCTATTTTTGATCCAATACAAATTTACTTTTTTCTTTTTACAGAAAGGACACTTATGCTTTTTACACCCACATTTGCAACTGATAGCAACTTATATATTGTATTTTTATCTTAAGTGATATCAATGTTTTTGCTTTTACGCACATTTAATTGATTAGCTTTTATTCGGATATTTTTTTCTACACACAGAAAGTATATACTATTTTTCACGCTGATGTGGAATTACAACAATTTTTGACGTTTTTTATAGAATTACTCTGTTTTTTTCCATTTGGCTTTATACATAACGCCACCTATTATTATCTTTTATTATTTTTTCATATTTTCTTTTATTATTTTTCTTTTTCATATATATATTTTTCATATTTCACCTAATATATCTGTCCCCCCCCCCCCTCTCAATTTTTCAATACTTACACTAATTATAGGCGCATCTTATTTATATTTTATGCTTTTAGTATAAAATATATTTTTTTGTCTTTTTTTCAGATCTCTGTAAATGCTGCCCTATACTGTATTTCTGAACAAGTTATTTCTAGTTTTGATTAGTTGTCTTGTGGGGATTGCACACAACACATGCTTAGGAATGGGTGGCATGGTCTAAGTATTACCTAATGTTGGCTTTTGATAAAGCTCAGTTCATGCTGCGTCATTGACTAGATCTGCTTGTAAATTAAATGTTTTCAATAACTGCTTTGATTAATTAGATTTAAACTAGGGAAATAAGTTGAAACCTATTTAAATAGATCAGAGCTGAGAATTCTGGAATGCTAATCCAGAGCCCTAACTACTATACATCTGATGATTTGTGTGTTTTTTATTTTATTTTTTTAATTCCTTGGTTTATTTGTTTCTTGTTTTACAGACACAGGACCTGATTATCGCACATTCACTGGAACAGGTGTTAAAAATCATTCTAATTTTGGAGGTGCTGTGCTCAAGGCATTCTTTTAAAAAAAGGGGAGCTGACCCTGTGAGTTGCTAAATGTCCCCTATACAAAGTTAGTAAGTATTGCTGGAAAGGAAAACTTTGCTTCGGGCAGTAAAGTAAACAGGGAGTGGGAACACTCTTTTAAAATTAAAGGGACATGAAACTCAAATTTTTTTATTTTGGGATTCAGAGAGAACATGCAATTTTAAACAACTTTGCAGTTGACTTCTATTATCTCATTTGTTTACTTCTCTTGGTATTCATTGTTTAAAAGGATACCTAGGTAGACCCAGGAACTGCTGATTGGTGGCTGCACATATATGTTTCATATTATTGGTTCAGCCATGTGCATTCCTGATTTTTCAATAAAGTATACCAAGAGAATGAAGCAATTTAAATAACAGAAGTAAATTGGAAAGTTGTTTCCAATTATATTCTCTATCTCCATCATGAAATACAAATGTTTGGTTCATGTCCCTTTAAATACTAGAGCCAATACAAATCAGATTACTCTGTTCTTAGCATGCAGTACCTTCCAACCACATCTGTTTTCAATTGTGTTTTTATGTGAGGATAACACAATCTTGTTAGGTTTCAGTTTGGGAGATAAAACATCGAGGTCTGAAAGGTGAAGATGTTTAGAGATTATGCTGAGACCTGGAGGAGAACTTTTAGGTACACCCATAGAACAAACCTGTTCAGCCAAATAGCAGATGCGATTAAACTTATTTTACTACACGGAAAACAATACACTTTAAAGCAACAGTCTACTTGAACATTTTTATTGTTTAAAAAGATAAATAATCTCTTTTTTTACATATTCCCCAGTTTTTGCATAACAAAAACTATATTGACATACTTTTGATCTTAATTATTACCTTGTATCTAAGTCTCTGCAGACTGCCCCTTATCTCATAATTTTTTAGAAACTTACATTATAGTCAGTCGGCTAGATTACGAGTTTTGCGTTATGAATAAAAAAGCAGCATTAAGGCTCATAACGTTGCTTTTTCACTACCGCTGTTTGTAGGTACAGCTGTCCCGCACACTTTTTTGGCCGTACCGCAAATTAACTTACGCAAATTGCGTAAAGTCTTTTTACAAAGGGACTTCCATAGCGCCGATATAACAAGCTTTTTTTTGGAGGCCAAAAAGTGAGAGGTACAGCCTATCTCGCAAGATTCATAACGAATTCTAAAGTCAGTAGTTATGAGTTTTATGCTACAAAGCTGTAGCATAAAATTCATAACTAAAGTGTTAAAAAGTACACTAACATCCATAAACTACCTATTAACCCCTAAACTGAGGCCCTCCCGCATCGCAAACACTAAAATAAAATTATTAACTCCTAATCTGCCGCTCCGGACATCGCTGCCACTAGAATAAACATATTAACCCCTAAACCGCCGCACTCCCGCCTCGCAAACACTAGTTAAATATTATTAAACCCTAATCTGCTGTCCCTAACATTGCTGCAACCTACATTACAGTTATTAACTTCTAATCTGCCACCCCGAACGTCGCCGCCATTATACTAAAGTTATTAACCCCTAAACCTAAGTCTAACCCTAACCCTAACACCCCCTAACTTAAATATCATTAAAAGAAATCTAAATAAAAATAAAATTTGTCTCCCATATAAAGCAATGAAGCTCTCTATGATATCGAATCTAACAGGGAGAGTAAGGTTAACAAGGGAGCACCTGATAATATTATAAACTCTTAGTTTTCAGCAAATACACATTAAACTAAAAAATTAATTCCCTACACTGTCAGAAAAAGGGTACGGTTGGGGTACATTTGTGAACACTTAGGGTACAACTGCTGTGATTGTACCCTCAATGGACCATAATTACACCTTAAGGAACTAATATGTACCTTTTAGCAGTAAAAGAGGTACAAATATGATTCCAACTGTCAAAAGGTCCATTTTTGTACCATTTAATCCCCCCACAAAGGTACAATCACTTGTGTGACTAAAAGGTTGAGGGGGATGGTTGGTTCAAGGCTGCCAAACCCTGCAAGTCCATATAATTTGTGTACCTCAATTATTCAATGAACACAATGAACTGGCAGTAACCAAAAAGGAATTCAACATACATGTTGTACAGCAAAACAATAATGTTTAATGCTTGTTGGTAATCTGCAAGAAGTGGGCAAGGCAACAAAAAATACTTGAATACCCATATCTTCACTGACACTATGTTACTGGTTCTAATTAGCACACAAGCACTTAACATTTAATGTTTATATTTAGAGCATCAAGATGATAAATCATACACATAAAGCAAATATATAAACATAAAGGGATAGAAAACAAACATTTTCTTTTATGATTCAGATAGAACATACAATTTTAAACAACTTACAAATTTATTTCTATTATCAAATTTGCTTCATTATCTTTTTATTCATTGCTGAAAGAACAGCATTGCACTACTGGCAGCTAGATGAACATATCTAGTTAGCCAATCACAAAAGACACATGTGTGCAGGCACCAATTAGCAGCAGCTCCCACTAGTGTATGATATGTTTGTATTCATTTTCAACAAGGGATACTAAGAGAAATCACCAGGTCCTTCAAAAAAATGTAATCTTCAATCATTTATAAATGACATCAAGAACCTCCCCTGGCACAGATTAAACCTAATTCCAGAGTTAGACTCTGCAGTTGAATTCTTTCAGTCTGAACTCCTACGAGTTGGAATTTGCATGCCCAGCTGCGTAAGGTGAGAGTAAAAGGAGCACATATGAATTGGATCACAGCTGACCTCATTCAAATGTACCAGTTTTGGGATTCTTTGTGGTCAAAGTACAAGCATAATGACTCTTTGAACGATCACTGTGTATGTAGACAATGGCGAAATATATGCACTAAACTAACAAAATTGACCAAGGCCCAATATTTCTGTAAAAATCTGAATAATAACATATCAAACTTACCCACCCCTTCTATTAACAAAAATCTATGCTACTTCCCTCCTGTAACAGAGGAAGAAGTCTCTGCACTCCTATCCTTGGCTCATCTCACAACCTGCCCACTTGACCCTATTCCTTCACAACTTATTCCCTCTCTCTGCTTCACTAACCCCTTCCCTGACTCATCTCTTTAACCAATCTCTCACTGCTGGCACATTTCCTGACACATTCAAGCATGCGTCAATCATACCAATCTTAAAAAAGCCCTCGCTTGACCCTTCCACGCCTTCTAACTATCGATCGGTCTCCTTACTTCCCTTTGCTTCAAAATTATTGGAACGAATATTCTATAATCGGCTAACTCAATTTCTCACAACTAACTCCTTACTTGATCCACTACACTCTGGTTTCTGCCCTAAACACTCAACAGAAATCACTCTTGCTAAAGTAACAAATGACCTGTTATCAGCTAAAGCAAAAGGCCATTACTCCTTACTAATTCTTCTTGACCTGTCTGCAGCTTTTGACACAGTTGACCATCCTCTCCTCCTAAAAATACTACATTCATTTGGCATCCGAGACACAGCCCTCTCCTGGTTTGCATCATATCTTTCAAACCGCTCATTTTCAGTTAACTTTAACAAAAATTCTTGTGATCCTATGACTCTCTCAGTTGGAGTACCCCAAGGCTCTGTCTTGGGCCCCTTGCTTTTTTTCTCTTTATACATCCTGCCTTGGAAAACTTATAGCCTCCTTTGGATTCCAGTACCACCTATATGCTGATGATACCCAAATCTATCTTTCCTCTCCTGATATCTCTCCCTCTTTACTCAACCAGATTTCTGACTGCCTCTCTGCAATTTTCTCTTGGATGTCTTCACACTACCTCCAACTCAATCTGTCTAAAACTGAGCTGCTTCTTATCCCCCCTCTTCGAGACATCCAACACCTGACATTTCTCTGATGGTTGGAGACTCTATTCTCAAAACCTCCCCCAGGTCCACTGCCATGGGGTCACACTAGACTCAGAATTCCCATTCAACCCACATATACAATCCTGCTGTTCAAACCTATGCAACATTTCAAGAATTCGTCCCTTCCTTACTCAAAAAACTACAAAAATACTTATTCATTCCCTCATTTTGTCATGCATTGATTATTGCAATCTACTCCTAAATGGCCTTCCAAAACATCGCCTCTCCTCCCTCCAATCTATTATGAATGCTTCTGCTAGACTCATTTACCTAAGTTGACGATCTACATCAGCTGGTCCGCTCTGCCAGTCTCTACACTGGCTCCCCATACACTCCAGAATACAATTTAAAGTATTAGCCCTAACCTACAAAGCACTCAACAGTCTAACTCCCAACTATATTTCCTCTCTCATCAGGAAATATTCCCCATCCCGTCCTCTTCGATCAACCTCTGACCTACGTCTCTACACTCCTGTTATCTCTGCGTCGCACTACCGCCTCCAAGACTTTGCACGTGCTGCTCCTGTTCTCTGGAACTCTCTACCCAGATGATCCTTGAAAACCCACCTATTCAGAGAGGCGTACCATCTCTCCTCCATCCCGCATCCGAACCAAACTAATACGTGTACATGAACTGCCTGACTCACTGCTGCAAATACAACCAATGTAACAAACTACCCCAACCTTATGTCTCTGCACCCTAAACCTATAGACTGTGAGCTCTCTGGAGCAGGGCCCTCTTCCTCCTGTACTAGATTTGTTTTTTTTGTTATGTTTTGTATTTTATCACAAATCTTTGTCATTGTATACCCCTATCACTGTACCCAGCGCTACGGAATTTGGCGACTCTATACAAATAAATAATAATAATAATAATAACCCTAGAAAGTTTTGGAAAGTCCTAAATAACTTACACACTCCCCCAATGCACTCCCAACCCTCCACTGTCAAAGTGGATAACCAAACCCTGCAACTACCCTTAGAAGTAGCAAATGCCTTTAACAATTATTTTGTTAGATGCTCCACCACCCTGATTGACAAACTAATAAATGACATGCATCCTGAAGCTACAAATGAAACTACAAATGTGGATCTGGCCATGCTAAATCTGCAAAGACCCAATATAGAGAAGTTAAATTTTAGACCTGTACCCATCAATGTCATTAAGAAACACCTTAATATTCTAAAAATGAAAAAACAGTCTGGACCTGATCAAATGCAAGTAGTAGTGCCTATCCATAAAAGTGGTGAGTTAACCTTGGTTGCTAACTATCGCCCAATATCATTGCTCCCAGTATTGTCAAAAATTTTAGAAAAATGCGTCCATATGCAACTATGTGAGTATTACCAACAATTTAACTATCTGACCCCTGTTCAATCAGGTTTTCGCCCAAATTACTCTTCTACAACTGCCCTCCTAAAAGTTTGCAATGACATCCAAACTGATATGGAACAAGGAGACCTAACTGGAGCAATTTTCCTAGATTTTGCAAAGGCCTTTGACACAGTAGACCATGACATAATACTGCTCAAACCAAAAAACTCAGGTATTGGTGATCGTCCGCTAACCTGGTTTCGATCATATGTATCGGATTGATCAGAGTATGTCGCCATTTCTGACAGCGACTCCCTCCCTCTCCCAGTCACGTGTGGTGTTCCCCAAGATTCCCTTTTTTGGCCCCCTACTATTCACATGATTCATAAATGATCTGCCAAATGTCTGCAAATCCTTGACTGTACACATGTACGCAGACGACACGGTAATCTATGCAAACAAATCCGATCTGCCGCAGCTTGAGGCAGTGCTCCAAGACCAGTTCACAGAGATAGAAAAGAGGATCTAAAAAAACAAACTCTTCCTAAACACTGACAAAACTGTCACAATGATCTTTGGAACGGGACCTAAATTACACAAACTACAAAATTCCAATCTACACATCAAAACAAAATCAAATGGCACACTGACCGCAGTCAACTCTTTCAAATACTTGGGTATGTGGTTAGATCCCAATCTTTTGTCCTCCACATAGAAATAATTGCATCTAAACTCTATCCAAAACTAGGTGCCCTGTACAGAAATAAATCCTGCCTGAGCCCTACAGTAAAGGAAAAGATTGCACAGCAAATGCTGATGCCAATCATGGATTATGGGGATGTAGTATATGCACCTGCACCGCAACCTCACCTTAATAACCTTAATACACTGTATAACTCATTCTGCCGCTTTGTGCTACAATGTAACTACAGGACCCACCATTGTGACATGCTAAAATAATTAAACTGGCTGTCACTGGAATCCAGACGCACACCCTCCATCTTTCCAGCCTTGTGTTTAAGAGCTTTTCTGGGAAGCTCCCACCCTACCTGGGCAGAATGCTCTCCCCGGCTGTTCCCACCTCCCATAACCTCTGATCCAGTACCAGCACATTATTTAGTCTGCCTCCATACAAAAAGAAAGCATCTTGATCGTCCTTTTCCTACAGAGCACCAAAATTATGGAACGACCTCCCGCACACTTTAAATCCTTCCCCAAGCCTAAAATCCTTTAAGAGATCCATCTCTGCATATCTCAAAACAGAATGCACATGTCATGGTTGATTTTATATTTCCTACCTATTCTATGTTACATTTTGCATATGTTATGTATTAATATTGTTTTTGTATTTTATTGTACCCTATTGTATCAATGCAATGTTTTGTGGACCCAGGACATACTTGACAATGAGAGAAATCTAAATGTATCCTTCCTGGTAAAATATTTTATAAATAAATAATTTGAAAATAGAAGTGAATTAAAAAGTGTCTTAAAATTACATGCTCTAAATGAATCAGGCAAGTTCAATTTTGACTTTCCTATCCCTTTAATTTACAAAGAATTTTTTTTGTTTTAAATTCTATAAAATAAACAAGAGCTGTTTAAAAAGCTGTTTTAAAAAATAAAATTGTAACCATTCCCCAGTCACATACATGGACATTGTGTAACACGCCATAGCGCCGTCTATTGGTTGAAAGTTCCTTGACATGTGTAACACAGCTCCATCTATTGATAGAAGGTTCATCATCACCAAAATGTGTACTGGGGAAATATACTTATTTGCATATATTTTGCTTAGAGTGACAGTTCAATGTATGGTTGTGAGTTTTATAGTGTATCCCTCCCCTGAATCCCCCTTCCTTTTGTTAGAGTTATATGTTATTATTATTTTGTTTTCTATATGTTTTCTATACATTTATGTTTTATGTGGTGTGTCACCCTAAGTTTAATGGGGTGTTTTTAGAGTCCAGACAGTACAGAGTACATAGTGAAATAAAACTAGTTTTGTGTAGCTCCAATTGGAACTGGTTGTGTAGCCTGGTTCTTTCAGGAATTCCTGTAGCAGTGTTAGTACCTGTTATTTGGCTAAACTATCCCAACTGAAGTGTGGCTATTGTAATGCTTGTGAACAAGTACACATTAGGTGAATGCATATTTGATTGTTATATAATACATTTGATGGAACAGCATGTTTAATATACAAAAGTACAAATTTGCCATCATCAGGTACAAAGGGCTTGTCACTGGGAAAGTACCCTTTCAAGGCCAAAATTGCACCATTTTTACGGGTACATTATGGTACCATAGCATTGAGGTCCAATCTAGTCACCAAAGGTACATATTTGCCTTTGAAAAGTACAATCTGCAAGGGTACCAATATGTACCCATGTTAAAGGGTACAGCGGATGTACCTTTAGCGAGAGGCAGCAGAAGGAGAGAAAGTAATAGCATAGTGAGTAGTAACTATTCTAAGGTAGTTGTGTCCAGCAGTTTAATGTTCCTTTAAAGCCAGAGTTTAAGTTGTCTATCAAATATTTAAAATCAAGGAAATTCCTAAGTTAAAGGGATAAAAAAAAACAGTAGGTTTTATTTAAATAAAAAAGCACTAAGCAGTGGGTTATACTTAACATAGATCTTTTCTATATATGTATATATATATATACATATATATATATATATATATATATATATATATATATATATATAAATTAGAAAATTTTTATTTCATCATTGGCCGATATTATGCACCATCGTGAAGGATAAATTTAATAAAATGAGTAGTAACAACAATAATAATAAAAAAATACAGATCTTTTTGAGTACCTTTAGACCCAAACATGGAATATTTAGGTGTCACAAATCAAGATGTAACATGTGTAAACATGTTCCTAATGGTATAAAGTCTTTTAAGTCTAAAATTACAGGTGTCCAATATAAAATCAAAAGTTGTATAACTTGTGAATCCACCTTTGTGGTATATTTAATACACTGTTTATGTGGGATGCAGTACATTGGATGCACGGGTCGAAAAATAAAAAATCATTGGAGAGAACAATTACGCAACATTAAAAACAATATTTTTAAAATATTGCGTACTAATGCACTGCACTCACAAACATAAAGATAATACCAAAACTCTATTTATTATACCTATAGAACAGACACCTACATTATCTTACAAAAGTGAGTACACCCCTCTTTGTAAATATTTTATTATAACATTCCATGTGACAACACTGAAGACATGACACTTTGCTACAATGTAAAGTAGTGCAAATAGCACAAAACAATGCAAAAACAGCACCTTTAGTTCCCTCAGTCCCTTTTCATCTCAGGGTTTATGGTGACCGGTGGAATAGAGCATACTGCCTTCCTCTCAGAGTTCCAATGAAAAAAGAGTATCCACAGCACCAGGTAAATGAAAGAGGTTTATTCAGGTACAAACATTAAAACATGCTTGTTTTACCTGATGTTTGTACCTGAATAAACATCTTTCATTTACCTGGTGCTGTGGATACTCTTTTTCATTGGAACAATGTAAAGTAGTGAATGTACAGCCTGTATAACAGTGTAAATTTGCTGTCCCCTCAAAATAACTCAACATACAGCCATTAATGTCTAAACCGTTGACAACAAAAGTGAGTACACCCCTAAGTGGAAATGTCCAAATTAAGCCCAAAGTGTCAATATTTTGTGTGGCCACCAAAATTTTCCAGCACTGCCTTAACCCTCTTGGGCATGGAGTTCACCAGAGATTCACAGGTTGCCACTGGAGTCCTCTTCCACTCCTCCATGATGACATTACATAGCTCGTGGATGTTAGAGACATTGCGCTCCCCCACCTTCCATTTGAGAATGCCTCCCAGATGCTCAATAGGGTTTAGGTCTGGAGACATGCTTGGCCAGTCCATCACCTTTACCCTCAGCTTCTTTAGCAAGGCAGTGGTTGTCTTGGAGGTGTGTTTGGGGTCTTTATCATGTTGGAATACTGCCCTGTGGCCCAGTCTCCGAAGGGAGGGGAAAATGCTCTGCTTGAGTATGTCACAGTACATGTTGGCATTCATGGTTCCCTCAATGAACTATAGCTCCCCATTGCCGGCAGCACTCATGCAGGCCCAGACCATGAGACTCCCACCACAATGCTTGACTGTAGGCAAGACACGCTTGTCTTTGTACTTCTCAGCTGGTTGCCGCCACACATGCTTGACACCATCCGAACCTAATAAGTTTATCGTGGTCTTATCAGAATACAGGACATGGTTCCAGTAATCCATGTCCTTAGTCTGCTTGTCTTCAGTAAACTGTTTGCAGGTTTTCTTGTGCATCATCTTTAGAAGAGGCTTCCTTCTGGGACGACAGCCATGCAGACCAATTTTATGCAGTGTGCGGCGTATGGTCTGAGCACTGACAGGCTGACCACCCACCCCTTTAACCTCTGCAGCACTGCTGGCAGCACTCATACATCTATTTCCCAAAGACAACCTCTGGATATGACGCTGAGCACGTACACTCAACTTTTTTGGTCGACCATGGTGAGGCCTGTTCTGAGTGGAACCTGTCCCGTGAAACCACTGTATGTTCTTACCCACTGTGCTGCAGCTCAGTTTTAGGATCTTGGCAATCTTCTTTTATGTAAAGTTACTTCAGCTCATGATAATAGGGAGGTGATAACAAAATGTAAAAATTAATACCGGTGCTAAGATCTAAGTAAATAATTAGAAAAACAAATAAAGAAAAAAAAGAGATCTCACAAATAGCACTCTTGTCCAATATTACCAATTTAATCAACAGAGGCTAAATAGTACCTCCAAAAAGGTGAACAAAAAAAGGCAGTGTCAACTATCAGAACAATTTACATAATCAATAACACAGAAAGATAATGATATATTCTGTACATTACAATACACCCGTGAACGTTTGTCCAATAAATTGCTAATAACAGGACAATCAATAAAGAACAACGATCCTACTCCATAATAAGAGTATATATAGGATCAAAATACTTAGCTCCAGAGTGCAGAGTATACTTTCTGTGTTGCTGCTAATTGTAAATATAGGTGAGCAGCAATCCGTATATAATGTCCTCCTTCACTGTTATCTTGCTTGTAGCAATACTGCCAATCTATATTACTCCAAGATAAGTCCAAGGGGAGTGAGTTGAAATCTCTTACACAGCCTGTAACTGTGAAAAGACAGCCAATCCGGGGGGGTGGAGCCAGCCACTAAAGCACTAAGACGCACTATTTCAGAGCTCCTGCAGCCTGATCCTTAAAACCCTGATATCTGGCATCTCTGTAATTGTATGTGACCTCTCTCATTTCCGTAAGGATGGAGGAGTCTTCTACATATTTTGCTCATCTAATTGGAGATCTGATGCATAAAATGATATACTGAGGGATCGTACTGATTGCTAGTACGATCCCTCAGTATATCACTGACTTTGCCTACTGTGATCTCCTCTCAGTTAGCGACAGTGGTCTGTTCGACCATACACATTTGCAGGGTGATGAACTAGCTCTTTACTTTGCATCGCATCAACCTTCCACAAATGCGGTACAGATATTGCCTAGCCTGGGCATTGGGTGAGCCGCCACACCGCTCCCCCTCGCATAGAGAGAATATGGTTGCTGTCTCAGGAATTTTGCCTATTTCAAACACCCCAGAGTCTGGAGACATTTACCTGTAAATAATAAATTTAGAACCTGGAGAGCTCACGCATAGGAATGTCCTACTTTTCGTGAAACCTCCCACCATGCAGAATTTTGAACGCTCATAAATCCCCTTTGTGTATAATACATGTTTCAGCACTGCTTCTGTTTGCTCCCTTTGAGATGGCCGACAAACTTTATTGACATTTTATCCCTCTAAGCCTCTTACACTACGGAGATGTTGCTTTTTCCCACAGATTGGATATTAAATCAGGTTAACTTTCCGTACCCTCTACTTGAACAGCTACTAATGGATTATGTACAGAAGCAGGTCTAAGTGTGTTATCAAAAGAGATTCCACAGGACTTTTGGTGTTTAAAATGCTCTTATTCCTCCTAATACCTAGTATGTATGGACTTAAATGTAAATAAATGTTCTTGGATACTAAGACCTTAATATGTTCTGTACCTCATAGTACAGCATTATGTATTATCTAATTGCCTCCCACCTATTATAGACATCTTAGCAGAGGGATCGCTTTCCAAATAGTTATTGTCACTGCACTAACTGTAATACTAACCCTAATACACTCTAAGCCCATTCACCTAGGGATAACCTCATTAACTATGCAGTACATACATAGAAAACAGGAACTATACATATAAACTAGGCTAATTGACTCTCTCAATTAGAATTTACTATTCTTCTCCGAAGGTATGACTGTATAAACTCTGGTAAACTTTTATTATATAGAGTTATTGTTCTAAGAATGCTTCATGTCATGATCTATTTATAATCCCATCTCCAATTGCTCCCCCTGTCTAGAATTACAATAGCTATAGCAGTATACCATATATCATGCTCTTTCACCTTTGCATTGGTAATATTTATAGTCCAGGACATCTATAGTTATAGTTAAGGTTCTTTGTTCAAAGGTTCATCTCTACTTATAATATAGATATCTCTAATAGTTTTTTTTTTATGTATCCTGGCTTTTAAAGGTCTATAAAAATATGCCCCTCTAGGGGATAACTTGGGTTCTCTCTACCCACACATATATTATGAGATATCTGCAATTATAATCCATACACCCTCTGGTTATTAATATACATGTTTTCCTCAGAGATCATCACCCTTATCTTATGGTATATAGGATAACTTTATACTGTGATGTTCCATACCCATTCTCATATAATTAACTAGATAAGCAACAGTATGGTATAAGTAGATGGTCCAGGGCTTCCCCTGCAGCCAGAAGCTCACAATCTACAATAGAAAGAATTTTAATCTATAGGACTAAACCTTAGTTCATTATCTATCAATGTCCACTTGCACCCTTAGCCTAACTACAAAGTAGGATATCTGTTGTTATAATATGTTCACTGTTGGTTAATTGAAGGTATGTCTGATAACTTCCTTACTAGGTTACACAGGTACTTTTAGAAATAGTACTGTTTATTGACTAAATTTCTGTTGAAAGGGGATAATAGTTGTAATTGTTCAAGAAGATTTAATAGTTTTTACATATTTTACTTAGCTTTCAGTATCTAACATATAAATGACAGACGAGCGAAATAGCACACAAAGAAGCCCCTCAGAAGTAACCGAAGTCAAGTAGTTATAAGAGTATTCATAGGATTCCTCTAGGAGATATAACAACCTGCTTAGTACTCTTAGTAGTATACATTACAGTAGCTTACAGCTCACGTTGGTAGTAACCCTTCTGAATTAAACTAACTCATGTATAGTCTATTCCCCATCCAGTCTCACTAAGATTTCCCCTCTCCTCCCAGACAAACTCTAAATATCCAGTGGCTGTCTCATCCATCCCATGTCCCACCCTAGAATATATAATTTCACCTTTCTGTTACTATAGATGCTGCCGGGCTGTGTTAACTGGGAAGGCACGGCTCGGCATAACTTTTGATTTCGTAATTTTGGTCTGAGACTTATCAGTAGGGGCTAACAGTATACATGGGTGGAGATACCTGTCTATATTTATCTAGGATTTTCACATATTTCATAACTCCCCCCTGTTTCTATCCTTGTTGGGAAGCTACTCTTACTCTTGTACCTATCCTAGCTTAGCTTAACACACGGTGTAAGTGGAGGACAATTCTATTTCACAGTACATTCTAGTGCTCTGGGTTCTTGAGTTATCTACCTATTCGATATACTGACTGGCTCCACCCTCCCACCCCTCCTCCCACCCCTCCTTCTTACTATCGAGCGGCTCTTGCCCGCTGTAACCCCCCCTCCCATAAAATTATAGAGCTACCCCCTCCCTAGCCCCAACCGTTCCCGAATGGATATTTGAATCTTCTTCTCATAGTGCCAGGGGAGGACCTTTCAAGTACATATTATTTTTCTGATGCTCTATGATAAAACTGAAGTCTTCCTATGAAACAGCCCACACTTCATAGTTACGCTTATGATACCTGAATATGTTACATTGCTAATTATACTATGTTTACATTCTTCTGTATATGTTTTGGGACATACTTTATATATTGTATCTGTTCATGACTTCAATAAAAATTTATTTAAAAAAAAAAAAAAAAAGACAGCCAATCCTAGCCACGGAGATATCGGTTCTTAATGGCGATGCCTGCTCCCTCAACGGATTCACCTAAAACAACTTTTCACAGACAGCTGAATAAAAATGAATCATATGCTTGCTCCGGATATTTCAAGGAGTATGCGTTTTTTACTCGATGTTGACTGCCAAAAGGGTAAGATAGCTCTACTAGACACGACAACAACTGAGAGTTAATAAAACCTTTGCTTTCTCCCTTACCGGGTTATGCATAGATATGTAAAAAAAAGTCCAAGTAATTCAATACCAGTGTTCAAGGTAATGTGCTAGCTGCACGGTCCACACTCCAGACCCATACAGTATATACAAAAGTCCAGAAGGCAGCTGCACTATACAGAAATATATTTATTGATTCAGTACATAAGACAAATGCAACGTTTCGGACCTATCTAGTCCTTAGTCATGCATACAAATGTGTCTATACATCTTACTCTTATACCCATGTTCACAACTCCACCCCTATGACATCATAACATTAGCATAAATAATTAATCACAGATAATCTGACCATTGTTAGTTACACACCAGATCTAGACAATATCTTTGTTTCCCATTTAAACATCTTTAAAAAAAATAAAAAATAATATATATATATATATATATATATATATATATAAACACATATATATATATATATGTATGTATATATATATATATATATATATATATATACACACACACATACATATGCATATCTACATATGCATATACAGTTTAGTGTATAATCATTCCTATACAATTTCTACAAACTATCTTATATATTATATAGAAAGATCCCTATCTTTGCTCATTCCTTGGGGCATTCTGGTCTCTAAATGATAGATCCAGAATGATTCTCTCTGTTTGAGTTTGCTGGGTCCCAATAGAAATGGTTATTTTCCCTGTCTGGGATGTTGTAATTGTAATAATCTGATTAAAGGCTCTAGCTGCTGTTATCCCCGTAAAGGCAAAAAATGTATGATTAATGGATTTTTTACATGCGGAATATGCAGTTTAAATTCTGAAATGTCCATGTGCCAAGATAGGATCACAGAACATAAGTCAAATATTAGAAATCCTTATGAAAAATCCCTGGTTGCTTGCCACTTTAAAGAGGAAGGGCACACAGTGAGCCAACTCAGGTATCAGATTATTGAACACATACCAATTGACAAATGTGGAGGGGACAGGGTTAAAAAAAACTCAAACAGAGAGAGGCATTTTGGATCTATCATTTAGAGACCAGAATGCCCCAAGGAATGAACAACGATTGGGATCGTTCTGTGTTTTTTTAAGAATTTTTACAAAATGTTAATAACTATTTATCATATAAAATATTTTGTAGCAATTGTATAGGAATGATAATACACTAAACTGTATATGTATATATATATATATATATACAATATCAGAAACAGACCTTGCACTCGCTGGATTTTTTAACAAACTTTTTTACTTGGCAAAATTAGTCTGAGGAAGGGGATACACTGTCCCCGAAACGTCACTAATTTTGCCAAGTAAAAAAGTTTGTTAAAAAATCCAGCGAGTGCAAGGTCTGTTTCTGATATTGTATCTAATTTCACTAGCACCCTGGTTGCTGCAAATAGGCGAGAGTGCACATCTTTGCTAAACGTATATATATATATATATATATATATATATATATATATAAATATGGTAAAGTCCAGCACCAATTCACCATAGTATGAGGGTGCAAGCGGCCTCTGTCTCACCTTTGACAGATATGGATATCCAAAGTAGAAATGGCTGCAGCACACCAGATGAAGTTTAAACATTTTTATTACAAGCAGTGAAGAACAGGCGACGTTTCGGGCTTCTGCCCTTTCTCAAGCCAAGTCATATATATATTAAGATGTTTAAATGGGAGACAAAGATATTGTCTAGATCTGGTGTGTAACCAACAATGGTCAGATTATCTGTGATTAATTATTTATGTTAATGTTTTGATGTCATAGAGGTGTAGTTGTGAACATGGGTATAAGAGTAAGCTGTATAGACACATTTGTATGCATAACTAAGGACTGGATAGGTCCGGAACATTGCATTTGTCTGTATAGTGCAGCTGCCTATGCATAGATATGTACCAGTAGTCAGTTGTCTTCCACAAATATCTTGGCAATCTTCTTATATTCAAGGCCATCTATATGTAGATCAACAATTCTTTTTTTTCAGATCCTCAGAGAGTTCTTTGCCATGAGGTGCCATGTTGAATTTCCAGTGACCAGTATGAGAGAGTGTGAGAGCGATAACTCCAAATTTAACACATCTCCTCCCCATTCACACTTGAGAACTTGTAACACTAACGAGCCACATGACACCAGGGAGGGATAAAGGCTAATTGGGCCCAACTTGGACATTTCCACTTAGGGGTGTACTCACTTTTTTTGCCAACGGTTTAGACATTAATGGCTGTGTGCTGAGTTATTTTGAGGGGACAGGAAATTTACACTGTTATACAGGCTGTACACTTTACATTGTAGCAAAGTATAATGTCTTCAGTTTTGTCACATGAAAAGATATAATAAAATATTTACAAAAATGTGAGGGGTGTACTCATTTTTGTGAGATACTGTAGATCATTACATAATTCCCAACTATTGTTTAGACGTAAAGAAACTTTTTGGATCTAAACATTGCATTCCTTGATCCCTGAGAGTCTCAATGAATATGTTGATTTGGCAGCTTTCAATTAATACCCATATTTTAGTTTTGTTATGTGGGATTGTTGTATCTTTATATATATATATATATATATATATATATATATATATATATATATATATATATATATATATATATATATATATATATCTTGAGGTTTTTAATATCCCTTTAACCTTTAATGAAAACAAGAAACATAAGGATGTACATTAAACAGAAATATTTAGCTCAAAAAGTAGTATACTTTGCATAGAAATAAAATAAAATCAGTTAATTAGCTAAAGAGTGAAGAAAAAACATTGCATGTACTTTCTCAGACAAAAAAGATAAATACATCTTCCAACTTTATATAAAATATCAAAAGAAAAAAATAACTAATTTAAGACTTGGGGGTAGATTTATTATTGTCCGGGTCGACAACGATAAATGTCAACAGCATATGCTGTTGGCATTTATCATTGCACAGGCATTTCTCGTGAAATGCTTGTGCAATACCGCCCCCTGCACATTCACAGCCATTCGGCTGCTAGCAAGGGGTGTCAATCAACCTGATCGTTATAGTGGTAGGTGTTCTGCCACCCCCTCACCCCATTAGAGCTCATCCATACACACCACTTACACATATACCAATTAATCCTTAATTATTGAGTTTTTTGTTTTTCACTATGTAGTCTCACCACATTGGATCTCTTTATGATTTCATAGATTATATCAACCCACTATAAGATCGGACCACACAATATTCTCATAACACGTCATCTTATCACATCATTATTCACACATCCTTTCTATAGCCGTTCAACACATTCATTCACATATTCCAGTATCGTTATTTCACCCAATATCACTTACCCCACATACACATCCTTTCACATTACATAACTCTCATGATCAAGTTTATTACATTTTTCATTGGGTCCCAGAGAACACCACCTACACACATCACATATCATTATTTTTCCTCATTAGGGTTATCACATTTGCCATTGGGTCCATGAGAACACTCCCTTCACATATAGCCCTGGGTCCACTATTATTGTCACCACACTATCATTTAATAGTAATGTCAATAGTACTGTATATACTGGATGGTCTCATTTTTCAGCGTTATTGATAGAACCATGACACACCTACATGAAAGGGCAGCAATTTTTGATTCCCTTATATTTATCATTGGTTGTTTCTGTTTATGTATACATTGTTGGTTATCACGCTACAGATATATAGGCGGGACCCCAACACACACACACACGTTATTAGTTAGTTCTTTTTCTGTCTGGTAACTTTTTTTATCTTGAATTACTGACACAATATTTTTTGAGGCGGGGTCATGAAATCCCATCATTCATACGATTGGACAGTTATATCACACACAGGAGCGCCACTCATTAGGAAGTGTCTGCCTGCTGCCCCCTACACACATCCCCAGGTATTCCCCTAGTGATACATTTCACATAGTGTTAATTTTTCTTTTCCACATCACCCCTTATGCTGCACTTATTTTTTATATATAATGGCATTACATTGGATGTTTGCATGTGTCACAATTAGGGGTAGGATTTTGACTCTACTTATAGGGTGGAACCGTCCAATATTATTACATTATTTTTTCTGATAGTTTATATCCACGCTTACATTATATGAATCCATGCATCATAGTGAGGGGTGGGACTCTAGCAACACACATATATTATAGGTTAGTTCTCTTCTGATAATATTATCCATCACGGATGTCTGACACGTCACATTATAGGTGGAGCTACAATACTACCCCACTCACATGATTGGATAGTTGTTTTACACACAGGAAGCACCTGTGATGAGATGTGTCTGCTGCCACCACTTCTTATATACTCTAAGGTATTTCCCTAGTTATGTACTTTAGGTTTTTTCACACCACTATACATGCTATGTTTATAACCATCCTGATACTAGCACTTTATTCCATCTATTAGTATCAAAGTTCAATGGTAATTGTTATAGTCAAATAGCACCTACATAATACAGCACGGCTTTGTCTACATTTAATTATCAAATGGTACTATTTGATGTGAATGGGTGGCACTTTTGCATTTTGATACATCCTTTAACATTTAAGAATCATGCATTGTGTATTAAAGTGGATTCAATTATGTTACAAGTGATATAACCACAGTTCATCCATTATTGTTATATTTAGTAACAATGTACTATGTTTTTGGTGGATCCAATTATGTTTAAAGTGATATAATCCTAGCACATATATCATTGTTATGATCACCATATGTTTAATGTTTATTATTATTTTTTGTGAATGATTATGCTTTGGGGAGAAACATTTTTTGATGGGTTTAGAGCAGATGAATTACACAGATTTATCTCATTTGCAATCGGTGTAAATGAGGTTATTTGTTATATATAGCAAATTTAATTTTTAATCTGTACAACCTTTGGAGCTGAGAAACACATTGCCTGTTTTTAATGTATTAATAAACGTAAGCTTTTGCTCTTACACTTGCTATACATTCAATTGATCACATCCTCCATTCCGCTTTGAGTGGATCTGCCAGAGTATTGCTGTTTGCACTGCTGGTGTATTGCGGCAGACCAGTCTGCTGGATTACTGAGATTCCAGCCTGCCTGTTTTGAAACACCAAATGTCAGTGCTTATACTACCACTTTAATATTAATATCCACTACCAGACTGTGCTAGGCTATGTGGTGCCCCTGTTTATTTTTGTCATCTACACTACAGAAAGGTATGCCTGCTTGTTTCATAAGTAGAGCCCATAGTCCTTTCAAATATAATCTAACACCTATAACTACAGTTATTTTTTTATAGAATTTCTTACTCTTTCCTCATGCAAAAGATTGTACATTATAACAATAAGTCATTAATTTATTGGAAAAACATTAATAAACAGCCATGGAGGTAAAGAAAAATGGATCCGTGATACGGAGCCAGCAAAGGGTCTGACCGGTTTCAGTCCAAAAGACCTTAACCATAGACATAAGTTAAAACAGGTGTTCCAACCTTTAAAAGGGAAGAAAACGTTCTAATTGTTTAAAAACAAGCTACACAATGGCTCAGTAATTACACATAGTTAAAGGGGACAATCATGAGTTAACTCCTTATATACTAGATGTAGGGGATGAGAGCTAAATATATTACAAAGTAACTTAACAGGTATAATAGTTTATATTATATCTAGGTAAGCTGATTATAACTTTATAACAATATAGACACTCATCTTGAACAGTCCTTATTAGGTGAGACAGGCTTCACTTAGTTCAACCGCAAGTAAGAAAAAGCATAACTAGATATGCCTATTAGCCATCAACATTAAACGAAACATATAGGATACATAGTTCACTGTATACAGCAGTTAGTAGAGTCAAATAAAAGTATACATAAACCTGAATAGGGGGCACATTCAACAATATTATCCCTGAATCTCATAATCCTATAGTTAACTGCTCTAAAATGGCAGCCCAGCTTCTTGTGCAGTATCTGCTGTAACCATTTTTTGGCCCATGTGGGGACATAGGCAGCTACCGCCCAAAACTAGGTTCAGTTAGTCTAATCACATTCCTCTTAGGTATGAAATAATAACTATTTGATAAAGCTATTAGCTTCTCCTAGTCCAACTAATAGGGAAGCATATATAGATATGCCAGTCTGCCATTAAAAATATGAAACCTACATAGGATACATAACTCACTGTGTACAACACTTAGTAGATTCAAATAAAGGCATATATAGACATTAATTGAGGATGCATTTAATGGTAAGGACCTGAATTTCATAATCCTATGGTTAGCTTTTCTAAACTTGGCATACCAATATAATGTACAATGTCTACAGTAACCATTATTGGCCCATATAGGTCATAAGCACCTACTGCCCTGATCTGGATTGAATAAGTCTAGTCATATTCCTCTTAGATAATTTACAGTTAAATATATACAAATAGAACGGTCTAGGCTCTTCTCCTAAACTGTTAGGGGTAAAGAATACTTTGAAAACCAAATAATTTACACTGATAAGTGGGGAGGAGAAGGAGAAGAGAAGAGTAACCAAGCACCATCTACCTGTGCCAATAGTTTATTATGTCATACTCAGAATTGAAACCTACTGGCATTAAACAATTAAGTTTGAAAATCCAGTAGGTTTCTTGTCTGGATAGGGCAAACAATCTATCTCCACCCCTCGATTTTTTGAGGATTTATTCAATGGCATGCTATTTGAAACTGGTCACATCTTGATCATGAACATCAAGGAAATGCCTTGATAGTGCAGAGCAAGGCTTCTCACCTGATATATAGGACAGATGTTCTCTGACTGACTCTGGTCCCTACCTCTCTTGTGGTTCTACCCACATAGGGCTTTGAGCACAAGGTAAAATCTATCAGGTAGATTATAAAGGTGCTCCTGCAATTACTACACATTTTAGTCTCAAAGGTGTCACCAGTACTATGGAATTTGAATGTTCTACAAATCTTGATATGGTCGCAAGAAGTACAAGTCCGTTAACCATATTTATAAGTTCCATTATGGTATAGCCATGAACTAGATTGTGCATCTCTAAGCATACTGGGGAGAGTATGTTACCTAAGGATGCAGCTCATTTAGCAATTAACATGCACCCTCCTTCCACCTTATCCCTCAGTTTGGTATCTCCCCATAAGTATGGGGACATTTTTCTCAACTGTTCTACAAATCTCACTGTATTGATTGGAATAGGAAGTTATACATTTTGGTTTTAAATGATTATCAGAGGATATACCGCTCTTATTTCTCTTACCAGTTAGCAGAGTAAATCTATTCATTTTACTCACTTCTTTGTGTGCTTTTTCTACCATCCTCCAGGGTAGCCCCTCTCTTTTAGCCTGTTTTTAAGCTCACTATCCTCCTGAAAAAACTTTTTTTGTTGTTGGTGTATTACGAATATGAAAATGTTTTTTTAATGAATAAAGTTATAAAATGCCCCTACTTTCGGGCGGAGCCTAGCCATTCAGGAGAATGGCTGTGTCTTGCTAGAGCTCCCGAGCCGACAGCTAGCCCTAAAAAATTTAATGTTATAACTTAGGCTACAAATACCCTAGCAATCAATCCCATGAACCGGGGAACCCTTCCTGCACATCACCCTCACGTTGATAGCTGAGATGAGTATTTTAACCCGCACAGGAGAATATGGACGAGACTGGGCCGTAAGCCTTACTATAAGTGAAACCGGAGCGTGCCTTACAAATTGCTCTGCGCCACGTCTAAAACTGCCTAACACCTCTCCCGAACATTGCACAGGTACATACCTACTGAGGTCCATAACAGAAAGAGGTTTGAACTCAGACCTGGTGCTGTGACGCCACGCGGTCCCGGCTTGGAGCAGTGTGGCAACTATCGAGTGCGTGGTGGACCTTTGCTGTGCCTTACAAATTGATTTGCGCAGTATCCAAAACTGCCTGGGGCCTCTCCCAAACACTGCAGAGCACACCGGTACATTCTTACTGTGGCCCAAAGCGAGAGGAGGATTGTACTCAGACCGGGTGCTGTGACGCCACGTGGTCCCAGCCTGGAAAGAGTCGGCAGCTACCAGGTACGTGGCGGGCCTTTGCCGCCCCACTCTCCAATGTGCTACAAAGCAGCAGGACCTTCTGACATGCTTTAGGCCAGACATTGTATGTTATTAACCTGTGAAATTTGCTAGCTACACTTCGCGCAGCATAGGCCGCATCTGGCAGCTACTTGGGGGTATACGCAGAAGCCTCAGCACACTGCTAGGCCTGTGACTGAAATATCAAGACCCTGTATCGTTAGCCCCCTAGATCCAGCCTGAGGAGGGTACCTAATATAAAAGGCACAACTGGTTATAGTGGTAACCGCAAACTAGCATGTTTCAATATACACCCTGGTTAAGCCACAGCATACATAACAAAGGCATTTTATATCAGTTTGGCGCAGAAGAAAGCTAACATCCCTGACAAAGGAGCCAAAACTAGAAACATGGTTCATTACCTCAAGAGCGCTGATTCCCCTGTGAATGAAGATAATATCTCTAACAGTGAACTTAGAATTGATGATTTAGGCAGCAATCAGGCAAACATACAGACACTGAGTTATGTAACTGAAGAGGACCTTAAACACACAGCTTAAATCGCATGTGTACACAATAGAAGACAGGGACAACAACACCCATAGAGATAGCCCCAAGATAGCAGAAGCCTTTAGGTCTTATTATAGCACACTTTACAATTTGAAAACGACATTGCTCACCAATTCAGGGGAGCGACATAATTACAGGACTAGCGCTCAAGACTATCTACAGCAAAAACAATTGCCAAGGCTAGAGAGAGATGCGGTGGCCTTTTTTGTCTATTGAAGAGGTACAGAAGGCATTAGCTGACTTGCCTAATGGCAAGAGCCCTGGCCATTATGGGTTTGGGGCTAAATATTACAAAGTATTCTCGCCTATATTGCTACCACATCTTCAAAATCTGATTAACGAACTGCCCGATGTGGGAGTTCTGCCAGCCTCTATGCTCACAGCATATATAACGGTTATACCAAAAGCAGGAAAACCTGCTAATAAAACACAAAGTTATCGCCCAATATCGCTCCTCAATACCGATGTCAAGCTCATAGCAAACGTCCTGGCCAATAGAGTAAACAGATTCCTCCCCTTGCTGATCTCACTAGATCAGGTGGGGTTTGTACTTGGGAGAGAGGCAAGGGATAATACCATCAAAATTCTGCAAATTATGATGTATTCCTCAAGTAGTAAAATCCCCCTAGCTCTGTTGTCGACGGACGCTGAAAAGGCATTCGACAGAGTGAATTGGCAATTCCTTAGACATACACTGGAAAAAATGGGCTTTGGTAGTAGGTTTGTGGTGATGGTCTTCGCCTTATACTCCATGCCTACAGCACAAATTAAAGTAAATAATATCCTCTCTAAGCCTTTCACCATTACAAATGGCACTAGGCAGGGGTGTCCGCTGTCGCCCCTGAAGTTTGCCATCTCTATAGAAGCACTGGCTAGCAATATCCGAGCAAATTGTTTGATAAAGGGGTTGAAGCTGGGAACGAAGGAGCATAAAATCGCTATGTATGCTGACCATCTGTTGTTCACATTAACAGATGTAGAATCCTCAATTCCCACCCTTCTGGATGAATTTAAATGGTACGGGGAAGTTTCGCATTTCCTTTTGAACAATACAAAATCGGAGCTGTTGGGAATTGCTGTACCTATTACAACCATGACTTGGTTAAAAAACCATTGCCCCTTTACGATAAAGTTAAAATCCCTGAAATATCTAGGCGTAACTATTACGCCGTCTCTAGCGGATATATATACGAAGCCAACTATGTATCTCTCAGAACAGAGATCTCGCGTGACCTCTCGGCCTGGAGGCATAAAATGATTTCTTGGCTGGGAAGAATAAATGTGGTAAAGATGAATATCCTACCTAGGATTTTATATCTTTTTCAAACAGTTCCGATTCCTATCCCACACTCTTTTCTCCTGAAGCTACAGCAGCTAATTGAGGAATATGTCTGGAAGGACATCAGACCCAGGGTGAATAAAAAGATGATGTACCTGCCCAGAGAGAGAGATGGACTAGGACTTCCTAACCTGAGTCTATATAGGAGGGCTATCCTACTCCAGAGAGCGGTAGAGTGGTGCCAGAGTAGTGAACAAAAAGATTGGATACACATAGATTCCTCCATTCTTGGCATTGGGGACTTGGCTTCCCTGCTGTGGAGAGCCGAGCCGCACAGGCCAAAATGCATTTCCATGTTTCCTCTGTTAGGGGAACTGTTCCGGGAGTGGGATAGAACAACTCGGACTGAGCCACACATCACTACTAACTATTCCCCACTGACACCGGTGTATGAAAACCCGGAAATCCCCCTGCAAATTAGGATCCCCCACTTGGCAGGATCACTAAACAGTAACTATATTAACACTTTCATCAACAATGGGAGACTCCGAGCGAGACAAGAGGTCCTGGACTCCTACCCAGACCGCCCGCTGTCTTGGTATATGTATCTGCAGATATGCCATTTCATATCCACCGATAAACATAAACAACAGTTTCTTAGGGAGTTTACCCCTTTTGAGACTTTGTGTACACAGTCAACTATCCCCCGACACTTGACTTCTAAGATTTACCGACTGCTTCTACTCCCCAAGGACAGTCCACCCCCGACATTTGTGGGGATGTGGCACAAAGAACTGGGCACTGAACTGACAATAGAGGACTGGCAATGTGTGTTTAGGGCAGCCCAGGCGGTATCTGTCTCTGCTCGAATGCAGGAATCCCACTACAAGCTGCTGTGCAGGTGGTATCTCACACCGACCTGTCTCAAGACAATATACCCGAATGTGTCAGATAGGTGTTGGAGGGGCTGTGGGGGGGAGGGCTCAGTCTTACACATTTGGTGGGATTGCCCCCTCATTGAGAACTATTGGAGAGACATCTGGAAAAGAATGACACAAATCTTAGAGATAGATATCCCAGGACCCCGGAGTCCTTGCTCTTTCATTTCCCATACAAAATATAGAACCCGGTAAAAAAAAACTACTTATGATTATGTTGATGGGTGCGAAAACCTTGATCCCTATGCATTGGAAATCAATAAGGGTACCCTCAGTAAATGACTGGAAACAGAATGTCTGCGACCTCCTGCGGCTGGAGAGATATCACTACATTCTTACAGCAAAACTAGACGTACATGATACATTGCTCCACTTGTGGAATGGAGGAGTATAGGGAGACATTGGGGAAGGGCAAAGGTACTGTATTATTTATTCCCCCCTCCCCCTCTATATGTGTCCGGCCCATCTGAGTGTGATCCACGGGACCTTCTGTCGACTCCTCTCCCCCCCCCCCCCTCTGTCAAACTGTCTCCCCTCTTTTTTCTTGAGCCCGCTTGCGGATTGGGCCCTGACCAATGCGTGGGGTTCCGCCCCTGGCCTGCAATGTTAACTTGTGTTACTAATGGTACTTACATACTTTTATTAAATGTCGCTTTAATACTGTTTTTGTTATTATATATATATATATATATATATATATCATCAGATTTAGAGGGATGTAAAGTGGAAGGAAAAAACGGAAAAAGATGGAGCTTGTTATCTCATTATAGACTTGCACCCTGGTAAATATACCCGGGGTAGAACCCAGGACATTCCATACACGCCTCCTACATATATGTGGATTTATTCCTTATTTTATGTATCTATGTATTGAATGTAAGGGTGGAAGTTGTAAATGCTGAATTGGCACTTGCGGTGAATGTACCTTTGTTTATGCTTGTTTTCAAATAAAGCTCTTAAAAAAAAAAAAATGCCCCTACTTTCATTGTCCAATGAGGAGTGTACCATATAAAAAATGTATTTTTGTTTTCTTCTAATGACGTCAGTCCAGACAACCCACTAATATGGGCTGTGCAATTGCCTTTATAATAATCCGCCAATAGGATCCCTATTCTATGAATATAATTATTTCCCTTCTTCGTCATCTAGCGCATGCACAATTTGTCTGAAGTATACTAATGGACACAATATTCTAACGCACAGCACTCACCTTTTCAGTGCAGCTATGTCACTCACTTTTTCCCTCTATTGAAAGTAGCACATCTGCTCTATCTATTGCAGAGAGGGTCTGCTGCTTTCAATACAGAGAAACAGTGAGTGACATATTCTGACGTTTCTGAAGATTGCGTACACGCATTGCAGTCTGCCATATTCCTACCTGGGTTGTCATCCAGGATAGGACACTGTGAACTGGCTCCCACAGAGGGGGTTTGGAAAATAAGAAAAGATCGAAAAATCATTTGCGGCAAAACAGTAAACAATTTAAACGGATAATACATTAATGTGTATTATCAGTTTTAACTGAACTGGGGTTCAGTGTCCCTTCAAGTAAAGTCTGTCTGTTAAGAATAGACATAAGAGAAATTCAGATGATCTGAGATAGGATTAACTCTTAAGCATGCTATTACTTTAGTAAGGCACAAAACACACATAAAGCTCTTATACTGTCAGTATACTGTAAAATAGTTTTTCCATGAATGTATTTCCAAAGACTTGTTATACACTTCCGAGTAAAGAATGTATGGGAAACTACATTTTCAGGTTTAGTTGTGTATTTAAAATGGTTGGTTTTGTGCTTTGAAACCACAGCCTATTACAATGGGTTGAGCTTGCAGGTAAAATTATATCTTATTATATCATCACTTTGTGTACACACACATGCTTCCTTATATTATATCTGTTTGTAAACCAAAGCCTAATACTTAAAGAGAACCATGGAAAATTATCATTTAATTAGTTATCTCTTATACAACCCACCAGGAATGTAATTTCTTCTGCTGGCTGTGATATACTTGCCTTACAGATAGGGTGAGTTTAAAGTAGATTTTTTGGAAACGATGACAGATCCTAATGTTTATTTTTAGTGATGGTAAATCCTTGTGTTTGTTATACGATTGGGTTTACCATCACTTTAATACTGTTCTTTTGGGCGTAATAATGCATATGTAACTTTAGTTCTATGTTGTTTCTAATGTGCCTTATTTAAATAAATTTAACACATTTTAATTATCTGTCTGACAAATAGAACTAAAAAAAGTAATCCATGGAAAAATTTTAGTTTGGAGATTTAAAATAAAACATGGACCTCAAATACCTTTTAAAATCATTACAAAGTATATCTTCCTGTTATCATGATTTCTGTGGTAGACATTTCCATATGGACACAAGATTCTTTGCAAGCCTCCTTAAACTATAACCCATTTTTGAAGCTTTATGTCTTTAGTTCTACTAAAAGTTATTTGATGCTTGAAAAAGTAAGTCCACCTTTCTGACTTTCAGAAAAATTATTTTTTATATATAAATATATATAGTGTCATTTCTCTATGTATTAGTAACAAGCTATTGCTTGGATCTTCTTTAAGAAACACAGGAATATTTTTATATATACAGGTTTATCTATGGTATAAATGGATGGATTGAAAAAAAGGTCTACAATAAATGTTTCAGAAACTTTTAAAGCCGTATTAGCAAAATTTGCATCACTTTTCAGTCTACAGATGTCCCATTTAAAAAGCCTTCTAACTGTTGTTTATCATATCGTCTCTGCTATGTGGGCACTCAAATTGCAGTTATGGTTTAGAAGTCCATAATATAAACATTTAAATAACTCTTTCAAATGTGCTGTATAAATCTATAATATTATAAATATATAATATTATAATATTTCCTTTATTTTCTTGCTTTTTCTTATGAGCAATTTAAAGACTTCATGTGATATCCCCACTATATATCATCTTTTATGACAAGTAATTGCTTGCACCATAGGTTATATACAATACACGTCTTCTATTGCACATACCGGATCAATGTAGTAACCCTATTAATAGCACAAAAGAAAGGAATACCATCATGTTGTTACAGTCAGATACAGTCAAAAACATAAAATAGATTTAATCTGTCATTTATAATTTAATGTCATCAGTATTGATTGGTTGACTCATAAAGGTATTAGCAGGCAATATCAAGATAGGCTAATTGGTCATTTAAAGAGCAATGCAATTGATGTGTACTGTAAAATGCTTCATATCAATGTTTTAGAATACATCTTTAACATGTACAGGGTAACTATTCAATATAGGTATATTGACTTTTATGTTTTGTATTTCAAATAACTATTTAGTAAAAATAGGTATTATTGATCAAATATATTTTATGTTACATACATGTCAGAAATGATGACAGTGAGCTTTAAGATACCAATATTTGGCCACTGAACCATTAAAAAATAAAGAAATACAATCCAATGTAGTTGAAATAAAAATATATTTCACTCATGATACTGTAATAGAATATTCTAGCTAAAATGTTTGTTTACAAAAAAATAAAAATAATAAATAACTATGTTCTCAGGTATATGAACATACAATACTGGTCAAAGATTTAAAACATCTACATTTTTTTCCAGTTTTTATCGACATTTACAAAGTTTAATGTCTTAATGAAGTTAAAAAATAGTATCAAAAAATATAAAGATGAAAAAGAAATAATGGAATTGTTTATTTAACAAATTGGATCTAAATTGTTGTCTTATCAAAGTAGCCACATTTATAAAATATAACACTAGTTTATTTTATATAGTTGTAAATGACATTTTCTTTGTAATTTGTTAATTCATTTGCTTTATGTGTAAACGTTATCATCTTGATGCTCTAAATATAACATTAAAATGTTAATTAAGTGCTTGTGTTTAGAACCAGTGACAAAGCATCAATGATGATATGGGTTGTTAAGTATTTTTTGTTGTTTTGTCCACCTTTTGCATATAACCAACAACCAGATCATATAGTGCCATAAGTCGAATAAACTGGCGAGGTTCAGAAATGTGCAGAAATAGACATTTCTGGAGTCGCCAGTGACTTACGGCAATTTATGAACTGCCGGCGCCTAATAAAAAAAAATATGTTTAATTACCAGTAAATGTCCAACACGCCTCCAAACAATTAACCCGACACATCAAAACCCCTATATCTGCCATCCCCTCACATAACAACTAACAATAAAATGTGTTAACCTCTAAACCGCCATCCCACACAATGCAATCTACCTATTTAAACTATTAACCCCTAATCCGCCAACCCCCCACAATGCAATCTACCTATTTAAACTATTAACCCCTAATCTGCCAACCCCCTCATCACAAACTAGCTAATAAATGTATTAACCCTTAATCTGCCACCCCCACAATGCAAAGTACCTATCAACACTATTAACCCCTAAACTGCCATCCCCCACAATGCAAAGTACTAATTACCCTATTAATCCCTAATCCACCAACCTCCCACATTGCAAAATACCTATTAAAACTTTAAACCCTAATCCGCCAAACCCCCAAAATGCAATCTACCTAATTACCTATTAACCCCTAAACTGTCATTCGCCAACCCCCACAATGCAAAGTATTAATCTAATCACTAAGCCCCCTAACCTAACACCCCCTAAATTAACCCCAATTAACTACAATTACAAAAATAAAAGACTACCTTTAAAAATTTATAAAAATTACCAAAAATAAAAAATCCTATCTTTACATAAAAAAGCCTAAGATTAAAGTAAAAAATCTAATATTACAGAAAAAAATAAACAAAACTATCCAAAATAAAAAAATGTAAACCTATTCTGATATCCTTTAAAAACAAAAAAGCCATCCCAAAATAAAAAAAATTTCAGTCAATCGGAATGCAAGGTACATGAATATAAAAGAGGTACCTTGAATTCAATCTTCAGTGTGCGGCGCACGATTGCATGAAGAAGACCCTCCACGTCAGATGTCTGTCCCGCCGCCGTTCCTGCTCCACGCCTTCATCGCCGGACTTCAGGAATGGTGAGTACCTATGTTGGGGTTAGTGTTAGTTTTTTTTTTAAGATTAGGGCTTTTTTACTGGGCACTAAAGACCTGATTGCCCTTTTAAGGGCAATCCCCATACAAATGCCCCTTTAGGGGCATGGGTAGCTTAGGTTTTTTTTTAGAGTTAGTTCTTTTTATTTTTGGGGGTTGGGTGTGTGGGGTGTTTACTGTTTGGGGTAATTTGTGTTTTTCAATGTAACAGAGCTGATTTAATTAGGGAAAAGCCCTACAAGAGCCCCTTTTAAGGGCTATTGGTAGTTAAGTATTAACTAGGGGGTGTTTTTTTTGGGGGGGTGGCTTTTTTGTTTTTATAGGAGTATTAGATTAGGTTTAAATTTTTTATTTTGGATAATTTGGATAATTTCGTAAATTTTTTTCTGTAAACTTTTTTATTTTTTTTATAATATTAGATTTTTTTATTATAATTTAATGTTAGTTTTTTTTATATAAACTTAGATTTTTTTTTCATATAAAGATAGGATTTTTTTGGTATTTTTTTTTTAAAGGTAGTCTTTTTATTTTATGTAATTGTAGTTAATTTGGGTTAATTTAGAAGGTGTTAGGTTAGGGGTTAATGTTAATAGTGTTAATAGGTAGATTGTGTTGTGGGGGGTTGGCAGATTAGGGGTTAAGTTTAGTGTAATTAGATACTTTGTGTTTTGGGTGGGTAGTGGATTATAGGTAATATCTTTATTAGATACTTTGTGATTTGGGGTTGGCGGATTAGGGGTTAATACATTTATTAGTTATTGCGTTGGCGTATGGCGGTTAAGAGGTACATATTGAGCATGCATTATGTGTTTGTTAAGACTTCCAGGGAGTTACGGTGCTCATATACTCAGCGCAAGGCTTGCTAAGCCTGCCTATGTGTAGAAAGTTGAATATGGAGTAAAATTTCTCCATTTTCGGCGCGTAAGTCCGTGCTCTGATTATGTGATAATGACTTGAGACGCCGGTTCAATGTTAGTTTATAGGAATAAAAATAGTGGGCAACTGGCAATATATATGCGCCGCATTTGTATCGCTAAATAATGGCAACACTGGCTTTCCGGATGACCCGCAGGAGTTGTGAGGAGCTAACACCATCTTTCTGAAATCTTTCTGTTAGCTCCTTACAACTCCTGCGGGTCGTCCGGAACAACACGGATGACTCCCGAAAAGAGAGACAACTTGAAGAAATGTCACAAAAATTCCTGGGCAAAGGATATCCACCAATGTTAATAGATCAACAAAAGAGTGAAGCAATAAAACTCACCCAGAATGATACTATCCCGAAACGGACAGTCACGGAACAACCCAAACAAATGAACTTTGTAACCACTTACACTCCGGGATCTGGGATGCTCCAGAATGTGATTAAGAAAAATTGGATGATGCTCTCCAAAGACACCAGCCTACCTTTTGTGGATGCTCCGGTACCCCGGGGGGTATGCAAACGAGCATGTAACCTCAGAGATCTACTAGTACTCAGTGATCCCATACACTGTTACGAAAAACAGACATGGCTTACAAGAGGGAAACCAGGATGCTACAAGTGTGGCAATTGTGTCACTTGCAATAATCTTATTGCTGGGACATCCTTTCAACACCCCATAACAATAAAAGGTACAAAATAAGGCATAGATTATCCTGTACATCGGAATATGTGGTTTATGCCATTATTTGCCCATGTTCCAAATTTTATATAGGCAAAACGGTGACAGCATTCAAGGAACGTTTGGCTAACCATAAAACAGCTATTCGTCAGGTGATTGAAAAAGGACGATCAGAACAACCGGTTGCACGACACTTTGCAACTGCGGGACATTCTGTTTCCTCGCTACGAGTGATGTTGATTGACCATGTTCCTTACAACAGACGTGGTGGTGATAGAGGATTGGCACTACTAAGAATGGAATCCCGTTGGATTTTCACATTGGACACAGTTGCCCCTCGAGGCCTGAATGTTAACATAGACTTTGGCTGTTGGTATAAACACAAATGACTTGTGAACTACTGGGAGTCATCAAGGACCTAAGTTCTACCTACTCCTCAGGCATGATGCAATGTATACCTATTCTATTATATAGGGGGCTTTAGATTGTTTTTCGCCCTCATCAGCTACCTCCCCACATGCCTTGATACCATGAGTATAGAGGGCTGTGCTATTAGTTATTTATACTTTGGGTTACGGTAGCGTTATTTGCCTTATTAGCTATATATAAGGTTTGTTTCTATGTTGCATATAGATAGATACCTTTTCTATTATTGTATTTTTATGTAGGGGTATTTGGATCACTTTTTGATCGACTGTTAAATTGTTTCCTGTCAGAGTCTTACCCGTCTGCGCACCCACACCACACTAATGTTTATGCGTTGTCTCCATGGTTACGCATGTTTCCTTGGTTTCACCTAGGGCAGCGGTAACGTGATGACGTCACGTCACGCCCACATTGAGCCCGGCAAAAAGTTTTTTTAGGTTTGTGTAAGTGGGTGTGCCGCGGATACACACTCTGATTGGTTTATCACTTGGGCTGGGTGGGTATTTAAGGTGTGTTTTTGTTTTAGTCTTCACATTTGGTTTTGTACACCATTGACAAAGGCTCGTGTTAGAGCCGAAACGTTTGGTAAACAATATTGCCAATAAACCGGAGTGTTTTTTAAAAAACCTGTGTGCCTACTTCATTTGGATCCTGGCTGCAACATGGAGCCCGTCTGTGGGATTCATACCTGCTTTACTGTTTGTTTCTCCTTAGTGAGAGCACCAGGTAGCTGACTTATTCGTGAGTGCCGTTCACCTCTGCAACTTTATATATATAGCTAGATATCTCAAGATCTATATGCAAATATCTCTTTAAAAATCCATCTGAGATATTGTTTAATGTGCATAAGCAATTTAAAATCTTTTTATTATCTTCATAGTTAAACGTATCGCTATACATATAAATCCATATTTCTCTATGCATGTGTATGTATGTCAATGTAAAATCCCTGCGTTGGAGATCTTGTATCTTTGATCCCTTATTACTTTTGTGTGCAATATTTTTTGTTAATACTTTTATTAGACAGTGTTAATATGAGTTTAACTGTACTTTGTTATGTATTTTTGAAGTGTTATGTGTAACTTTTATGTTATGCAAAACAGTTCTGAAAGGATTGTTGCGTAAAAGGCGAAGGCACGCTCAATAGCGATTTTTCAAGACTTGTAATACCTGCGCATGGAAATTGATTGCAAAAAAAACACATTGGACATGGTAAATTCATAATGTGCTACTTGTAAACTTGCCCAATACGTAGCAGGGTTATGTCAAGTAAGCACACATGAAGAATTGCTAACTTTAATGCACGATATTGACATATTAAATATATATTTAAAAATATTAATAAAAAATATTAAAAATAATTTACATACTTTAAACACAACTCTAAATAATCCATATAATATATCTATATTTTTACAGTATGTATAATAATTTGAATTATTATTATTAATATTTTTTTATATTTTATATTTAATATTATAAGAATGTGCATTGAAGTTAGCAAGTCTTCATTTGCGCTAACCCGACTACATATTTTTCATCCCTATGTTCTGCACATAGAAAATAATGCACTTTTTATTTTTAAATAAATATATATATATATATATATATATATATATATATATGACACCGTTATTGTAGAATAGATATCTATATCTATAGGAATAGATATATAGGTATATATATATATATATATATATATATATATATATATATATATGATACTGTAGAATAGATATCTATACATATAGAAATAGATATATAGGTTTATATATATAAATATATATATATATATATATATATATTTACAATAAAAAGTACATTGTTCTGTAAGTGAGGAATTTTGGAATGTGACATATTCATAACTCCTGTGGGTTAGCGTGCGAGCAATAGGTGTAAGGTTTTTTCTTCTGCTCTCTCCGTTGACTTACATGGGGAGAAATCGTTAATGCTGTCACAATATTTGGTTAGCGTGCTTCGGGTTTCGCTCGCGCACAAGATTTTTGCTCTCATCTTGTGATATGCACACTACCCAAAGCACGCAAAAAGCCCTCATCTAGCAAAGTTTACACTTGAGCGGGAGTGCTCCACTCGTAGTCTAGTCCTATGTGTTTATTGAATAATTGAGGTCACTGTGCAAACTCAGTCTACGTTTAAAATAAATGTTAACCATCTTGAGAAATAATAATGCTTAGGTGCACAAATTGTATCCACTTGCCTTGTTGGCAGCCTTGAACCATCTATCCCCTTCAAACGTTTGGCCACACAAGTTATTGTACAATTGTTCGGGGATTAAATGCTGACAGTTGGAAACCTATTTGTACCTTATTTTACGGTGTAAATATGAACCATTGAGGGTACGATCACAGCAGTTGTACCCTAACTGTTCCCAAATGGACCTTAACCAACAGTGTTTCTTACAGTGTACATAGAGTTCAGCATAAGCACTGTTAAAAAAAAAAGGAGAATAAAGCATTAAGACGGTTAATTGGCTACCGCCAACTCAAAATTAAAAACTAAAAAGAACACCTGCAATGAATGGGAATATTAAATATAAACTTCAAAAACATTATTTTAAATGATTAATATGCTTTCTTTACTGCTTTGAATAACAGGCAGCTCAGTCAAGCTGTCAGGTAAATCTGAGGGATGTAATGCCAAATATCTATGTGATTATTTCACTTTTAAATAAGTAAATGATGAAGATAATAATAATAATAATTTAAAAAAAAAATTGTAACTAATTTTATCTAGATGTGTTGATTTTGTGTGTGTGTGTATGCTAGTTAGTGACATTGTAAGGTTGAGGATACAATAATTATAGTTAGCTAACCAATTTATAAATTATGAATAATCAGTACTCTAAAAAATAAGTAGGTACAATTTAACTTGCAAGAAAATGAATGACTATACAAATAACAATTATTTTCGAGAGAGGGTGTATTGCTGTTTTACACAAAGGAGGGTGTATTGTGTGTGTGTTTGTGAATGCGTGTGTGTAAATGTACAGTATGTGCAGTGTCAGTGTGTGTTTTTGTGTGAGTTTGCATGTGTGTATATGTGTGTGCGTATATATACAGTATGTGGTGTGTGTGTGAGTGTGTGTGTGTGTGTGTGTGTGTGTGTGTGTGTGTGTGTGTGTGTGTGTGAATAATACATACATAACCATACTGAGAGCAGTTTTTGTCATTTATTCACCAGCCACCTGTGATTAATTTTCATTACCAAGCAGTAATTTTATTCCCCAGATACCTAGGTATTGACAATGCTCTAGTAAAGTACTAACAATATTCTTTTCTCAAACTTCTGGATATTTACAGACGTTGTGCATTATTGTATTCACTGGCACAGCAGCAGCAAATTTTCCCTGCAGACACTAGTCCTCCCCATCTAATTCTTACGACAAAACACATCCATACAAATTATATATTTCTATTTTAGTAGAACTGTTATAAATCTGAACCACCCCACCAAATTAACATTTAACTTCACTTAACTCCCACCATGATTAACTACTTAACTACTAATAGCCCACCACAACTTACCGCTAACCAACCACAACTAGGACCCCAAAATTACTAGGAACCACCATTAGTATAAATCATGATTGATATTAATTGAGCATCACTTCATATGTATTTTGAACAGATTTTGTAGTGGGGATTACTGCCAATAACAGATATAGTTGCATTAGTATATGATGTGAGAACCTATTGCTAAGTGGGTTAAAACAATTACAACCACAACTTTGAAAACACTCTTGAAATGAAAGTGTAAAATATTTGCATGTTTTGTTATTCTTTCAGGAAAGTATGAGAGGTGTATCAGAGACCTCACAGGCATGAATAAGAGCCTGACCACAGGCGCTGTAGGGATTTTTCACCCACCCTAACACCAAACATGTTGGATTCATAAAGGCTTGTTTCTCATCTTGTGGTCATGTCAAGCTTTTCCAGAGCCGACAACCTTACTTTTGAGCATATGTTGACTGTTTTATCAAGAGTGGTTTTTTTTCTTTGTTAAATAGATTGTTCTGTAATGTTTTGAAGGCTTTTTCATGCGCTGGTATCCTTCAAGGTGGAGTTCATTCTATGGGCCAGGTGATTAACAGGTACAAGATAAATGCTGTTCCATTGATTATAATGGAAAATCAGTCACAGCTCATGAATGTGATGTGTGACAGGTACACATCTTTTTGAATTTCACAATGTTTGAGTTATAATGCTGCAGTAAGGTTGTTGGTTTGTTTGTTTGTTTGTTTTTTTAGAAGATATTAGTTTCAAAAACTGTTTATTTTAAATATAGGTAATTGATTTTGGGAGAAATATCTAGATTACTTTTATTTTAATGTAATCAAAATCTTTAATAAATGTACAATCATCCCTCATTAACCCCTTCATACCAGGGGGCAAGTGTTTAAGATCGGAATGAAGTTATAATGTAAACACTTGAAAAACAAAATCATGTGATCATTGAGTTATTCCCTCCTGTTGGATTTCCCATTGCCTAAAATTAGGAGGGTGCAGGGCGCCAAAAAATGTATGATGTTCAATGCAGTCCCAACTGCGTTAAAGCTCAATATTGTTAGAATGGCATTGAATGTCCTAACGGTGTCTAGGGGTTAAATAAGAAGAATTGATGTGTAGAATGTATTGCTTTCTAATTTTCTTACAAAGCACTTTCTAATTGTGAAATCTGGTGGCAGAATCAGAGAGGTGGATTATTGTTATTTCAAACTGTCTGGGTAACATGATATAAAATCATGACATAAAGGGGAGGGTATGGGGCGGAGTCTGGCCGCGCAGGAAGATGGCCACACATTAGAAGGGCTCCTGCTTCTTAAGCTGACAAAATAGCACTTTATGGCACAATCTTAATCTAAATCTAAGTGAGAGGGATCAATTGAAGCTCCTACCTTCAGAACACTAACTCCGGGAGCAACTGCTGCCCTCACAATTTCGGCGCTTTTCAATTTCAGGATCGCAACTCTCAGGCCCACACCTGACGCTGAAGCATCGATCCTGCGCTAAGACCCACCCGACAAAGAGGACTCACAGGAAACTGCAGACCCATCAGAGCCCCTTGTACACCGAGCACTCTCACAAGCGCAACAGACCCGGAGGGCACCAGTCGGCTCTTACCTTTTCTGGGAAGGCACCCGGATCCCAAGTTCCGGTATCGGCACTTGCCGATTACATCTGGTAGGCCCTCTGCTCCTCACCACAATGACTTAGCGTAACAAGTCCCAGACCTCACACAGAAGCCCCGCGGCTTTGCCTCTCACCTAACACGCAGGGCTAAGTAGCACAACAGTAATTAAGCGACACTGCTACAGGCCCCGGAGCTAGAAAGGACTAAGCTAATACCCATAATAGACGACCAGCTCAGTTTAATAAGGGGCTAATAGGGCATTGCCTGCAGGACTACTCCTTAAATAAGGAAACTCAATAGTCTCCCAAACTCTATGAACACGCTGCCAGAGGACAGGGGCTGATATTAAATTTACCTGGGGCATACACTGAACTCCTCATAAAAGAATAGGTGATGCCTAACAAGAAATCAAGCAGGATTGACAGAACTGCACATACAAAGCCACTATCTCAATACTTAAAGCCTATAGACTCTAATAAATCGACTACTAGGGAGGAAATGGCGCTGTCACAGGATTCTTCTCTCAGCACTGAAGTGTCCCACTCAGCATACCTCACTAAAGAGGATATCACACACCTATCATCTAAAGAGGACATTAAAGGTATTATGGATGAGATGAAAACCCTGTTTTAAGACCTCAGAAAAGACATGGCAGTGCTTGACTCAAGAGTCCTCAAGGTAGAAACAAACTTCAGTAAGGCATCTGCTTCCATAAAACAGAACTCTGTTACCCTGAGACAACACTCTGAAAATCTACAATATCTCAATGAAAAGATTGAAGATCTCGACAACAGAGGCCGCAGGAACAACCTGCGAATCCGTGGAGTCTCTGAAACTGTCGCACAGCAGGGGATCGAGGGCTATCTGCAGGCCCTCTTTAGAATTATCAAGAACAACCCATCTGCCCCAGAAATACCACTTGAAAGGGCTCACAGGGCTCTTAGGCCCAAACCCCCTAGTAAAGCCCCGCCACGGGACATAATTGTCAAATTCCTTAGATTCAAGGACAAAGAGGAAATCATCCAAGAGGCAAGACGTAAACACCCCATAACCCATGCTGGAGAGGAGATTCAAATCTTCACAGACCTGTCGCCGGTGACCCTTCAGAAGAGGAGAGAACTGAACCACATAACATCCACACTAAGGGCGCAGAAGATCCAGTATCGCTGGGGATTCCCTGTTTCAATTATAGCTAATAATAACAATAAAACTGTTATATATAGGCCAGGAACAGACGAAAGAGAGTTCTATGACAACTTATCTCTGCAGCACCCTTCACCACAAGGCGCAGGAGCAGAAGATGGTACTCTTTCTTCCCAATCCTCTGTTGGATAGTCGCCGAGGACATGTAAATAATAGGTAAAGTACTGTACATTAATCTGCTGACAGTGGGGCCTAGGAGCAGCTCTCTTACCTGAGAGAGCTCCATATTGACATTGTTGAAAGAGCTATGGACGCTATGTTGAAAAACAGCGCTTACACCCACTAAATAGCTCATTTATGAAGTGCATGATTATGTCTAGCTTAACAGTTTATTGGTTTATTGTTTGACATTATGTTTACAGGGTTTAACTTTGCTTGCAGAGGGTTAAGGACAGTCTACCAGTCCCAGTAACAACTCAAGTCCCTTGTGGGATATAGCTAGGACAGGAGCTCCCGCATAGGAACACACACGTAAACCCCTATGGCATACACGCCATGGGGTGAAAACCAGATGCTAGGTTATTGACCCCTTTCCACATTATAGCATATTGTAATAACAATTCAGACAGAGGTTTTTTTCTTTCTTTTTTCTATAAATAAGAGTCGGATACTAAGATCACGCCTTAATATTAGCACATTAGGCCACACTATGCCCCTCCCCCTGGAGGTATATTAATAGCAAAAGCCGCCCTACACACGGGCCGCTTGGAGCGCATGTTCTACGACCGCTTTCTGCGAGGGCCGTCTACAAAATAAGATGTAGAGAAAACCTTAATACGCTAACACCCACATAATTATATAACCTAGACCAAAGGACCGCATATATTTATCTTCCTCTATCAATGTATATGGAGCGCTTAGAAGTCCTAGTACCATACATGTCCCAACTCACAAAAAAGTAAAGTCACATTCTTAGGTGCCAATATATTACCTCACCCCAATGCAGTAATTGGGGTGACAAAGTTTTATATAATTAACGTCAGTTAAGGGGCTTTTCCCCTATTATTGTTGTTGTACGAATTTTGAAATTGTTAAGCTGTAGAATTCCTTTTGTTTTTTCTCTTGCATTGTAAAATTGTTTGTCACATCTCCCTCCATATAGCTGCTGGTGCAAGGGAAGATTACATTTAACGTTTACAGCATAACTTGACTGCATTGCATTATTTCATTAATCACCTTCCTTTTTCCCTACTCTCTTCTTTTAGACTAATCCTCTTTTCTTCTCTCTAAATTCTAAACTCTCTTCTTTTAGACTAATCCTCTTTTTTCCTCTCTAAATTCTAACCTTTTTCTTTTTTTTTTTTTCCCTTCCTCTCCCACCTCGCACAAGCCAAAATGCCTTCTGGGCAATCTAAGGCCAGTAGGTTTCAGGACCATGGAATAAACATTACCACAATAAACGCAAAGGGACTTAATAGCCCTGGAAAGCGTTCAATCGCCTTCAAGGAACTTGCTAAGTTAAAGAGTCAAATTATTCTAGTTCAGGAAACTCACTTTCAGAGGGGCAAAGAGCCCAAATGGCATCACCCAACGTACTCTAAGGCGGTGTTCGCCTCGGGGACGAGCAAAAAAGGAGGGGTTGGAATCATCTTTCACAAGTCAGTGCCTATTCACATAACACAGGTCGAGAAAGACCCAGAGGGTAGATTCGTGGTGGTTATAGGGACTTTGTATGGCCACTACATCACACTAGCTTCTTTGTATTCCCCCAGCCTCTCACAGGGGGGCTTAATCAAAAAAGTCACAAACCTCCTCTTGGAGCACTCCAAAGGGATTACCTTCATGGCGGGGGACTTCAATTTGGTAGTCAACCCCTCCATGGACTCCTCAAGGGGAGTCACTTGTATTCCCTCCTCGACTATACGGCAGGTAAACTCCATTTTAAGGGAGGTTGCACTGCACGACACTTGGAGAACCCTACACCCGACCTCAAGGGATTACTCCTTTTACTCTATACCTCATAATAGCTATTCGAGGTTAGATTACATATACACTGACGCTAATGGACTCTCACTTACACAAAAATGTGACATAGGCCATATCACTTGGTCAGATCACGCTCCGGTCACCTGCATGGTCCAATGGCCGGACATCCCAATTACAAATCATATGTGGAAACTAGATGACACCCTACTAGATGACCCCTTAATACTAGAAGACATACGCAAGGCACTCAGGGAATATTTCGAACTAAACATCTCACCACTCACACCACTCATGATGGTATGGGAAGCTCATAAGAGCGTCATACGCGGACTTCTCATAAAACACAAGGCCATACTCAACAAGCGCTACCGAGTGAAATACACTGATTTGCTCATTGCGATACAATCCTTAGAAAACACACACAAATCTGACCCTTCTGACACAGACGTAAAAAACAAACTAACTTCCACAAAAGCCGAACTGAATAAATATCTAGAGGAAATGCGCCAAAAGAAAGCACTTTCCTTGAAACAGTTCTATTATGAGGGGGGGGAACAAACCTGGGAAAATTTTGGCCAGGACCATCAAAAAAAGACAATTACAGTCATACATTCAATCGATTAAAACTAAAGACGGGCACCGTCACTATAGTAGTACGCAGATAGCCTCCGCATTTCACAAATATTATTACTCTTTATATAATATCAGGGAAGAACCAGAACAACAAGGAGACAACTCCTTACAGCCTTGTAGGACTTAAAAAATAGATACATACCTCCAAGACATAGGGTTACCAACCTTAACCACTGAGGCCTCGGAATACTTAGATTCCCCAATCACAAAGGCAGAACTGATTCAAGCCATTAAAAGCTCCCCATCGGGAAAAAGCCCTGGCCCAGACGGCTTCACTATCCCCTATTATAAAAAATTCTCGGATGAGGTTTCCAGTCCTCTCCTTCAACTGTTTAACAGTCTTAGGGACAACCCACAACTTTCCAAAGTTCTCCTGGAAGCACACATAACTGTCATCCCCAAGCCTGGCAAAATACCAGAAGCCCCTGAAAACTTTAGACCCATATCCCTGATTAACACGGACATGAAACTGTTAGCTAAAATTTTGGCGAATCGCCTTAATAAATATCTCCCAGAACTTGTTTCCAATGACCAAGTAGGTTTTGTCCCCGGGAGGGAGGCTAGGGATAACACCGCCAAAGTTCTTCAACTAATCTCCCACGCCAGGGTCTCAAAGACCCCAATGGTTCTTTTTTCAACCAACGCGGAGAAGGCCTTCGACAGGGTCGATTGGCTTTTTCTGCGTCGGGTCATGGAAAAAATGTGATTTAAAGACGCTTTCTTAAACACAGTTTTTGCACTTTACTCGAAACCTAACGCTAGGATTAGAGTGAACGGGACGCTGTCTGAGTATTTCCCCATTAGTAACGGCACTAGGCAAGGGTGTCCTTTATCCCCTCTATTATTTGCCCTGTCGATAGAGGCCCTAGCCCAGAAGGTTAGGCAGAATCAAAATATTACTGTGTTACAGATAGATAGCGCTGAATACAAACAGGCCTTATATGCCGATGACGTCCTATACACCATTACAAATGCAGACACATCTCTCCCTGAGCTTCTCAAAGAGTTGATGGCATACGGCGATATATCCAACTTTCTTCTTAACCTTGGCAAATCGGAACTTCTAAATATTAACACATGCCCCAAAATTATACAATCACTACAAAAAATTATAACATCAAAGTCGCGAAAGAAAAGCTAAAATACCTGGGAATATACCTCACCCCGACCCCTCTGATCTCTTTAAACATAACTATGGGAATCTCAAACATAATATAGCAGCTGATCTTTCTTCCTGGGTCAACAACCCTATCTCATGGTTAGGAAGAGTAGGAGTCATTAAAATGAACATCCTCCCTAGGATTCTTTACATCTTTCAGACGGTCCCTATTGCCCTACCCCCCGGTTACTTGGACCAGCTCCAAAGAATAATAGAACAATATGTATGGGCCAAGGTTAGGCCCCGACTTCCCAGACGCACCATGTATCTACCTAGAGACAGGGGGGGGCTAGGCCTCCCCGACTTAAAAGCATACAGATCCGCTGTTATTCTGCAAAGGATAGTTGAGTGGTCACATAATATAGAGCAGAAAGCTTGGATACAGGTAGACAGAAAAATCCTTAAAATAAACAACTTGGGTACTCTAGCCTGGACTACCCCCTCTAAAAGACCTAGGGTCATCCGAAGTTACCACTTACTAACAGAGACTCTCCGAACATGGGACGGCATTCTGGCCACTACACCACATATATCCACAAGATATTCCCCCCTCACACCAATCATAGAGAACCCCGACCTCCCTTTCCATAAACTGGGTTCCCGCAGGGCTAAACCATACAGCTTGAAGGAGGGCTCGATACGAAGCATAACAGAAAGCGGGTCATTAATGCCATGGGATAGATTGAGAGATACCCACACAGATATATTTAGTTCTTGGCTTCATTACAACCAGCTGATACACTTTATAAAGACCCATAGAAACAAACAAGACATGGGTAGGGAACTGACACCTTTTGAGGCTCTCTGCCATTCAGCTAACGCCCTCAAACACCTGATCTCGTTGATATATAAGATTTTGCTCGTCCCTGGGGCAGACACACTCCCCACCTATACAAGCCAATGGGATAGAGATTTGAACTCAGAATTTGAAAGTACGATGTGGTTTAGGGCCTTTGGCCTTGCTAGAAAGTCCTCGGTATCAGCATATATCCAAGAGTCCCACATTAGACTCCTTAGCAGATGGTATCTTACCCCGACGAGACTGCAAAAAATGTTCCCGGCCCTCAGCTCCACCTGCTGGAGGAGCTGTGGAGCAGACGGATCATTGCTACACATCTGGTGGCATTGCCCAAATCTTGCGAACTTCTGGCCAGGAGTTTTCAGGGAAATGTCTGCAATCCTTAACATTAATGTCCCTAACTCACCAGAAACACTCTTATTCTTGAACCTGCCTAAGACACAAAGTGCAGCGCACTTAGCGCTTTTGCTGATAATGATCATGGGAGCCAAGCTATTGATTCCCAGAAAATGGAAAACACAGATTACCCCTTTCATTGAGGAGTGGCGATCACAGATTGACGCTACTCTCCTCATGGAGAGATTCCACTACTTGAAAACACACAACCTGGAGACATATGAGTTGATAATGGCCCTCTGGCACAAAACAATCTAGAGTCCCTCCTCTAGCATCTGAACCCCTATTCCACCCCTCCCTTTTTTTTTTTTCTTCCCTCTTGCCTTTATTTTCATTTCACTTTCTCTTCACTAACTCCACTTCTTCTCCGTCTCTCCCTTTCGCCCTTGCTTTCGCACTACCAAATATCAAACACAACTTGTTGTGGAATTCTGAGCTTGCAATGTAGAATACTTAAAGATTGAATAAAATTAAAAAACTGGACATCTTAATTTTCGTCATCGGTAGGATTCCGATGACTGAAATCATTAGGTTTAGATGTGAAATATAGCTTGGTTATGACGAATATTGATTTGTATGACAACTACTCTGGAATGTAACCGTACTGTTTCTTTTTATTTGCTCACTGAGTGTAAATTGTTTATTCACATCAATAAAGCTTTTGAAAAAAAAATTAAAAAAAAATAAAGGGGAGGGTATATTGTAGTACATTTCCACTCCAGCATGGACAAAAAATTATGGCAGTGGTACAACCAGAAACAGGAAAAGGGGTGATATGGCTGAGGTTTCCTTAACAACACCCAGCAAGTGACACCTCCTCCTGAACTGCTAATTGTAATGCTGAATCTTTCTGGTTAATGGGTCATTTAACTATTCCTACCCACTTGAATGGGTACTCTTGTTGTTGGTTATCAACATGCAAAAGAAAGCGTTTTCATGTAATTATTTTTATTACTGCTCTGCATCTATATAATAGATATATATATATATAAAATATATAAGTATTTTGGGCTTTAATTAGTGTTAGAGGTGTTCTTAATATTGTCACTTAAAGGGAAATGAAACCCAAATGTTTTCTTTCATGATTTAGGTAGAACATACAATTTTAAACAACTTTCCAGTTTACTTTGATTATAAAGTTTGCTTCATTCTCTTGGTTGAAGGAGCAACAATGCACTACTAATTGCTGACTGAACACATGGGTGAGCCAATGACAATCTGTATATATATGCAGCAACCAATAAGCAGCTAGAATCTAGGTTCTTTGCTGCTCATGAGCTTTCTTAGATAAACGTTTCAGCAAAGGATAACAAGAGAAGGAAGCAAATTAAATAATAGAAGTACATTTGAAAGTTGTTTAAAATTGTATTCTCTATCTGAATCATGAAATAAAAATTGTGGGTTTCATGTCCTTTTAAAATCAAAATTCAAATGATATCTGTTATTTAAAAATAAAAAATTAAATTTAAAGAATATGTTTTAATCTACTTCTATAAATACATTTACTTTAATGTTACTATAAAAGGATTAAGATGATATTATTATTATTATTATTATTATTAATAATAATAATAATATTAATAATAATAAAATAATACATAGGTTATTTCGTGAGCATACACATGTCTTAAAGGGTCAGTAAAGTCATAATTCAACAAGATGCACGGAAGTTGAAGAGTAAGGGCTAAAACCCCTATACAGTCATACCTTACCCCACACATAATAAAAGAGAGACCACACAAGAACTGGAGGTTAAGACCAACATGGTCGTGTTTATTTAATAAACAACTTAACTATGACTAGCTTTTCACGTAGTCATCTTCAACTGTGGTGGCCAATAGAGTCCCTATGACAAAACCCCAAAAAGGGAAGAGGGTGGGGCCAAGGAAAAGCTCTGGATGGAGCCTTCGATGACTCCGCCCCTGCGGAATGGCTACAGACACCCTAGGGGCCTGAAGGTCAGCAGGCATGCAGGTTTGGCACCCCCAGGTCATGACCTAGGGACATTGCCACACCCATTAGCTCAACCCACATCCCCCTCAGGACTCTGCACCAAAATTTCAGGTCCCATCCTCCCGCCAAAAGAGGATAACTTACAACTGCTCACAGCCATAAAGGCACCCAAGAGAGACAAGACATGCAACACACCAAACTGGGAGAACTAAAACTAAAGGCCATGGGCTTAAAAAGAAAAGTTCAACTAATCAAATTCCTGCCCTGGTACTATAGCCACTTTAATGCAGCCACATTCTCCAAGGCCACCACCAACAAGGGAAGGGAGGAATAATCGCCACAACAGTCAACCTAGGAAAGGGGGAGAGAAAATGGCTGCACCAGTTTAAATAGGTAATTTCTATTCTCACCCCCAAAACTGCAACAATGTTACAAACCATCCCCACATACACAGTTCTGCCTGTAGAGGTCAGGCCCTTAAGTTGCTCCAGCCTGACAAGCAGCCCTATACTTTCATAAGGGCTAAAACCCCTATACAGTCATACCCTACCCCACACATAATAGAAGAGAGACCACACGAGAACTGGAGGTTAAGACCAACATGGTCCTGTTTATTTAATAAACAATTTAACTATGACTAGCTTTTCATGTAGTCATCTTCAACGGTGGCAGCCAATGGAGTCCCTATGACTAAACCCCAAACAGTGAAGAGAACAGGGCCAAGTAAAAACTCTGGGTGGATCCTTTGGTGACTGCACCCCTGCAGAATAGCTATGAACACCCTAGGTGTCCGAAAGGTCAGCAGGCCTAGGGACATCGCCACACCCATCTGCCCCCAGCTATCCGCCCCCACACAACCCCAGCAGACACTCCCTGAGCACGCAGACTAAGCAGCCAATCAACCACTAACACCTGCGTACCTTCTGATGCTGACGTGGCACGACTAACAAAATTCTTCCCATTTTTTCCAATGCTGACTGTAAGTCTGCCATGTTTTGGGAGCCAAGGATGCTTGCACCAGAGGAAGAACCATCATTAGAGACCCACTAACTGCCCAAGAGAGAATGTACATGGTAAACCAACAGCCTCAGCTGATAGAAGCAAGCGCCTAAACTGCTCCCACTGGAAGCGTGAAAGGGCATCAGCTATGACGTTATTCACCCCTGGCACATGATGTGCCTCAAACTGTAAATTGAGCTGCGTGCATCTCAGCACTAGATATCTCAAGTAGGACACCACAATTGGAGAGTACGCGGACAGACTGTTCACTGCGTAGACTATGCAGAGGTTATTAGACCAAAAGAGTACTGTGTGATTATGGAATTTTGAACCCCACAGTTCAACCGCCACTAATATCGGAAATAGCTCCAGTAAAGTGAGATTCTTAACGAGCCCTGCCACCACCCATGATGATGGCCATGGCTCCGTGCTCCATGCACCCTCTGAATTGGCTCCGTAACCAGATGCCCCAGCAGCATCCTTAAACAGATGAAGTGCCTCACTAGATACAAAAGGCTTCTTCCATAACAAAACCCCATTGAAATGTCTCAAGCATTGTTCCCAAACTGCTAGATATTCCCACATTGCACCTGAAATTTGGACTCTCTTTCTAGGAGCCGAATCCCCTTTTAGAAGACCTTCCAGTCAGCTATTGAACACTCTGCCCAACGGTATGACCTGACAGGCAAAGTTCAGAAAGCCCAATAAGGATTGAACTCCCGAAAGAGTTAATTCGGAGCCCCTTTCCACCTTTCTTACCGCCTCCAACAAGCAACCACCTTGTCAAGTGGCAGCCGACACATCCTTGCAACGGGGTCAATTTGGATACCCAAAAAACACTAGCTTTGTACAAGGTCTCTCAGATTTATCCTCTACAAGCGGTACTCCAAAGTCCTGAATCATAGATCGCATGACCACCATCAATCGAGTACATTCCCCAGTCCCCAGACCTTCGACCAACAAGAATCATCAACGTAGTGTGCTATAAGACTGTTCCCTGATACAGTAGCTACTGCCCAGTGCAAAAACTAACTAAACAGCTAAAAAAAAAGGCACACAAGATGGAGCACCCCATATGGAGGCATTTGACCACATAATAACCACCTTTGAAACGAAATCCCATTAGCCGGTAGGGTTCTGGGTGAATGGGAAGCAGGTGAAAAGCTGACTCGATGTCAAGCTTCACCAGCAATACCCTGTGACCTGCCCTCCTAACCAAGGCTAGGGCCTCATCAAAGGATTGATATTTGACCGAGCTAACTGCCAGATCAATCACATTGTTCACCAACCGCCCTTTAGAATAGAACAAGTGTTGGATTAGGCAAAACTTTCCTGGCTCCTTCTTCGGCACCATCTCCAGCAGGGACACCACCAAATCCTGAACCAGGGGTACCCTGAATGGACCCGCAATTTGCCCTAAAGCCAGCAACTTGGCCAACTTTTCCCTGACTATCCCAGGGAACTGGTACGCGAACTTAAGATTCCTGTGCATAGTTGACCAAACCACTTTCCTGGACACCGGAATCCTAAAGCCAACCCTGATCCCTTCTCCCAGAATGCCAGTGGGTACCCTATCCGGGTAAGCCTACAGCCATGGCCGAAGAGCGGCCAGGTTCAATGGCATGGTAGCCCTTACCAGCAACCACTCCTTTCCCTGTTCCCCTGCCTGATCCCCCATCCCACTTCCGCTGGTATCCAGCCCTGGATGTGGTTCCCCACAGTATATGCAGACATACCGAAAGGAACAATTCATTCCTTTGTCATACTGCCTGTTATTAAACCCGCCAACATTTCCACCCATTCTTACAAAATCTACCAGGCCCTGCATGCCCTAGCCCCTTAGGTGCAAATCCACCCAGTAAGGGTCTCTCCGGACCCAGGCTAGTCCAAAGATTCACATCTTTCATCCAAAAAGGCAGTATGGGATTCCCTGCCATCTTCCTCCAGAACTCCGACTCACTATGTGCAGACCTAACACACGCTCACTCTCTGAGTCTGAATCGCTGCTATCTAGCCCAAGCATTTGGCAGGTGTGTGCACAGCTGGCTTACCTGCTCCAGAAGGTCCTTGCTGACTCCCAGGAGTCTCCGATGGTCCCAATGCCATCCTGAGGGTCCCTGTGCCTGGACCAGAACTGCCTTGTGAGTCCATCACCTGTACCTGTGAAGGAAACAAAAAGGAGATAGGAGCACCCAATGCACAGGTCCCAGTACCACTCACATGCTCACACATCCTCATTTCTTGTAGATTTGCTCAATTATGTCCATATATTCAGGACATCCAAAGCTCTGCTAGGCCATTGCTCAATAAAGCATGAAGCCAACACCTTAAAACACAACACCACTCATCAAATGTTTTTGGCCTCTTAACGTTCTTAGGGTCAGTACCATCCTCGCTATGCTCCTTGTCCCCGTAAGCCTCCATGGAGAGCTCAAACACGTTAACGTACCTGCCCTCCCTGATCTTGGCTACCGTCTTCAGCTTTAAATGGGAGTGCAATTAATGTACCAGGCACGGGTAGGTATCCCCATGTACAGCCACCTTCCTAGCTGGCACCCATGTGTCTGTCTCCGTCAGCACCTGTACCCTGCCCCCAACCACTGTCATCACCTGGGTAGAAAGCAGCGCCACCCCCAAAACTGCCACACTTCTAGCCTGCCCTACTCTGGACTGCTGACCCCCAGCCTGAAATGCAAGCATGTGCTTCATCATCTTGTACATCCTCCTCTGTCTTTTACTGTGCAGACCTTAAGCTTGCTCACTCTGAGTCTGAATCACTGTTATCTAGCCCTAGCTTGTGTAGGCATGTGCACAGCTGGCTCATGGTCCCAATGCCATCCTGAGGGTCCCTGCGCCTGGACCAAAACTACCTTTTTGAGTTCATCGTCTGTACCTGCAAGGGTGACAAAAAGGATGGGATGCACTGGTCCCAGTACTATTCACATGCTCACACATACTCATCATGCTCCCTCGCCTCACAGCCATATTCACCATCTGAGCCCCAGCCATTAAAACTGAGGCGTCCCGCACCATTTGCACACATGCACTCCCCACTCACATTACCCATGGGCCCAGACCCCTGTGGGTCCTGTCTCAGCATTTCCTTGCTGACCCCTTGACCCATTCACCCCAAAAGCCCCTGCAGCCTCACAGCACGCATCCCTCCCGCCTGCCCTAAATGCCCCTGCTTGTGAGTCAAGTGCAGCCCCCCCATTCCTTCCCCTATCCCCATAGATCTGCCCCTTCCCTCTGCCTTTGCTCTATGAACCTGAGCCCACCCTGTACCGCCCTCCAGGACCAATCTCTAGTGAGACCAAGCTCGGACGCCACATCTCACCTGCTACTCTCTTTAATGAAGGGGAGCTGTGAGACCACTCCGGAATTCTCCACTCCCTTGCTCTGCCGCATTGCCCCGACCCTTCGCACAAAAATGATGTCATCAGCCACGCCGGAAGTGACCACACTACGAGTGACGACAGGAGTTCCGGCCACCTCTATGCTCAGAA